>NW_026294606.1:64210409-64888534 GCF_007827085.1 Peromyscus californicus insignis | reverse complement strand
TAAACAGCTTGCCCACCATGACTCAGATAGCCTGTGATGATTCCGAATAACTGCCCTGACTTCAATAATAGTTGTCAGAAACTTGAAGAAGCAATATTGATCAATTATATAGAAAGTTAGAGGCTAATAATGATAAGCTAATACAGGGCATGTACTTCTAAAAGTCTTCAAGTCTGGTCATCAGCCACAGGTCCTGAGTGTTTGGGTCTAAGGTGAAGCTGATTATTAACATCATTTATTTTCACATTGTACTTGAAGCAGGAGAGCTGTTCCCAAACATCTATGGGAAGTGGTCATATCATAGTTACATCTAAATCAGTAGCTAACATCCTACTTAAATTCAGTTATTTATCTTCTAGGTTTCGATTTCTAGATGCACACGTACAATCCTGATATTAGTAAATTTTAGCTAGTATTTAATGTATAAATGTATCCCTTTCAAAAGGGGAGATTTGAGGTCAATGTCAATAAAGCTAACTCAGATTAATTTTTGCTAGATTTATAAAATTTCATGTACTGATTTGTTTTATTATGTTTAAATAACAGAGACACACTCAAACTACAGCATTTGTAAAACAGGGAGATAAAAAAGGAATTTTTTGAACTAGGTAGCTAGGGGTTCTTCCCCCCAGAAGCAGCTCTGGGATTACCAGTCCCAAGCATTGATGAACACAGCATTGATATCCAAGCTTCTCCTCAGCTGGTCATGGCTTCCGTATTCTCTCTGGCTCTCTGGATACTGGTCTGGCCCTGGGCCAACCCCAGGATCTGACGATGGGGATGTCTGCCCAGGTAGGTCTTGGGACTTAGACCTTGGAGGAAGTAAGAGGACTATCAACTGACTGGTTATTCCACCCAGTCACATGCAGTAGAGAAGGCATCTTCCAAATAGAGAATGGCTGTATCCAGAAGGGAGGACAGGAGTCTGGCAAGGCAGACACGAAAGATGCTCACTGACTGTGGCCTTGGCACCTCAGACCCTGTAATAGAGCTCCAATAAGATTACCAAAAGAGATAAAACATCAATGAATTCTAAACCACAGGTCAACTTTCCTTCAAAACAAATCTATTTGGAGAAACCCAAATGTCTGATTTTCCCCTGTAGGTTGAACGAGTCTCACCATCTGTAAAATGAGACAGTAATTACCATATAAGACTTGAGATAATTCACTGAACTACATATGCAAAGTATTTAGCTCTATTCCTTGCCCAAAGAAAACACAGGCTCAGTATTAGTAAGTGCTTGCTTTATCTTAAACTAACATAACATGACTATCTGTCTATCTATCTGAACTTATCTCCTTGGATTCCTGCATGAATGAGCCAAACTCAATTAAAAAAAATTAGTTGTCCAATTCTGTCTCAGTACCTGAGTCTCTAGGCAACAAATGACCACTTTTGGATGAGTAGCCAATGCCTTTGGGGAAAAAAGATGTTCCCATGGTCATGAAAATCATTCCAGTCACACACATATTGAAATTTACATTCATGTTTTAAATAACCAAGGAAACTTTCTTACCCTCTGAAGATAAATGACTAAAGTATGGGCAGCAATATGTTCTCCCTGGCAAATGTCAGATGCATGCCTTTCAGAGCTGCCACACATGATGGGGCGGCTGTAAGAGCATCTCTGCTAAAGATTAATTGCATGGCTGCTTTGCAAAAGCTTAATAGCAGTTTGGAGAACATATGTTGCAAATATAGGTAGCAGTTTCTCATTGAGTCCTGCGCCAGGATGTGATGATGTCTAACGGAACATACGGTATTTCGCCTGGTCATAATCAAAGGTCCTGGAAGCTGGCTTAACTAAGTCCATGTGGTAAGCATCAAGCGAGCAGAGCTGAATTTCAATGTCAAGGTAACACTGGCTGGTGACTCACGCTGTATTATAATGAGTGCTCTTTACAACCCTGGATATTGAAATCTCAGTCTCACAGTCTAGACCTGGAGAAGCAATTTCCTGAGTGGTAGATCCAATTCATCTTCCCAAGCAATGTTACATATACCCACAACATTAGCTATCATCTGTACATCAATAGTTTCCCAATCATATCTTTGACAGAGGCCTGGCCCCCAGACTCTGATGACTACAAATCCAAACTTATCAGATTTATCCCCTTGCTTACCCGACAGGTGCCTCAAACTCAGCCCCCCGCCCCACTCCTTGCAAAGAAGATTTCTGGTCTTTTCCCTGGTCTACAAACCTTGACTTTGCTGGTGGTGAGGCCATCTTGCCCATTGTCTGGGATGCACTTTTGACTTCTTGCCGTCTCTCTACCAGTTGGTCTCAGTGTGAGCTGCTTCAACTTTTTCAGGCTTTGTCTAATCTGGTTCTTCCCATCCCCTCCTTAGTGCAAGCCGACATCCTACCTGGGCCACCTGCACCGCCTCTCACCTGGCACCTGCTTCTGGTCTCTGTATTATTGTCTGCCCTTGAGACTTTTGCCAAAGGGATATTCAAAAAAATCAAGGCTGAAACTTTCTACTGATACTAATTGTAACTGAGATGAGCCTCAAGCTTCTAATATTCCACATTCATCATTTAAAGATCAGGCCTCTTCCCCAACAATATCCCTTCCCACGGTTCTGACCTTGACCCCTCCATTGCTTTACAGTGATAGTATGGTCTAATACATGAATTTCAAGTGACTTTGTCATTTTGAAGTAGGCTTACGTAAGATGCAATCAAGTGATGAGCTAAACATGAAATATATCAGGTTGCCCCTATGTAACAGATTGCTGCATTATAGCCATTTTTCAAATAAGTGGGAAAATGCTGTTAAGATTACAAGTATAACAGAGCAAATGCACAGGCCAGTAACATAGCTGCTCCTGTTACTGTCAAGTAGAATGCATTGTGCCCAACTGTATGTGCTATACTTTTATACAGCTGCCAGCACAGGAAGCTCATTCATGCTATCATCACCACAAACTTGAGTGATGCATTACACTTCCCCACCAGGGTAGCTGTATGTCACTCACAGTAGGGATTTCCAGCTCTGTTACATTCTTATGGGACCACTGCGTTTTGAGCTGTTCTTTGTTGACCAAGATGTCACATTAGGTGCACAACGGTATTTCTGTCCACCAATAACACACTTACTCATGACTGATACTTCCAAACAGATGTCTCTCTGCGATTTCTTTTATTACTATATGATATTTAGCACGTATATCTGCTTTCCTTAATAGATTGTGTCTACTATACAGAGCATCTCATCCACTCACTCAACACATTCTTATGGAGCAGGCATTCTCTTCCTGATCCTAGAGTTTTCTTTCTGGTATCTGGGATTGAATGTAGGGCCTGGCACATGCTAGGCAAACACCCTGCCACTGATCTCTGTGTCTTCAGCCCTGGCATTCTTTAATGTAAAGGATGCAGCAGCAAATACCACAAATGAGGCCTCTGTGATCACCAAGTTTACAGTGTCTTTAGGAAAAGCAAAAATAAAACAAATTGGGCATAAACAGGTGAGCTGCTGAAAGAAATGCCTTGTATCTATTAAAGTAGTGATTTTTCAGTCAGTGTTCAGATGCAGCTTAGGATGGGTGGTGATGGAAGCCTTCTTGTGGAGGTGGCATGTAGCTGAAGAGGAGGTGGCAAAGGAAGACCCTGGTGAAATCTCTCGACTGGAACATTCCAACCAGGGCAGAAGCCCTGGGACAGGAAGGTGTTTAGCAGGCTCTAGAACCTTGCAGTATATGAATTATAGTTCCTAGATTAAGGAATCAATTGGTTATTTCCTGAAAGATTAGCCCTGGTAAAAACTTGAGGAGGAATTTCAGGTCTCTATGGAACATGGCCTTTGCCCTAGAGCCTGTGTCTCTTCAGACAAATGAGAATCACAGAAAATGTCCAGGAAACACCATACAGAAGGAGCCCTGTATCAAAGGTCAGGATGTTAGTGGTGAGTAAGAAGGAGTCTAGAGAGGTAAATTCTAGAAATCTCACCAAAACTGAGTAAGATGCTACAGAACTACTCTGAAAAGTGGGCACAATTAAGGATGCAGAGGGAAGAGAAAGAATGCCTTCTCAGGGGAAGACACGGGAAGGTACTGGATGAAGGGAGACTTGGTGTGAGGGGGGAATTGGAAGGGGCAGCTCTGGCCTAACTGAAGCTGAGGGTTCATGCCATGGAGGAGGAAGGAAACTGGCTGGATGGGGATCAGGTGAGTGAAAGGCCACATTCCAAATCCTCTGGGCTGGACCCAGGTTTGAGCTATTGGTACTTGGGAGACTCTGGTTTTCCAGAAAAGACCAGGTAAATATGTGTTGTGAGGCTTTTGAAGGTTGCTAGTAAAAAATAGAGCGCAGCAGGAGACTAGAGAGAGAAAGCCAGTGCAGAGTCAATGGCTGGAATTTGGGGGTATAGTGGGATGAGATGAATATGGTGAGTAACAGGGATATTGTGGGGCGACTGTTCCATGATGGATTCCAGTTTCAATTTCAGAATGGCAGTGGTGGGACTGCAGGGGGTGTAACATCCATGCACCAAACTGGGTTGGGAAATAGAGTTTGAAGAATTATAGATTGCAGTTCACTTAGCACCACCGAATTGAAGGTGCTGTGTGTTAATAGGATTTTCCGGCTGTCGGGGCCGGTGGCCAGGTGGCAGTACAGGCTGCAGCAGGCCAGTGATTAGATCAGGGCTGAGAGCAGGACTGGGGTGATACAGGAATCCCAAAGAGAATGAAGAACAAGCCAATCCTGAGAGAGGGCATCGGCCCCGCTGGGATTAAATTGAGTTCATATTGGCGCATGATGAAAGGCAGCATTGGAGGGAGATCAATGTTACCTTGATGTTTCAATTAACTTCCCTTGTGTGGCGTATGCCGCCTGGCCTGGATGAAGCGGTCTTGGAGAGTCTCTGCCAGGTATTCAGTGTTGTTCCACTGTATGACGGCACTTTCTGCAGGGCACAGCTGAGCTAAGAGTATACATGAGCAACAAAATCAACTCTCCAAATCAGCTGTGTCTATGTCCGTGCGTGTATGTGTGGGAAGACCCGGCATTGCCGCACCACTTATATACTTTGTGGCTTCAAATAACCACTGTGTTCTGATCCCCAAATCAGTGTAAGGAGTTCCTGTGGGGTACAGTGAACATGTCTGTGCTCCACACCGGAGACTTGACTGGTCAGACTTAAATACTGGAGTCTGTAATCTGGAAGTTATCTTCACTCATACGTTGGGTAGTGGGTGCCCCTGTCACCAAAACCACAGTTGGTCATCACATCAAGGAGGCCCTCTCCATGTGGCCTGGATCACCTATAACATGGCTGCTTCTAAATGATTAGGGTTCATACTATTCCTGAGTCCCAAACTGTGTCTGAGCTGACACGGAAGAACTGTGTCTCTTCAGGAAGTCATGCCGACTCACTGGGGCTGCACTTTCTTGGTCACAGGTGTGTTCTTAAGGTGAGATTTAAGTGAAGGGCTATTAAGATTCTGTGAATGGGGCTGGAGAGATGGCTCAGAGGTTAAGAGCACTGGCTGGTGCTCTTCCAGAGGTCCTGAGTTCAATTCCCAGCACCCACATGGTAGCTCACAACCATCTGTAATGAGATCTGGTGCCCTCTTCTAGCCTGCAGGTATGCATGCAGGCAGAAAACAATGTATACATAATAAATAAGTAAAATATTTTAAAAAAAAAAAAAGATTCTGTGAATGGAGGGATCAGCATTGTTTAGAAGTTTTAACCACTTGGTCATTGCCTAAAAACTGATCTCATGTTGCTTGTGTAGGACAAATTTTAACCATTGTAGCTCATGCTCGCTGCCTGTAACTTGATTTCATGTTGCTTGGTGGTCTTTTCCCCTTTGATTTGTAACCTGTCTGGGGTGGGGGGCAAAATAGCTTGACCACACAGCTGCCACGACAGGCTTATTGGCAGGCAACACTCCGATCCAGAAAAAGCCACAAGCTGATACTACCCAGAGATCCACCCAGCGATGGGCCTGCATCTAAAGGGAAGAACCTGACATCCCAAACATTCAAACCATCAGGTAAGATTAGATAAGATTGCCAGGTGTCCCTGGGCCTAGCATATACTTATTTCCCTTTTACAGATACTCCTAGACAAATGTTAGCCAATCAGGGTCCTAAACCCTGGAAATCCCCTCACCCCAACCTCTGCTATGATAAAAACCCTAACCCCGCCTGGGTTCCGGGCTCTCTGCTCTCACGGCTTCCCAAGCTCGAGCTTGAATAAAGGCTCTCTCCTTTTATATATGGGATTCTGTCTCAGTGGTGATCTTTTGGGGGTCCCTGTGATCTGGGCACAATACTATCCATGTGGCTTTACTCAGAAGACACAGTCCATAATTGATGGGTTGAACAATAGGCTAATTTGAAGAAGCCAAGACTATGGGGGTGGGCACAGAGTTGTATGCGCATAGGTCTGGGTGCTCATGCATGACAGAAGTCTGCCTCAGTTGTGGTTCTGCAGAAGCCATCCAGCCACCTGGATTTTGAGGCAGGATCTCTTGCTGGGATGTGGAGCTCACTGATTAGGATAGACAACAGTTAGAGAGCGAGCACTAGGGACATTCTGGTCTCTGCTTCCCAGGAGCTGGATTATAAGCACATGCCATCATGCTCAGCTTCTTATGTGGATGTTGGGATCAAATCAAATCCTCAGGGTTGAACAGCAAACACTTGACTCACTTAGCTATTTTTCCAGTTCCCGAAAAAGTCAGGTTTTGGCATGGACTGCATGGCGACCATTGCTGCTTGACAAAGTTCCAGCATTTCAACATTGCAGCCCACACCTCTCCAGCACCTTTTTAATTTCATTTTTAATGATTCTCTATATTAATGTCTTTCTCTTTGGGAAATTTTGTGTGAACTTTGGTAAAGGATAAAAATGTGTACAAAGGTAGCCTCTCTAAACAAAATAATTCTCTGGAAAAAAAATCCCCGCCACTGTGGAACCAGGAATCCCATTGTGCCCTCTTAATTACACCAAGAACAGGAAAGTTAGAGGTTTCCTAGACACACCTGACCCCAACGATGAAATGCTTACAGTCCAGATCCAGAGCTTGCTGAGGCATTAAGGATGAGAGTTCAGTTAATAAATACAGAGAAATCAGAATGGTAGTATAATGGAAAAAGAGTAAGGCATCAGACCTTCATTTTTGGGAGCATTACGAGGGGAACAGGCCCATCTAGTAAGACGAAGAAATTGTAGTATAGTGTCTGCTCCCCAGAAGAAGTCCTTTTCCCAAGGTCAGGCCTTTGGATAAGGGCCTCCATTCCCTGGGCAGCTTGAGGAAAGTTCCTGCTTGCTAAAGCAGTCATTCTCCTGATCTCTGGTAAGGGGAACTTGTGGCCCTTTCATTAACATATGACTGGGGTCTATTGTCAAGGTCAAAGCTAGATTTCTCAACCCCTGATCTCAAGCCACACCCCAGCTTGCATGCCCCCTTTAAAAGGTGTATTCTTTTTTTTTTCAATTTAACACTGCTGGAAGCTGTCCTAATTCATCCTCAGATTTCCCCCTCATCACGTTGTGTTCCCCGCCTCAGAGACACGCCCCCCCTAAACCAACTCCACACATTCTCTTTGGGACCTGAATAGGTCTTTAGCAAGTTTTGTTTTTCCTACTGCAAAGACTTTGCCCTTTGAATTTTTAGATTTTCCTCCAAACTATCTATCTATCTATCTATCTATCTATCTATCTATCTATCTATCTATCTATCTATCTATATATGCGAATCACATGTTTAGTACTATGCTGTGCCTGCAGAGAACACCTAGAGTGTGTATAAATCACTAGGAAAGTCCGATTTGCTTGCTCTGTGACCTCTAAGGTCACCCGAGTTTAGCTCTCATTGATTGCAGAACTGATAAAGCAATAGCTGTGCTCCTTTTACATGCTTGGTATTTAGACTAATAACTTGTTTTGTGTCTTTATTGCCCATGTGTCAAGGTAAAAGAGGGACGTGGTTTGGTACTAAGTCTCAAACGTTCCTTCCTTGTGCAGTGCTTGAGTGTAATTGAGCTGTAATGAACATGGCTAAGGTCATTTCCAAGAATTAATGAACAGGAGGATGTGTTCTTGGCCAGAGGCTGAGTCTTTGGTCATTAACCTAGTTGGTCATTAATATTGTCTAGGAATGCTTTACACTAGGCCATTACAGCCAGCGCCATATGCTGCTACCACAGGGAAACAAGAACATTACCTGTGTCAATAACTATTCGTTTTCTTTCCGTTCTCATGACTACTGATGGAGGCAGCCCTTTTAATACTTTTTCCAAAGGCCCGAAGCACCAAGGTCATGAAGGAGAGAAAGGGATGGGAAATCAGTAATTTGGGCTTTGCAGAGTAAAATCTCTGATTATTTTGTAGACTATGTGATCATGTTCTTTCTCCCCAAGAAGCAAGCGCTGGGTCTCTTCCCTTCCCTTTCCTGACTTCTTCTCCCCTCCTTTCTCCCCTCTTCACATTTTCTGTTTCTAAAACAGTATGTGGAGGACGTCAGTCAGAGACACTGTGGTCAGTGCTGAGGATATATGTATAAATGCCACTCGGTCCCTGCTATCAGCAAGCTTAGAGTTTAGCTAGAAAGGCCAATAGACAAATCATTTCAATGCAGTCAGGTTGATGTTATGACAAAAATTTCAATGTATTATAGAGCAAAGGAGTGTAACATAGGACCTCCAAAGTGGCTCCAAAGGTTCTGGTGGTGGTTCGTTTTGGGGCAGGGTCTCATAAATTCTGTGCTGGGACCAAGTATACAAACACAACCTGGAATTGACTATGGAGCTGAGGTTGCCTTCAAGTTCACATTATCTTCCTCTCTCTACCAGTGGAATGCTAGAGTCATGGTGTACACTCCCACGCCCAGCTTCTGGTGTGATCTGAAGGGGTTTGGTGAGTTTATAGAAGTCATGGGTGATAGTGAAGCTTGTTTACTTTGGCTAGACTGGCTGGCTGGCCATCCCTGGAATCTACCTGTTTTAAACCCGATCACCAGGATTACAGGTTTGTGCCAGCTGTGCCCAGCTTTTCATGTCGGTACTAGGGATCCAAACACGTATTCTTGGGTTTATGTAGGAAGCACTTTACCCACTGAGTCAACTCTCCAGTCCTTTACTGCTATATTCTTGTCTTTCTAGTACCTGGTCATGAATGTCTTTCTGCTTAAACGAAGTAGAATGGGTTTCATTGACTGCAGCTAAGAACTCTAAATAAAGGCCTCTGTAGCTTTCTTGGAGGTGAGGGAAGAAGTGGTTGGTAGTTTTAGTCTCTTCAGGTTGCAAAAGAGAAACAGACTAATAGCTACTGCATAGAGAACCACAAACATCATCTGTGGGTAAAGGTAGGCATAGCAGGAATACGGTAAATATGCAGATTAGACAGGTGGGTAAAGGTAGGCATAGCGGGAATACAGTAAATAGGGCAGATTAGACAGGTGGGTAAAGGTAGGCATAGCGGGAATACAGTAAATAGGGCAGATTAGACAGGTGTTTCCTTTATTTAGGACATGAACTTTTCCACAGAAAGCTCAAAACACTCCATTATATAGTCATTATTCCGTGAAAGTGGCTTGTATAGAGGACAAATTCTAGCCTAGTTTCATCTCCTGCCACCACAGGTTCCACCCCAGTTATATCCCCTGTCCATGTCTGAGCATAATGGTAACAAAGTAGTTAGAATCTGATGAAGAAAGAAAGAGCAGGCCACTTTTCAAAAATGAGTACTATTACTTCAATTATGAGCATACAGACAAAAAAGTAGGATACAGGTTTTGAAGCTTCCTAGATACTCAGCCATATGCATCTTCAGTCTAAATCATTTGAAGTGTGAATATCATTATTTGAAAAGGTCTTTTTTGTTTTAAAAATAAAAACACTTCTCGGTTAAAATGTTCTTAAATACAAAGGGCTGTATAATAAAAACGAGCTTACCTCTCATTTCTTGGTTTCTTGTGTATCTTTCCAGAATTCCCCTGTACCTATGTGACCCCTTTCCTTGGCAGCACCTACAGCTCGAGCACATTCTTTATAAAGGCTATACTGCTTTTGTTACATGAATGACTCATAATATATTTAATAGTCCCTCACCGATGGGCATTTAGGCTATTTTAATATATTATCATTGCAAACTACCCTACAGTGAACATTCGTGGGCAGACATCTTTGTGCAAATGGCTAGAGCATGGCATGGGACAAAATTCTAGGCAGCGAATGATAGATCAAGGCTATATCTCCTTAAATTTTTATAAGTATTATCCAATTACTATCTTCAAAAAGGCACCATACCAACTTTTAAATTTTCTACCCTGAAAGCTGTAGTTCAGTTAGACCAGTTTGTATGTGCGGGTCGGGAGGAGAGAGCGTGAGAGAAGCGAGCTAGTCTCTAAAGGGTATTTATAATCTTACTGTATAAACAATTATGGCATTAAATGTCTGCAAAATTCAAGTGGCAAATGAGCTGAGAATATCAATTGCACATCTGCCACATCTCAAAGGCAGATGGCCTTTTAATTTTATATCCCAAGAATTAGACCCGAAATTTCACTCCCTTCCTCAGATTGCTCCCTCACTCTCTTTACTTTCACCGAGAAAATGGATTGTCACACTTTTCAAATATCAAGTCAATTTTAACATAAATTGCCAGGAAACTATCTTCCATCTCTTACTAAGCAGATATCAAGGATTGATTGACGTTTAACCCATGAACCCATAAAGAAAACACTAAAAGACACCATCCCTATTGTCAGGGACCTTACGATCTAGGTTGAGAAATCAATGTTTAAAACCAAATGGTGACATGCCAGATGAAGAGGAATAAGTGCTCTGCTGTATAATTTAACTATCCACACTTGGAAAGACAAAGACGAAAGAGATTGTTTTTCATAGGAGCGGCTGTCAGAGACTCATAGGAGACAGATGGGTGTTGGCTTGGGCTGGGGCACAGAAAAAGACAGAAAAGCAGGAAGAAGGAAAGGGTGAGCAAATGGAGTTGAACAGGGTGTAGGATGGAGGGAGATGTATGAGACTATGTAAATATGGGAAGATAGAATGGGATCATGTAACAAAAGACCCTGCTTGGAATGAGCAATAGGAAGCAACATGAAACCAATACAGATGACTTTTGATGAAAGAAGGTACATACTATGTGCAGGATACTCCTGCAAAATCAAACTGGCTCATGCCTGGTCTCTTGAACACAGCAACAGGAGTTACAGATGACATCTTAGTGTCACACACATGTAATGTGACCCTTATGTTCAAAGCTTGGTGAATATACCTAAATATATTGGGTTCACAGAGGTTGACATAGCTGTTTTTTGAATAGCTGTCCATTATTTCAAGGAGGACTTAGATGATGGTAAGAGTCATCCAACAAGGAACTGAATGGGAAGGCTGGTGTAGGGTCACAGGTAAGTGACCACAAAGGACTGTGTTTGTAGTGACTGGTAGAGAGGGACACAGCTGGTGGAACTCAGGCTTGGAGATAAGTAAAGGAAAGCAAATCTGTAAAGTAGCCCAGTAAGTGTTTCTCATAGCACCCAGCCTCCATTCTAAGTAGTAAAGGGGGTGAACCACTGTCCCGACAATCCTCCATTCAGGGATTTTCAGAGTGACCAGGTTGAGAACATAAAGAAAGGAAAACAAGGTCCAATAATGGGAGGTCAATGCGACAGACAGAAGTGCTGTGGAGATTCAAAGCAGAGGTCTCAGGTGACTGAGGAGTCAGGGTAACCCACAAAGTGTGGGACCTTGAGGAGGTGTTGGACAAGAGTGGCTGGGGGTGATGGCTCAGCATGGAGATGTGTAAGAACAGAGGAAATCAGAAGTACATTGGACAGCAGCCAGTTTGCGGGGCTCTAGGTGAAGCGTGGGGACAGGAGAGGGAAGGTGTGTGAAACCAGAGCCGAAGGGCTTGTTCTTTAGGCTTTGTGTTTACTTCCGTTCTAGCAGGAGGCTGGGTATCAGAACTCACATACACCTATGTCCCCCCACTTCTTGCTTGTACACCTGTGTGGTGGTGGTGGTGGTGGTACATGTGGAGGCCTGAGGTTGACAGTATCTTCCTCAGTCGTCCTTCACTTTAGTGTGTGATGCAGTCTCTCCCTGGACCTGGAGCTCACTGATGCAAACAGGCTGACTAGCCAGTGAGCCACCAGGCTCTTCCTGTCTCCACTTCCACAGATCTGACATTAGGGGCATATACCTGACACCGCCCACTCCCATGGGTTCCAGGGGGTCTGTCAGACTCAGGGTCTCGTGTATGCATGGCAAGTGGTTTACTGACTGAGCCATCTCCCGAGCCCCAGAACACCCTCTGAGGAAATGCGGCGATGGCCGCAGAGACACTTCCAATCAGTGCCTCCCGTTCTTTGAAGAAGGCACTAGTTGTTAAACCTGAGACTTGAAAGCAGCGCAGTAACTACTCTTGAGATGAAAGACATGTGCGGAGGGAGAAGCATCTTTGAATTAAAAAAAAAAAAAAAGAATTCACTATTTCATATGAAAGCAGAACTCTTTCCCCCTCAATCTGCTTCTGCATAATTTTAGTCTATTTTTCTAATTATGGTAACTGAACAAGAAAAGTTCCAACTGCTGTTCGCATTCTCACTACTTCTCAAGGAAAAAAAATAATAACTTGGAAGTCCGTATCTATGCCAGGGAAAAATGAAACAAAGACAGGGTGTTAATTTTCTTTGTGTAAGTTGTCTTTGGCACATTTCTTTCCTTTCCCTGCCCAAGTAATTTAAAAAGAGTATCATTCAAGACCAATTAAAGGGATTTGGATGGGAGGCTCTGCGTTTGCAGTTGGTATCAATCAATTGTGCAATTTGGCCATCAATAGCCCTTCCAAAATGGCTGCTTTTAACTGTGGCTGAAGGATTAGAAAGGAAGCCGCGGTGAGTGAGCCCTCCTTTGTCTCAAAGAGTGAGCTTCAAAGTGCTGAAAATGTGGGGATTTTCTTCATTGTTTGAATCAAAGGTTGTCTATTTGGCAAGGAGGAAATGTGGCCGATGTTCCTTGGATACTTGGCCAGTGAATTTTGGCCACCTACTCTCAATAGCAAAATCATAATGAATCTAGTGGGGTGGAAGAAGGGACAGCAGGGCAGAAGGAGGAAACTGAAGTCAGGACTCAGGGTGTACTGTGAATGAGGACTGGTTCTTGGGAGGCACAAATATAGGTTTCCTTCAGTGTGCCTGTAGCACCAGCCCTCGTGAGACCAATTCCCTGGTGTTCTCTAGAGCTAGAAAGGATGCCGGGTAGGGTGGTGGTGGGAGGAATTGCAAATGAATGCTACTAGACACCACCGCTGATAGAGGCTTCCCAATCTCTGCTCCTTGTTTCTGAAAGTCCCCTAGTGGAGCAGACTGACTGTCTTTCAAGTTGTCACCTTGGAAAGGGACTACTTCTGGGTCTTCCCTCTAGTTTTCTTTTGTGGTTAGCAAATAGGAGAGGTGTTCAAGTGGGAGGGAGGGGTTCCTCCTCAGGATAGATGTAAAGCATTGTTCCCAGTGTGTCTGCAAGACAAGACAGAGATTATGCTCATGTTCTTTTTCTAGCTTATTTCTGGAGAGTGTGATCCCTGACTGTGGACATTCATCTTGATTGGCTGGTTGGTCTTCCTGCAAAGCTCTGCCCATTTATGATGTGCTGATTTCTTCCATGAATATTTTCTCTGATTCACCCTTAGGGTCAAATTAGGAATTTTCTAATGTCTAATATGTTCCTGGTGACAGTGGAATGCCAAAAAAAATGTAGGAAAGAGAAGTATAAGGAGTCAGACATCAAGAATCAAAAGAAAGAAAGAAAGAAAGAAAGAAAGGAAGGAAGGAAGGAAGGAAGGAAGGAAGGAAGGAAGGAAGAAGAAAGAAAGAAAGAAAGAAAGAAAGAAAGAAAGAAAGAAAGAAAGAAAGAAAGAAAGAAAGAAAAGTGAAAGAAATCATTTAAGACCAGTTAAAAGGAATTTGGACAGGAGGCTCTGAGTTGGCAGTTGGTATCCATCAATAGCGAAATTTGACCATCAATAGACTCTGAAAGGCTCATCCAAAATGGCTACACTTAACTGTAGCTGAAGGATTAGAAATGAACCTCTGACAAAGAGTCCTCTTTTATTTAAAAGACTGAGCTTCAGCTACTGGGAGTTGGTTTTTCCCTTCCTTGTTTGAAGCACCGTTTGTCAACTGGCAGTGTGTACATACTAACAGCAGCAAAGAGTGAAAACACCTGCCTTTGAGCAATATGGCCTGGTTTCAAGTATTTTCCATTTTCTTGGGCCCTATGTCAGACAGAGGAGTACAATCTTCCTGGAACCCAAAATAAATATCTTTATACAGTTCTGAATTTCCGAAATTCTCTTCCCAACCGTTCTCCCAGGTTCCCCTTTCCTTCATATCTGAGTCCCTTCCTCATCATATAGACATTTCTATAGGTTGAGTTTCAGATATATAAAATAAACTAGATCTTTTTGTCCATGGATAAATCATGTCACATTTTCAAGAGCTAGAGAAAGGTAAGGTGATGAATATAAACACCTCGGCTCAAGCAGAGCCTCATTGGCTGGTTATTGAGTCATGACTCTTCATCTTTTCTTACAGCAAGTACAGTCTCCTCATAGTGGCATTGGATTGAATTGTGGGCTTAGATGTCAGACCAGACCTCTTGGCTGTAGGCCCAGCATTGGACACATTGGCCCAATGTCCTCTCTGCTTGATCAGCAGTTTGTGTGATGTTATGAGATTTACCTGATTTCTATGTTTGGGTCCTGTGTGTATCATTCTATGGGCTTTTCAGTAAACACATTTTCTCACAAGGATAGAGCTGGTGACCTGTGTATGTTGGAGAAAGATATTTTTCACTTCCTTCTCTTCTTTTTCAATTCGACCTTGATTGATGATACATGTCCTTGAGCCAACCATTGCTTCAGTGAACACCCAAAACGGCACAGCTAGCAACATGAGAGGATGGAAAATGTGGTTGTAGATCATGAGATGAGGAGATGCTACCTAGAGATGCCAAGAATAAAATTATACATTTTACCAATACTACTTGCCCCAAGGTCATGATCATTAGGGAAATGATAACCAGTCAAAGCCAAATGGATACCACTGACCCTCCAATGGTGGAAATGTCCATGGAGCAAAAGCCTCCAGAAAACAGCAAGGGGCTAGAGACTGTGTGGGAAAGCTGGGGCCATTGGGTCCTGATGATGAGAATGTAAATGGTGCAACTATAATGGGAAAAGACATGCCAGGTCCTTTCAAAACCTTAAAGATAGAGTCATTTTAAGATCCCACAATTCTCCTTCTGGAATTGAAAGTGCATCTTAGGAGCTTCTTGTACACCGTCTTCATAACAGCATTTCAATAATAGTCAAAAGGTGGAAGCTGTCCAAGCTTCTGTCAGTGGTGAGTGGATAAACTTGCGGCATGTAAACACAATGAAATATTGTTCAGCCTTAAAAAGGAAAGAAATTTGATATATACCATAATATGAACAGCCCTTGAGGACATTATGCTATGTGAAATGAGCTACTCACAAAAATGCAAATATTATGTTGTTCTACTTACATAAGGTACACATGATAATAAAATTCAGAGAGACAGTAGAATGGTGGCTGTAGGGGCTAGAAGTTCTTGGGGTTAGGGAAGGAAGGAGCTGTTGAAAACCTGATCTCTCCACTTCTTACTTGTAAGTCTTAAATTACCTTAGCTACACTAGATGCCGGTGCCATTCTGTTAAACATGGGAGATGGGGCCTTTGGAGGAAACTTTTGAAAATGTCACCAATACCATTTTTGCTACTGGGTAGCTCTGTGGTTGGGCATGGTCGTTGACATTTCACAAGGGCTCTTGGGAGGATTCTATGGTGACTCATTTGGACAAATTTGGGCACCATGGATTTGGCCCCATTTGAATAATAGAATTTTTGGGAACCATGGACTTGGTCCCATTTGAATAATGGAATTCCCACTAGAGACATCTTTATTTACAGCATCTAGCTCCCCTATTCCTTCAAGATCAAAGCCATTTTTCTGAAGGATCTTGAGAGTCCCCATATTTGGATTCACAGCTTAACTGTAGGACTTCCTGCTAACCCTACTGATCCTGTCCTGTTCCATGAAGGTACTTAAGAAGTACTGCCTGATGCATTCTATTTATCTGTCTGTGTCTCTATCATCTATCTATCTATCTATCTATCTATCTATCTATCTATCTATCTATCTATCTATCTATCTATCTATCTAGAATCAAGAACCCCTTTCCAGTGTGATAAAGTCTCAACAGTGTCCTGTTTGAATGTCTACCCAAGCATCATCAGCCAGGATTTATATGTTTTAACAACTTCTGAACTTAGCATATCAATTATTCTACCTCATTTGGTCACTGGAATGACTTCAGCTTTTGACTTTAGAGACCGAAGAGCTGGGAGTAGCTTTCCCTTGGCACTTTCTTGTGGATGATAATGATGATAATGACGATACTTTGTAAGAAAAGATGTGTTGGACATAATTCTAGGACGTTCATATGTGTTGATGACATAAACCTCATAAAATCTGGTAAGGTAAGCCCTGCTGTTGTCTCATGTTTTGCACTGGAGGAAACTGAAGCATTGAGAAGTTCAGCAGCTTGCTCAAGGTCCATCTCTATACAGAAGTAGAATTCAGTCTGACTATAGAGCCCATGCTCATAACTCTCAGGCTGTATGGGGACAAAGTTCCTCTGGCAAAAGTGTAACGACCTCAGTCAGTACATTATACAGTGACAATAGCCTTTCCACGTAGCTCTTTCTCTGAATCTAGATGAATTCTCTAGAAATAGGAGTTTTGTCTTAAACTTGTACTTTTCCATCAGCCAGTTGGTTTTAGAATACGACACTGTGCACAGAACCACCTAGGGAAGCTCAGTGTGAACATTAGTGCAGTTTTTATTCACTGTTTGACCACTTACTCCATACATGTCTGGCCTTTGGATTCCTGCCCTAGGGTTTGAGAACTAATAGAAGATGACCCATAGTTCCAGTAATAATCACATTCTTGAACCAGTTGTTGGACGATTCCCTCAGCAAAGAAAACATTCTTATGAAATCTGTCATGACTGGAGATCATCTCCCTATCGCCAAGAGATGTTACTCTCTCCCTGCCCAGCACCTACTTGACACAGGCTTTAGCTTTACTGCCTTTTCTTACAGAGCCCATTCTGCCTCCTTGCATGGAGATATTCTCTTGTTTCATGGCATGATGAACACTACATTCCTCTCCTTCATGGTAATCCACACTATTTTACATTGATAGCCTTTGTGGATGTCATTCAAATGCTGATCTGCATCACTGGATTACACAGCCTCATGAGGACAGGATCTGAGCCTGTCTTGGCCACCACAGTAGGTTGGCAATTAGCCTAGTTCTTGGCTTGTAGAACTATCATAGGAAATGCATAAGTATAGAGTAGGTCTTAGAATTAAAAAGAAAACAGACCTGTACAGAGTACCTGTTCATGTTTATGACACTGGGCAAGCAAATATGGGGCAGAATGTCTGTGTGATGTATACAGCAGAGCCCAGGAAAGTCATGCTCACTTTAGTCCATCATAGTTCTAAGCTGGCTCTCCTGCATAATTGAAAATTGACTGGTATGATAAAGTAATTCATTTTCACATATGAGTTACCTGGACAAACCTGGCTGTTGAAAAGACCTAGCAAGGACTTTGAACTCAATATTTTCTGCTTAGGAAATGTAGTCTACTTGGAATGGAGAAAACAGAACTACTGGGATTTTATCCATTCACTTAGGGTGCATAGATGGTGTTTTTCAATGGGTTCTGGGGTAAGTGTGTTCCTTGGGAAATTATCCTTCAGGTTTGCCTTTGTGTATTCTTCTTTTCATATCTTCTTCTCATCATTGCCTCTTTGTGCTGCATGTAGCCAGAAGAAAGCCCACCTACCCTGTGATGACTTTGTTCCCTTGCTCCTCAACACCCCTCCCACACAAATACACACACTTCCTCCTCCCTTGTCTTAGCTTAGGCAAAGTACACTTTATTGAATTCTTCTAATCTTTCCTGACAGATCAATTCTTCTGGGCTCTTAATTATTCATGTGGCTCTCCCTTGAATTTTCTTCAGGCTACTGGCTCTTTTGAGGCAGTCGGCTAGCTTGTCTGAGGCAGCTCATTTATTTCCCAGGAGGTGGGCATCTGTGCTGAGGGCCAGAACCTTAAAGAGGGCAGATGTGGGGGTGGGGGGAGTGGATGGCTGAGGATGCAGGGGAGGTAAGGCGTCCTGCAGGGAGAGGAGTTAGAAGGTCTTGTTTTAAAATCTGGCTCTCCCATTTCATAGTCTTCGGACTCTGGCAAAGTTAGTCAGCTTCTTTAGCCATGTCAATTCTAAAAGAAGGTGCAAAAAAAGGGGGTCATTAATTGTTCAGGTCTTCACAAATATTAAGTAGTATGGTGTCACAAGTGGTCCTTTTTTGGAAACCTTTAGTAGTCTTGTGAGCAGCAAGCTTTCCTTCCTCTAGCATATAACCTTTCACACAATAGCTTCTCCGTGGCTGGCCATATGCCACTAAACCATGCCACTAAATCAGCTTAGTCCTTTGAGATAAGTAAGGTTTTACAGTCAGAACACACTCAGAACAGAGCAAAGTTTCCATAAAAATTCAGAAAGAAGTCATCTATTGGAATAGAATAGTATGGTGATATATTGTGTACCCTAATACACTTGCATGAGGATCAGAGGACAGAGTCAGCCACTAGACTAGACATAGAGGTCAGGCAGTAGTGGCACACACCTTTAATCCCAGTACTGGGAAAAACACACGCCTTTAATTCCAGGAAGTGATGTCTGGGCAGAGAAAGGTAGATAAGGTATGAGAAAACAGGAACTCACTCTCTTTAGACTGAGGGTTTCTTAGAGGTAAGAACTAGTGGCTGGCTGGCCTGCTTTTCCCATCTTTCAGCTTTCACTTTGATAACTAGCTCTGTTTTTTTTTTTTTCTATAAGACCATCTAAGATTTGAATAACAGAATAGGATGAAGCTCTTTTAGCACAAGAAGCTTGTCTTATTTCTAGATTATAGAATTAGACTGGCAATTCTCATCTCTCATCAAATAGCTATTCTCCATGACTGTCCCAGCCAAGAACACTGGATATCTAATGACCAAGAAAAGGACTCAGTCCTCGGCAACATGGGACCTTTGGTTATCCTGCAGTGAACAACCTTTTCTCTCGTTCTGTAACTCCACCATACAATTAAACCATTTTATTCTGGGATAATGCCATGGTCACCTCTTTCTTTAATCTGGAACCTGAAGCTGTTCCTGAAGCTTTACTGTCCCAGGCTCATCTACATGTCCGCCTCCCACACTCGTGACTCCTAACAGCGGCTCCCTGCCCTCTGATGTGTCCCATCACACACAGACCTTTATTCTATTGCTTCCTGCCTGCTAGTGTTCAGATGTACTTTGACCTATAAAATCTATTAGCACAAATCCAGCTAACTACCAAACAACTAGCCAAAAGTCAGAGTGGAATCCCAAGGCACAGGTGCCTTGCAGACAGATTTAGTGGTTGCTAGATTGAAAAAAAAAAAATGTCTTAATGATACCCTGTGAACATCTACATGTGAAGCTGGAAATACAGCCCTGTGGTAGAGTGCCTACCTACCATGTATAATAAGGCTCTACATTCAATCTCTATCACTGAGTGGGGATAAAACCACATGGAAGAGTGGGCAATGGTGGACGGCTGCTCTCCTCATTCAGAGCATTGGGTGCCCCATTCAGCACAGAGTTCACCCCATACAGATACTGAAGGCCAGTTGCAAGTTTCTTTCTATCTTTCTTTCTATGGAGAACAGAGCCCTCTCTATCAAAGTCTATCAAAACTGAGATGATAAAAACTAAACCAAGGAGATCCAGTGACTGTCCCTGTGCCTGTGCCACTGACGTCTGATTCATTTAGGCATCTGAACATTGGGAGTAATGACATAATATATAAGTTGGCAAGCTCTTTCTGTAAAGGATTAGGTAGTAAATGTGTACAGCATGGGGTTATCTTTGCAACTGCGCAACCTTACCTTGATAGTGTGAAAACAACCTTAGATAATGAGTGAGCAGAAGTGTGTTCCAATAAAACTTCATTCATAACAGTAAGGCGTTGGGCTGCATTTGGGTTCAGGACATCTCAAATCCCCATCTAGTCCATGTCTTTCATTTTACAGATGGTGAAATGCAGAGAGTACATCAGTTGCTAATTTGTCACAGAAGTAATGCTACGATCTCAACTTTTCAGGGGTGGAGAGACGGCTCAGCAGTTAAGAGCACTGGTTGCTCTTCTAGGGGACTCAGATTCAAGTCACAGCACCCATATAGTGGCTCACACCTGACGCCCTCTTCTGGCCTCCACAGGCACTGCGTGAATGTGGTACTCAGACATACATGCAGGGAGAACACCCATCCACATAAAATAAACATCACCAATAATGTATTTAAAAAGCTTATCAGTTCACAAAAGCCCTGTACAAATTCCAGCACGTCATGTTCCCATTCATTTTCACCTCAGGCTCTACAAGCCCTTTTTCCTCAACTCCCAGGAGCATAACCTGAATCCATTCACCTGGCACTCACTCAATCACACATAGTATGGTATATCTTACCTCTACTGCTAGATTTAAAAGTCCTTGCCTTTATGTGTTTTTTAACAGTACCGCCACAGCATTACAAAAAAGTATTCCACATAAAGTGGGTACTTTTAGGCTAAGCAAATATTTAGAAATAGATGGGATCTTGTGTGGGGAATACAAGATACTTGGAGTAGATACTTTCTAGTGGGTGTGGGATGGGTGGAAGGTATTGAAGATAGCTGTTGTCTACCTCACAATTTAGCTTTTCTATGCTAACTCTAGGAATGTGTCAACCATAACTCCTGGCATGGATATATCTCTTATCCTTCTAACTCCAGTCATCATGTTTTGACTTCACTGCTGGACCAGACTCCTCCTGCAGCTTCTGTCCCTGCCCTGCCAGATGCAGGCATAGCATTAAAATGCTAGGAATAAGTAATATGGCAGAGCATAGAAGATGCTTGTTCATGCTTTTTTTTAATAGTCATGTGTCTTAGAATTACTGTATCCATCACATTTGATATAATTGTTATTTTCTAATTTGGAAGTCTGAGTTATACACATGTTCTTCTTTTATATAATATTGACCTTTTTAAGAGAAAAATATTTTTTTAAAGCCAACTGAAAAGCTTCTATGGAGATCTGGTATTTTCTGTTTACAGTAGAGAAGTAGTTGGTGGGAGATTAGAAAATAGGTTTTGCCACATAGTCTATCTCCATTCAGCTCTTCCTGGATGGCTGTAGCACTGTGATTGGAAGCACTATGAAGCTGTGTGCAGGCTCAGTGAGCTCGGTGATTGGTAAGCAATGTCTTTTACGGTACAAAAGAAAGTAATGGAGATGGGCAGTGGTGGCGCACACCTTTAATCCCAGCACTCAGGAGGTAGAGCCCGGCAGATCTTTGTGAGTTTGAGGCCAGTCTGGTCTACAGAGTGAGATCTAGAACAGGCACCAAAACTACACAGAGAAACCCTGTCTCAAAAAACCAAAATAATGATAATAATAATAATAATAATAATAATAATAATAATAACAATAATAATAATAATGGGACTCGTGGGCTATGTACTTCCAGTTATTAATTTAGAGAGATGTGAGAACTGTGGGATAGTGGGGAACGGTAAATAAGTTGTATTAGCTTTGTTTCCCTGTATGGCTCCTCCTTGGCACAATAGTTAAGACAAAGATGTGAGGATGATGGTGAGCTGACAGTAAAGTTGCCCAACAGTGGACTGGGGATGAGTAGAGCTGTACACACTTAAGATGTGAATGAGGAGGTAGACAGTCACTCAGGGATGAGTTAGCTTTGGGCATGAACACTCATTGGTTTTACTTTAGCAGTTTTATAAGGATCCAGAGGTATTGTTGCTTTCACTGGTGTGCCTGAGATCCTTTGGGTGTTTTCTATGGCCATACCACCCTGAATGCCCCTGATCTCTCTGAATGTTACCTGTATTGTAGGAGGTAGAGTTAGTTGATACTGGGGTCAGTTTAGAAGCAGGTGATGAAGATATGTTGCTATTACATAATAGCACTGACTGCTAACCTATGAGAAGTCCACGATTGATGGGCTGCATCTGATGTGTTCTCTTGCTGCATCCCATAGTAAGACAGAGCAAGAAAGCCAGCACAAGTGTCTCTCCTGTTCTGAGGAGGTCATTAATGCCACAATGAGGAGAGGGAGCATCCTCGTGACCTTATCTAACCCTAATTGCTTCCCAAAGACCCTAGCTCCAAATACCATCAATGTAGGGATTTGAGGATGATATTTATAATAAACTTGGAGGAGGGCACATTCAAACCACAGAGAGGCTGGAGTGCAACTCAGTGGTAGCACGCTTAGCCAGCATGAGACCCTGACTTCTATCTCTATGGGTTGGGGAGAGAGAAAGAGATAGGGGTAAGAGGAAGAGAGACACCAGTGCTCAGAAGACATCCAAGCAGGGGTCAGAGAGACGGCTCAGCAGGTTAGGTAGTTGCTGCACAAATGTGAGGACCGAAGATCAGACCTCCAGCACTCCTATGAAAAGCCAGGTGTGACATTGTGCCCCTGGAATCCCAGCACGGGGAAAAAGAAACAGGCAGATCTCACAGGAGCTTGTCGACCAGGCAATCTATAGTCAAATAGCAAAAATTCTTTTAAACAAGGTGTTCTTAGGTGAGGACAGCTCAAAGATGTCACTATCTTTCCCAGGAGGCCATTTGGCTCATTTGTTATAAGCCAGTTTTAAACTGTTACATCCCATCTCCTGCAGCTCTTTTCAGTAAAATAAAGCTATTTTGGAAGCTTACCATATTCAATTTGGGTGTGTCTTAGTATGTATATTCAGATCTTTTTTCACTAAGTGTTCTCCCCTTCCCCCCGCCCCTCTCTGGAGTACATGACTTTTCAGCTAGGCCAGAGGCCAGCAGTCCAGCAACCTTCCTCTCTATAATCCCCCAACCTCTAATAATGGGGTAACAGGCACACACAGCTATGCCTGATGCTGTATGAGGTTGTTGAAGATCTGAACTCAGGCCCTCAGGGCTTTCTCAGCACTTTTACCCACAGCTCTTTTTTTTTTTTTTTTTTTTTTTAATTCTGTGTAGTGGAAATGGGGAGGTAGCTGCCTGATGGAACATTTGCCTAGAATGTGCAAGAATCTGTGTTTGACTTCACATATTACACCCCCAAAAGGTGAATGAAGCAAGAATTCTGTATTGCTATTTACCATTGGCCCTCCAAAGTCCCTGCCATAGCCAGATGTGGTAGACTGGGTCCATTCCCATGTCTTGGTACCTGACACCACTGGATAAAAGCTAGTTTAAAGCATGGACAGTGCCCTTGTGCCTGACAAGGAAGTTCCTGCCCTGGGAGATGAGCTGAGTCTCCTAGAGACTGGAGCATTAAGCTGAAGGCAGTTGCTGAAATGGAAAGTTCAGGAAATACAAGGACCAGAATGACCACAGTAGGCCTCTTCTTTGAATCCAAAAGAACAAAACAAAACAAAAATCGACCTATATTTTATCTCAATTTTCAATTTCTTAATCACTTTTTATTAAATTGGAGTAAATTAGATCTTTAGTGTAAGTTGAATATTTTAACAGTTTTAGGGGGAAAAAATCCTCCCTATACATCAGGATTCCACAGTGACATGATGGTAGAATCATGGGAAACTCCCCCACCTTCCTCGTGCCATAGAAAGATTCCTTGCTAATTCCTTCCCCTTTATGTAAACCCATTCAAAGACCAGAGTTTGTAGAGCTGGATTCTCCTTGGCATCAGTATTTTAGGAAGGGAGGGAATCTCATCACTAAAAGCACTCTATCTGTATCGAAATTATTTCTGCATCTGCTAAAAAGCCAGGAATCCTAGCTTAGTGCCTCAAGGAAGTCACCAGCCTAGACTGCAGCTCCACAGGAAACCTGCTGAGTGATGCAGAGGGCAGACACTATGCAAATGTAAGACCCAATCACAGCCGCCTCAGCACACCTGAGCCCACTGTAACCTTCCAGTGGCCTTCTCGGGAGTCAGATGAGAGCTGCTATTTAACAAAGCTTGTGGTTTTGAGAAGAGCTCAGCAGCAAATCTTACTGAGTGGATTTAGGCTTTGGTGACCTTCCTGCGCCGTCATAAACAGTGTCAGCAGGTTAATGGGATGCGAGAACACGCTTGCTGTTGTGGGGAAAGAAAAGCTTTATGTCTTTATTGGGCTTTGGTTGTTGTTATGAATGCTACAAACCTCCGTTTTCACTGGTTCGTTCCTTTGGATCTGGTTGGATTGGGGTCCATTTCTGTTGCAATCATGGTGCCAATATGAAGGGTCAGTGAACTATGTACAGGTTGCAATACTGTGTAGAAATATTGCACTCAGCGTAAATCCACAGGCCTGGCCTTATTATTTCATCTGCCTCCAGCCATGCGGACATGGAGGACACTTAATGTTTGTTAGCTTGTCTATTTTATTAGTCCATGTGAGGCCATGAGGATCTCTGGCCTGCAGAGCCCTGACTTCTGGCATCACTAATGGCTTAAAGCAAAGATATAAAAATTTCTTTTATTAGAAAGTGGAAATTATACCCTGGCCACAAAAGAATATAGCAAATATATGTGCAGCTTAAGGAAAAATACAGTAAGCACCAGTGTACCTGCCAATCTGCCAAGGACCAACATTAGTAGCACACAGTGGTTATCTCTGCCTTACATCACCTCCTTTGTCCTACCCGAAGCTCAAGTAGCTTCCTAAGGAGTATGATGTTAGCCTGTGTCTTGTGTTAATTGCACCTTTACTTTTCTTTCTTATATTTTATAAAATTTATTATAAGAAAACATCACACGCCAAAATTAGCTAGACTTAAAGTCTATACATCTCAATGAACTTCTATATAGTTAGAATAGACATTCTGAAGCTATGGCGTTCCACATTGGATTCTATGCTTTCATTATCAAACATATCTTCACACACTTACCCACCACCAAAGATGAAAACCCAATGACAGAGTTAGAACTAGACAAACAGCTTTATATCTCTTTTATAACCCAGGCCCATTATCTGCATTCAGTCCTTGCTCATCCCCCAGTAGTCTATCCTGCTCTCTTTTCTCTACATTATACTGATCCACTTTTGGGGGGTTGTTGTACTGTGTGTGTGGCCATCTCCAAATAATGTACTTGATATTGCCTAGTTAGAGAATTGTGTGTGTGTAGTGTGTGTCCTTCCTTTTCTTCTTTATCTCTGTGTGCGTTTGTGTGCATGACATGTGTGCATTCCATGTAGAGGACAGAGGGCAACCTTGGTGTCATTTCTCAGGCACTGCCTACCTTACTTTTAATGTCTTTGAGACAGGTTCTTTCACTGACCTAGAACTTGCCAAGTAGTCTGTATTGGCTGAGTGGTGAGCTCCAGGGATTCATCTGTCTCTGCCTCCCTAGCCTGAGGTTGCAAGTGTGCACAATCATACCTGGCCCTTTCTAATGTGGGCTTTGGGGATCAAACTTAGGTCCTCAGACTTGTAAAATAAGCACCTTACTGACTGAAAAATATCCTCTCCTCTTTGTCTTAACTTTGAGCTTCCTTTGTATTGACAGCAACGTTCAGTTATGAATGTGCTATACTTCATTCACTCTCCTGTGGATGCACATCCAGGCTGTTTCCAGAATTTTACCAGTAGGACCATGCTGATGGAACATTTTTGAATGTGTTTCCTGGCAGCTAAGAGCATGAGTTTCTGTAGGGTTCACACTAAAGAGTAGGATTGTCTGATTTTAGCCATCGAGGCATGCTGCTTTGTTGACAGACATTGTAGTTTAACCAGTAGTGGATAGGCAGTACTCATTTTTGCTTGTATTTTCAGTATCTTATATCTTTATTCAAATTTAGAATTGCCACCCTGATAGTGTGAAAGGATTATCTAACTTTAAGGGTTAGATGATTTTCATCACTTGCCTAATTATCAGTAAGTAGGGAATTTTGTTCATAGGATTATTTTCACATAATCCAGTTCTTATCTTTTGTACATTTTCCTATCTCTTGTCTTTTTCTTATTAATTTGATTGGTTTGCTACATACTTGTGATTCTTATATTCTGTTAGTTATAAATGTAACACTTGGTAGCTTGTATTCCCACTCCTCTGAACACCAAGTCTTGATCTAGCTAGAGTCAAACTCACACATCTTTTCTTCATGGATTGTATACCGCCATGTGTTGTTCAATGTATTCAACATAATGATGAACTTTATTCCTTCTAAAGGTTTCCTCACTTTCCCAGTTGGATTTAATGAAAGCTGTCTGACTTATTTTTATGTATGGGTGAGGAAGAGAGGCTACTTATTTTCTTTCATGTGGAAAGTCCACAGCATGAATGAATTGTCTCTCTTCCCACTCCCTCTGTGTCCTCTGTGATCAATCAAAGCTCTATCATTCAAGGATTTAGGAGAACTCTGTTCCGCTAGCCCATGTCCTCCATCTATGCCAATATAGCCCAAATCTGTAAAGTATGACATCTGCAGGACACCTCTCCTTCCATATTGCTCTTTAGGAATATCTCAACTGTCACTGTACCTTTATGTTTCCAAATATCTTATTTGAGATATTTAATTTAAATATGTATCAGGTTTGAGAAAATGACATTTTCACTATTGGACTCTTAGTTACGAACTATTTAGCTATTTACTTAGCCAACTGAAGCCTTTCATTGATATTTTCTTACTTTCTCCACTAAGCCCCCACACGCATTTTGATTTGTTCCTGTGACATATGTGTGCATCAGTATCTTCCAGTTGAGTGGTGGTGAAGGTAGCTTTGATATAAATCCTTTAAAATCCATTGAATTTTATAAGTTATTTAAATTAAACTGCCTATTAATAGTGCAGAGTTCTTTTGACTCCTGTATCGATGGTTGATGATCACTGCTTTTTCTCATTTGGTCATTTTTTTTTAAGTTTAAATTTTCACATGTACATACACATGTACATTATAATTTTTATATTATATTTGTTCATATGTGATCTTACTTTGCTCACTGTAAGGCGTAATGATGGTAGCAATGCTTAGCTTGTTCCCACTTTTAAATGGAACTCTCATATTTTTCCTTTAAATGTGTTATTTTCTAAATGTCTTTATGTATTAATGTTTTGTTCACTTAATATGATAATGAAATATCCTTCTATTCCTAATCTGCTAGGCTATTGTATCATGAATGGATGTTACATTTTGTTAAATTATTATTATTAGCTTATAGGTCCAAAGAAAGTCAGAAGACTTTTATACTTTAAGCTACTAATGATGGAACTTTCCCTGTTAAGCCAATTGCATTCTTGATATAAAACCAAGGAAATATGGTGGGGAGCCTTAAATATTTTTTATGTTTATTTGCATGAGTATTCATGTATATGTATGTAGTAGTACTTCTAATCGACTAACATGGGATGCCTTTCTAATTATTTGTGTCTTTTTTTAAAGTTTTTCATCATCAATTTTGTCTTTCATTGTACATTCTTTCACATCGTTGTTTATTCTTAAGCATTTTATTCTTTTTGATATTGCTAGTAACAGGACCATTTTCTTAATTTCCTTTTCAGATAGTTCATTGCTAATGTGCATAAATACAAATGCCCTTTGTACACTGGTTCTGTATCTTTAATGTGTTCATTTATTAATTCTAACAGATTTTATTGGTGGAATATTTAAAATATGCATATATCCATATGATCACGTTATCTGCAAACAAGGCTAATCTCACTTCTTCCTTTCTGATATGGCTGCTGGTCTTTTGGCTTGCCTAATGCCTCTGGCTCACATTACTAACCTTGTCTGTTGTCTTTGTTCTTAGGTGAAATCCATTTAGTTTTTGACAGTGAATATGGTGTTAGCTGTGGGCTTTTCTTATATAAACTTTATTATACTTAGATAAGTTCCTTATATACCTAGTGTTGTCAAAAGCAGCCCACAGAATTAGAAGAAAAAAATGAGAACTGTGTTGATGATAAGTGAGTAATATCCAAAACATGTAAGAAACTCTCCAAATCAAATAGCAGTCATAACACTAGGAGCAGTCCCTTGAGGGTGGGTGAGGATATAAAAAGAGACTTCTCTAAGGATAATGGACATATGTCCAGCATGTATTTCAAAGATGATCAGTATCACTAACCACTGGAAATGTAAGTCAAAACTAGACCGAGGTATCACTTCGTATCTATTAGGATGATATTTTTTTAAAAGCAGAAACAAAACAGATGTGAGGCTGGAGAGATGATGGCTCAGCAGATAAAGTGCTTGCTGCTCAGAAAGAGGACATTAAGTTCAGACCCCAGCACCTACATAAATAGCTGTGCATGGTGGCCCATGCCTGTAACCCCAGCATTGTGTAGGGTAGAAGAGGCAGGCAGTTGCCATGGGCTCCTAGAGCAAACAGTTAAGTTCAGGATTAGTGAATAAACCTGTTTCAAAAAAAATGTAGGGTGTGATAGAGGATAATACCAAAGGTGGCCTCTGGCTTCCATAGGCACATGCACAAGTATGTCCACACAGGTGTGTACATCAACACACACACACACACACACACACACACACACACACACACACACACACACACACTCCTCCACAAAAATAAATAGTACACAAGTAAATAGAATCTATAATATTGTGCACCAAGCATGATAGTATGTACTTGTATTCTCAATTCATAGAAGATTGAGGCAAGAGAATTGTAAATTCAGTGCTAGCCTGGACATAAAGCAAGAATCTGTCTCAACAAAACAGAACAAAATGGGCACTTAAAAGTCTGTTGATAGTGTCAATCTCATTTTGTCTTCTTAAATAAATACATAGATCTGTAATGTAAAAAAAAAAAAAGTAGGTGGACTAATGTAAACTCCTATGAGAAGAAGCCGGGTAAGGCTGTCCCATTTCCATAGCACAGCACTGCTTTCTCGGTCTCTTGGGGGTAGGTTAGTACACGTGGTGGTTTGCTTGGACTTTGGGGAATCTAACCACCCCACACAGAATGTGGCATATTTCCTGGTAC
Organism: Peromyscus californicus insignis; assembly: GCF_007827085.1. Taxonomy (NCBI): domain Eukaryota; kingdom Metazoa; phylum Chordata; class Mammalia; order Rodentia; family Cricetidae; genus Peromyscus; species Peromyscus californicus. Next base: position 64,859,424 of record NW_026294606.1, on the reverse strand, counting down.
ATGCTAAGTTGGGATTGGATTGGAACAGATGTTTCCCTTTCTCACTTTGTCCCAGTTACATTCAAACCACATCTGTATGCTCCGGGAGGAATGAGGACCCACACTGAAGTAGGATTTGGCAATTTCTATCTGGAAGCAATGTAGGATCATATGGCTTCCTTATGATGAAGTTGGACTGCAAGATTCCTTATGCCAGATGCTTACCTACGCTTTTAACCAGCCCAGGTCACTCTCACATTTCCCAGAAAAAAAAAATGGCAATGAAAGTGCTGGAGAGAGGGGATGTGTTTCTCTTCTTAGGCCCTGTCTTTCCATCACCCTGTCTTCAGTGTAGAAAATCATTTCATTTAGAGAATCAATTTCTCCTGAAAACTGATTTGAGAATGGAGGGCTCACACCTCAGTTCTCCACGGGAGTCTAGGGAGCAGTTAGTTTAGGAGACACTTTGAGCTTCTTGGATAGGTGCTATTTTGTCATTTTTGACATTACAGAATTATCATAACACCTGATGTCTCTCAAACCTAGAATTTACCTATTTCCCAGGTCTTTGCAAAAATGAGCCTAGGAACTGGCAGAAGCCAATCTTAAGAAGGTCAAGCATGCTGCTTCAGTATGTGGAGGGGTCAGCAGCAAGACAGGGACACAAGGCAGGCGACGGACCAGTTTCCTTATTGGCAAAAGGACAAGTATCTTGACAAAAGGAACAGTCATGTAGAGTTGATGGTGGCTACCACTATTCCTGGGTCTGAGGTGCCAGGTAGTGCCACTGCTTGACTCTTAAAAGGCTATGGTTCTTTGTCTCTTAAGATATTGATAGGTCTCTAAGAAAAAAATGTTAAAGATGCTGTTAACTAATAACCTACTCAGACATGAAGTTGGTGATTTGTAAGTGCCAAACCAGGGCTAAGGTCTAAGGCATAAGCAGGAAGGAAACAGAGCCTTTTTCTCATAGTGGGTCTACATCAATGACCTTTGAGAAAATGAAGGAGCCACAGGGAGGGAGGTGTATACGGACGGGGCTTGAATGAAGAACTTTCTCTCTTTTGGAATGCTTTTAAGGATCCACCTAACACATTAGAACATCTTAGAATGCTTTCTAAGCAGAATGCTATTTATAGTGACAAGTCATGTGAGTAAGGCCTCCAGGTCTTTGGATAGCCCCTCAGTAGGAATGCCCGATGTCTGGCTTTCTGTAGACCTTCCTCACCAAGAAGCTTCCTGATGTAGTCTGGGTCTCCCTCCTCCAGTTCTTATGGTTTCATCTGTTCTTCCATAGCAAATAAAAAATTTTATAGGTTATGGAATGGCTTTAATGAACCCTCTCCCCATACACACACACATACCATTCTGGACAAGATGGAATGTGATTAGGGCTGTCCCCGGAAAAATACTGAGGCTAAGGTTGTTACCAAAAATATACATCGGCCACCTCAAAAACTGCTGTGCCATCTCTATCCCACACAGATTAAAAATCATAAATATTTACATGCTTTCCTCTCCTTCATAGAACCTCAGGGTCCAGGGACCCTCTCCCATGGAGACAGACTGGGCATGGAAGTGTGTATTTGGGAAGGGCAGTTAAACTCTGGGGTCAGTCTCTCACCCGGGCTGAGTCAGAGGTGAACAGAAAACCAAGTTTTAGTCCATAATTTGAAGGCAGGGACCTCTTGAAGGTTTTAGAGTTCTTTCTCTAGGTAGGTCAGGTAGAGGCAGGCCACTCTGGGACCCACCTTGAGATGGTCACCAGGAAGGTGGAGGAGAGTAAAGGGAACAAAGAACCTTTGAATATACATATACCATTCATCATATCACCGCTACAAAAGCTACTTCAAACTATATCTCATGCACAAATGGAAAAATATAAATGGAAAAAATTAAGGTATTTGGTCAAGTGGAAATATTACTGGGCACAGGTGTCGGTAACTGTACCAAATAGAATACAAAGGTCACACGAGGCTTAGCAGCTAAGGATGGCCTGGGCCCTCTGGATCGGCCAGAGGCATGGGCATACCATGTCACTTGACCCCAAGAGTGAGGCGGTGGCCCCAGCTCCCGTGGAGCATGTGCAGACCACCTGGCTTACCTGCAGCTTGAGAGACAGACCTGGGGAGCCTGTGTAGATAGGTGTGCTCTGCAACACAGGCTGATTTTGAAAGGTAGGAGAAGGCAGCTGTGTTCTCTGGTACCACTGTAGCTTCACTCCTGGGTCCCTCAAGGCATGGTGCTGGGCCTGCCTGGGCCTCTGTTGGCCCAAGCCATTTTCTACGATGGCAAGATAAATGTAAAAGGGGGAAAAAGGTAAATTGCTCTCTCTTAAAAAAAAAAAAAAAACAAACAAAATCCTCTGGTCTGTAAGGTCACTTCAGGTGCTTTTTAAAGTGGCTTTTCTGGAATGGTGGAGGCTGCCACGGGTCCACAGGCACCTAGATGGGAAACTTGGGGAAGGACAGACACAAAACTCTTGCCTATGTCATGGCTGTGCAGCTCCGTCAGTGTCTGTGCCGCGCCTGCTCCTCAGAGCCCGTCTGGGTTGGTGCCATCTTACAGTCCTTCGGGAAGAGTTTGGAGCCCTTGACCATGTACCACTGGTGCTGGAGAAGAGGCTCTTGAGGTCCTCCTCATCCACCAAAGGTGGGAGATTGGAAAGGTGCAGGGTAACCAAGGGTGGGAAGATGTTCTGGAAGTTCTTAGGGCCCAGCTTCTTGAAGCAGTACTGTAGTCTTTGGTAGGGCCCTAGTCCTCCTGGCCCTCGCCAGGCAGCTGCACACTCTGTTGCTTTGACAACATGGTAATGCACACTGACTTCCCATGTAGCTTGTGCCTGTCCAGGTGGCTCAGGGCCAGCTGGGCCTGGCTGCCATCTGCTATCTGCACCAATGTGCTCTCCTTGGTGAACAAGAGCTTCACCCACTGCAAGTCACCACAGATGTAGAGAAGAAGAAAGAGGCTTTACAGGGTTCAGGTTATTGGCCAGCAGGATGAATTCCCAGTGTGAGCCATGCCTAGGATGGCAATTCAGACTGCTGTGGCTTCAGCTGCTGCACATAGGATAGCCAGAGGGGTCAGCTCTCTGTGGATGTTAGGAACAGAGAGGCAGAAGGCTGCAGCCATGGCTAGGTCCAACATCCCTAGCTGTCTCCAGAGGGCAGGCTAGGGTGAGTGGAGTGTCTGCTCTTGTCACGGTACTTGAGGTTGAGACTGGTGAGTTTGGGGAAGTAGATGTGCAGCGTGCAGCAACCTTTGTAGATGTTCTGGTCATCCAGTGACAGGTCGGCATGCTGAGTGCTCTCAGATCAGCATGCTGCAGCAGCACCTGGTTGTTCCTGATTAATGTGATAATCTTGAGGATGGCACTGAATTTAGAGAAAATCTGATACAATGCACCCAGGGTCACTGGGTAGAACAGAATTTCCAAGATGATCCTTGAGCACAGAGCCTGTCATGGCTGTTCCCACATCCTCAGCCTCAGCAGGGACAATCAAGGCCAGGCTTCCCACCTGCACAGAGTTAATGGCCTGCACACCCTCCTGAGCATGCACCTAGTTGATTGAGCTGTTGGTCCTGAGCTCTTTGAAGTTGGAGAACTGGATGTAGAGGGGCTATCCACACAGCCTGGGGCCCCATTGACTGTAGTAGCCGAGCATGGTATCGGCAGCCTCCTCTGCAACCATCTTGATAAAGGACCGGCTCTTTCCCTCTAGCATGAGGAGGCTGCTGCCCTTCCCCAGGGAAGGGCAGCCCTAGAGAGGACCTCACCCTCAGGGACATCCCTGAGCGGCTTCTCATGTGAATGACTCTGGAAGGGACTCCTGCACAACTGTCTCCATTCGACTCCTCGCTGTTGTTGGATTCCAACAGCTGCAGAGGCTGAGCTGCTGTTCTTGATGACAGGGCTGACACACACCAAGAGCTTGTGGGATCCTGGCTTAAAGCTACATCTGGGAGGATGCACACAGAGAAGACCTGGCACAGGGTGGGTTGTGGAATGGAGGTGCAGTAATCCCAAATAGAATTTTTTAAAGGTGACTTTTAGGCTTGCTTTATATAGACAAGATGAATGGTTTTCCATTTTCTTCATTCTAGGGAAGGTTGAGGCTTCCAAAGAATCCATTTTCAACAATTCTGGACATCTGAGGCAGCAGTGATTCCAGCCTCTTGCTGGAAAATGCAGGTGCTGAACTTCTGCATGGTTGTGAGCTCCAGATTGCCAGGGAATGAAGAGTGATTGATTTCTCCTTTGCCTGTAGCTCTTTCCCCATTTTGACCATTGTGCTTTTCCAGGGATATTATTATTCCATGCTAGTGATTAAGAAAGAGGAGCCTGAAAATGAATTAATGATAGTTCAAGAAATTTTGCTTTTTGATAAGAAATTATGCTTATGATGAAAAAATGATCAAAAATTTAATTAATGCTAGATCAAGAAATTGTAAAGACTGGGGGTTAATGCTGCAAGACTCGCTCAGGATAGATTTGTAAATTCAGTGCTAGCCTGGACATAAAGCAAGAATCTTTCTCAACCTAACAGAGCAAAATGGGCACTTAAAAGTCTGTTGATAGTGTCAATCTCATGTTGTCTTCTTAAATAAATAAATAGATCTGTAATGTAAAAAAAAAAGTAGGTAGACTAATGTAAACTCCAATGAGAAGAAGCCGGGCAAGACTGCCCGGGAACATGGGAGCATATTGTCATTCCTGTGGTTTGAATTTCTGAGATAGCCTGAAAGAGTGTTAGGTGTGAACTGCATCAAAACTGAAATATTCACGCTTCCTCTTTTTGATGGAATTGAGAGTCTGAGCAAAGAAATTTTCAATGAATATTTGTTTTTTCTTTTCTCCCACAAATCCACTTACCAAATATAGGAAGAGGGGTACACTCCAGTGAGAATTCCAGTGTTTTGTGAAAAAGAAAATGTGTGTGTGTGTATGTGGTGTGTGTGTAGGGGGGTAATTTCTGATCTTAAATCAGCCTGTGATGTCTGTGGAAACTCTTAACAGTCCTCACATCATGCTGCTCAGCTCTTATATTTTCTTATTATATTCATAGAAGGCTGAGGCAAGAGAATTGTAAATATTTTGGGAACGCAAGTTCTTTCATGGTTATACCACTGTATTTTTTTTAAAGATTTGCTTTTATTTTTATTTATATGTAGGTTTCTACTGAGTGTCTGCCACCTGTGTGTGGGTGCCCACAGGGACCAGAAGAGGGCACCAGAACCCTCGCTGCTGGAATTACATATTGTGAGTCCTCTGGTGTGTTGTGGGTGCTGGGAACTGAACTCTGGTCCTCTGGAAGAAGAGGGGCAAGCATTCTTAACCTGAACTGCTGAGCCATCCCATCTCTCCAGCCTCTCCTAATGATTTTCACTAGATATGGCCTAGTTATACCTGTTCAGACCCAAACGTCACCACCATTGAGGCAACTTTAGAATCTGATCCACAGACTTCAAATTAGCTGCCTCTGATCTTGAACCCCAAACTAGATGGCCTCAGAAGGAACGCTGGTTTGGAGGAATGGGAAGAACAAGGGAATTAATACGTGATAAGTAAGTTCAGTGCTGGGGGGCCCTAGAAATATTTAACACCTAGAATTATGTATAGATCCTACATCCCCAGCCTTGAGGCATGTTAAACCCACTTTACAGATCATCAGGTGAGTGGACTTGCTGCTGTTAGTTTCACAGACAGTGAAATGGGGAGAAAGTGGGATTCTTGAGTGTGACAGAGGCTCTCTAGCCTTCAGTGAACTTAACCCACAAGTTAGGATGCCAAACTCACGGCCACACAGAACTTCTGCTGAGTCAGTGGCCCCAGGTTCTTGTGCTGCTAATTGGAATGGGTTTCGCAGAGCACAGGAAGGTTGAGGGTTTAGAAAGAAGTTTATTGTGGATGTATAGATGGAGGCTTAAGATAAAGCAAGTGCAGCTCCCGTGGGACAAGAATGGGAGGGCCATTGAGTTGCTTTTTATAGGACTTACGACAAAATGTGGGTGGAAGCATGTTGGGGGAACTGGTCACTCCAGTTGATCTACCCTAAAGGTGTCTGTGTACCTCTCTGTCCCAGGTGTCTTGATTGGAATTTTGGCCACACCTTCACACAGAGCCACCGGGCAGCTGTGTAAAGGGATTATAAGATAATAATAAAAAGATAGTAAGAAACCAGATGGGGAACTAGAACCTCCTAGGACTTATGGAATTTCTGGCCCCTGGCCTGGACAAAACCAAACCCTTTCTGACCAAGGACAAGAAGAGAGAACCCTGTCCCTAAACTGCCTAAACAGTTTGTATCTCCTGGTCTCTTCACTAGAATGTTGTAGAAATGGGTGACCATCCAGTATGCCTCTGACTTTGTCTCCTTTCTGTGATACCAAAGGCTGTTAGTTGCCTTGTGCATGAAATTCTGTACAACCCCACTGAGTTAGAGGGGGAAGTCCACCTTAAAGCCTCCCGTGGTGCAGTGATGTCCCCCTTCAAGATAGCTTTGTTTACTGGCATTTTCCATCCGTACCATCTCTTCTGAATAACACTGACAGCCATGGGCATGTACTGCTTGGAGTCCAGTGAGACTCTGAATCCAAGGGAGCGCTTTGTGCAGACAAAGTGGGGACTTGGACCCAAGACAAGCAGGCAAGGAAAGACAAGGTCCTGCTGACTCATCCATCTTGGGGGTCTGTAATAGTCTCAGCTACATGGTCTGCAAATAGCTGCAATATTTAGCCTCAAATATTTAGGTTATGAACAACTCAAAATTAGCACATTGAAAGCATTCTTTCATTAAAGAAACAGTTAATTGTGTACCTTCTACAGATCAAACTCTGTGCTGAGTAAAGGTATGAACTTCCTAGAAGATGCTTTACACTCTTGACTACCACCTAGTGCTGTGCTGCTGTATTACAGAGGAGGGGGTTTTGCTCTTCTCCTCTGGGTACAAGACAAGGAATTCCCAGGAGGAAAAGCACTGGGGAGGGGCATGTAGTAGGATGAGTAGGAGTTTTCTAGGAAGGGAGGGGCAAATGATGAGTAGAGATCTATTGCTATCACATACACATTTGGCATGACTTCTTCATAAATGCATTTAGTACCCCACTGGATGTGGTGGCTCACTTTGTAACCCCCATTCCTTGGAGACTGAGGTAGGAAGATTGCCATGGATGGGTTCAATGTCATTTTAGGCTACACAGTGAGTTTCAGACCAGTATTGGTTATAATATAAGAATCTGTCTCAAAATAAAATGACCATCACTATTTATAGATATTTTTTGCTGAACATCCTAATGTGTTTAGCCAATAACAAAACTCGGTCATTAATTTGTCTCGTTGTTGTTGGTATAAATTCAAGTGACCACAATCACCTTTGAAGTGCTATTGGCTTTAAGTTCACATAAGAATGGTCTATTTAGTGGTAACAATAACTGTCACAGTACTGGCCACCTTAGCAACCTTAAGTGGGTAGCTCCTGTGCCCAGCCTCTTTGGTGTTGGTGATGTATGCAACCTCATTTAAATTTTACAACAGTCCTGTGAGCTGAATCTTCCTGCCCATACTTTTCAGTTGAGAGAATTGAAAGGGTAAATATAGTGGCACACTTTGGGCTTGCCTTTAGTTATTTGTTTGACCAACAGCAAGTCACTTAGCTAGCCCAATGTCAGTTTCCTGTTCAGCAAAGTGGGAAATGATTCTAACACTATACTTATCCATGATGTGCCAAAAATTGAAACAAGATGATCTGTGTTCATTCTTTGGCTCAGTGCTTAATTCCATTAGGAGTCTCAGTGAAGAGGAGATATGTTTAATTTTTATTGTTATCATAGGGGTTAATTTGCCTAGGCTCAGTGTTGTTTTGTCTAACTCCAAAATCTACTTAGGTGGTATAAAAACAGAATCAATGCCTGGGCAAATTTACAGAATCAACCAAGTTATTGAAACACCATGTGTTATAAATAAACAAATGAAGGTCAACATGACACACAGTGAGAGGAATTCTTGTCATTAGGAGGCAGTGAGGAAATGGGTTTGAATATAAGAGAAAATACTCAACTGTTGAATACAAATATATGAAGCCAACTTACAAAATTACCTTGTTTGGATACATATGGATATATATGTATATGGAAAAGAGATTAAAATGAGCTTGTAATTAGATATGCTATGCAATTTCTTTCCTTTTTTTCAGTTTTCAAGTGTATGCACATTGCTGTTTTTTAATATGTGTATGCATGTACATGAGAGTGCATATAGAAGCCTGGGGTTGACATTGGGAAACATCCATGATCATTCTTCTACCTTGCTCAATGAGGTGGAGTCTCTCAATCAAACTCAGAGCTTGCCTATATGGCTAGTCTGGCCAGACAACTTACTATGGGAATATCCTGTCTTTGCCTTTCAAGGCTGGAATTAGGAGTGAGTCTACACATATACCCAACCTTTATGTGGGTTTCTGAGCTGAGGTCCTGTACTGGCTGGTTTTATATCAACTTGACACAAGTCATCAGAGAGAAAGGAGCTTCAGTTGAGAAAATGTCTCCATAAGATCCAGCTATAGGGCATTTTCTTAATTAGTGATCAATGAGGGAGGGCCCAGCCCATGGTGGATGGTGTCATCCCTGGGCTGGTGGTCCTGGGTTCTATAAGAAAGCAGGCTAAGCAAGCCATTAAGCAGCACCCCTCCATGACCTCTGCATCAGCTGCTTCCTCCACGTGCCTACCCTGCTTGAGTTCCTGTCCTAACTTCCTTCAATGATGAACAGGAATATGGAAGTATAAGCCCAACAAATTTTTTTTTGATCTGTGTTCATTCTTTGGCTCAGTGCTTAATTCCATTAGGAGTCTCAGTGAAGTCTCAAAAATTTTTTCCTCCCCAACTTGCTTTTTGGTCATGGTGTTCCCAGTGATGAGCTTTGCTATTGGCAATCCTGTTTTAACAACTGCAATGTTTGGTGTGTGTCATTTTGATCTGAAACCAATTGGACCCAATATCTTCCTCAATTAAAGGTAGCTTTTAATACAAATCCAAATCCAAGGATAGAAGTAGCTGAGAGTTACATTTCAAGAAGATGCCGAGTGAATGACATTTAGCAAGTGCTGCCTCTGCTGATGCTGCCATGTCATAATCCCTTTGGATTTGATGTGTTTGCACTTTTGGCTCAAACTGAAACTCGTGAGAGTCACCAGCATCCTTTGAAGACAAAGCTCTTAACTCTCCAGTGGCAATGTTTGGACTTCATTTTGCAGTCCTTTCTGGAGAATGCATGTTGATATTATTTCAAACCTCAAGAAATCACATTTTCTGATGTTTTAAACTGTGTCTCCAGGTTGAAGAATCTAAGCAAAGGGACATGCCCATGTGGGTAATAGCCAATCTGAGAGCAGCCAAACAAGGAAGGTGGTTCCTGGTGTCAATTTTGTGCCTCAGACCTTCATTTTGAATTCTGTAATGGGGAATGTTCTATCAGACAGTGAACAGATTTGTCTCTGTCTTCTCCTACCTGCACTCCTCAACCCCGTCCTACCTGCTCTCATCAACTATGTCCTACCTGCTCTCATCAACTATGTCCTACCTGCTCTCATCAACTATGTCTTTTCAGTTACCAGGATCCCCTGTGACCTGTGGTCTGAGCTCTGTTGACCTGTCAGTTTGATAATTATACTTTATTTTGCTTTTTGTCCTAGAAGTTGCCCATAATATTTTTGAGGGGGACTTTGGTTCATCAGTTAGCCTTGAGACTAGTAAGTAAAGACGGTCTCCTCAAAGCTGTTAGCATTATTTCCCTTCTCTGTCCCTTTCAGCCTTACTTAATCTACAGCTTCTCCGTGGCTTTAGCAGAGACAGTTAACCATTTTATTAGAAGACTTACCTGGAGACTTCTGGAAGGATGGATGACTCATAGCTGCTAGTTAATCTTGTCTGCCAGCAAGAGAGTTATCGAAGTAGATTGTAAGCTTCACCTGGAATTGTCTACTGAGTGAGTCCAACCTGTGGCCCCAGGTTCACATGTTACCAGGGATAGTTATGATGTGCCCCAACACAAACTCATCAACTTTCTTTAAAAATTATGATTTGGGCTCCAAAAAGCCCACTACCTATGATGGGACACCTGGTGTAGCCTTGAGGCAGGGGGAAGGGTTTGGACTTGCCTTTATTGGATGTGCCTCCCCATGGGAGGCCTTGCCTTCTTGTGGAGGGGACAGTAAGGGGTGGGTTGAGGGGTAAGGCTGGGAAGGTGGGAGGAGGGAAGAGGAGGATCTTTGATTGGTGTGTAAAATGAATGAAAAAATTCTTAATAAAAAATAAAGGAAAAATATGATTTGGGGTAAGTTTTTGTAGCCTGGTCATATAGTTCTTGAGCATTAACTTCTAGATGATGTCATTTCACAATGTTAATAGGTTGAAAACATTTGGACCTGTTCCTAATATCTTGAGAAGGGAACTTCCAGGCTCTTGTGGATTTCCTTATACTTAGCTCCTCTAATTATTGATTGGCTTGCTCTGTGTCCCTTATCTGTGACAACTCATGTCAATCAGAATCAAACCAACAGAGGTTATATAGGCTCAGAACTGGACAGTTGGATTGAATAATGGCTAAGAATAGCTTACAATGGTCAGTGAATGTTTAATTGATACAGAGTTTAATCTGGAAAGCAGAGAAACTTCTAGAATGTAGCTTACTGACTGTTGTTACACAAATTGGTAAATTTGATGCTATGACATTTTGCCAAAATTGTATTCATTTGCTAGTGCTGTCATAATAAAAGCACAACAGACTAAATATAAATTCATTTTTCCCTTCCCTGGAAGCTAGGAGTCTGAGATCAGAGTGTCAGCGGGGTTGATTTTCTTCCAAGCCCCTTCCTTGTCTTCCTGAAAGCCGTCCTCCTGCAGTGTCTTCAGATGGATTCTCTAGGCAGATATCTCTGTTCTGTTCTCTTCCTTCTTAAATGAAACCTATCAGATTGCATTAGGACCCACTTATGCACGCCCATTGACACCTCATCACCTCCATCACCTCTTTTTAAAGGCCTTACCTCAAATTCAGCCATGTTGTGAGTTAGGGGAGCCAAGGCATCAACATGTAAATTCTGAAGATACACAGTCAACCCCATAGCAATAATAAGTGTAGTTGGGGTTAGTTTATCTGAAGGAGCAAAAATTATCAAACTTGTAACTCAATTGTTCTCAAATGAGGGATGAGAATTGGCTATGAACTTTTGTCAAAATTCACCTCCCTGGAGCCCCTTAGAATCCATAGACCTGGGTGTGTTGAAATACTTCTATAGAAACAAAGTGTTGGGCAGGAAAAATAGAATGGACTTAATAACTTCCAGAGCAAAACCCATAGCTGTGAGTCAGTGAGCTCTGTCTGGATATGACCGCTGTGTTTAATTTTGACAAACTTATATGTACAAATATTTCTATACAAATTGATGGTGTGGTGGATTTACCGTTAGTGGGTTTGAATGAGGAGGAATTTCACAGTGTACACAGCTAAGGTCACATTGACAAAAAGTCACATTAATAGAATGGAGAGTCACCTTGATGCTGAACCCTCCCTGCCCTGGTCTAGCTTCCTGCCACACTGACCTGCCCTTCCCTTCCCCAGCCTGTACTGTCCTGTTGAATGCTACTCAAGTTAGATTACAAAGTTGCTCTTTCCCACACTTTCCATTCACCATCGCATCCCTCAGTGTATATAGTGGAATGGAAATGAAATCAGAAGCCAGGAACCTGGGGTAGATCAACGTATTCTACCACTGATGTATTCTGGTGATAGTGACCAGTCTGTATTCTGTGGAACTCAGCTTCCTCCCATTCAAGACATGTGACATGCATAAGATAGAAAGGGTACATGGTGGTTACAAACACAGGACTGAGCCAGACTGGAAGACAACGGTACCTTTAATAAGTTCTTTCATTTTTGACCTTCAGTTTCTTTAAAGTGGGAAAATTCATAGACGATCTCTCAGACAGTTGTTGTGAGGACTGAGATCAGACATGGAACGTGAGCATAAAGTAAGGGATTTACCATGGTACCCTACCTGACTCCTACCTGCACTCTAAATTCAGAACATCCTGGCTCTATGATTCTGTGGAGAGTGTGGAAAGCAGATATCATGAGCAGTAAATACAGACTCCACTTATGTTTTACCAAAGTTGAGAAACCCTATGGCTTCTAGGAAATCATTTGCTTTGATATAGTTATATGAGTTTGGACACTTTCCCTCAATTCCTGGCTTAGAAACAAACCCCAGTGAATCAGGGTTGAGGGGTGGGATCCATGGAGAATAACTGATGAGGGCAGAAGCCTTCTGGAGGATCAATGTCATTGTTGTGGAGATGGATTAGTTATAGAGAGAGTAGGTGGCCAGAGTTGCCTGCTCTCATCCTCATGTTCTCTTGCTTGACTCATGTGCGGCGTTCACAGTCAGCTATGAAATGATGTCATAGGCCTGGTGCAGGTGCATGCTCTTGAACTTGCCAGCCTCCAGAGTTGTGAGCTACATAAATAAAGTTTCTGCATGTGTATGTATATACATATGTATACATGTGTGGGGGATATACCAGTATGTATGTTGCTCATGCTTGTTTGTGTTCATGTATGTGGAGATCAAAGCTCAATCTCCGCCATCTTTCCTTAGGTGAGATAGCCATCTTGTTTTCTGAGACAGGGTTCCTCACTGGGCTTCATTTATTAGGTTAGGCTGGTGACCAACAAGTCCCAGGTGTCCACCTGTCTGTACCACTCCAGTGTGGTATGCCCTACCATCCCCAGCTTTTTTTTAAACATAAGTTCTGGAGGTGCAGGCTCAGATGTTCATGCTTGTGTGCCAGATACTTTACCACCTCAGCAACCTCACCAGCCCTGAATATCTTTTCTTCATAGAGAAGCCAGTCTGGGGTATTCTGGTATAGCAACACAAAACAGACTAAGACAGTGGACTTGGATCGAATCTGACTCACACTCTCTGAGTACCCAGGAATCAGCGTGAGCAAGGTCATTGCATTGCAGGCGAGGCCGAGTGGTGGGCACACCCTAAAACTGTCTCTGGCTCAGTTAGCTACGTTAGAGAACATAAATGCCTGTGTTTTCCTCAGGTGATGAGCCAGGGAAACCCAATATTAGAGAGAAAAGGAAGGAGGGCAGGCATGAGGTCACAATTAAGTGGGAGAAAGAAGCCCATATATTTCTTCCTAAGAACACAAGATTAAAAAGTGAAATAGAAAAAGTAAAAAGATTGCACTCCTCCACTCCGAGCTCTGGTCCCTCTGTAACATTTGTCAGACAAGAAGAAATGGATTGCTTCATTAGACCAGGCCGAGCTCTGGGAGGGAAAGGACGTGCTGCCTGCTCTAAGTAACTGCAAAATGCAAGATCCCATTCCAACTCCAGCAAGCGACAGTCTTTTCCAGTCTTTGCCATAGAGCCACTGAACCCATGCCACTTCTTTGGGCTTTTGCTTCAGTTCCAAAAAAAAAAAAAAAAAAAAAAAAAAAAAAGTAGAGACTAGCCTTGTGTATTCCAAGAAAGGATTCTGAAAGATAAGCTTCTAGCAGGGTGGGGTAGATGGTTTAGTTGGCAAAATGCTTTTGGTTCCCCCAAACCATCACACACACACAAAAGCCAGCTGTGGTAGCATGCACTTAGGAACCAGAGACAGGTGGGACCCGGGGTTTGTTGGTTACGGTTTGAATGTGAAGTATCTCCTATTGGCTGATGTGTTTGAAGAGTTGCTCCTCAGCTTGTTGTGCTGTCTGGGGAACCAGACAGCAATAAGGCTGCAGGGGTGGATCTTGAGGGCCAAAGGTTTGATCCAGTTCTGGTTCCTGCCTGAGCTTTCTGCTCCCTGATCTGCCCAGATCTAACCAAGCTATCCGACACACGCTTCCCCGGCCACCATGTCTCCCCACCATGTCTTAGTCTTAGGCCTCCAACTAGAACAAATCCCTCTTCTCTTAATTTGCCTCTCTCTGACAGGCACTTTGTCACTTTAGTGAGAAAAGTAACCAATACAGTTACTGTACTGGTCAACTGTTAAATTCCTACCAAGTTTAAGTAAAGGCGACTACTCCTTAGATTTAGTTCCTAAGTGACCTAAAACTTAGAACCCCACACGGCCAATCCCTGCTTTTGGGGCAATGGGGCACTTACTTCAAATGGACTTGAAATGTGGGGCATCAATCTGTCATAAGTTCAACATCAGAGAAAGAGTGCCAGACCCTTGGCACCAGAGAGGAAAGGCTAGGAGGGCTCTAAGTGTGAGGGTAAAGAAGCCGGGGGAAGGGTTAGTCTTCCTCATTTGCTGCGGGCTTCCTCCTCTCTGTCTCTCTTCTCTCCCTATGGCTCTGCCTCTCTCTGTGTCTCTCTGTCTCGATCTCTGTCTCTCTCCATGTGTCTCTCTCTCTCCTCTCTCTCTTCTCCCCCATAGCAGGAATCTTAACAGTTCTTATTAATAAAATCAAACCTGAGGCCAGTTATTGGGGTGAACGCTGGTAGATCAGAGAGACAGAACAAGCCACAGCTATCTCACCTTGCCAATTCCTCAGCTGGTCCTGTTTCCTCAGACTGGAAGCTTCTGTGTTCTCATCCAGAATGAATCTCAGCTGAACTATGTTGCTCCAAAGCCTGAAAGCTTAACCAGCCAAATGCCTAACCAGCCGAATGCTTCCAGTTTCTGGTCCTCACACCTTATAAACCTTTCTGCTTTCTACCACCACTCCCTGGGATTAAAGGTTGCTTTCTGGAATTAAAGGTGTGAGTCACCATGCCTGGCTGTTTCCAATGCACCCTTGAACTCACAGAGGTTCAGAGGGATTTCTGTCTCTGGAATGCTAGGATTAAAGGCATGTGCTAACATTTTCTAGCCTAAGTATCTTGTGGCTTTTCTGTTCTCTGACCCCAGATAAGTTTATTAAGGTACACAATATTTTGGGGAACACAATACCACCACATCCCCCCACCCCATCAAGCTGACTTCCTCATGTTAAGGTACCTGGGCCATGCATTCACCATGGTTATCTGGAAGAACACAAACAATAGAATCCACAATGGGGAGATTTGCTAGCTTGGCTCATTCAGTTGGGAGTTAGGGTTTCAATGCATAGACTTTTGAGTTGGGAAAGGCACATGTTCAGTCCAAGGCATCCTCTGTCTCTCCCAGACAAGCAGCAATAGCCATCTACAGGCTGGAGAGCCAGAGACAGGGATCCAGTGCATAGTCTAAGAAGCTACAAGCCTTGGAGCAAGGGAACACAATGATGCAGCTATTGTCCAAAGCTGAAGGCCTGGGCGCTGTCTGGATCCACTGGTGTGAGCCAGGTTGAGTAGCTGAAGAACTTGGTAGCTGCTCCATAGGCAATGGCGGCCACAGCAGTGCATGCATTTACTTGGCAAGGGTGGGGCTTGTGTGCACCAGTTGGCTTCCCCCTTCCCAGCTTGTGTTCAAGTCAGTCCGACAGCCCATTGGACCGTGTTGCCCACAGTCAAGGCAGGCCTTTGTGCTTTTAGTTCCACTTTCACACATCAGTCTTCATTGTAAATGCCCCACAGACACACTCAGAAGGTATCTTATTAATTATAGACACCTCTCAGTTTATACAAGTTGACAATCAAGATTAACCATCATAGGCTATTGTAGCAAAATGCTGCAAATGGGATGGCTTAAATAGTGTGTTTATTTCTCATAGTCTAAAAGTTCGTAAGTACAAAAGCAAATCACTGGAAGATTCTGGTTAGTGCCCACTTCCTCACACATGATGTAAGAGACAGGGACCTCTTTTTTTGGGGGGTGGGGGGTGGTCATGATCCCAAAGCCCCATCTCCTGATGCAGTAGTCTTGGGAGATACGATTTCAACATAGACTCGGGAGTTTGGCAAGGAGTGCATGCAGTATCCTTCATTCCTTCCAGACAACCATGAATATCACTTAGCCATCATGCCTACTGTACCCCCACAGAGGTGGGAACTATAGGAGTATAGAGTGGGACAACTAACATCAGAAAGGTCAAGATTAAGACTTCAAAGAAGCAGGTGGCGGCCAAGGACCCCTGTAGTCTCTTTCTGGCCCTTTCCTCCTCATGACACCAAGGCTAGGCTTTTCCTGTACAATTTTATCCCACTTTGAACTTTCCAGGGCAGGAACAGAAGCCAGAAGCAGAGGACCAAAAGGATAAGTTTGTATTCTGAAATGAGGACATTGAGTTCCTGAACTGAAAAGCCTCTAGACTAGGGCCTCCTCATTAAGACACTGTAATGGGATTCCTCCCTCTGAATAGCTTTCCCAAGAAGCTGTCAGAAAGCAAATGCTGGGTGGCAGGACTTGTGCCAAGTGGCTCTTGTGGAGGTCTCAGGGAGACTCCTTAGAGGAAGTGTCCATATTGAGTCACAACTCTGCCTGATTGTCAAACTGGTCACATTAGCTTCTCTGCTGTTTGTACCTCTCAAGAGCTCTCAGTGCCCTGAGATGGCCAGTGTGCTAAAGCTGGTGGTCATGAAACTTAGCAATTTTAGCATTAATTTTAGAGCCAAGAGTCCTTACAAATGAACTAAAATGGTATACTCTTTCTCAGCAGGGAACAACACCCCCTACAGTAGTCATGTGATTTGACCAATGTCAAACACTGCAGAGTCAATATGAGAACTAGGTCTCTCCATCTCAACTCTTCTGCAGGTTGAAAGGCCAGGAGTGGGGTTGGGGAGCTAGCTTAGTAATAGAACATTTGCCGGGCACACACAAGGTCCTGGGTTAGACTCCCCAGAACCCCCAAAGAATAACAATAACAATAACGACAATAAGACCAGACGTAGACTCCTGATGGGAAAATGTAATTTTACCTAAATTCATAGATGTTTACATTTGCTCACCAGTTCATCACATTGTGGTCTGGTTAAACTTCAAAACAAATTGAAGCAACTTTAACAATGTCAACTGAAATGCAGCATGGCCTTATTCCCTGCTCTTGGGAACATTTTGTTCACCTCTCCTGTCTTCCCTTTCTTTGTAGTGTCTGATGTATTTGCAGAGTCTTATTCAAATGGCCACTGTGGTGGTATAGTTGCAAAGAGTCCCCCGCTGGTTCATGTGTTTGGACACTGGTCCTCAGCTGGTGATGCTATTTGAGGAGGTTGTGAAACCTTTAGGAGATAGGATTTAGATATAGGAAGTGGGTCACTAAGGGGGTGGAGTGGTGACAGGCTTGTCCCAGTATAGTCCAGCCCCAGTTCTAGCTCTGGTCCAAGCTCTCTAGTTTCTGGTCCACTGCAGCCATAGCCTCTTGTAAGGAGTCAAGCTCACTGTGATGCTGGGCTTGGCCATCTCAAACCCTGAACCCAAAGAAACCACTCCTCCATTTCATTGCTTCTTGCCATGTGTTCAGTCACAGTGACAAGAAATATGACTATCAGGACATCAACCACACGGTTGTTCATGGAGATACAGTATCTGAACATTCAGGTTAAATACCATAGTAAGAATGCTTTTCACACTCCAACACATTTTGTTCATCTATACTGCCTAACACGATGTCATGGCAATAGTAGATACTTCTGGTAGATTTATACTACCAGTCTTGTTTGGGAGGGGCTGAGATGGCAGGCACTTAGGAGGAGCTAGATGACCTTGTGGAGACAGGATGGAATAGACTGGCATCAGCCTGCAGGTGGAGTTAGGACCTGTGTTTTGAATGTTTAACTAGGACAGGAGGAAACCTACCAAAGATTGTAGGAAATAGAGCAGACCTTCTAGAATGTTCTGAGACTAAACATTCAGAAAGAAACAGAGTTAACCTGGAAATAAAAATTCCATTTCTAAGCCCAGGAGCAGGAATAAGACCTGATTCAGAATTCTTGTGGAAACTCAAAATAGGAGAAAAAGGGGCTTGGAGAAGAAGTGTCCAGTAGCCCTCGGGAACAGCTCTCGTATATCCTGCCTGGGCAATCCATGGAGGCTGCAGGTGCTTACTTGACTTAGAGTTGAGTTGGACAAGATCCTGTTGATACAATTGTGTGTTGGTTATCATGTTTCTAAAATGTGACCCTCTTTGCCAACTCTTCCTTGGTTGAGGTTTGGAACTTGTAGTTCCAATCATAGAAAAAGACATTAGGGACATCAGTTCCCAGTTCCGAATCCTGGTTCCATTCATAAGTGTGCATTGAAAACACACGTGCTGGCTACTGTAGCAGCTTTCCAATGTACTGGCCGTGACTTCCTTTATCCTTTCTC
The DNA here is from genome assembly GCF_007827085.1 of Peromyscus californicus insignis. NCBI lineage: Eukaryota > Metazoa > Chordata > Mammalia > Rodentia > Cricetidae > Peromyscus > Peromyscus californicus. Next base: position 64,841,213 of record NW_026294606.1, on the reverse strand, counting down.
CATGCTTCCAGGTCTTCCACAGCCTCTCCATGCCTCATAGTGTGTAACATAAATTCTAAAATGGTCTTATAGTAAAAAACCCAGAACCAATATTGGGGTAAATGCTGAAAGATCAGAGAGACAAAGGAACAAGGCATGTCTTACCTCTAGGACTCCTCAGCCTGAAAAAGCCTCCAGTTCCTGTCTCCTCATGCCTTATATACCTTTTTCCACCCAGTCATCACTTCCTAGGATTAAAGGTGTGTATGCTTCCCAAGCAAAGACATGAGATCTCAAGCGCTGGGATTAAAGGTGTGTGATTCCCAAGTACTGGTATTAAAGGTGTGTGCCACCACTGCCTGGCTCTGTTTCTTTCCTAGACTAAGTCAATCTCATGTAATCCAGGGTGGCTTTCAACTCACAGAGATTTAGATGATCTCTTCCTCTAGAGTGCTAGGATTAAAGGTGTGTGCTACCACTGCCTGGGCTCTATGTTTAATCCAGTGGCTTGTTCTGTTCTCTGATCTTCACACAAATTTTATTAGGGTACACAATATATCACTACATAGTGCACCATGCCTCTTTTAGGGCAGAATAATGGAGTGGAAAAGAGCATGAGATGTAGAATTTTGAATTACATTTAAAGTGTAGATCAACTACCATATGACCTGAAAAGTGACCTGCTTCTCTGTGCTCCAGGTGTTTAGTTTTGAACTGTAAAAAATCAATTCATGCATATCACCCTGGAAGTGCATCTTTAGGAAATGACAATAATCATAACCATCAAAGAGACAGAAGGGCAGACCTCTAAATTCTCCTCCCCAAACCTACAGGTTTCTTCCTGCCCTGGTCAAACCTTCAAAAACTAGCAAGAGCTCAAAAGCTTTTTGGTTGTTGTGTTTTTGTTGTTTTGGGGACAGAGTCTCACTATGTAGACCAGGCTGGCCTTGAAGATTCACAGAGATCCACCTGACTCTACCTCCCAAGTGCTGGGATTAAAGACATGCGCCACAACACCCAGCCCAAAGTTATTTATTGAATGCCTGGACCATCACAGTTTCTCCATGATGTCATAATCTTGAGACTGATGAGCTTTCTTAAAGGAGCAGATTCTCCTTCCCAGTTCTTTCCAGAGCAACCAGATCCCTGACACAAGCAAGGGCTCTGGAGTCACAGCAGCAGGCACAGGGTTAACAGGATTAGACTCTGTCATGGCCCTTGCCATGTCTTCATACAGAACCTGGGCCTGGAAGAGTCTATGAAAAGGTTAAAGTTCACCTTTTCCAAGCTGTTTTAGCTTGCCTATTTTAATATTTTATTTGAAAAGCTATTTTTGTAGAATTTGATGGGAAGTAAATGTTATGGTTAAGAAACAAAGGTTGACTATTTGAACAGAGATGAGCAGAAAAATGGGGCATCTGTAGACCAGAGAACTGGCATTTACTATATGCATATTTTAGGGTAACAGAATCATTTATTTCACAATCCCCAGAGAAGACATGTTTTTAAAAGAAACAGTATGGAATTTCAAATATCAGTGTGTCTATTTGGGTCAAATATTTGTAAATTAAATTGATACATGTGTTAACTTCAGACATTTCAGAGACAGTGGAATTCAAGCCTGTTTATGGAGAATAACCTTAGAGTGTTCCAACATGATTGACCATCAAAAGGAAAAGCACCCAGAGGAAGACATGTGCTGTGGCTTCAAAGTGTCATGCCTTGAAATTTCCATGACTTTCATGGAAATTAGTCACACTAGATCGCTTCAAGAAACTTGGTCTGATAGAGGAAAAATTATCTAACTTTCAGAAAACCACAAAGCTGCCAAATGACAGAACATGGGTGGAGGTGTTGGGATGAGGCGTCTTGGTTGACTTAGATACAGATACCTTTTTTTCTCCAGCTCTTTGCTCATCCTTCATAGCAAAGCAAATTAAGTGAATGACAAGGATGCAAGAGACAGTGATAGAAACAAATGGTCCTTAACAAATGACTCTTGCTGTATCCTGAGATGTGCACAAACATCTACTCAACCCAGATAGGAAACCAATGGCAGACTGAGATAATGATATCCAAAGTCATCTTGGTGAAGTTTATTGGGATCACTCACAGGAGTAGACATGGGGAGTTACTCTCAGGAGCATGGATGGCTGAAAGACAGCTGCATCACTGAAAGCCCACCCCAGCATGGGTGAAAAAACACAAAAACTGGAGCCCTAGAGCTCTCTACAGGACTTAGAGGTAGATCATCCAGTTGGAGAATCTTTAGCAGCCCTTAAAGCTTATATATCTTGAGGATGGAGGGGCCTTCTACATCTTTTCGGTTTCAGGGGCTTCCTGAGACTTGTGAGTTGTCAACTTCCTGAGTCTTTACAAACCTCTGAGAATTGCTTGAGTCTTTATAGGTTTCCTGTGGTGGTATTTTACTTGTACTGAAATGTGATTTTTAATTGTATGTTAATAAATAAAGTTGCCTGGGGGTCAGAGCTATTAGAGCCATAGCAAGTACATGGTGTTGGTGGCGCATGCCTTTAAGGACCTGGAGGGCGGTACATACAGGCAGTGACGAGGCAGTCATGTGTTTGGGTTTACAACCAATGAGAAGGCAGAACAGCTAGACTATATAAAGACATACACACAGGAAGTAGGCCCCTTTTGGAGAGCTCTCTTGACTGAAGAGGATCGCTGAAGTAGGAAGGGTGAGGCTCTTAGCTCTGACCTCTTGGCTTTCTTCTCTGAATTGGCTCTGTGTTTCTTATTTAATGAGATGGTTGGTTACATCTACAGTTTCCTTTAGACCAGTGGTTCTTAACTTTCCTAACGCTATGGCTCTTTAAGATAGTTCTTCGTGTTGTAGTGACCCGCCCCATAAAATCATTTTATTGCTACTTCATAACTATAATTTTGCTAATGTTATGAATCATAATGTAAATATCTGATATGCAGAAAATCTGATACAGGACCCCTATAAAAGGGTTGTGACCCACAGGTTGAAAACCACTGCTTTAGAGCATCCTGAGTCTTAATAAACTTCTGTCCAAGATGGAATATTTCAGCTCTGAAGGAAATTGTTATGCAATGCATATCCTCCCCTAAATTACCCAGCCTCCTTTGAACTGGGGGCTATTCAAGTCACTATTTCTAGCCAGTGGTTACAAGAAATCATGTATCACTTTCTAGCTGAGGAAGTTAAGAACTAGCATGACCTCTTCAGTCATGCTTTCCCTGTGATACAGCTGTGAGATGGTGTCAGGCTACCTAAGCTATATCGGGCTTTGCATGATAAAAAAGATATTTGAGTTTTGAGATATTAGGATTTACTTGTTGTTGCCACAGAGCCTCTCTCAACCTGATCGATGTAATAATTCTTTCTGATTGTCTTACCAAATCATTAGGTAAAGGAACTTTTTCATTGTTAAATCTAATTGTTAATTTACAATAATTATAAATGCACTAAGACAATTACCATAAAAGTTCTACTGATAAAGTGTTTTTTTTAATAATAAGGCACTTTATAATAAATGTTACTGCTGTGGTCACTCTGCAGTTTCAAAGAGCTTTACATTACAAATCAAAATGTACTTAAATACAGTTTTCGAAGTGCTGACTATCCTGCAGAATGTCTGGAAAATGCCCGACTGTCTTCCTAGTGGCTTTTTTGAATATGGAAGCTAGTCATTAAATTATAACACCATTTCATGTAAAGTTGTTCCAAACTCAAGCATTGAAAGCTATTGTTGTTAAGGAGGAAGAGGGAAGCAGTCACAGAACATAGCCACATGCTAATGCTTGTCCTAACAGCATCTCTCAGGAGAACCTTTTTGGAGTTTGCTGGGTGAATGATTAAAAACAATGGGTTCTCAGGGTTAATATGCAGCAGGTAAAATTGCTTCTGCAGTTTTGATCCAACTGTTTCCAGATGGCTCACTACAGTGCTTAGGGCTAGGAGGGGAAATATCTCCCATTACAGTACATGGATGGAGAGAGGACGCAGGCGCTTTCAGATCATGGACCATTGTGGTAGAGAAGATACTGGCTTCTCCAGAATAGCCTTTTTAAAACTCAGACTCAGTATGCTACCTTACATGGCAAAAAGGACAGTTGAGCCAAGGTTCTCCAGAGGGACAGAGCACTAGGGTATGGAGAACCAGGAGGGCAGTTAAGGGAATTGCACATGTGGTTACAGAGGCTGCCAAGGCTAACAGGGTGTGTTAATATGGAGAAACAGGGAGCCAGTAACAGGCCTTAGTTCATGTCTAGAAGATTCATGACCAATAAAGCTAATAGTTAATCATAATCACTCAGTTCAGGCCGAACATGTGGGAGAGGACAGGGTGCTAGAGAGTGTCCTGGAGTGTCCAAAGGTGGCAGAACCTGGAGTTCTGACATGCAAGGGCAGGAGGTGGATGCAGCAAGCAGGATCCAAAGAGAGTGAAATTATCCCCTACCTTCTTCTCCCATCCGTAACTGGATAGTGCCTGCCCACACCGAGGAAGCATCTTCCCACCCAGTATGGACTTGCAGGCCAGGTGCTCAGACATGCCTGTGGCTGCCCAATTAAATGTCCAGACAACTAAGCCTCCTTTCCAGGCGAAGATAGACTACCATCTCAGTTCTTGCTGCAGCGCGGGGACTAATGGATAAAATAATTGAGACTAGATCACTGATTCCCTTAATGATGATCCCTTCATTATTATCAATTATCATTAGCTTTTAATTCTTAACCCTTCATTTAATCAAATTGGCATCTCAAAGTCATTTTCAATTTGCAAATATATTTAAGCTTAAGGACTTATCAAGGCATGGTGACACATACCTATTATCCTAGCATTTGGGGGGCTGAGGCAGGAGGAATGCCATAAACTCATGGCCAGCTCAGGTACATAGCCAGTAGCATTACCTCAGGAGAGTGGAGCATTTTCTAGTTGAAGATCAGAGAAAGGGATGTGAAGATGAGGGAAGTTCAGAGAGACACCACAGTGCTGGCTTTGAAAATTAAGACAGGAACCATGAAGCAAGTCATGAGGGGGCTGTGGAAACTGGACACATTCTCCCCTAAAGCTGACAGCTTGATGTGAGCTCATGCCAGGCCTCTGCCTTATGCAACTGTAAGATGTAAAATGTGTGTCTTTAGGCTGCTAAGTCTGTGATGATTTATCATAGCAGCAAATGAAAACGGAATATGACCATGAAAAACTTGAAGACTTCCATATAGCGGTCAGTTTTGAATACAGCCAGTCTATGATGTTGATGGTTCAGGCATACTCTTTCCTGACTCTGGCTAGAAGTAAGTGTGTGTGTGTGTGTGTGTGTGTGTGTGTGTGTGTGTGTGTGTGTGTGTGTGTGTGATGTACCTTTTCAGTAACCCTCTACCTTATTTTTTGAGACAAGTTTTCTCATTGAACCTGGAGCTTTTGTCTGAGGAATACTCTGGTCTCTGCCCCCCTAGAGCTGGGATTATAGGCATGCATCACCATGCTCAGACTTTTCACATACATTCTGGGGAGTTGAAGTCAGGCCTTTTGGGCATAGCAAGCACTTTATGTACTAAGCCAGCTCCCCAGCCTTACAGTGGCAGTATTTGATACTGCATATACCCTTACCCTCATACCTTCATAAACAGCCACCAATGGACAGCCTCATCCTACCCACATCATCCCAGGGCTATAGATGCATGACTTATAGTCTCACACACAATCATTTAAGCAGGAAAATGGGAATATTTCTGAGGTTCTCCATTCTTGACCTTCAATTATTTTACCCAAATCTCAGAAAGTTTCATCACTGGTAACTTTGTGGCTCTTATTCCCAAGGCATACGTTTAGCAGACAGCTGTCATTAGCAGTCAATTCAAAGGTGGCAATATTTTTAATGCAATTGAAATGTGATGATAAACTGAGGTCACCACAGGATAGGTAGAAACTGGAAAACTACCTCAGTTCCCTGGATGGGTTGACAGCACAGGTAGGGTTAAGTGGCCTTGGCTAGCTGTTGACTTAGCTGGGGCAGAGCATTGCCTGTGTCCCATGCAAGCGTGTATTTCCATAGGGATGTCATGTAACTTTAATAATGCTCCCAGTATGTCACAGAAACAACTTCGTTTTCTCATGTAGCCAGGAGTTCAACTGGTAGTGATGTAGTCAGAAACCTGGAGTGCTTTGTTGGAGCCCCGGCAGGCAGGTTGTTCGTCAGGAACCACGGCTCCTTCCCCACCATATTTCTTTGTATGAAGATGAATGAACAACAGGTGAATTGAGAGAGCCTTATTGTGCATTACATTTTCCTTGCTTAGACCCCTCTGCAGAAGCAGCTAGACCTAGGACTGAAGCAGTATGGATGGAGAGTGTGTCCAAGGTGCTCATTGATTAGAATAGATACATCAGAAGAAAGAGAAGTTGTCCTTTGCTGAGTGACATTTTAATTGAAAAATCTTTGTTTCTTACTATTCAACTGTCCTCTGAGCTGGGAGTTCTATGTTAGACATGAAGCCAAAATCTCAACAAATATATGTCTAGGTAGATAATAGAAAGGTAGGTAGATGGATGATAGACATCCACGTACAAATACAAACTAAATACAGTAATTACCATTTTCCTGTTTTTATCTGAAAAGCAGAAACGCACATACAAGTAATAATACTGTTACCTACTGATCATTTTCCTAAGCATGCTGATATATTGCTTTGTTGACACAGATGAACCATGACATGGGTGAAATAATTGATGTTTTAAAAATTATAAAACAGATTAGATTCCCACAAGTGCTAAAATAGAGCTAGGTAAAAATTCCAGGTTTCCTCCATTTAACATCCAGCTGAATTCTAACATGTGTAAACTGGTTACATAAAATCAAGAATGGATTACTTCCTTTGCAAATAGCCACAGTTAGTAATTAGGTATCTAGGGTAGGTCACCAAGCCTATTTATGTCATAAGATGGCATCTGAGTCTTCCCGAGATAAATGGTGTTCTTTAAGATTTAGTAAACCAAGGAACTAGGACTCAAATCTAAACATCAGAAAATCTGAATTTATTTAATTATACTAATGTATGATTAATGTATGAGCATTAAATCAAGAATTATTTATAGCTTAACATGAGTTACTAACCTTCATGAATTCCTAGTTTGCTGAATTTCAGATAGAGGGGGGAAAGCCACAGAGTGTTGTCCATTCTGCATATAAAGTACATATTCTCGCCAAGCAGGAGACCAACACAGTCATTAATAAGAGAAGGACCTTAGAGTTGGACGGACGTGTGTAAACTGTGGCATCTTTCTTAGTTGACAATGAACAAGTTCATTGCTGGCTCCAGTTTCATTGTTAAAATGGGCAATAGTACCTTCTTTCCAGGGGATACTAGCAACATTAAATAAAATTGAGTATGAAGTTCCATCTTTAAACTGCAACTGTGTGCACATGTGTGATGAATGTATGTGTACATGTTTGTGCATGTGTACCTGTGTGTTTATGTGCGAGCACATACATGTATTTATGCATGTGGAGACAAGAGTTTGGCATCGGGTAGCTTTCTCTGTAAATTTCCACGTTTTCTTCCTTCCTTCCTTCCTTCCTTCCTTCCTTCCTTTCTTTTTTTTTTTTTTTTTTTTTTTTTTTTTTTTTGACAAGGTCTCTCACCTAACCTGAAGTTTACTGATGCAGCAAGATTATCTGGCCATCAAGCTCCTGGGACCCACCTGTCTCCTCCTCTTCAGTTCTAGGATTATGGGTTCTCACCACCATGGCCAGCTTTGTATATGGGTGCTGGGGATTGGGACTCACGCCCTGAGGATCGCATGGCAAGTGCTTTATGGGGTGGGCCACCTTCCCAGCCTCAGGCATATGCTTTTCCTGCAGCTGTGCTCTGCCTTTTCAACCTCCAGCTGTGTTCACAGCAACAGCAGTGCAGAGCAAATGCAGCTTCACTGTCTGGAGAGACATGGATAGAAAAATAAGCCAGCTGCAGAAACCGAAATGCTGAACATCTTCACACATGTGGAGAGCTGAAAATGATAATTACTTTGAATTGATTATATCATGTTATAAATATGCATTGGAATATTATCCTATATTCTATGAAGATGCGTACATCTTATATATATATATCAATTGATATAAAATAATAAGACAGGTACTTTAATCCCAATACGTGGGAGTCTATCTTATGCCTGTAATCTCAACACCTGAGAGGCTGAGACAGGATGCTTATGAATTTGAGTCCAGCCTGGCTGACATAGAGAATTTCAAAGAAGTCTGAGGTTCAGAACAAGATCCTGCCTCAAAAAAACTAAAATAGAGGGCTAGAGAGTTGGCTCAGTGGTTAAGAGAGTATATTGCTATTGCAGAGGACCTGAGGTTGGTTCCCATTACCTGTGTCCTCTTGCTTACAACCTCCTGCAACTCCAGCACTCCATCTCTAGGTAGTATGACACCCTCTGCCAAAGGCGCCTGCACTGATGTATACACACCCACACAGAGACACACATACACACATCAATTAAAAATCAATCTGAATAAAAGCTAAATTAGAGTCAGAGAGATGGCTGAATGGATAGAGTACTTACTGTGTGAGCATGGGGACTGGAGTTTGGGTCCCCAGAGCTAGTGTAAAAGCCAGGCAAGGGTGACAGTTGCTTGTAATCCCAGCTCTTGGGAAGTAAAGATCAGGGATCCCTACAGCAAGCTGATTAACTAGACTAGCCAGAATTGGTAAATTCCAGGTTCAGCCACGACATAGCCTCAATAAATAAAGTAAATTGAGGTTAAGAAAAATACTGAACATCAACTTTGAGCCACCACATGTATATATACACACATGCACCAATACACAAACACACACACACACACACACACACACACACACACACACACACACACCCCAGAAGCATACATATGCAGAAAATCCTTAATTAATTAATAATAAATCATTAAAAGTAATTTTTAGTATGTCAGGTTTTTGTACCTCAGTTAAGTGCCCTTTTTCAGTTCAGCCTTGGATTTTATTTGTAGAATTCCAACGATGACACACACCATCATTGCATGCTTTTATTCTGCTGACTGCATCCGTCCGCCTGCCCCAGGCATTTAGTTACTTGAATAAAAAGGGTCCAGTCAGATGCAGCCGTAGCAGGGCTCCAACTCAAATGCATCCTAGGAATTCCAAAGAAGACGTTTTGTTTGTGATGATTTCCCTGATACAGTGTGAAAATTCCTATTTATGCACCCTGATGATGTAAATCATATATCAACTTCACAATGTATTTTTATACACATCTACTCACCCTCAAATTCCTGGTGTTCCCCAGAGAGTGGCAAAAGAAAATAATTTATAATAGTGTAATTAACTTTTGACTATGTTTGTAATTACATTTCTTGAAGTCTCTTCATGATTAGGAGAAATATTAAGGCGGTTAAATGAATGTGTACTCTGAAGTATGAAAATATGGATTTTTCCTCCTTCATTTATTTTTCTTTCTTTCCTGAATGTATTGGATTTATATCATTAATCTGTAGGGAAACATTTTTTTTTCATACAGATTTTTCTGCTTTGTGCTCTTCCGAGTTAGTACATGTGGAGAACCCAGCACACACCAGGAGTTCTCAGCATCAAATGGAGCAGAAAGGAGATCCTTTCATTTGGTGGTTCAATCATAGTTTACCAAGAACAACTACTCATAATCTTCAGGCACCTTTCCAAATTCTTTCTGACTTGGACAAAAAGTCCTTGAGGGATAAACAATGATTCTAGTTGGGGACTATTTTATTCACCCCTCTTCCCCAATCCAGAACAGTTTTCATATCTGGAGAGATATGGGGTCATCAAAATTGGCAGGAGTTACTGACCTCTAATCAGTAAAGATCAAGGACATGCTTCAACATCCCACAGCAGGGCAGGGAAGATGGCTCGGGGGCAAAGGGCTCGCCCTGAAGCACCAGGGCCTGTGTCTGGTCCTTGGGACCCACATAAAGCCAGCTACGGCTTTGTCCCCCGTGATCCCAGAATCGGGAAGGTAGACAGGAGGATCCCTGGGACTCACTGGCTACACAGTTGGTGAACTCCAGGCCAGTGAGAGACCTTGTCCTAAAGGTAGATGCCATCTAAAGAACAGTACAGACTTTCTTCCTCAAGAACACACACACACACACACACACACACACACACACACACACACACACACACACACACACACACACAAAGTTTCATTCTAGAAGTAATGGGTTTTATCTGTGTAACACAAATCCTAGGATATCTGCCAAATCTCTGTAGAGACATACAGGGTAAGAAACCAAACCAAACAAATACTTCCTTGCTCTGCTCCAATGCATGCAGCCCTGGATCACATGCTATTCATCTTAACTAGATATTATCTTAAACTAAGAGCACTGAGTGAGAGAGTTTAAAAATAACCATGGCAATGAAAATGAACACATTTTGTTATAATTATGCTGCCCTCCAAGACTCTAAAATCGAGGCAGCACAGGGTTCTTATTATAGGATACTATGTATCAGAGATACAAGGTATCGTATGTGGAAAATTTCATCTGGTTCTTGCCACGAGCTCAGGAAAAACTACTGCTTTCAATCTGTTTTAGAGATGAAGACATTGCTGGCCTAGAGACATTAAATGCCTCATGCAAGAACTAAGTGATGGGTGGGGACTGGAGTCAGACACAGCCTATTGAGTTCCGAATTCTTTATCAAGTGCATGGCATGTCACAGTGGACTAGGAATGCCTTGCATGGTGTCAGGAATAGCCACTCTATCCCACAAAACAAACCTAGACTTTCTTTCTTTATGGGACTGATGTCTTTCCCGGCATGTGCACATGCTGTCTCTTCTGCTCACACTGACACTACAAGACGTCAATGCCAACGTCAGCATCTTTGATCTAGGTGCTTCGGATTGTTGTAGCCCCTTGACATTCCCTAAGTTCTCCCTGAGAGTGAGGCAGCTGAAGACACATTGCCTGATAGACACTTGTCAATCCCTACACTTGCACTTCCTTCACATCACAATCTTACTGATCTTATTACAAAATTAATAAGTGTGTGTATGTGTATGTGTGTGGTAGGTACACATATGTATGTACACATATATGTATGGGTACTATGCATGTGTCCATTCACGAGGGGACCAGAGGACAACATCAGGCATCATCCACCTTGTTCTTTGAGACAGGGTCTCTCACTGGCCTGGAACTTGCCAAAGAGGCTAGACTGCCTGGACAGCAAACTTTCTTCCCTAATAAAGGGATTACAAATATATGTTACCATTTAAAAGTTTATCAATCATATGTGTATACAATTGTGTCACAGTGCACATAGGGAAGTCAGAGGACAATGTGTGGGAGTCAGTTGTCTTCTTCTACCATGCTGGTTCCAGGAATCAAACTTGGGTCATCAGGATTGATAGTAAGCACCTTCACCTAGTACTGACCCATCTCATCAGCCTCCATGCCCAGGTTTTTAAAGATGGGGGTTCTGTTCAGATCCTTATACTTGCAAAGCAAGCACTTTACCAACTGATCTATTTTCCCATTCCTAGAAAAATGACATTTGGGGGCTGGAGAGATGCCTCAGTGGTTAAGAGTTCTGGTTGCTCTTCCAGAGGACCCGAGTTCAATTCCCAGCAACCACATGATGACAGTTCACAACTGCCCGTAACTCCAGGTCCAGGGGATCCAGTACCTTCACACAGACATACATACAGACAAAACATCAATGCACACAAAATAAGAATAAATAAATAATTCATAATTTTTTAAAGACTTATTTTTACTTCTATCTCCCAAGTCTTTGCCAAGAGACACAACCTAAGCTGTACTATGGTTCTTTTTCCTCCAGAGCTCAAAGCATGACATTCCACTAAGGGATGCCTGCTCGACCTCAGGTACCAAGTGGTGAGAGGCTGCTTGATTCAACAGCCACAGAAGTGGCTGCAGAATAAGTTCACAGGCTGTAAAGGGTGAAGGGTTTCTCTCCCAGGACTTGGGATGATATTGATGGATCACAGCATGAAATGGTCAGTCACTTCTCGAGTCAAATGAAGGAAAAGTTGAAGTACAAAAGAATATGGAATTACAGCCAGCACTTATTTAAATGGTCTATAGGAATTCCTGATATTCAGGTAATAACATTATAACAAATTAAAAGTGAAACCACGTTATTTTTTAATAGTAGGTTGATACTAGTACATAGTATAATCCTTGAAATATGAAAAGAAGGTGCTAAATATTTGCTGATTGATTTAATTTATTGTTTTGGATAAGTGGTTCATGCACTATGATTCAGTCATACATAATTCATACACATGGACTTTTCAAAGTAATGATTACTTTAGAGGGAAATTAATCAGTAATAACACGGAATCAGCAACCTACCTATTTCCTCCCCTGCTTTAAGGATGCTAGTATCCATGTGTATCTGGGATCAAAGGAAAGGCAGAATTATACAGCTCAGTGACCTGTGCTCTGTTCTGTGGAGCAGGAAGGACTGAGATGTGCCCTGGGATTCTGGGCAGTTGCTTCTTCTCTGCTCAGTCGCTCCATCTTTGAACTGGGCATAATAATAATTAGCAGCTTCACAGGAGGGCTGAGTGGATTAATGAGCTAACCTGGTAAAGCGCTTGGCAGGTGAGACGTTCTTGAGCGATGCTATGATTGTGCTCATTAGTTTTCCTTGACACTCTGGGAGTTAGTCTTCCCAAGGAGACATGTAATTAATGCTGCAGCTCTCTGTGGTTAGCTTGCTCACAGGAGGGAAGAGCCCTGCACTTCTTCAGCCCATTGCTTGCTTTGATAGTCACTGAATGTGGGCTCCCCAGCCTCAGCACACCCCAAATGCCTTACTTTCAGTTTTCCTTACTGACAATGGAGCAGGCTACAGGAATCTCTTCAATTAGGTTTGCCATTGGCTTACAGATGACATGCATGGTTCAAAGTGAAAATGAATTGCTACATAACTCCTCTGAATGCCTCTTTGCAAACTATCCCCTCTCCACAGTACCGAGAAGCTTGCAGAACCCAAATCCTGGGATCCTACCATGGGTAACACCCCACTAGGCCTCTTCCTGAGCCGACAAGTAGCTGTTCATGAGGAGAAAACAGGTCCAAGGAACCCAGAGGCAACTGTGGGCTCTGCTGGCTTCCTGGTGATGGGTAAAGGTGATTTGCAATGAGTAGCACTAATATTACAAAGCACGTGTGATGGGTGCACCTGTTTAAATGAAAACAGCAACAACAAAATCAGTTCATGCAACTAAGGTCAACAGTGGGAATTGGGGATGGTTCTTAGCAGCAAGCTTGCCCAACAGCCTTATAATGATCTAGATGGCCTCCCTCCGACTCTTACACTATGCAAATACGCCACATGTATACCCCATTTACTTGTACAGGCTCTGACTCTACCAAACAGCAGCTTCATTCAGGGTAGCATAGGTCTTCAGGATGTTATGCCATCTCCTGAGAGTAGACATTTGTTTCTTGCTCCCTAGAACCAAGTCAGACCTGAACTTAAGCTCTCTGTCTCCTTTAATGCGGACATTGAAAAGTAGCACACAGTGTCCCTTCCACAGCAGCCCACTTGTTGTGAAAGCATATTTCCAAGCTAGGATGGCAAAGGCGCCCAGCTAGAGGAACATTTCCACCCCCGCACCTGCCCTGACAGACAGAATGGGAACAACACTGACCGGGATGGCTCTGTGCTGCTTTCATGGCTTGACCTCCCATGTCTCTGATGAATGGGCGAGCTATTCAGTATGCTCGCTTGTTTAATTTACTTGTACAAGAAATGGTTCTGCTAAGACAGACATGCCTTCTCACTGTAATGCAGGGCTCACCTGAGGTTCTATTCAACCAGCAGGCACCGTCATCTGAGGCCCCCACTGGCTACCCTGAGGTCTGTGATGCTCTGTCTGTATTTTTCCCCATCAGTGAACTCATCCCAAACTCATCAAAAAAAAGCAAACAGGCTCATTTAAAATTCCTCCAGCTCCTCACCACCCAAGAGCCTTTTGTGTGCCTTTAAATTATGAGCTCGGGCAAGAATCTGAGTGGGGAGAACGTGATGAGGGCAATGTGGTTGGTCCATGAGGAAGAACACTCAGCTCGGCCTTACTACTATTAACAACAACCATGTCCTTAACACTGAGCTCTGAATTTCTTTTACATAAAATTGTACAAAATTTCATTTGCTTATTTATTTTGTATGTGTGAACACATGTTCCCATGTGGTACATGCCTGTGTGGAGGTCAGAGGCCAATGTTAGGAAACAGATTCTCACCTTCTACTACGTGGGTCCTTGGGGATCGAGCTCAGGTTGTCAGGCTTGTTAGAAAGTACCGTTACCTGCTGAGCCATCTTGCTTGCCATAAGCATGGAATTTTTAGTGTCACACATTGATGACCTCATAAATACATGTTGGGCATACGTGTGTGGTGTATGTGCATGTGTGTGCATGTGCTCACACACATGAGAATGCCAGAGGAGATTGTTGAGTATCCTGCTATACTACTCTCTCCCTCATTCCTTTGAGATAGTGTCTGCCACTGAATCTGGATGCCCAGGTGACTCTCCATCTTCTGCCCTTCACAATACTAGGGTTGCCGACACAGGGTTATACTCAGCTTTTCACATGACTGGTAGGCTCCAAACTTAGGTCCTCATGCCTGCACAGCAATTCCTAAGACAGGAAGCTGTCTCTCTAACCCAACATAGATATTGTAAAGAACTAGGATTCGGAGAATATGGGTAACTTAACCCTGTCCCAGAGTTAGTATTTGGGGCCAAGAAAAGAGATCAGCAGGCTGGATCAGGGGAAGCTATATTCCAACCCAGTTTTCACATAGAACTTTGGAGAAAGATGCAGACTGGCCTATGCTACGGTCTGCACTTTGTGCTGCTGACACTTAAACATTCACTTTCTCCTTAGTCTTCAAACTTAAGCATCAAGGATTAACCCTCAAATGTTGGCATTGAAGGAAGGAAGGGCAAGTGGGTAGAAGGAAGATAAGGAGAGATGGAGGGGACAGAGGTGATGGCTCAGCTGGCAAAACGTTTGCCTATAAGTATGAGGACCTGAGTTTGATCTCTTGGAATCCAATTTTCTTTTTTTAAAAAGCCAGTCAGAGTGGCATGTGCTTGCAACCCTATTGCCCAGAAGGATCCTTGAGGTTGGCTGACCAGCCAGCCTAGCATACTTGGAGAGTCCCAGGCCAGTGAGAGTCCCCTGTCTCACAAAAATGATGACAATAGTGCCTGAGGAATGACACCCAAGGTCGTCTTCTGGCTTTCATATACTCATGCCCAGACGTAAGCACACCGCACGTAAGCAAACATGCTCACATGCAGTTAGAGACTGAGAGAAGTAGAGAGCAGGAAAATGGAGGGAATGAGTACGGGTAGGGGGCGTGGTGTTACTTCTTCTTTCCAGAAGTCTCTGGTTGGTTAGCAACCACTTTGAGAGCTGTGGCAAGGGGTGTGTGTGTGTGTGTGTGTGTGTGTGTGTGTGTGTGTGTGTGTGTGTGTGAGAGAGAGAGAGAGAGAGAGAGAGAGACAGAGACAGAGACAGAGACAGAGACAGAGACAGACAGAGAATCTCATTGGATAAAAATACGCACAAAAAAAATCTAGAGTATTAAAAGACCTCTGCTTACTTTACCTTGACATTGGGGAAGCAAATGTGTACTTCCTGTCTATAACTGTCAGGGTATAGATGAAGAGGACGCATCCATACAAGTGACTCAAGGTCACACAACCATGTCCTGGCAAAGATTAACTAGGATAACATTCATTATTAACTAGGCTGCCATTTAAGAGCCCAGCACCTCTAGACTAACTGATGCCTTTTGCAGGGCACTGAGGGCTGAAGCCTGCCAGGTCACAGTGAGAAGGGGCACCAGTATGATGGCTTGTTCTTTGAAAGTGTGTTCCTTTGAGCATAGCAACACAAGAGGGGTGCTGACTGCTCATTCTGTGGCACAAGTGGCAGCTTTGATTTGAGTCACTAGAAGGGAAGAGGTGATGTTATGCCTATAGGTAGGCAGGTCAGTTTCAGTTCAGGGCTACCTGGATGGGGACATAGAGGGACACAGCCCAATAATCATTCTATAGCAAGATTGACTCTGAGCACATACAATAATAGCATCGTCTAATTACTTTCCAAGCCAGTGATAAGAAAAAAGTAATCACTGCAAAAGGATTTGCTATAATGACTGCAGGAATTCCAAATGTCAGACGTGTACTTCACGGTACCGGGGGACAGCTGCTCCGTTTGAGCCTGAAGCCGCTTGTGCTTATTTTCATTCCCATTCTTCCTCTAAAAAATGCAAAGGTTTTGTCCCCTGTACCGTGAGGGAAGGGAAGAGGGAAAGGAGGGAGGGAGGGAGGAAAGAAAGAAAGATAAAGGTGTCAGTGAAATACTTCAATGGGTTTTGATGTTTGTTACCAAGCTGATGATCTGGGTTTGATCCCTGGAACCCACATAGTGGAAGGAAAAAACCAACTTCTGACCTTCACATTTATACTGTGTGGCATGTGCACACACCAACGCACACATACACATACATAGATGCATGCATAAGTAAATAAAAGGGGGACTTACTCAGCTAGAGAGACAAACAGAAGGAAATAAAACCCCACAAAAGTACATGTTGTCACGGCTAAAATCCAAGGACTTAGAAGCCAGCATGCCTGGTTGAAATCCTTGCTGTTATTTGGTGTAACCTAAATTTAATCTTGATTCCATTTCTTTGTCTCACTTTCTTCATTTGTAAAGTGGGACCTGTCTCATATGATGTTAATGATGATGGGCTAACATCATACAGCCTTTAAAGCTATATCTGATACACTGTACCTATTATATCTGTATATGTACATACCAATTATATTTTTAGTTAAGATTACAAACTAATCTGAAACACAGAGGTGTTATTATGCTTCAGATGTGAGTAAAAGAACACAGTTATGATCCTTGGCTCTCCTAGACAAATTGATTATGGCCCATGTATTTTCCAAGCATGTCACACCATAAAAATACATTCACTCCTTTGCAAGTTTGAGTGAGTGGTCCAATAGCATAGCCTCATTTTTTCATAGCTGGACTGAGCACCAGAATTCCTTAATCACTGCTTCATTCTGTTAACATTCTGATCCCGCCCTTTGGTACCACCCTGTGCCCTGACATAAAAGCCTATTCTTAAGGGAAAACTCTGCCCATTTCTCTCTCTCCTTTCCTCTCTTCAGCTTTCCCCCCATAAGGTGTGCACCTCTCGAACCCTTCCCCCCTCTCCTTCTTCCCTCTTTCTCTCCCCCCTCTCTTTTCCCCCCACCAAATAAAACTCAGTACTGAGCACTGTCTGCATGGCATCTCTCTGTCTCTCACCCACCATGGGGCACCTTGGCTCTATCCACCAGGACCTCCCACATAGCACGTGTAATTCATAACACATTCCAATAGGAATCTTCCTTTCTTCCCAATTTGGTGGTCGCACTTACAGGAGTGAGTGGAGGCAGAGAATGTAGCTGTCCAGCTAGCCAGCAAAGTAATTCATCTTTTCCTGACTTGTATCATGAAAGAAGCACAAAGTGTTTACTTAAGTGATAGTTCATATTTCCAGGACCCAGAATGATATGAACACCTCTTACACATGGTCCCCAAAGACCCTGCTCAAGCTGGGATCTAGACCAGAAGATCAAGTGTTTACTGCATTAGCCTGATGATCCTAGAACCCAGGGAAAAAGCTGTGGGTACAGTGGTATCCTAATCCTAATCTTAATCCTAATCCTACCAGGAGATAGCAGGATTAGACAGGAAAATTGCAGGAAGCTCTGTCTATGGGCTGGTATATGCCACAGCGAACAACAGAGACGCCGTCTCAAACAAAGTGGAAGCTGAAGACTGCCACTCGAGATTGTCCTCTGACTTCCACACATGTGTTGCAGTGCATAAGTGACCCCCCCCCAACACACACACACCCACACACACACACACACCCACCCACACACACAATTTTACTGTATTCATTCAGTAATGGTATTGCAATTGAAAACTCTCTCTGCTTCCTGTGTGCAGTTCAGACATGATCTCTTAGCTTTCTGTTATGGCCATCATTCCATCTCTACTACTGCTGATTCTAATCCTCTGGAGCCATTAAAAACCCTCCCATCCTTCAGTGGTTTTGGTCCTGGTGTTTATCACAGCAACAGAAAGTAACCAATACACCTCCCTTAAATCATGATGCTGTGTAGTCTCTTCCTCTAAGACTTTTTGGGGGGGCGGGGGGCTTTGTCCACATCTTGTCAACATTTGTTGTCTTTAGTCTTTTTGATCATAGCCACTGGAATTCATAGGAGGCAATACTTCATTGTGATTGTAATTTGTAAGAAATAGTTTGCCTTCGTAAAAACCCGCGTGTGTCTCCTCATCCCTGAGTGTTCCTCTTGAAATCAAAGGTGAAAATTGTAAGCAGGGCTGGGAGTGTTTGCATCTCACTGATGAAGGAGGAGCAAGGGGCTGACAGCCCAAGGATTAGGATCAGAGTGTGCCTGGCATGGCCAACACATTCGCCTCAGTTCTCATCTTAAACCTGATTGCAGAGTCTGTGAGGTGTCTGGCTATGACCGAAAACACTCTTAACTCGTGACTTAACATGTATGCAGGACAGCTGGCCGCCATCTGATTGGATCAGCGTGTGACCCTTGAGCACAAGAGGACACATCAGCCTTCCCTGTGTTATTATTCCATGGCTTGACCTGTTGACATAGTCACCATTTGGTGTCAATATTTGCAAAATGGATAACCCCCCTTTGCTAGATGGTTTGCTTGTAAGGATGAAAATTTATTAGTCCAGTCCATTCGAAGATAAATAGGTCCCACGTAGAATTCCGATTGCCCTGAAAGTAAAGGAGGGTCCATGTGGTAAGGGACAGAGAGAGCTGTGAATGAATATTGAATTGTGGTATGTTTATTTTGGGGCCACCCTCAACCCACTGAGGGAAATCCTACATGCCACTTCCCCTTCATTATTCTCTGCCCCTGTTTGAATGATGTCAGACAATGACCTTCTATTTAAGACTGGGAATGAGGGAAAGAGATAGACTTAATGATTTTTCTTTCACTGGACCTTTCTTTCTTAGCATAGACTCAAGATATTTTCCTCCTTGAGAAGGTATTATTACTTTTCTCAAACACTTCATGACATCAGGAAGAGGCAGAGCATATAAGAGGGAGTGAATGGGGATCCTGTGACTAGGAAGTGCTAATGGCCTAACCTGGTGCTCCTGAGGTCCTGTGCACCCTGGTCCCCCTCCCATTGTGGGAAAGCAGCAGCTAACAGGGGTGATGCAGCCTAGTGTTCCTGCACGGAATTTTGCAAAATGAAGTCAATTCAAACCTTTCCTCTCTGAGCGTATTTTTCTCTGTTTAAAAAAGTGTAGATAGAGGAAATTATAAAGGAGATTATTAAAGCGACTCCAGTACCAAGAGATAGAAAGGCCTTAAGTTATCAATAAATGGATTCCCTGGAAGGTTCTCCAGTCATATCATCCTTGCGGAAATATGAATGCCAGTCTCATTGTGCCAGTATCTGAAGTAGCTACGAATAACTGAAAAAGATGGGCCAATTTTACAAATGGAGACTGACAGACAAATCATGGTTTTAAATATTTCTTGTATTAATATGATTGCCAATATGTATGACTTTAAGCTATAAAGTTGGTTTATATTTTTAACTTTTTTGAAAAGTTTGTGGACTTTCATTGATTACTAAAAGCACTTAATGTCTGGCACATTCACAATGCATTTATTGTTATTGTTATCATAGAGCTTTTGCCTTATATTTTTTACATTTTTGTGATTGTAGTTTTTTCTTACAGGTTTATTGGCGTATAACTAAGATAAACAGCTGAACAGATTTCGAGTGCACAGTATTTGAAAAACTTCACATTTGCATATAGCTTTAAACCATCACCACAATAAAAATAATATTCATTCTTCCCTCCCACACATCCTTATTTCTGCTCCCAGCAATCTCTATTCTGAATTCTGCCAATATACACTTATTTGAAATACCTAGAAGTTTCTATAAACGGATTCATACCATTTATATTCCTCTAGGGTTTCTTTCACTCAGCATAATTATTTTGAAATGCTTGGGGTGGAACTCAAAGTGTTGAGCATGCTAGCCCAGCACTCTCGCTACTGAGCCACATCCCCAGTCCATCCAGCTGAGCTAGGCCATGCATCTCTAAATCCTCCTCTTCATCACAAAGGGTATAAATGAGAATGTCAGTAGGCAAGCTCAGTTGGTTAAGGGCCGCCTTAACCAGTGCTCAGAATGAAGATCCCATCACTAGTTTGTGGCTTCTGACTTCCTGCTCTATAGACTCACTATCACTTCTGCATAGTCCTGAATCCAATGATGATGAGACAAATGGCAAACCCGAACTGAGGACTGGCTACCCAAATAGTGCCATCTGGAACTCTTCAAAAATATCATCAAATTAAAAAAAAGAAGAAGCCAAGGATGTTTGGAGATTAAAGAAACTAGAAAGAGAGAAAACCTGAATGCAGCAGGTGATCATTTTGAATTCTCTTTTGTGAAAGGACTGTTAGGGAGGTTGACAAAAATCTCAAGATGTGTAGAATACATAATATGACTTTAATGTTTATTTCATGATTTTTTCCTTTTTAAAAGAATTTATTACTTTGATTTATTCAGTGTGTGTGTGTGTGTGTGTGTGTGTGTGTGTGTGTGTGTGTGTGTGTGTGTGTGTGTATTCTTTTCTTCCACCATGTAGAGATGTAGGCCTGGGACTGAACCAGGAGGTCAGGCTTGGTCAAGCAACTTTCCCCACTGAACCATCTTGCCAGCCCCATGTTCATGATTTTTTTTTCACTATTCGAGGAAACTTTATTTGAGGAACTCTTCCGGATGTGTTGAGCTCTAAAGTGATCTGAGAAGGAAATGGGGACACACAGATGAAGTTGAAGCAGCTGTACCCAAACAGGGGTGTCAGAGGGATCAGGATTGGAGCACCACGGGCACTTCTGTTCTTGACATTGGCACAAGTCTGAAACTGTTCAAAGAAAATCGAAACATTAGGGGCTGCGGGGCGGGGGGGTGGCTCAGCAGCTAAGCGCACTTGCTTCTCTCATGGAGATCCAGGGTTTAGTTGACAGCACCCACACAGCACTCATAACCATCTGTAATTCTAGTTCCAGAGGGTCAAATGTCCCTTTCTGGCCTCTGAGGGCACCAGGAACGTACATGGTGCACAGACATACATGCAGGTAAGATATTCATACATGTGATAGAAAACAAATCTAACAATTGAAAAATGAGAAACCACAATGTACAGTGGCAGACTCTTTTCTAGTATCCTGATATGATCATCATCATAATAATCAGGTGGTTAATTTTACTTCTTGCCAAGCACTGTTTATGTACACACAAATAAACATATGTTACCTAAATGTGCTTCTACGTACACACACACTTTGATCTTCATATTATACACTTGGGTGCTAGATCATTCCCCTTGTCAAACCCAGAATGGCAGTTCAGAGAGACTGAAAGCCTACCTCTACTTCCACAGTAGTCCATTTTGGAGCTGGGATGTGGACTCCTGGATGCTACCTGGAGCTCCTTTGAAAGTTTTCATTCACAGTCTTTCTTACTTTCCCTTTTCTGTACAATGCGTCAACTTCCAACTTCGTATCTAAGACAACAAACCTCTAATACCCAGGTCTCCATGTGCCAGAATTTGGGTACAGCTAAGCTGGTTGCTTCTGACCCAGGCTCTCTCACAAGGCTGCAGTGAAGCTGGTGACTGGTGGCCTCACTGACAAGTTCATTCACAGGGTTGCTGACAGGTGACCTCGCATGAAGTTGTGTGTCAAGACCGAGCAGCTGGCTTCCCCGTGCAGCTTCTCTCTATGATGGAGAGAGGGTGTGTAAGATAGAAGGCTCATCTTTTGTAACTGAGGCTCTGAATCAACATCCCATCTACATTAGTTGCTTTTCTTCTTGCTATGACAAAAATATCTGTCAATAGCAACGTAAGGAATGGGGGTTTATTGGGCTCATAGTGTGTCATAGCAGGAGAGTCATGGTGGCAGGAGTGTGAGACAGCTGGTCACATCACATCCACAGTCAGGAAGCAGAGGAAATGAATGCTGCTTCAGCTCATTTCCTCTCTCCCCCCCTCCTCCCCACCCCAGGATTCCAGCCCATGGAATGTTGCTGCCCACATTTAGGGTGGTTCTTCTCACCTTAGTCAACCCAATCTAGAAACTCTCTCACAGACATGCCTAGATGTTTGTTGCCATGGCAATTCTAAAGCCCTTCAAAATGGACCATCACACCATCCCTTTGGCTCTATTCATCAGAAAAATGTCAGTAGCCCCGCCCACTCCGGAAGAGAAGGGATTGTGTGTGGGACTAAATGCAGGAGGTGGGGAACATCTTAGAAGCTGCCTGTTGGAGAGTTGAAGACTTATCAGCCCCTGTGATTATTTCCAGTTTTTCCTTTGGACACCACAGTCTCTCAAAAAAGGCCAGTTCTTAAGTGCAACTTAAAATCACGTGACCAGTGTATGTAGCTGGGACTTTCTAAGAGATATCTTTGCTTCTCCTTGGCCATAAATACAAGTAGCCTCATAATACCTTCTCGGGTCCATTATTATGAGCACTGTGGGTGCTGCCATTGTTAACAAAGACCTGCAGGTGATCCCTGTGACATCTGGGCCTCCCTGAATGAATGTCATTCCCTTCCTGCTCATTGGGTCATGTCTTTATCAGCCTACCTCTGATGGACTTGGGGACACCCAGAGGGTAGAGAATGTGTCATTTTTGCTAAGACCATTACTCCCCACCTAGCACAGCCTTGAGGCCAGGGACTAGGTTAAAGAGAACTGGCAAATGTCTAGGAGAGCTTGCTTGAGTTTTGGCCCTGGCAGAGGTCTGACATATGGCCAAGTGGCTTGCACAGTTAGCAGACTCTACATTACAGACTGTTACACCTGGGTGGTTGTAATAGACCACACAAGCGGATTGTGGACTTGATAACTCCCCAGGATTACAGCCTTAATCCTTTCTCCTTAATTGGAAAACCCTTTCACAGGACACCACCTTTGTAAAAAGGAGAAGGGCAGCACCTTAGAAAATAGGACCCCAGTTCCTGCCAGGCATTTATTCATCTCTACTGCTTTCTTTGCCCCTGAGTTTTCACTGTTGGAGTCACTACTTGAAGAGGTCTCTCTCTGTCTCTCTGTCTCTCTTTCTGTGTGTGTGTGTGTGTGTGTGTGTGTGAGAGAGAGAGAGAGAGAGAGAGAGAGAGAGAGAGAGAGAGAGAGAGAGAGAGGGAGCTCAAGTAACAGAAAAAAAAGCAAAGAAAACAATCACCTAATTCTATGTCCAGAAATTAACCACATCAATATGTCACAGTGCTTCCCACTAGTCTTTTGAACAAATGTACAAAGTGTAAATAAAATTAGAGCTGGGCAGATGGCTCAGTTGCTGAAGTACCTACTGTACAAGCGTGAGGACCTGAGTTCGAATCTTGAGCGTCTGTGTAAAATCCAGACATGGCGGTACTTATCTGTAACCCTAGCACTGTGGAGAAAGAGGACACAGGAGGATCACTGGAGTTCTCTGACAGCCAGAGTCGCCAACCAGTGAATTCTAGGTTCAGTGAGAGACCCTGTTTCAAAAGGTAAGGTGGAGAGTCATTGTGGAAGACACCCAATATTTGCTTCTGCCTCCATGCGCGCGCGCGCGCACACACACACACACACACACACACACACACACACACACGCACGCACACACACATATGCACACATACCTACATATGCATGTGCACCTGCATCAAGGGCAAAGAGCAGGCCAAACACACACACGTACACACACACACACACACACACACACACACCACATGTATGCACATAAAACTTGATTTAAAAATAGAATCACACTGTACAACCTCTCATTTCTCTAGTTTTAATTTAATGAATACTTTACATAGTTTCTGAGTATTCTAGTGCATACAGGTATCTTAGTTTGAGGCCAAGCACCCATCATGGTTGTTGAATGTGTTTCTAAGATTTTAACCCTTGCAAAATGAAAATATGACTACATATATGTAAATCATTTAACACATATTTCATAACTTCCTTTAGGGACATCCGTGTAAGTGAACTTTCTGGGTCATATTGGTGTTAACATCATAATCAATGCTGAGACTAGCTAGAATGTTCTGGAAAAGGATTTGGCTGCACAGTGGTTATGAACTGGGGTCACTCTATGGGCACTATAAGTTGTGGTTCATTTTTTAAGATGTCCTAGCTCCCAGTCCCAACCATTGCTCTCTAGCTCTTTGATCTTAGGAGTGTCACCTTAAGTCCGAATGCCGGCTGCATGATCTGTAAATGAGTTGACAGTCTCCCCTAAGTTGGAGCTGTACATCCACTTAGTTCTGCCAAGATCACCCCTTAGAAAAGAAGTCCCTAGCAAATGCTGGAGTCCTCACACGTACCTCGAGATCTGCAGATGCTGTTTTAATTACCTTAACCTGAAAAAGCATGGTGCCATGTTTAAACTTAATCGTCAGCCTGAGTGGATCTGGAATCAACTAAGAGGCACACTCTAGGGTAGATCTGTAAGGGTATTTCCAGGAAGGATTCACTGAGCAGGAAAGTCCTCCCCCAGAGCGGTGGGACCTCCCCGTGGCAGTCCAGATACGAGGAGGCCCATGAGAAAAGCTATAGCCTTCACCTGCTTATTTTGACGTCTTACTTGTGAGTGCATCTACTTCGTTGCTACGTCTGCTGCTATTGCTGCCATCATCTGCTGACCACAGAACTGTAGAACCCGGTTTCTTTGGCCTATCAACTTGGACCAAAGACTTGTGACTCTTCAGAAATCCTGCAAGCCTTCAGCATTAGATAGGGACTGCTGAGGCATCCAGCTCCACAGACAGAGCAGCTGCCCGGATCTCAGCTGTTCTATTGTGAAGACAGCCATTGTGGGAATGTCCAGACCATACCATGTAAGGTAATCTAATAAATTTCCTTTTAATAGGTATTCATTCTACCAGCTGTGGTCCTAGAGAGAACCTTGACTAATGTCCATGGCATTGCTTAAGGGATACACATTGACCAAAAGAGGCTTCAATCAGTGCATCTTCGGGATTCCTTCTAAGGAATTTAATTCCTGAAATAATCAGTAAATGCATAGGAGAAAAAAAAACAGCCAAACACATTTTATGGCTGTTATTTCTAGGAATGTGCCTGTGTGAATGAGTGCATATATTAGATACTATTGCAAGCAAGCCTCCTAAAGATTCCTTTAAAGGGCAATATGGTAGCCAGATGTAATAGCTTTGGTCTGGAGTCAAAATACCAGAAAGACTAAGGCAAAAAGATTACAAGTTTGAGGCCAACTTGGTTTAGACAGTGAGGCTCTGTCTCAGAAAATCAAACCAATCCAAACCAACCAATCAAATAAATAAAAGGCGATAAGGTCATGGTTATATTGAAGAGCTCATAAATATACAGTATGTCTCAAATAAACAAGACAAGTGTCCTGATGCTGGATGAATGCATATTTACTCACCTCTTGGCATAAAATTTCCAGTGACAGAGTGCCATATCTCAAACAATTGAGATGGAAATGAAGATAATGTGCCCTGGAAAAATGGAACTGAATGACTCAAAAATTGGCCCTAGAGATAATTCACGCAGTTTATGAATAAAATTATGTAATGATATGTAAGACTGGAAAAGCAATATCTTTATTTGAATGCATTATTTAGAGTATATGTTTTTAAATATGCATGTGCAACTGAATTGATAAAATGAATTTTCTAAGTCATATTTATTTTATCTACATCCCTAGGTGTATATAAATCAGCTAAATAAAAGTTTTATTGAGGGATCTTCTCATTGGGTATGATGGCTCTCCCCATATGCACAGATTTATGAGTTCCCTAACTCATGATGTTGTGTGACAATAAAATGGGATGTTTATGTGGTTCTTTGTACTCTGTGTAGCATACATCAGGTACTCAATTAATGATAAATCCTGTTTTGTGGGGAACTGGACAGTAGGTGGAAAATAGCAGGTAGTGTCCACTGAGGTCCCAAGGGTAGAGACAGTGTGAAGGTTTCAGGAGAGAGGGGCAGAAACAAAATAGACTGAGGCTATGGCTTAGTTGGTGAACAACTTACCTAGCTTGTATGAGCCCTTCCTTCAGTCCCCAGCACCACATAAACTGTGCATGGTGGTGCATGCCTATAATCTCAACATTCAAAAGTAGGGACAGAGGACCAGGAGTTCAGGGTCATCTTCAGCAACATAGAAATTTTGAGATCAGCCTGGATTACATGATACCATGTCTCAAAAAGAAAGAAAAATAGAACCAAGATATTTTATTTCTTCAGAACAATTATAAGAGTCTGGGCTGAGACTCCACCCAAGGCTGAGACTGCCAACGTGTATATCAGGTCCCTTACCCGAGAGGCTTCTCCTCACTCCTTAACTGGAAGTTGGCTACTTGGCGCTAATGCACCAGGCTGAAGAAATGAGTCTTTCATATCTGCTTTCTCCTCCAGTTTGCAACATATGAATCTTTGCTCTACAGAACGGAAAACTGACTTGGCAGGGAGGGGAGGAGAGGAGGGAGAGAGGAAGAGAGAGAGACAGAGACAGAGAGACAGAGGAGAGCAGGGAGAGAGATAAGCTCCATATCCTTGTTAACTACCTATTTCAGCAGAAAAAGGAAATGTCAAGAATTTAATATCATCTTATTTCCTTGGACAGACACCAAGAGCTGTGTTTTCAGCTTGTCACTGTAAATGTTTGCATCCCAGGGCCTGAGGCTCCAGTCCAGTTGTTCAGTTGTACAGCTTCTGAGAGACCACATGGAGCAGAGCTGAGCTGAACTAAGATGCCTCCAGCCACACAAAGGAGAAATTGACTTCTCCAGGAAGAAAGTGGGGTGACTGCATTCCACCACCCCTCTTCCCCTGGTCTTTGGTTAACTGGACCCTCTGTGTGGCCAACAGTCTATATCTGTGTCCCACGGTGGGCAGGGTTGACCTGAGACAGCTGTTTGCATGGCGCTCAGCCTGGGTAGTAAACACACTAGCGTAACTGAGCCCGTGTATTCCACCTGTGTTCAGAGTGGAACAATCCTCCTTGAAGACATCTTTCTCTTGAGGAAGACTCATCTGGAGTCTGACAGTTCTAAGGGCCACCCAGTGCCTTTAGCAGGTATCTGTCCATTCTACACAGCTGTACCTGCACAGCTGTCCCTGCTCTCCGGAAGCTTTACAGACTGACCACAGCCTCCTCCCTCTTCCTGCCTCTGTGCCTGACACCCTTGTCTTGCTGTCTGCTGCATAGTCTAGCTACCACTTGGAGCAAAGTCATTCTTCTCTAAGGTTTTAGTCCTTTGAAGACAGTCCTTGCCTCCCTCTCTGGTTTCGAGTACCACGGTGTCTAATAAAAACGGTGTCAAACCCATTTGTCTGGTGTACTTTGTGTTTGGCCAAGTAATTTAGTTATTTAAAGCTCATTGAATCAAACCATGAAGAGCATATGTGTGTGTGTGTGTGTGTGTGTGTGTGTGTGTGTGTGTGTGTGTGTGTGTGTATGTATGTATGTATGTATACGTACGTTAATGCATGTATACAGGTGTATGTGTATGTGGGTATGTATAGGTGTGCTTTCTTAGTTGCTTTGAACTGCACTTCTTGGATCTGTGCTAGATCTCAAAAAGTATTCCCTTGTGGTTAGAAAATTAGGTTTTGTGTTTAGTTATGATAAGATGTTTCACCCTGATAAATTGGTTTGTCTCTAGCTCTGTAACATTCATGCATGGAAGATCTAGTCCCCTCATTAGACCTGAGAAGACTTAGGTGACTCAAGAAATCCAATGCTGATAAGGACTTCTCTTGAGATTCATGCTGGACCTGGAATCCCCTGAGTCTTCTGGGAACCCCTTCTTTTTTTTTTTTTTTTTTTTTTTTGGTTTTTCGAGACAGGGTTTCTCTGTGTAGCTTTGTGCCTTTCCTAGAACTCGCTTTGGAGACCAGGCTGGCCTCGAACTCACAGAGATCCGCCTGGCTTTGCCTCCCGAGTGCTGGGATTAAAGGCTTGCGCCACCACCGCCCGGCTTCTGGGAACCCCTTCTAATAGCAGATCCAATAGCCCTGGGGCTACTCTGGCTCTATGGATAAAATGGTATAACTAAAGTCCTTTTATCTGATGGCAACCATGGGTCTGGGTATTAGTTTGCTCAGGCTGCCATAGCAAAGCACCTCAGACTGGTGGCTTGGAAAGCAGAAATGTACTTTCTCATAGTGCTGAACACCAGACACCCGGATTGATCCTTCTTCCTTCTATGGCTTGCAGGTGGTTGTAGGCTCATGGTCATCCTGTGTTTGTCTGTGTCTTGATTTCCTATTTTTATAGACTTCAGTCTTATTGCATTAGAACTCCTCCAGTGACTTTATTTTACTCAATTACCTACTTACCTTGTCATCTCCCAAGACAACCATACTCAGAAGTACCAGGAGTTAGGACTTTAATGTGTCAGTTTTCAGGGAACCGTAATTCAGCCCATCCCAAGGCTCAAGCTTCTGGGAGGTTCTCCTTTATTATTATTTTTGTTTTGTTTTCCTTTTGTTGAAAATAGATTTTTTTCTCACATAATATAAACTGATTATGATTTCTCCTCCTTCTACTCCTCCCAGTTCCTCCCCACCTCCCCTCCCATCTGGCTCCACGCCCTTTCTGTCTCTCATTAGAAAGCAAACAGGCTTCTAGGGGATAATAAAAAACAAAGTATTATAAGATAAAACAAAAACTAACACATTAGTGTTGGACTAAATAAATAAATAAAGAAGCAGAAGGAAAAGAGCCTGAGAGAAGGCACAGGAATTAGAGACCCAGTTGTTCTCACACACAGAATCCTACAAAGACAAAACTGGAAGGCACAAAATATACACAGAGGATCTGGTGCAGACCCATGCAGGCCCTGTGCTTACTGCCTCAGTCTCTGTGAGTTCATATGCATATAGATCTTGTTGGTTTAGAGGGCCTTGTTTCCTTACTGTCATCCATCTCCTCTGGCTCTTACACCCCCTCTGGCTCTTACACTCTTTCTGCCTCCTCTTCCTCAGGGTTCCCTGAGCCCTGAAGGGAGGGATTTGGTGAAGACATCTCATTTAGGGCTAAGTGTTCCAAGGTCTCTGTCTCTCTCTGTCTCTGTCTCTGTCTCTGTCTCTCTCTCTCTCTCTGCATAATGTCTGCCTGTGGGTCTCTGTGTTTCTTTCCATCTGCTGTACCTTCTCTGATGGTGGCTAGCTTCTCATTTTTTTTAATGCCAGAATTCTGAGTCTACAAGTTACTCCCAGACATACATCCTGCATATTATACATATGAACTCATTTCTTCCACACATGAATCCCTTGAGGTAGACATTATCACCATTCAACTTATGAGGAGACTGAAGTAGATGAAAGATCACCTGCCTCAGAGCTGGTCCTTTCTGATGAACCCAGGCACCTCTCTCCAGCACCCATGCCTTTTCCCTGTGCTGACCTGCAACTGGGACTCAGCAGACTATCCTCTGCCTCCGGTATCTACCACTCCCAGATACCACTCTGGGAATCTCAGGATGGAACATGAGCTCACAGATCCTCTGTGCTCTGTCTCAGGCTCTAGATGTGCAGCATTTGTGAGCAATCTTGTGACAAAGATGCATGCTAGGGTGCCTGTGCTCCCCACATCTGACAGGGTGGGTGCTGCAAGGGATGCTTTCGTGCAGATTCTGTTCTCAAGGGCTGTCTGCACTCAGAAGATCTCTGCTTACCCAATGTAATTGTTCTTCTGCAAAGACTGTGTCTATCTAGAGGCGGATGAGGAGAGACAGAGCCTCCATCTTCTCTTTCTTGTTGAGGAAACTCAGAGGTGATAGACAGTGATTCAAAGTAAGTGTTCATGTTCAGACTAAACACAAATAATAAAGGGACTGCTGTATCATAAGAACGTAGGTTTTGAAATCTGGTGTACTGACATTTGCTCATAAGTGCTGTTATCCTGAGTAATTTTTTAAGTGTTGTTTGGGGGTATGAGTGTATGAGGGTATGCCTACCCAGGTTTGTGGGTATGGAGGCAAGAGATCAAAATCTAATGTCCCCATTGATCATTGCCTACCTTATTCTTTGAGACACAGTCTCTCACAGAACCTGGAGCTCATAGTTTCGACTAGACTGGCTGACCTGTGGATCCCTTGGATCTGCTCATCTTCTGCCCCACCCCTACATAGCTGTCGGGTTTATATTTGACTTACCGTTCCATGTTGCAATTCCTTATTGTGGGGAAGTCAAGGCAAGAGCTTAAGTATCACATGCACAGTCAAGGGCAGAAAATGAATATATGTTTGGATCTTTGCTTGCTCTCAGCTGGTTTTCTCCTCTCTTGTATAATTCAAGACAATCCCCTACAGATATGCCCACAGGCTAACTGATCTAGATAATTCCTCTTAAAGACTCTCTCCCCAGGTGATTTTAGGTTGTGCCAAGTTGACAGTTAAAAATAACCGGTACAATATGGGAGCTGGGTATCTAAACTCAGATTCTCGCACTTGCAAGGCCAGCACTTTACCCCCTCAGCCATTTCTCTATCCCCTGAGTAATTTTTAGGATGCAATTGCTCCATCTGAAAAAACAAAAGGCATATGCTCTCTCTTTACAGAGTCATCACAAGATTACAGATTATATACATAAGGTACCTCAGTATACAGTTTTATTTTATAATAAAAATAGGCTAGGGTACCCTGTAATAGCAAGTGACTCTTAATCTTCATAAGATGGTATAATTATTTACATCTTGTGTCATAAGTCTGCCCATGGATCCTCATTGTAATAGAAGAGCCACCATCTCAAGTACTGACTTAATAAATGGAGGGTTTGTCTTGGTTCACAGTTCATAGGGATACAGTCCATCAGAGTGGGGAAGGCATGGTGGCAGGAGCTGGCCATATTGGTGGAGGCAGTTGGCCATATTGTGTTCATAGTCAAGAAGCAGAAAAGGATGAATCAGGGTAGGTTTTCCCTCTTCGGTTAAACCTTTCTAGAAACATCTTCATATATATATACATATATATACACACACATATATATCCATAGGTATGTTTCCATGGTGATTCTCAACCCATTCAAGTTGAAAATGAAGGTTAGCCATCAGATATATTATGTAGTCATTCTATTTAATTTTTTGAGGGGCTTCTGTGCTGTTTTCTATAGTGGCTGTATCACTCTCCAGTTGACCAGCTGCATCCCTTTGAGGTTTATCTCCTTGCCTGCCCTGTTCAGGAAGAGTGGGAGAGTACTTGTGGCCCTGTTTCACGTTATTGTACAAAGGACAGAGTCTCTCTTGTGTCCCATTGATCATGGCTTAATTTGGCATTTATTGCTCCCTCCTCCTTGTTTTACTTTGTAATTTTCTCCGGAGGTCATGGCTAGAGGCATAGGTTATACTTTAAATCCTTAAAAAGAACATGAGGATGCAGAAGTTATCCTTTATATGCCTTTATTAGGCTTTTGTCATTTCTTATTACCATTAATATACTACCTGTACCTACAGGCTATCTATCACTGAATTTCTCCAAGATCCTTAGCAATGACAAGTAAGGAATGTCGTCTGCAAGATCTAATATAGAGATGCAATCCCATAGAGAATTACAAGACTAAAATTAATTTGAGGAATTCTTTTAATTTCAGTTAGCATCTGACTTGTAGGTAAGCTGGGTGTTTCTGACTTTATGCTACCAGGGGAAAGGGAGCATGTGGGGGAGTTTAGAGCCTAATGTTTCGAAGCCCACCCACCCCTCTCCACCCTCCAGGAAATACTGGCGGCCACAAGTATCTTATCCTTGGAATTCAGATCTATGCTCCCACTGTTGTCCATCCCTTTCACTTTTGAAATGGGGACCTTTTCTACCTCTTTGCCTCTCAAGTTTGAGAAGTTTCTGCTCTCCTTTGTTTGTGTGCTTGGCCTGTGGCACCAGGTACAGACACTCTGAGAACTGGGTGTGGTGGTATCAGCAGTAAGTTCTTCCCGGGTTTGATAGCCATAATGTAGGTTGACTGTCCTTAGTACTAAGAAAATAACATCAACACTCCAGATCACCTACTCCCTGTATGCTTAGCCCCCCAAGCACGGCAGCCCCATGTGACCGATGTTTAGGAAAACACAAGATACCCTAAGGGTGAAATGGTCTATCCCTCCCTAACCCCTGGGACTTGGACTGCATTAGTTCTCCTTTGCCATTGCCAAGTACCTGGCAGAATCAACTTATGGGAAGCAGTGCTTTATTTAGGCTCAGGAAATTAGAATACTTCAGACCAGAGGAAGGCATGGCGTCAGGCTGAGAACACCATGTTGGGAATGTATGGCAATTTCTCGTTCTATGGAGCCCAACAGGAAGCAGAAAGCTTAGGCAAGAAGTGAAGTCAGTTGGCATGTAACCTTAAAATGCTAGTCCTACTTCTGCAATTCAAGCTTCATATCCAAAAGTTTTCACAATGTGGCCCAACAGCCTCACTAGCTGAGGACCATGTGTTCAAACACCTGAGCCTATATGGGACACTTTACATCCAAACCATAACACCTCCCAAGGGTGGTCCTGGGTCCTCTGAGTGCCACACTTCTGTCCTCCCAGGAAGAGATGAATGATTAATACTGTTTTCTGTTTGTTTTTGTCATTTTTTTTCCTGACCATATTGTTACCAGAATTCAAGAAAATTGGAATCTCATCTTGAGGTTCTTAGTCTCATTAATAAAATAATTTAAGAATTCACTCAAATGGATGCTCTAGAATGTAGTTGAAATGAAATTTAAAATTTTATTAAATTTTTCTTTTTAAAAATTTAATTAAATTTTAAAAAAGAAAAACCTCCAGGGCAGGCAGCCTGTAAATCTCATCAGCTGCCCAGAGTAGGCAAAAGGAGGAAAAAGAAAAAAAAATTCATGCTATTTGAATGCCAACACGGAGGTCCACCACATGGCAGGGAGGGAGGCTTTGGAGAAAGTGCAAGGAAGCCCGAAGTAACAGAGAGTAAACAGAGTGTTTAGGTTTTAGCTAGCATCTTAAAGAGACAGAGCAAAAGAAAAAAAAAAAGAGAAAGCCAAATCTTATATCAGCACAGTTTACATAGGAACTTCCATCTTTCTCATGGTTTCAATTGCTGTGAAGAGATACCGTGACCACAGCGATTCTTATAAAGAAAAATGTTTGATTGAGGTTGACTTACAGGTTCAGAGGTTTAGTCCATTGTCATCATGGGGGGAAGCATGGCGGCGTGCAGGCAGACACAGTGCTGGAGAAGGAGCTAAAGAGTTCTACATCTAGATCTCAGGCAGCAGGAAGAGAGAGTGAGCCACTGGGCCTGACTTAAGCTTCTGAAACCTCAAAGCCCACCCCCAGTGGCTCACTTCCTCCAACAAGGCCACACATACTCCAGCAAGGCAACACCTCCTAATAGTGCCACTCCCAACTAGCTTATAGGGGCCATTTTCGTGAGCTATGCTGGTGGGTGGGAATTCTGAGAAGGAAAAGTACAGTATCTTGTTAAAGGAATAATTATTCCACCTACCTTTTTAAGCACAACTTAGGGTGAATCCACTTCCCTAGGGGTGGTCTCTTGGCCAGGTGATTAACTTGAACCAATTGGAATGTTAGGCCTCTAATAAAGGCAGAGATTCTATTCTCTTGTCTAGAAGTTTTCCCTTAATAGACCTTTACTGTTACTCTAACAGTATCTCTGTTCAGTTCTCATTTAGTGTTTTGTTTTGTTTTTAAAGAAACTAAAACCCTTTCCAAAAGGTGGTAGACGGGGACTAGAATCACCATGAAATTCTGTTTTGGCTAATAAAGTAACATGATTGTAAGTTATAACAATTTTGAAGACACTGATCTGAATCTTCTGATGCCTTCAAACCATGTACTGACTTCCAAAACCTGAAGATTTGGGGCTTGTTTGCTTTGTTCATTTTTGTTGTTATTTTGCTACCAGGATCTCATTCTGACCTCCCCTTGGTTTACTAGTTCTTTGGTGTCCATTGAGAGCGTTCAGACATTACATACAGAGAATGCTATAGAAAAATACATGGATTTTTTTCCCAGGGTAATATGGGGCACTCTTAAGAGAGAATGGGTAAGGACTAAAGGGACCAGTGCAGAAGAACACTCTCAAGGAGTGAGAGTGGAGAGTAGCCAGAGAGGGTGCGCTGTAGAGTACACTCTTGAGGAATGAGAGTGGACAGTAGCCAGAGAGGGTGCACTGTAGAGTACACTCTTGAGGAATGAGAGTGGACAAGGGCCAAGCAGACCGTCAGGTAGAGATGAGAATGGACAATGGCCATAGAGACCATTATGTAGAATATACTCTTGAGAAGTGAGAGTGGATGGTGGACAAAGGCAATATGTAGAACACACTTTCAAGGGATGAGAGTAGACGATGGCCAAAAGGGACCATTTCTCAACCTACATTTTAGGTAAGTTTTATAATATTTTGGATGTGTGTGTGTGCTTGTGCACATATGTGTGGAGGCCAGAGGTCAACCTCAGGTATTGATCCTTTGGAGCCATATGTACACCTTGTTTTTTGAGACAGTTTCTTGCTGGCCTGGAACTCACTAATTAGATTAGGCTGGCTGGCCAGTGAGTTCTGCCTGTCTCTGTTGCCCACACCTGACTTTTTTTGCTGAGCTATATCCCCAGTTCCTATATTGTTTCTTAAACTCCCTAGATCAGATTCCTTAGGAGTGTTTTCATGTATTGACAAGTGATTGACAGGCTCATTTTGATTAACTCTTGAGAGAGGGGTAATGATTTATGTCTTTATTCTCTTCCAGAAAGCCTCTGGCTAGATAGTAATCTTAAGATCTTGTGGCTATTCACAAAGCATGCCTCTACCCTAGATCAGAAGTACAAGTCAGATCCCATTCTTTTTCACAATAATCAAAGCCCTTCTGTTTCAGTCCCTGGTTTTACTGTTTGTGAGAAAGGAGTACAACCTGGACAACTTTCTGTGATTATCTGACTAGCAGTTCAAGACAGAGTCTTCTGATGGTACCCAGGCTGCACTTGAATCCATGAATTTGAGTGAGCCTCCTGCCTCAGCTTCTCAGGTAACCAAGACTAAGATGTGCACCATCATGTGTGGCTAGAAGATGACTATGATTTTACATCAAGATTTAAGCATAAACTTCTGATGAAATGTGTCTTATACCAAAGAAAAAATCTTAATTATTGTTGAATAATTAGCTTTACCAGAATCTAAGGTTGTCTGAAAGATGACTTTAGCAGGAAGATTCTAGTAGCTACTTCAGATAGTTCTGGAACTGTGTTGAAGCAGGAGAGAAGATACTCTAGCAAGAGACTCTTGTCTCCTCCCTTCAGCTATCAGACTTTTTCACACTTGGGTTTAATAGGCTTGCAGGTCTTGAAGTTGAAAACTGACTTCCAAAGAAGAAGTAGAGAAGTCTCAACTCTCCACCTATCCAGGGAGTGAACCTGGGCATCAAGATCTCTGACAGGCCCCCATCAGTGAGGACCTCGCATCCCACAGCCCCATTTTCCTCTATAGGGCTTTTAAAAAAACAGAACAGGTGTAATACAAATTGCTAAATGGTCTTTTCATAAAAAAAAAAAAAAAAAAAAAAAAAAACCCAGAGCCAGATGTTGGGGGTAAATGCTAAAAGATCAGAGAGACAAAGGAACAAGCCACTGCCACATTTCACCTTGCCAACTCCAGGAATCCTCTGACTTAATGCCTCTGAGTCCTCGGCTGAAAGGTATCTAGCCAAAAAGCCTCCAACCAAAAAGGCTTTAGTTCCTGTCTCCTCATGCCTTATATACCTTTCTCTGCCTAGTCATATTACTTCCTTCCTAGTGCTGGGATTAAAGGCGTGTGTGCTTCCCAAATACTGAGATTAAAGGTGTGTGCCACCACTGTCTGGCCTCTGTGTTTCTAGTGACTTGTTCTGTTCTCTGATCTTCGGGCAAATTTTATTAGGGTACACAATGTATCACCACAAACAGGCCCATTGACTGGTCCCCAGGGAGGACATCCTGTCTCACAGGGAAACTGCATGTGTTCTGGCTTTGCCTCACAGCTTCCTGTGAAGTGTAAAGTGGCCATGGCTACCACAGGGAAGGAATTAGACTTTTCTCTCCCCATTTGGCAAAACTACATACAAATCTATTTCCCTTTACCAATTTCTATTTCTTTGGAATACAGAGAAACGGAGGCAGTGCATGTATGGACCTAAGTGCCATGTAACAGTTCCAGCCAAGTTGCTATTGTGTTTTTAGAAATAGCTTGGGTCAAAGCTGGTTTTTGCTTGGCCTTCACTCTATTCCATTTCTTCTGTGAATGGGGACCGAGTGGCTGTTTTATAGATATGGTGACATGAAATGAAATTTCACATTAGCTGGGCTGTTTTA
Organism: Peromyscus californicus insignis; assembly: GCF_007827085.1. Taxonomy (NCBI): domain Eukaryota; kingdom Metazoa; phylum Chordata; class Mammalia; order Rodentia; family Cricetidae; genus Peromyscus; species Peromyscus californicus. The sequence continues at coordinate 64,804,715 of NW_026294606.1, read as the reverse complement.
TTACGTTATCTTATGGGTCATTTTTAATGTGGGTTATTTTATAGAGCTGTGCTGCCATATAGCTTGAAAGCACAGAATTTTGGTGGGAGATACTCTGCTCTCATTACAGCAACAGGGAAGGATGGAGGCTGAATTAATAGCTCACCAGACCGAGGCAACTGCTGTCTTTGCAAAATGTGGAGCCATTAAGAGGATCAATCAGTAGGGGGTGGTGTAATCCACCAACACAGGCATTTTCCACACAGTTCTGTTGATGCATCTGAATGCAAAATGGTCCAGGATTTTTTTTTTCAAGTGCATTAAAGAGGGAAGTATCCCAGCAGGGGCTTAATAAAGGATTTTTCCCTTCATGCCCCCCTCCACTCCATTTGGCTTTTTCTTCTTGCAACAAGCTTCATAGTTTGGAAATCATTTTTGAAGTCAGTGTTGTGAATATTAAGTAGGGAAGGGAATGAGGCCAAGGTGTTACCCTGTGATAGAAATCAGATGTGGACCCTTTCCCACTGCCTGTGTTGAAGGTGTGATTGTTTCAGGAGCTGGCATTTTGCTCTTACCCAGTGAGCAGTATTTAATAGTAACAGTTAAACCTTAAGCAAGTCGTAGTGAGATTATAAGCTCTCTGGTTTGTGACAGGGCTCCTGTTCTCTAGGGCATAAACTTGAACCTTCTTCAAGAGACCAAAGATGTTGCCACTGAATTAAACTAAACACGCTAGTGTTGCCCATAACAACAGTTGCTAGGCGACCTTTGCCAGCATGTGGAGGGGTGGGAAACATTGTGGATCATGGCTCTATTTATCATTATACACCAGCAGTCTTATTAAGGGAAGGGCCTGACATACGCATTGGGTTGCCACAGAACAGAACAGAAATGTCATAAGCACACTAGAAGAGGAACATGTGCTGGGACAGCCTGAGGAATCATGATAGTTGTCACACCTTTGCCTGTGAGATTTTGGGCTGACACTTCCACTGTAGTTATATAGCTGTATGCTAGACTTACAGTGTGACCATCCCACCTCTTCCAGGGAAGGCCAAGAGGGGAAAGAAATAATGAAGATGTCATTCCTGTGTCAATAGTCGGACTGTGACTCTAGCAACAAGTGACATAGCTCCATTCATGGTCAGCACTTACCCCAGAGAGGCACTCAGTTTGAACATCAGTTAGTCAGGTGTGGCGGCACCTACTTGTAACCCCAACCCTCAACCCTTGGACTGAGGCAGAAGAATTGCTGTGAGTTGTGAGCCAGCTTGAGATACACATAAGGAACTGGCTTTAGACTATCTGACATAATCTAGATTAAACTGCATAGTATGGTTCCCTTTTTGAGGTATGAAGGATATCACTATAGACTGTTTATTATTTGGGGTATGTATGGGTATATATGGGGGGGGCGGTTACATGTGTGTGAGAGGGCATGCATTAGTGTGTATTTGTGTTTACATATGCACATATGTAGAGGCCAGAGGACAACTTCTGGAGTCATTCCTTAGATGCCCACCTTGTTCTTTGAGGCATTGTCTCTCATTGGTCTGGTAATACTCACCCGGTAGGCTAGGCTGGCTGACCAGCAAGATCCAGGGCTCCTCCTGCCTCCTTTCTCCCAGCACTGGGATTATCACTGCATGCCACCACACCCAGATTTTAGGGCTGTTTACTGTTTAAAATAGGTTGTACCAGCTCAACAATGTGTCCCTGCTTGTTCATTGAGTTGATTGGCTGAACATCATTGAAACCTAGACAGATGTTTCCAAAAGTCAAACCCCTATTTGAGAAGAGTACCTGCTCACTGACTCCCCTTTCCCTCTGGTCTTTTACTCTAGGCCAGACCATGCAGCCTCAGTAGCTGGGCTGAGATTCACACAGTTTAAGAACTTAGATTGTAGATAGATTGAAACCTGCCCTGACTCCACCACCCTATTTTTGCCAGGCTTAAAGGAACAGTTCTCCACAAGCCTTTTTTAAAAACAGTTATAGAAATCCATCTTTAACTAGAGCAAATTAAGAAGTTTGCGAGTGTGTTAATTCCAATAGAGTCACACAGTGTAAACAGTGTCCATGTTCCATGCCTTCTGACTCCTGAATGATCCTGCTCACTGTCACAAAAGAAGAGAAAAGGATGGAGTCTCTAAGATATTTTGTATGAAAATGCCAGATGATTAAAATGCCATCAGCTTTGGAGTGAAAGGTCAGACCCGCCTTTCTGCATTCTCCATATTAGAATCACACGTAGATGAGACTTTTACATGTTGCGAGGAAGGAAGACTAGAAATGAATCAGCAGGGGGAAGAGTGAATCTTTCTGTAAAAACAAAGGGAGGAAAGAAACAGCTATGTAAATGAGTCTTCAGAGCCCTGATGGGGCCAGGTAGGAGTTATTTTCTGAAGGAAGAAGGAAATGAGTGAGGATCCAATTAGTCTGCAGAACAGCACATCATGGTGAGTGCCCGGCTCTGGGATCATGTCTGGGCTCACCTGTTGTTCTTCTGCTTATTGCTGAGCCACACCAGGACAGAGATTTCATCTAGAAAAGCCTCTGCTTCTCCTGTCAATGTGGGGCATAATTATTTTTAGCTGCCTGGCAGAGTAAGTGTGAGAATCAGCTGACATGGGAAAAAGAAGGGGCTTTGCAATGTGCTTGGCACACGGGAGCTGGCAGCAGATGCTGGTGCGGTAGAGCTGGTGTCTTATTGTTACCATCAAATGGCTGGGGAAGTTTTTGGGCGCAACTCCAAGAGGGAGCAACAGGGAGTGGACTTGACCACAAGAGCAGCCAATGCTGTTTAACCCATCTTGGGGGTGGGGTGGGCACTGTGCAGAGAAGTGGGATGCAAGATTCAGGTCAACACAGCAGACCTATTCCAGGACCCTGGAATGTCAGGGATGGATTGAGGGCAAATGCTACTATAAGCAGGTAAGAAACCAGGGCTGTGCTGCTTTGTCACTAGAGGATGTCAGAGGAGGACCTCAGCCAGTGGCATCAGCCAGCTCGGTACTCGATGCTTCAGACAACCCAGAGTAAATAACCGATTCCCAGAAGGGACATAAAGCGGTCAACATAATGAATAGCACTTGACTCCCACTTGGGAGTTCCTCACATTATCCCATTAGGTCCTGGCAACAGCCAAAGAGCATACACTAGCCTGGGGTCCTTTGTCCTCTTCTCTTTCTGTTTTTAACAAAGAGAAAATCTACTGCTCACGTAACTGGTGAAGTGGGTCGGCCCAAGAAATAAAGTAAACATGAACTAGTATGTGACTTCTAATCCCCAAACTGCACCTTCCTGACTTGTGACTTGCTATGCTGATGCTGGCTGTGCCCAGGTTTCTCACTCTTCACTGAACTTCAGGGCAACTGTGAGACAGCACCCTATGTGTGTCCAGAAGCTCGCCTGAACAGTACCTTGGTGTTCTCTAGATTCCTCACAGTGTGCTAACTGTATCAGAAACTGGTTCTTAGGAACAGTTTCAACTCAGTGGCATCGGAACTAGGGGGAAGTGGCTAGTTCCCCATTCTAGAAGAGGCAATTTTGGGACATATTCTACAAGACTCCTCAGGGACCTCCGGTGAACCCAATCCCTCTTATCCTGTCTCAGTATTAAGCTGGTCATGACTTTATGTAGCAGCTTTCCTGCTTCCCGGCCCTCCCTCCGTCAAGTCCTGAGATTTCCTCCTGGATCAAATACGCATGCCCTGCACCAAAGGGGTCCCAAACAAAGACAGTTTTATGAATCTTCAGCAAAGATGGTCTTACCTATTCTTTTCACGGTAGTAGGCTAAGACTCAAAGCCCAAGGTCATACATGAGGCAGGTGAGTTTTCCTCAAAACATTCATCGTCCTTATGCTGAATCTCCTCCATTCTGATACTTGCCTGTTGGCTTGATCGTCCATTTATTTCTTGGCTGGCCATCTTCTGAATCTCTTGCTGACTTAGGAGAGTCTTCCATGTATTGTGAATGGCAGACTCCTGTTGCCCAGGCTGAACTGAATACATGTTTGTGACTGGGACCCAGCCAATTAGATATTCCTGCCTGGGCATCAACATTGGCACAAAGGAATACCATGCATGTACTAGTTAGAATGTAGAAGGGGCCATCCAAGTTTCAGCGGCAGTGTTAATTGTTCAGTGCTGTGGGGCCAGCAGTGCCTTAGCCACCTGGACCTCAACTCTCACTCATCCCCTGACTCTTGTACTCCAGTGTCCTCCGCATTTCAGTAATCTCTATAGAACTTTCCAACAGCATTTCCTTTGCTTGTATCAGCCAGAATCACTTTCTTGTATTACAACCAAAAACCTTTATCCATGCTGCTACAAGACCAAGACAACATCCATGAGTGGGCATCATATTTGAGAAGAGATTTCCCTCTTAAAGATGTAGGTGAGACTGGAAGGGATGTCCCTTTGCACCCTATTTGCTATCATATTGAAAGCATAGACACCAAGACGACCATTCCTTGTAGAAAGTCTTCAAGATTATGAATGAAAGGCTCAGAGGAACTCCACATTCATCATGTAGGAGGCTGGATGAGGGTCCTCCTGTTTTCATATCCTTCCTGATTGTTATGGGATTTGGTAAGAGTCTTTCATCTTGGGAAGTTACAGTCCTTCCTTCCTTCCTTCCTTCCTTCCTTCCTTCCTTCCTTCCTTCCTTCCTTCCTTCCTCCTTCTTCCTTCTTTTCTTCCTTCCTTCCTTTCTTTTTTTTTTAAATTTCAGTGCTAAGGGAGGAATTAGCACCTCATGTATTCTGAACATGTGCTCTTCTACTGTACTACATTGCTAACCCTTCAAGAGAGTTTTTGTTTGTTTGTTTCTTTGTTTGTAAAGTGATGGAAATTCAATTCAAGGGTTTGTGCATGTTAGGTAGGTGCTCTACCACTGATCTGTATCCCTAGTGCTCTTGTGTCTTCAAATGTCAAAAGTTTGATTCTTGTATGTATGTATGTGCATGTTTGTATTGGTGTACATGCATGTGTGTGCATGTGGAGGTCAGAGGACAGCCTCAGGTGTTGTTCCTTGAATGACTTTCACCCTGATGTTTTTGAGACAGGGTCTCTTGCTGACCTGGAATTTGTCAGGTAGACTAGGCTCATTGGCCAGCAACCTCCAGAGATCTCCCATGCTCTGGGATTACACGTGTATGCCCGTGGATTTTACGAGTTGAACTCAGGTTCTCCTGGTTGCATGGCAAGCACTTTTCCTGCCGAACTATCTCTTCAGTCCCCTCAAAGATTGAAATCTTAGAAAAATCACAGGCAAATATTTGGAATGGGGATTATGGTGTGTATTTATTCTGTGTATTTAGGAACTCATGGCAGCTCGATTCTAATGACTTCCTTTGCTGGCCAGATGGCAAGACAAGCAAGTATTCCCAAGGACAGAAGATGCTCTGCTGTACTATGGGACTTTCAAATCCTTCCTTTGAGTGCTGCAGCAGCACAGCTGTCTAGGGCTGACTGGAGGGACCGTGGTAGGAGGCTCAACAATGGAGCACAGGGCTGCGGCTGCTCCTGTAATACTCATGTTAACAGGCATAGCAAATGCTCAGTAACAACCCCCCACTGAAAAACTGGACATGGTTTACACTGGTGTGGAAATTGTATTTCAGATCATACATAGATAGATAGATAGATAGATAGATAGATAGATAGATAGATAGATAGATAGATATGTTTATGGTTACTTTTATGCAAAAATTTTATATATGAATAACCATAAGACTCTTCCTAGCAATTCGGGGCAAGTACTATGGAAAGGAAGCAGGAGGTGTGACACTGCCAAGTGACAGAATAGGTTACCCCTCCCCTTCCACAGTGATGCAGCACAGACTGAGGAGAAAAGATTTTAGCACAAGCTATAGGTGGAATAAATACAGATTCAGAAGTGAGCTGGCCATAGTGTAACCCTAACACACAAGCAGCCTGGATTCTTTTGTTTTGTCTTGAAGGAACTACTACTTGTCTCTTGTACTTCCATCATGTAGTTATGTAGCAGCAAACTGGAAACAATAGCTATGGAAACACAATGAGCATTAATGCCTTAAAGTCTGAGCTTCGAGTCATTTTTGTGTCACACTGTTTCTCTGTAATTTGTGGATCCTGAATGATATGATATAGGAGTGACTGATCTAATGTGGAGCCCCAGGGTTGTTATTAGATGAAGGTCTAGGAAGGATCTGAATGCCCAGTATAGACATGTCCCAAGCTGTTATTTGTTCAGAATTACAGCCATCTTCTTCTTCCTCCTCCTTCTCCTTCTCCTCCTCCTCCTCTCCCTCCTCCTCCCCCTCCTCCTCCTCCTCCTCCTCCTTACTTTTCTTTTTGGTTTTTCAAGACAGGGTTTCTCTGTGTAACAGCCCTGGCTGTCCTGGAACTCGCTTTGTAGAACAGACTGGCCTCAAACTCACAGAGATCCACCTGCCACTGCCTCCTGAGTGCTGGGATTAAAGGCATGCGTCACCACGACCAGCTTTGAGTTACAGCCATCTTAATACAAAGGATTAGCCTTTAATAGGAAGTTCACGCAGGACTATCGAATTCTCTTTCCAGAACAAGACCAGGGCTCTTCTAATTGTGTGTGGACCATATTACAAAATCACAAGATGTGCCTTGACATTAGATATGCTTTTAGGATTCTAACCCGCCCCCCCCCCCCCCCCCCCCCCCGCCACCATGGCTGTATTTTAGGGCAACAGCTCAGAACACTCCCGTATTTGATATGTTGATTGCTGATTGTGAAGGACTGAGCCCTCTGAGGAGTCCAGTAGACAACAGGGGAAAACAAGTTGCAGATAAGAAAGTTACAGAGAATTACTTTATGTGATGTTTTAAGTTGCATTATGAGTTGCCTTGGGCATTTGTAGAGTTACTGCATACTGACGCTACCTGATCCTGGACATTTCTCCCCTTCCCTGGAGTCCTAGGAAGCAGGGAGTCAATATCAATAGCTTTAGAAATGTGATATCAAGTGTTCAGTCATGAACCATGCATTTCATTTATCTGCTTCTCTGGGGCTGAGCACAGCAAGAGCACATTGTGTTCTGGGAAAGCTAGGGAGAGAACAGCCCATTTCTTCTACCATCAGCTCAGGAGATGTTTCTTGGCCCCCTTATCTCCATACAGCATCCAAGCGAAGATGTGTGGGTTGTCATCCATGGCAAAACATTGCCTGCTTAGAATCTCTGCCCTATGCCACCTGATGTATGGTTGAAGAATGACTTTCAAAAACATCTCTCTGGCCTTTTCAATACCAGATTAAAACAATCATGAATCAGAGGAGCTGAGGAGATGGCACAGTGAGAAAAGTGTTTGCTGTGCAAGCATGACAACTTGAGTTTGGAACCCTAGCATCCCTTAAAAAGCCAGACCTAGCAGACTACATCTTTAAACCAAAACCTAGGGATGCAGAGATGGGTGGACTCTTAAAGCTGACTGGCCAGCAAGTCTAGCTGGATTAACACACTCCAGGTTCAGTAAGAGATTCTGTTTAAAAAAAATAAGGTGGAAAGCAGGTGAGGAAGCCATCCAAGATCAGCCTCTGGCCCCAACATGCATGTGTACCCACAAGCATATGAATGTAGATGCACACGAGCACACACATAAAACCTGAAGCAACATCTGAATCTGATGCCAGGCCCCACATCACAGAAACCAGCTAGGCTGCCTGGGCACCTTCTATCTCACGGAGCTTCTTCCTGTCTTGTCTAACGGGATTCTTTGGCAGAGAAACAAAGGGAGCTAGCCTTCCAGCCCAGCTGCTTCCATTCTCTTCTAGTCTGTCCCTGTTCTTGTGGATTCGCAAAGCTCTTACCTCTTACACTGACTTGGGCCACCAGAAAGTCCCAGATGATTGATTTTGTGTGAGGGGCATTCCCACAGGGTTGGGTAGTTGTCAGGATATATATATATTGGTCCTCGCTGGAGGGAGTGCAGTGAACACTATTCACAGTTGCTTACTCTGCCCCAAGTATCTCTGTGAGCATTGCCTGCAGTCACTAATACTACTCCTGTGGTGTAGATATTATTTCCACTTAGAGACAAGGAAACTGAGTCTCAAATAGGCTTAGAAGGTACCCGAGAACCATGCAACTGGTATGTGCCAGGACTGAGTTGGGATACAGTGCTGTCTACTCATAAATTTATGTTTGGATGTGGGGAGGTGTCTTGGTAGTAGAGTACTTGCCTGGCATGTTCAAAGTCCTGTGCTCAATCCCCAATAATACAGATGACAATAATAGAGACTGTATTTTTCCTACTATACAGCCCTGTCTGTACAATAAAAGTTATTGTGCCAGCACTACTGGGTGTTCTACATTTACAGCGTTCATAATAATTTTGTGGTTTAGAGACTTTTGTTCCCATTTTATAGGTGGGGAAGCTGAGGCCTACACTAGTTAAAGATATTTGCTTCTGACACATAGCTGATAATGAATAGAGGTGAGGTTTAGACCCATTTCTGTGGTAGCCATACTCTACATCTGAACCATCCCAGTAATGGAGCCAACCAGTAAAAACTTGCCTAAATTCAGCGGCTTTGATCCATAATGCCTTGAGAACTAGGGTGGTATGTTTCTGACTTGGGAAGTCAGCCATAATAGTGAACCTCTGGGGTCTGTGAGGAGGTGTAATACCAAGGACTGTGAAAAAAAAATGCTGTCATTAAAAGGAAGGGCAGGGACTGTATTTACACGAAGTTCTGCGCTGTTGAGATTAGAAACCTCTCTCACAATTAAATCAGCTCGCCTCTGTAGGCACAGATAGAATGAAGCAAATTGGATTTTCCACCAATTCTCAGAGGGCACGAACTCAGCTCTTAGAGTTCAGAGGACAATTCAAGTTTTGATGTGGGGCAGAATGACCCCATATAGAGAGCACAGGCTGGCGAGATTGTGAAACCCTTCAGCTGTGTTCAGAGTTGTGGCTCCAGGGAGTCAGTTTCCTTTCTGGGTTTTATAGAGAATTTATTGACTTTAAAGTGCTTGTTTCTTTAAACTAGAATCTCCCCCCCCCCCAGTGTGTGTGTGTGTGTGTGTGTGTGTGTGTGTGTGTGTGTGTGTGTGTGTGTGTGTTCTATTAGGACAGTTTGAAAAATAAAACAAAAACCAACAGGAGGTCCAAGGGTGTAGTTCAGTGGTAGAGTGTTTATCTTGTACATGTGAGGACCTGGCTTCAGTCCTCAGTGCTGCCAGAGACAGGGGGAGAGGGAGAGAGATTCAAATGCATTTTATACAAGAATAAAAAGTTCTTCTTTGGTCCTGTTTCCATACCTGATTGTAAAGGGGCAGCTTCTTAAAGAAGTTACAATGGCAAGGGAAATGGATGAGAGCAGGTAATCCCAGTGGTGTTTGTGTTAGACTGTGCACTGTAGATGCATGCTTATAGCTTGGTTAAAGTGGTACTGAGGGAGCGTTTAGCATGGAAACCACTGAAGCAGTCTTGAGCAGGTTTATGGAGAGAGGCTAGAAGCTCAACTGACCCCCTCATCCCTCTGTTTTTGAACAATGAGAGCTTGGTCACGATTTTTCTTAATATAAGGAAATTAATTGGATACATTTTTCAATTACTAAAAAAATAAACAAATGGAAATTGGTGATTTGTTTTCATCTAGAACTTAATCTGCATTAACTTAATTACTCCAGATACATGAATTCCCCTGTTGGGTTGATTACAAGTTGGCTCAAATTCATTTTTATTGTATGCTCTGTGTTAAAAAAAAAAAAACTTCACCTTGTCTTGAGGGTACTCACTGGTCTTCTAGAGGAACAGGATTCAGTTCCCTGCACTTATGTCAGGCCACTGACAACTTCCTGTTACTCTAGCTTCGGGGGTTATGATGCCTTCCTCTGGTATTTTTGGGTACTGCACTAACATGGACACACACAAACATACACACAATTTAAAATGATTCTTTAAAAATACATCTTACAAACCTTCACAGCTGTCACTCTCTCGATTCTAAACAGCACTTTCTCAAATGAACTTCATTGTGCACTTTGGACCCCAGCTCTCTAATGTCCCCTAAGAGATCAAGGCAAATGAAGCACCATTTTCTTCTGCGAAGTTAAATATTTGCGAACTGGCCTATGAAAAGTTGTACACACAATTAATCATGCAGAGCACTTGTAGGGGTCGATAGGAGCATCAACAACAATTATGCTCAACAGTAGGCTTAAATAGGATGGTCTCAATCAAGCAGGCATGTATGGTCACATGCTTGTGAAAGTATCGTTTCCTAATGTCATCAACAACTTTAAGTATAAATGAGTTTGATTAAAGTGTGATTTTATTAAGATTTTTTGTCAGAAAGCATTGTTAGATAAATGATTATGAAGTCACTCTTTTTCCACAAATACTTAGCCATGCTGCTCATTGCCACCTGGGAGTCAGGAACCGATGTGAGTTACGAGGGAGGCAGTTGTGTGGTGAACAAAGTCTAACCCATCTCAAAGTCTCTAGTCCAGTGAAGAAAGTGTATGAATGGCAGACCACACTGGTATTTTATGACAAGTACAGAAGAGATGATGTTATGTGACAACAAGAAGAGGACATGTCACCCAGTCTCGGTATCGTACTCAGTTGAGGGTTTTACAATAGCTGGAACAAGAAGGGGGAAGCCAAAGGGTTCCATGCTGATGAGATACATTTTCAGAGTTATAGGTTTAATAGGAAACTTGTCTCTTTGGAAGGGATGGACAGTGTAGATCAATCATTCTGAATGGGCAGCAGTAACAGGAGGGTGGGAAAGCAATGAGGGTCAGTAAGTGAGCACCCGAGCCTGCAAGGGCTTAGAATCCGCACTAACAAGTTTTGAGTTTTGCAACATCATGGTTTGGAACATCCTCCTAGATCATTAAAAGCAACAGAAATGTATCAGAGGGAGTTCTCTTTGTCTGCATTTGAAGAACCAATTGGAGTCTTGGAAAGGGAGTATAGAGCAGGAGAATAAGAGAGTGAACTACCAAGAGACAAAAAGAAGAGATGGGGGAGCCAAGCTGTGGGTACCAGCAGTGATAGGGAATACTTGGGATGTAGAATCAGTGGGGTTATTGATGGCTTTTATGTGGTGGGTGATGGAGGGCAGGGGGTTAAGGATAGTACTGGGAGTTGATTTGGATTTCCCTAATACTCCTGTGCTGGGATCCTAGCCCCCAGGGTCCTTATAACAAGATGACATTTGGACACAAACATGGAGTGAAAATGAGAAGACACAGGCAAAAATTGTTCATCTCAACACCAAGTGGAAAGAACTAGAACAGTTTTTCCCTTGTGGCTTGCAGAAAGATCAACACTAGTAACAACTTGAGCTTGAGTATCAAGCCTTCAGAACTATGAAAAGGTGGATTTCTGTGATTTAAGCCTCCAAGTTTAAAGAACAGGAGCAAAGAGGCCCCCTACTATGGGTGGTAGGAACACCGCTTAGGGCTTGTGGTCTAGTTGGCTATGGGATGGATGCCAATGGCTCAAAACAGAAAGATGGCTGTGTAGTTATTGATTGGGGGAGTCTCTGGCATGTAAGCAGTGTCTACCATAGCAGAGGGGACCTTGAGGAGAACATGTGTGTGGAAGGTGACATGAAGAGGAAAGCCCTGCTCCAACTTTGAGATTGGCTTCTTTGCTCACATGGAAAATAAATAAGAAAGGGCCTTGTTATGTGCTGGAATAGTTGCTATAGGAACCAGCAATAGAGTAGTATATAGCAAGACCACCCAGAGGTACCACTTGGGTTAAGAAATTGACCCTTGAATGGTCCTAGACACATTGAAAGATTCTGACCCACACAACCTTATCAGAGACAATAGCTAGAAAACATACATGTGGGTCTGTCTAACTAGATTCTTTTGCAAATGGTAAATGAGATCGAGAGAAACACATTGTAGACATCAGAGGGCTGTTTGGTTTATGTGAAGGGATGAATGTTAGAATTAGAATTTTACCCATGTAGGCTGGCTCATAGGATGCTGGTTTCTGAAAACTCTTCATGGGAAAAATAGTTCAGAATTTAAACTACTTCTCAGACAAATATATTAGCCTGTCTTTTGGATTTTTAACATTTTTTGGACAATGTCTCATGTAGCTCAGGCTGACATTGTTATCTATCTAAGGATGCTCTTGAATCTTTCTACCTCACTTCCCAAGTACTGTGATTATAGAAGTGTGCAACCTTTGAGAATTGTTTATTTGTTTGAGACAAACTAGCTGTATTCCATGCTAGTCTGGAACTCATCATGTAGCCAACCCTGGTCTCAAACTTATGGCAGGCCTCCTAAGTGCTGGGAGTAGAGGTATGTATCATCAAGTCCAGCAATTAACCAGTCTTTTAAATAGATGGAAACATAATCTTTCTCCTTAGGGGTGAAGTTGAAGGAAGAGGACAAAAGAAAATAAAATTCAGCCAGGGCTCTCCTAGGACCCCCATCTAATGGAAAGATTGACACAGGGCAAGTGGCATTCACCCAGTGTCAGGTGTTCTGGGAGAGCTACAAAAGGCCCCAGGAGACCACCATGTGCGGGAGGATCCTCTCAGAGGAAGGGGTCCATCTGGAGGTAGCTGTTGTGTGTTTAGAAACACAGAACAAAGAACTTCAGTCTTAAGACATTCTTTAGAAACAGGGCTGTTTTTCTGGAGTTGGCTTTCTAATACATTGTATTTTGTTTTGGTTTTGTTTTAAGCAAGGGAAGCACAGATTTAGGTCTTTTCCTAGGGAGCAGATAATCCCTAGCCTCTTTTTTAATGGTAAACTTCTCATCCCCTGACACCAATTTATCTTATCACAGAGGGGCATTTGAGGGAACACTGAGCAAAGCTCTTTTCTGCAGATGATTGATTTCAGCTAGACTTTTAGCAGGAATGAATTAATAGAAGTGTGGAGGTGTGGAGGGGAAGTCCATGCTGCAGGTATCTGCAATCATGGAGGAGAGTTCAACAGCGGGGAGGTGGAGGGATTGTCAACCTGTTCCCTCTAGTCACAGTTGCTGCTTTCCATAGCATATACATGACTTGCAAGCCAAGAACTCTGAAGAGTGTATCTGAGCTCCAATAACACGGGAATCTATTGCCTTCCACACAACTCTTTCTAGAAGTAAGGATCGCTTTGACTCAGTATAAGGGAAGGAAAGGGGGAATTTCTTGACTACCACAGGAAGAAAGCTCATAGAGAAAAAAAAATGATACCAGGATGCTGACCTGGTAAAGCAATTGTACCTGCTTCATTCAGAAGTAGAGACCATAAAGGACTTCATCTCATGGGAAGTGTGAGTTCCCTTATCAATGGTTCTCAGTATTTTATTAACTTCAGAGCCCACTGAGTCACCAACAGCCAGTAGTAGCGCAAGAAAATGTAAGCAATATTTATCTTTGCACAGGCTTTCCTCTGGTCATGTCCTGCACTCATCTGTTTACATTCATGACTGAAGCTGCACATGGGAGTGGCACCAGCCAAATGAGAAGGGCTAGAGGCAATGAGAACCACACTTTGAATGTCTTAGAGGTAGCGTCTAACTTGTGTGTCTTCATGCTGTTCATTCCCATCGTCTGCTGTCCCTGATGGTTTAGTTTTTCTCTGTGTCCCTCACTGTCCCTTCCTCCCTCTCTTGCTCTCTTTTCCTTCCTGTCCTCCAAAGAGGATCTGAATATAAGGCCCCCCGAGGAGCTATCGTTACCTTTTATGGGTTTGCTCAGTAGATCTCATGCTTAGCTATGCTTGCCACCACCTCTGCTTCCAAGTTCTAAGCTGTGCTCACACGGAATAATAAAACCTATTGCTGAGACAGGCTGACTGGGGTTTGTTGATGATGACTCCTCACTGCCAATAATGAACACAAACACACAAGAGTTTCGAATGACTTTACAGTTAATTTATATGCACAAAAAATAATTAGCATCATGTAATTTTCCTTGCCAGATTGAGTCTTATTTGAATATCAAAAGATATGTCATTTTAAAATAATTTCATAGTTCACTGATGAACTAAAATTGAGACATTGGATGCATATGGCATGTTGGTGCTGGTGGGCAAGTGAAAGATGATCCTCATAAGAATACGGGATGCCCAAACCCACTAGAGGTGGTTACCTCTTTTCAAGAGAGACCACAGTCATAAGGCTGTTATCTAAAAAAATAGATAAATAAATAAAGCTGTCTCAATACTCAATCAACACAGAGCTATAGCCCCTTTGGTAACACTGATGGGTTCAAACATAAAATCACTGACATGGGAATTCCTTAAATTAACAAATACAGATATGGTTGGAATTTTCTCTAATATTAAATGTTGATAGAGATATAAGCTTACCAATCTAGTTTTAAAGAAAAAAATGTGTAAATTTGTTTAGTTAAAATGGAAAACAGTATAGAATTTCCTCAGAAAACTAAACATAGAACTGCTGTATGATTCAGCTGTTCCACTTCTGGGTATGTTTCTGGGTATAGACACACAGATAAATGGATAAAGAATACAGCTCTCTCTCTCTCTCTCTCGCTCTCTCTCTCTCTCACACACACACACACACACATACACACACAGAAATATTATTCATTCATAAAGAGGAAGGCTATCCTATCACTGGATGGACCTAAAGAGTTTTATGAAAGTAAAATAAGCCAGAAACATAATATAGCTGCTCTTATATATGAAGTTACAACAAGCTGGTCTGCAAATAGAAAACTGATTACTAAGGACTGGGAAGGGTGTGTAAGAAGAAGAATGGTTGGACATGATCAGTACATATAATATGTATGAATGGAGGTACCACACAGCATCCCATTAATACGTATTAGTAAATATTAATATTTACAATATCCTAATAAAACACAAGAGGAAAAGAAGAGTGTTCCCCAGATGACCCCACAGAGGGTTAGCCCTAACAGACTGTGGTAAGAGTATTTGGGCTTGGTATCTGTCCCAGCCAGGGCCTCCCTTGAGTTATCCCACCTGACCCCCCAAGTCTTCCCTCTCCACAGTCCTTGAAACAATGAGACTAAGTCTCCATTTCCACTAAAGCCCCAGGTTTGGCTCTGCTCCTCACAACCTCCAGACCCTTATAGATGGAGCAGTCATCCCATACTTATTTAGGACAAGCCTTGAATCGAGCTCTTCCCATAGTCCTGACTTGGTCCAGAAGAAGTAACTCACCTCCCATCAAAAGGACAGCACATTTGGTGACATGTCAGCTTCATTTCTATGCTTCCTAGCAAGGGACCTATGAATGTACCTGTTTCTTCTGTGTCCAAGTCTTACACCCTTTGCTGGGTGGTCCCATACAAATGGAAGCCTCTTCTGGATCTACCTGCCTGTGGACACTTGGAAGGCATCAGTCTCACTTGGTGTCCAGTGTCTTAACAAGGGTGAAATAGTGCATTTCTCAGCTGGTTTCAATTGTTGTTGTGTGAAACTCAGTGAGTTTCCTCACTGATTGGTTAATATCTACCATCACTCACGTGTTTGCAATGTTCTTCTTGGCTTTCTCAAGATCTGCAAAGAGAAGCCCTAAGCAAAGCTTCCCACATGAGTGGGAGAAACCTGTGCACACCTTGCCGTTGTATCCTGTGGGGAATTGTGTGATTATTCTCAACTGTATTGTACTTGCTTTTAATCCCCCACCAGCTACATGCTCTTTCTGCCTCAGAGGGAGAAAGACTCCAAACTATAAAATCACTTTCTTACTTTTAATTTATGAAGTTAAAAAATCACAGCTGAGAGAGAGAGAGAGAGAGAGAGAGAGAGAGAGAGAGAGAGAGAGAGAGAGAGAGAGAGAGATTGAGATTCTTTAATGCTTTGGCAAAGATTCAGCAATCTGTGGTCCTACTAATTATATTCTGGTGTTAAATTAACTTTTTAACAATACCCTGCAATGGTAGCAGACAGCACAGAAATTCTGGATCCTTTCAACCCTGAACAGTGCATATTGATGGTTTTAATTATTGAAGGTCTGGCTGTTTTTCACTAATGTGTACACATGGAATTTAAAGTAACTTTTGAACCCTCGGGAAAACATTTATTTTCTAAGACTTTTCCATTAATGTCAAGACAGTGGCTCCGGGAGTTGATGGGATCTACCTTTCTGTTTAACTGGTGGCTGTTGTGACATTTCAACAGGTCAACTTGTGTGTGTGTGTGTGTGTGTGTATGTGTGTGTGTGTATGTGTGTGTGTGTATGTGTGTGTGTGTGTATGTGTGTGTGTGTGTATGTGTGTGTGTGTGTGTGTATGTGTGTGTGTGTATGTGTGTGTGTGTGTATGTGTGTGTGTGTGTATGTGTGTGTATGTGTGTGTGTGTATATGTGTGTGTGTATGTGTGTGTGTATGTGTGTGTGTGTATGTGTGTGTGTATGTGTGTGTGTGTATGTGTGTGTGTGTGTATGTGTGTGTGTGTATGTGTGTGTGTGTGTATGTGTGTGTGTGTGTGTGTGTGTGTGTGTGTGTGTGTGTGTGTGTGTGTGTGTGCGCGCGCGCGCAGGTGCATGCACACCTGTGAGGAAACCAGAGGAGGATGTCAGGTGCCTGCTCTGTCACTCTTGGCTTTTTCTTTGGAGGCAGGATGTGTCACTGAACTCAGAGCTAGCCTGGCAGCCAGTAAGTCCTACCGTCTCCGTGCCTAGCAGTGCTGGGGTTACAGGCATAAACAGCTATTCCAAGCTTTTTACATGGGTAATAGGGATTTGAACTCAGATCCTCATGCTTGCCTAACAAGCACTCTTAGCCAGTGAGACATCTCCTCAGTCCCCAGCTTTACCATTTTAAAATTTCACATTTTGTCTGAAATCTAAACTAAGCAGCCCAGTTCATCATGCTTATTCTAAGTCTTGGGCAACAATAAGTTGGAAAATAGGATAGTGTGATTTTTTTTCTTACGCAGCTGTTACCTTTATTGATATAACTCATTTTTACATATCATTGTATTCAAGAGTATCTTAGCAGAGGAGCTGTTACTTGTGTAGGTCTTGGTTTATGATTAGGTATAGCACAAAGCACAGTTTTGAAACCACAGTTGGTTTCTTGTTTCCAGAATGTTACTGGTTTTGTTCTGTATATGCGATGCCATGATGGTATATCTTCAGGCACGCAGAAAGCATGCCACATACAAGGTACTATAGTGCAACTGTGGTTGAAGAGTGGCCCCCAACGGTAAGCTTGGTCATCCATATGGTGATGTTGAGAAGTAGTAGGACCTTCCGGAGGCAGAGCCTAGGGAGAGGCCTTCAGGCTATTAGGGAGATTTTCCCTGAAAAAACAGTGTAATTCACCTGGGATACAGTTAGTTCTCATGGAAGAGACTGTTCCAAAAAGAACATGATTGGCTTTACTGAATTCTCGGGCTCCCCGTTTTTCTGTGTGATCATTCTCACTCACATTCTCACTGAGATGTCATCTACCATGATGTGACATAGCCAGGGGGCAACCATGCTGTTTGGACTTCCAGTCTCCAAAAGAGCAAGCTCAACAAACCTCATTTTCTTTATAAGTACCTTTGCTTTGGGTATTTTGTTATAGCAGCCTTAAAAGGACTAATATACAAGGTTGTCAGTGAATGGCAGAGTTCTGTACATTAAAATAAAATCAGTAAATATTGATCGAGGATCTTGAGTTCTTGTTTGGAAGAGACTCCTAATTTTTAGAGAAATACAATAAATAAAGATAGAGATATATGAAAATAATATAAAAATAATGTATTATTAAGTAACAAGGATACATGCTTTGAGTTCAAACAATCTGTCATGGAGTTTTAGAGGCCACAAGCACTGTAGGAATAATCTTGTTCCACTCTTTTATTTTTCAAAGAGAACACAGAGGCCAGAAATATTAGGTGATTTGTCTGAGTTCATTCAGCTTGTAAATAGAGGAGCCTCAGCCAAGCTGCTGCTGTGTGAATCATTGCTACCCAGGCGTGCGATTTGAGAAGGACTTTGAAGGACCACATTCAGGGCCTCCTTGTTGAATATGCAAGTTGGAAACTATATGTCTTAGGAAGTGCCACTCCCAGGGACTCTGATGACCACCACCTAGGGAGGAAGACACATTGGCCGAGAGGAGGAGGATATAGATGGAACGGAGGATACTTCCACTCCCTCTGTTCAGTCTAGAGGATGGTTTAGTCTGTGCAGAGCACCTCAGGCCAGAGTATCCCCCAAGAAGTGATGTCCTTGCATTAGGATTTGTATCTTCTAGACACTGGTATTGCTTTAAAAAAAAATGACTTGGTTTTGAAAACTGGATCCACAGTTCACTATGGGTGTGATCTTAGCCAAGCTACTTGCCCTCTCTGGGCTCAAAAGTAACCCTAGCACCTGCTCTTCAAGGTCATTGCACAAAGTGAAATGAGATCAGGGGCTTGAGAGACGGCTCTGTCAGTAAAGGATTGTTGTGCAAGCATGAGGATCTGAGTTTGAGCATCCAAACCCACATTAACAAATCCGAAGTGGTGGTACGCACTGGTAACCCTGGTGCTGGGGAGACAGAGGCAAGCAAATCCCCAAAATGTGGGCTGGCTAACCAGTCCAGCCTAAATAGCCAAAAAGGTGAGCTCCAGGCAAATGAGAGACCCTTTTCTCAATTTAAAAGGCAATAATGTGAATAGTACCTAAGGACCAGCACCTTCTGGCTTCTATATCATACACATACATTTGTGTGAGCTCCTGCACACACACACACACACACACACACACACACACACACACACACACACACACACAATGTTAAATGAGATTATGAAACTTTTCAAAGTACCTACTTATTTGTGCCTATGACATAAATTCACTCTAATAACCAGGAATTTTCTTAACTATTTTCCTGAACCCAGCCCTTGGTTTGCCTTGAATGAATCTTCTGAGAACCTGCTGACTTTGAGTAAGATCTTCTGTGGTAGTTTGAACAAGAATAACCCGCCACCTTAGGCTCATATATTTGAATGCTTAGTCATCAGGGAGTGGCACTACTTGAGAAGGATTAGGAGGCCTTGTTAGAGTAGGTGTGGCCTTGTTGGAGGAAGTATGTCACTGGGAATGGGCTTTGAGGTTTCAAAAACCCAAGCCAGGCCCTATGTCAGTCTCTCTCTCTGCCTATGGATCAGATTATAGTTCTCAACTACAGCTCTGGTGTCTGCCTGCATGCCTCCATGCTCCCCACCATGATGATAAAGGACTAAACCTTTGAAACTATAAGCAAGTCCCAATTAAATGCTTTCTCTTGTGAGTTACCTTGGTCATGGTATCACAGCAATAAAACACTGACTAAAATACTTTTCTTCTGTCTTCATGGAGGTGAATTTGAAGTGGAGGAAGAAGACACAATAGACATGTGCCTGGGCTGTAGTGAAAACCACACTCATGAACACAGCCCTCTAGCAGCTATGCCTTGGTGGTGACAAGCCACTGGGTGACCCACTCAACAGCTCTAAGGCATTATAGTTTTGAAATTTTGAAATTTCCTCTTTTAAAGCAGCACATCATTGTTCCCTTAACAAGTATAGTCACAGAATCACCTGTGGTCATTCTCTCAGTCACCTGTCCAGGGTTTAAGACATCTTTGTATACTTTAAGGGTAGTATACAAATAGTCTCTGATATACAAATAGTCTCAGATGGCTCCATGTGTGGCTTTGCAGCTTCCAGATGGTGGGAAACTGCATTCAGTAAGAATCATACTCTGAGTTCTGAATTTTGGTCTTTTTTGCTTAGGAATATGTGATGTAGGCACATCATTTTCTCCTGCTGCTTGGTGGTGGCATCAATCTGGAGCTCCTGTGCAATCAAGAGGGTATGCAGCTGCTGTTACCGTGTGCTCTCTTGCTAAGCTCTGATGCTGGATAGGTCAGGGCCATTAAATGTATTTTCTGCTTGCAATATTTCCAGGTTGCAAAAGGGCTATTGAGATGTAACCTCATGGTAAGTGAAACACTGTGTGTGTGTGTGTGTGTGTGTGTGTGTGTGTGTGTGTGTGTGTGTGTGTGTGTGTACACATCTTCCCTGGCATCCTTTCGGTAGAGTAACAGGGCTGAGCCTGTGACCAACACTTCATAAGCAAAATGACTTTTCCTATCAGGAACATAGATCTGCTTTTCCACTGAGTGGAAATAGGATCACTAGGTGCCTGGAGCTCAGGGAAAACATTTGATACATCTGAGTAAGGATGGATGTCATTTAGATAAAGATGGCTGGAGCCATCCTATCTCTTTCTAGAAACAAAAGGTCCAAAGAGGCAAAAGGGTAATGATGTACCATCTCTAATAATTAATATTCTTCCTAGGCTTTCTCTTGGTGCTGCTAATACTAATGCTTTGGTGATGCTGTGGACACTGCTGATTGGCACCTTGTTATGGGGGAATCCATAGGGAGGAGGGGGTGCAGTGCTCAGGAGCCTCCATTCCTTCTTCCCCTGGGAGAGGAGGGCCAATTTGGAAGTGTCCTGGGGCACATTTTCTTCAGCCGAGACAAAGATACAACTGTTCTTGAATATCAAAGGGTCTGTCTAGTGACACCCCAGGCATCATTTTAGAGCTGGATGCTACCTCATTATGTCACGGTTTTCCAATAAAGAGACTAGAGGCACCAGCCTTTCCCCCGTGCTAAAGCATCAGTGAGGGGACTCCAGGCTTTTAAGCCCTTCAGATATAAATCTCTCCCTTGGCAGCCCTTCTCCAACTTCCATTAGGAAATTGGTTTATAATGTGTTATAATGGGTGACAGTTCTCCACGTCACTTAATTGGAATCCTTCTTGTGATTTTTACATAACTCTTAGATCCCAGTCCTAAACATTTCCTGATCTTTAGAACTTTAAAAAGTCCAGGCTGGGGAGATGGCTCAGTGGCGGGGTAGGGAGGAAGCTTGTCATGTAAGCTTGTACTTGGTTTAGATCTCCAGACCTGTGTAAAGCTGGACACAGTAGCCCAAGTGTCTGTAATCTCAGCATGCTTACGGAGAGGTGGGAGGGGGAGACAGGAGAATAAGCCAAAGCTCTGCCAGCGAGCCTGGAATATGTATTTAGGATGAGACCCTGTCTCAGAAACAAGGTGGGAGGTATGGACCAATACCTGAGATTGACTCACATTATGGCGTGTACACACACATGGGATGTGGGGTGATTGACTGATCCAAAAAGAAAAGAATTTTACAATTCCCTACCACCCAGCCTTGCTCCAAGTAGACAGTTGTCCTTCGCTGTGTTAGAGGTAGAGGTAAAGACACAAAGGGACCCAAAAGAATGAAATCTAACCTTTACCTCTAAGATATTGTCAGCGAGGAGGAGAGGAGACGGGACTTAACAGAGACAGTAACTGGATCTTTACAAATATGCACACTTGCATTTGATTCCACACAACACTATAGAAGTGTCTGACCTTCTGTCTCTTTGCCCACGAAAAATTAAGTTTTCAATGAGAAATCACCTCTGTGGACTCGTGTGTCTGTGATCTGTGTTTTTGTCCAGACAGAGTGCTTTCGGGTTCTTGGCATCTAGTTCAAAGAACTGAAGGAGCAAACACAGATAGCTAATTAACAAGTCATTTTATTCAAAGGCAAAACAAAAGTACAAGTTAGATATGCAGCAGGAGAGCCACGGGCTGAATGAGACTGACTCAGGCACACTGGATTACTGTTTGTGGCCTCCCCTGTGGGTCCAGTGGAGGAACTGTTTGCTATGGGTGGGATATGGGTATCTTTCTGTTTTGATTGACAGGCTTGTGTTATACAAGGCCTTGTTCACTGAGCATATCCTTTGCCACGACTCATCTGATTTTAGTCATATGTATACCCAAGTGTGCGTAGGCATAAGACAGTAAACAGGAGCTTCGTCCTAAAAGTTCTCTTAGAGAAAACTAGTTCCAGGATGTTTCGGGATGTGTTTGACTGCAAAGGGGGCAGTTACTAAGAGTTGCTAGTGAGTGATAAAGTAAAACAGCCCAGTTGCTTTGTGTGTTTGTGTTTGTTTGAAGGTTGTGTGTAGCTCCATGCAACTGGGGTCATAGTTGCTAAGTGCTTTGTTGGGGAACTAGGGGCGGTGGCTGGCGCCATCCGGGGTCCTGGGTTGCTAGGTTGTCTGCACACTGTGCCTCATTTGAGCACATGGTTCCTACTTGATGATATTGTTGGGGGAGGTTGTTGAACCTGGCTGGCTGATGAAGTCAGGACATGTAGGTTATAGCCCACCCATAGCTGACTCACATATTCAAATTTGAGCTCTTTGCTTCCTGTATGCAACCATGAAGTAAACAGACATGGCAAGTCTCACCTCCAGGAGCGAGTTAGCTCCAGCCCCCATTTCTTCTCTGCCACAATGGACTGTGCCCTCTGAACTATGAGCCAAAGGAAACACTTCCTCCCTTAAGGTGTGGCCTGTCACAGCAATGAGAAAAGTATCTGGCTCACATTCTTAAGGGGCCACAAGAAAGCACAGTGATCAAGAGCTCAGCCTCACACTGGACAGCTTCGGGTCAGGTCAGGGGCTGCCTCTTGCTGGTCCCAAGACCCCGAGCAGGCTGCCTGACTCCAAGCTTTGGTTTTCTCACTTGCCACTTGGGATTGGGATCTGTTGCTGCCTCTCAGCATTGGCAGAGGGTGGAGTTAGTACAAAGTAAGCCATCAATAAGAATGAGCTACTAACAGTTTTCATGTTCTGAAACATTATCAATTAATGTATTTGACTAGTCCTGATTAGTCTAGGAACCACTCAAAAAGAGAGGTAGAACATTCAGATGCTGGGAAAAGAATTCCACAAAGACTATCCCTGCTTTATGTTTGAACAGAACAGTCAAACAAAGGCCCAAAGAGGGTCTCAAGGCTTACCCACAGTCCTAGAATCAAAAATACAACACCTTCAGAGACATCTGTTACCCACACGTTCTGGACGAGGGACTGCAGCAGGAACTGGCGCCACACTGAGGAAAAGCTTTTCCATCCACCCTGGAAGTATGACATTACTTTAATACCCACTTGAAGTCTTATTCTGTACAAGCAAAACAGCAACCCCTCTGTGGGACTCAGTTTATCTCCTTATAAATGGAAGATTCAGGAATGACTCAGGAATCATCTCAAAATCAGAGATCACTCTGAATTTGACATCTCAAGACTACAGGAAGAGGTGACTTGTCCTCCTAAGAACACAGAAGGCCAGAGTTGGGAGCCCTGGACAGGAAGTTTACAATGTCCCCTTCCTCCTCCAGACAGAGTTTCTGCAATGAGCTTTGGCCCATTAGGCTCTTAGACTGCTTAGAAAATATCTTGACCTTCCCCACAGTGTCCACCTGGTACATGGGGGATGTGGGAGTGTGAGGACAAGTGGGCCAGATGGCTACTCAAGTCCTTTCTCTATTAAAGGGGTGAAATCCCTCACCAAGGACCTGAGGTAACCCAAAACAGTGGGCAGCCTGGACATAGATTACTCGCTTAGCAGCCATAACCTCAATCCCAGATCCCAAACTCTCCAAGACAGCATGGGGGGTTTAGTCCACAGCTTCGTTTTATTTTTTTATTGTGAACTTACACTGGCTTTTTATAGTTACAAATGTAATTCACTGTGTTTACCGTGTGGTATAAGTACCCAACCCAAACCATAACCGTTTCTGATTTCTGAACATTTGCATACATACATACTGAGATTCCTGGAGGATGATACTCAAGCCTTAACCCACATATCACTTCTATTTCATTCATCCTTATGTTCAGACAGTGCACTTAATTTTATGCAATATTTAGCATACCTTGCTTTAATGTCTCATGAGCTCACTTGGGAAACTGACCATTTGTGGCATCACATTGCATTCAACATGTTGCATATTTTGGAGAATTTTGGGTTTTGGATCTGTGGCTTAGGGTGATCACATTGTATGGCAGTGAAAATCCAACCAGAATAAAGAAAGAAATTTGGAGCTGGAGAGATGATTCAACAGTGAAGAGAACATACTACTCTTACAGAAGACTGAAGATCAGTTCTCAGCACACAAGTGGGGCAGCTCACAACCACCTGCAACTCCAGCTCCAGGGGATCCTACACCTTCTCCTGGCCTCTGTGGGCACCTGCACACACACAGTGCAATAAACCCACATAGGCACACATATACACATACATATAAATGAAAATAAATCTCTTTAAAAAGAAGAAATGGGAATCACTAGTAATCTCCCTGTTCAGATGATTCCTTCTGTTACTGCCTCGCCTGTATTCCATGTGTGCGTGCATTGGTAAGCTCTCATGTATCTATATATATGTACTTTGAAACATAAGCTGTCACAATAGCTGACATTTACGAGTCTCTTACCTGTGCTCTGCATTGTGTTAAGCAATTTATGAAGTCTATTTCATTTAACCTCTACAGAAAGCCTCAAGTGGGGGAAGGACAGTGTAGTAAACATTATTTATAGCTGGAGAGATGGAGGTCCAGGTTGAAGTCACATTTTATATGTCAGGAATGCTGTTAGTTGTTCTCCAGAAGCATGGTTCCTGATGGTTACATCCCTTGTCAGATAACAAATGCATTGTTTATCAACCATGTCCTTCTTCTGAACACTTTGGGTCTCCTGTCTTGATTTTTATCATTATAAGTAATATAGTAACAAATACTGGGATGACTTGTGCATAAGACTTCATAGGAAAATAGGTATTCCGCCTAATATTATGAATACATTTTTTAAAGTCATTGGTTTGATCTGGAAGCAATAGCTCCCCAGACAAACTAATTCCATTTTGTATTATTATCAATGGGGCAAGAATCTGTTGATTTCATTTTCTAGTCTAGTTTGTGATTAAACACATGCATTGGGGGTTGGAATTTGCTTTTGGATAGAGTGCTTGCTTAGTGCACGGGAGACTGAGTTTGAATGCCAGGACTCTAAAATAACAACAAATAAGCAAAAAATAATTCATTTGCTTCTCTTGTTAAAGTCTGAATCTTTAGGTAGGTGATTAACAAGAGGTTTTGCCTGCGCCAGTAGGAGAGAGAGGAAAGAAAGTAACAGCAAATGACCAACAGAGCAGGATTAGAGGGGCGTGGATTAGAATTCAAATCACGGGCTCCTAGTACGAAGTTAGTTGCAGTGGCAAGATTTCTTTTTAACTGTAAGTTCCCACAAGTTAAGTGATGGCTGCTTGTCAGTCTGTTGCTGGGATGGAGGGAAGCAATGTGAGCTTGTGTGAACAATGTGTGTTGAGAAGGTTATGAGCGCCCCGTACATCTTCGCAGCTATGGGAACATCCATTAGATTATCTGGATGTTGAGCTTTGAAAGGAACCTAACAACCAATCAACTTCTGGGCTCATGCCACTGGTAGCAGGCCACACTGTACATCAAACAGACAAGAGATCCAGCCCCTGGGAAAGCGAGCAAGGAGCCAGCCTTTCTGTCTGAATCCAGACAGAACATACCGTAAACTGCAAGAAGAATGGGAATCCTGCGGGGTGACAGGCTCTGAGGTTAGCCATTGTCCTTGTGTAATAAGCACACAATAGATGCAACAAGTCTACACCAGAGCCAGAGAGAGGGACCCCCTCCACTCCCAGGGTAACCAAGCAGGATGCTTAGTGACCCCAAAGAATATCTGTTTACCTTCCTCCTACTTCTCCTTGGCATTATTCTTGTTGCTTTTAAAAGGCTGGAACCGTGAACCCCCACTTGCGTGCAAGGTATCACCTGGTCCCTGTGCCAGGAGAAGAGGGCTTTTGCTGGAATATGAGTGAAAGAGAACCACCTATGCACCATAAACAGGAAGTTCGCAAAGTTCAGGAAGGGCCACATTAGGTTATGGATGCACTTTCCCCATGCTCTTTCTAGTGAAGGGAGGAAGTCAGAAGGGGGTCTTGGGAAGGCCCTTTAAGATTCGGAAAAGAAGTCTCAGTCTGCATCATCCTGTGAACAGAGGATGATTACTCTGCAAGGCTGCACTCAGTTTCCAGATAGCCAGAACCACAAGGGCTCCGTGGAATCTGTTTTCTTATTCTCCACTCCTAATGTCTGATCATCCAGGAAGTGGGTCAGGCATGCCATCTGAGCACTGGAAAGTTTCTTGGAATACAAATACATGTATGTACTGCAAGTTGAGTTCTAAACCATTTGTGGCTTTTCTGTGTGTGTGTGTGTGTGTGTGTGTGTGTGTGTGTGTGTGTGTAGTGTGTGTAGTGTGTATGTGTGGTATGTGTGTGTGTAGTGTGTGTGTTGTGTATGTGTGTGGTGTGTGTGTGTGTGTGTGTGTGTGTGTGTGTGTGTGTGTGTGTGTGTGGTGTCTTTGTGTGGGGGGATAAGTGGTGTATACTGTATGTATATTATGTATATATGTGAGAGGAGCCCAGAGGTTGGTGTAGAGTAACTACCTCAATTACTCTTCACCTTTTTTTGCGGGGAGAGAGGCTCTCTCACTGAATTACTGATTTAGCAAATGCAGCTGGGTAACAAGCTCCAGGGATCCTCCTGTCTCTGTCTTCCAAAGTTGAGATTACAGATGCACACTCTGCTACCATATCCAGCTTTTCACGTTGGCGCTGGGGATCAAACTCAGGTCCTCATGCTTGTGAGGCAAGCATTTACAGACTGGCTCATCTGCCCAGCCTCCCCTTTCATGGTCTTTCTGTGGCAAAGGCAAAATTCTAAGTCAGCATTGGCCAGTCCAGTAGCCCCAGTCACAGGGAGTCCCTGAGCAGCCGAACTACTGTCAGTGCGACAGAGCAATGGCATTTTCAATTTCTTCCGATTGATTTCTATTTGAAATTGACCGCAGCATTGCGGAGCACAGCGATGACAAAATAAGGAAAGCTTTCCCATTTCAATAGCTAATGTTATTTTAAAAAATTATATCTTAGATAAAAATTTAATCTCTATAGGCTCAAGAAGTCAAATATTTCATTTACTCCGAAAAGAACAAAGAGAATTTTGCTAAGGAGGCTTGCAGCAGAGGCCGTTAACTTGAGGTGGGGCCCAAGGCAAGGAATGTGTTTAAGTGCATCTGTCTTTGTGTGACTCTCTCTGCTCCACTGGGTGCTGATGCTTCTCCTTCCTCGATGAAGCAGTTATTTTAGAACCTTGGTGTTTCATGCTCAATAGGCTTCATACAGCTGGGCTATCTTGGGCAGAGCCCAGATAAAAGCCTCTCCTTCGGCTTTGGATTCCCCTGTTTCTTCCAGCTGCACAGATGTGAATGTGATGCCTTAGGCATTCTCTCTCCCAGTGCTGATCCAGCAATGACTGCCTACACATAGAAGTAAATAAGTTGCCACTTAATGGAGGAAAAACAATGCAGTGCCCTGCAGAAGGCTCCTGATCATCCCAAGTGCAGTTCTTTGGTCAGGTGGGTCCTGATCTCTTCCTTTTGCAGTTAAAATGAGGAGTTGAGCTGGGTTTGGTAGCACAGGCCTGTAATCCCCAGCACTAAGGAGGCTGTGGCAGGAAGATTGAAAGTTCAGTGCCTGCCCGCCTCCAGAGACCAGCCTGTGAAACTCAATGAGTCCCTGTCCCCAAATAAAAGGTAGAAAGAGGGCTGGGCCTATAACTCCGTGGTAGAGCACCTGCCTAGTACAAAAGTATATGTGGGGTCCTGGGCTCAAACCCCAGGACCACATACATAAAGGAATTAGCCCCTGATATGGCAGTTAGCATTGACTGGAGATGATTAAAACCTTCCTAATTAATAATTATTTTTGAGTGGGTAGAAAGGTGTCCTTGACTCTCTCCTTTCACTTCCAGTAAGTTTTTAAAGCAACAAGTACCCACTTCAACAAGAAAGTTGGCTAGCTTTCCTGAGGTTCATTAAAAATGGAATAAGTCTTTGGGCTCCTTGTGTGACCCTTCAAATGCTGCTGTGCCCTTCTTCTGACAATGGGAGCTGTAGGAGGGGCTGTGGCAGACAAGTGGCCCTCCACCTTCCCAGTGCCGTGACCTTTTAATACAGTTCCTCGTGTTGTGGTGACCCCCCAACCATAAAATTATTTTCATTGCTACTTCATAACTGTAATTTCACTGTTATGAATAGTAATATAAATATTTTTTTGGAGATAGAGATTTGTCAAGGGGGCCATGACCCACAGGTTGAGAACAACCGCAGGAACATGCCTGCATGGAACTGCAATCATTTTGAATAAAATCATAAATCTCCCCAGAAGAGGAACATCTTTAAATCAAGGGAAATTTCAACCCAATGGCAAGCAAAGACAGGTTGGCTGGCCCGGTCCTGTAACTGGACTTCACTAAATTCCGAAGTAGGAGTGGGTGAAACAGTTCTGTCATGACAAAACAGCCAAGTGACCAGAGGACACACAAGGTGACCCAAGAGGACTCAGTGATGGGGACAGGAAAATAAGAGAACACTCAGCAGAGCTACCCTTGCTTCAAATGTGAGAGCGAGGGGAAGCCTAGTGATAGGGTTGATGAAATTACACCACCTCTACCTATTTCCAAATGCCCAGACATGTTCTAAAATCTAGCGTTGTCTTCAATCTAGCAATCTTGGCCATCTCTGCCTGGATTGACCTACCCCTTCCCTGTCTCATCCAGGTCACACTATAGAAGTATTCTAAAAGAGAAGCTAGGGACCATGTTTCCATATAACCTTCCCAGCATCAGGAAGAAGCATGGGGAAGGGTAGATTTGAACCAATGAACAGTAACTTAATTGCAAGCCCAGTGAGTCAGAGATTTGATTGAAGATGTCATAGAGGAGTGTGACAAAGTTGTGCACATTGCTTGGTGCTCGACATTTTATGATCATCCTCTCCTGCCTAAGTCTCCACTAGGCATCCCTTCCCTTTCTAACCCCTTTCTATAACTCCCTCTTTCTGAAGTGAAACCAAGTTATCTTCTCTGTTCTGAAAAATCTGTGCCCACCATCCTACTGATAACAGTTGTTAGTGCCTCTCTTAGAAGGTAGGAAAAATTATGTCAAAACTAATATCTTTCTTCATACAAGAATTACAAAGAATGCTCTTAGGACTGGAGAGATGGCTTCAGTGCTACAGAGTACTTGCTGCTCTTGCAGAGGACCCGGATTCAGTTCCCAGCACCCACATCAGTCAGCTCACAACCACTGAAACAATAGTTTCAGGGGATCCAAAGTTCTCTTATATACTGCACACATGTGGGGAACGTTCATACATTCAGGCCCCCTCACACATATGCATAAATGAAATAAACACAATTTTAAAAAGAAAAAATACTTTCTAAATATAAAAAGTGACAAAAAAAGAAGAAAAAGAAAGAAAGGTTGGAATGTAACTCAGTTGGTAGAGTGTTTGTCTACGATGCCTGAAGCCCTGGGTTCAATCCCCAGCATCACATATCATAGGCATGGTGGAACATGCCTATAAACCTAACACTTAAGAGGTAGAAGGGAAAGGGTCAGAAGTTCAAGGCCATCTTCAACTACAAAGCTAGTCTGAAGCCAGTCTATGCATGAGACATTATCTCAAAAAAAGGGGGAGGGAATTAAAGGGTATTAAGATTAGTTTGATGATGATGATGATGAGAGCAAATGAATGAATGTAAATAGAGAAATTTTTCCAATAAGAAAATGGAACATGTGAGGTAATGTAAAATGAGGAAGGTTAAACAAAACCAGTGAGTGCCAAAATAATAGCGACAAATAAAATCTCGAGTTCCAAATGAATGCGACAGAAGACATTTAAGATCATCCCACAGCACTCTAAAAACAAACTAGTGAGACAATGAAACTGGGCTTACAAAAGAAGATGGTTTTGGTTTTAAATATGAGAAAACCTGGGTAGATAAGACACCAAGAACTTAAGTATAATAACATATACGAATCACTGTCATTTGTGAATCATGTGGGGACTCAAGAAGAACCAGTGTGCTAAGCATAGCACCATAGCATCTCATTTCTTAGCCACAGAAGGCAGGTGGTAGCACCACCCCATATTTCACAGGGGAGAAAACCTTGGCTTGGAGTGTTCCCATAGCTTGTAAAACCATGGAGTGAAAATTCAGAGAATTTGCCTAGATGAAGATTCCAAACATTGTAGAGAAGTTAAAGACAATGCCTTGTGAAAACAGGAAAAGGAAAATTAAAGATAATAAAACATGAGAGAGATTCCCAAGTTAGACTGAAGTGCTTATTTAAGCAGCAAAACATAGCTATGATCATAAAAAGGGAGGTCAAGGCCGGGTGGTGGTGGCGCACGCCTTTAATCCCAGCACTCGGGAGGCAGAGCCAGGCGGATCTCTGTGAGTTCGAGGCCAGCCTGGTCTCCAAAGCGAGTTCCAGGAAAGGCGCAAAGCTACACAGAGAAACCCTGTCTCGAAAAACCAAAAAAAAAAAAAAAAAAAGGGAGGTCAAAATCAGAAAATAAGTATAAGGGAGAACGGAAGAAAATAAGACTATAAAACCCAAGGTTGCCGGGCGGTGGTGGCGCACGCCTTTAATCTCAGCACTCGGGAGGCAGAGCCAGGAGGATCTCTATGAGTTCGAGGCCAGCCTGGACTACCAAGTGAGTTCCAGGAAAGGCGCAAAGCTACACAGAGAAACCCTGTCTCGAAAAATCCAAAAAAAAAAAAAAAAAAAAACCCAAGGTTGTGTGAGGAACTAAGAACTTAGGAAGTCCCCAGTCAATGGACACCCCAAGCCCTCACTTTCCCTGTCATGCTTCCTCTGCTCTTGCAGAGCTTTAAACGTTTTCCCTGTCCTTTGGTTCAAACTCATGGATGGCCTGGGCCCTCCATTAGGCCTTCTTTCCATCTTGCCTGGCAAAGAAGCAGATAGATGTGCTACCTGCTAGTGCTTATGTGGCAGTGGCCTCAGTATCTCAGGTCACCCCACTCTGTAGCTCCAAATGAGGTCATGGTAACACTAATTTCTGCATCTCTTCCACACCAACACCCCTCATCCATGCTGACCTAAGAGAGCCAGGCATGGCAGAACCAGGCCTCTGCTCCCCTGCTTCCCCTGGGACTCTGAAAGAAAGATGTTCACTAGTGGCATTACTGCTTTGAGTTGTGGCATCCTCTCAACACCGGTGCTTTGGGAAAGTCCTCTGAAAGTCTGGGAAAGTCAGGAAACTACAGAGACATTTCCTACCAGGATGTGTTTTGCTGGCTGGTGAGCATTGGAGGTGAGCGCTCAGTAACAGCTGACCTGTCCTGAAGAGTATAAACAAAAGGAAACAGATATCTACAGGCATGACACACGATGATGGGTAGGGCATTCCTGTATCTTAGGATGTTTGGGGTATGGTTGCGTACATATGTTCCTTTTCTGGGATTTTATAAGCTATGAATAAACTTTTACACGTTGGCATGAACTTGCCATTTTTTTCACACCAAAGTTGACACTTGTGTTTGCATTTCGAGCAACTTCTAGACACTGAAGTGTATGAAATAATAGTAATAATAATAATAATAATAATAATAATAATAACATAATAAATCATGCCATAGCTCAGATAATCCTGTGTCCTAGTTGCCCTGAATGGTTTTAGCTTATATTTTATCCTCCACCATTATTATACATGGTTGTCCCCTTGTGCCTTTAAATGTTATCCTGTGGTCAGTATAGTCCTAACATAACAAGGGCCCAACTTCCTATTTTGAGGTTAATGAGTTGAAGGAATGTGTGATCAGGGCAGCATTTAGCT
This sequence comes from Peromyscus californicus insignis, assembly GCF_007827085.1. Classification (NCBI taxonomy): domain Eukaryota; kingdom Metazoa; phylum Chordata; class Mammalia; order Rodentia; family Cricetidae; genus Peromyscus; species Peromyscus californicus. The sequence goes on along the minus strand of NW_026294606.1, from coordinate 64,773,166 downwards.
TCTGGATTGGACCATAGGCTCCAATGCTGTAACACTACCTGATGGTGGCTTTCTGGGCTAACTTCAGTGTCCTTGGAGGTGATTCTCGGTTTCCGGTCTAATTGGGGACTTTGAGGACAGCCAAAGCAAATCTAGGTTTCTTCCAATTAGTCAGTTTCGAACTCATAGCAATTGGGCAAGGGAATCTTGAGGTGGCATGGACCCAGCCAAGACAGGATTGTCTGTAGCAGGAATCTTAAAAAGTTTTTATTAATAAAATCAAACTTAAGCCAGGTAATTGGGGTGAACACTAGAAGATCAGAAAGACAGAACAAGGCACAGCTAACCTTACCTGGCCAACTTCTCAGCTGATCTTGTTTCCTCAGACTGGAAGCCTCTGAGTCCTCATATCCGAATGGCTCTCAGCTGAACTGTGCTGCTCAAAACCTGAAAGCTTAACCAGCCAAATGCTTCTAGTTTCTGGTCTTCACGCCTTATATATCTTTCTGCTTTTGCCATCACTCCCTGGGATTAAAGGCTCACTTCTTGGGATTAAAGGCGTGTGTCTCCATGCCTGGCTGTTTCCAGTGTGGCCTTGAACTCACAGAGATAGAGGGATTTCTGTCTCTGGAATGCTAGGATTAAAGGTGTGAGTGCCACCATTTTCTAGCCTTTGTATCTATTGGCTGTCTGTTCTCTGACCCCAGATAAGTTTATTAGGGTGCACAATATTTTGGGGAACACAATACCACCACAATTGTCTCCTTCCCTTGCTTGGCCTTGGCCTCCCATCACATGATTCCTTCCCAAAACAACAACTTCAACCTATCCCATATAAAGAATCATGGTTGGACACAGAGGATGTCAATGAGTTACCTAGTTCTTTGTATTTTAATTCAAGTTCGTGGATAGCACTGATGATCCTAGTAACATAATGCTTGTTGAGGGATTTATATTGATAAGAAGCTTTTAAGAACAGAATTTTGAACCAACACCAAAATAAACAAAGTAGGCAATCCACTGAGCCATGATACAATTAATATAGTCACATAGGGGTTGACCTCATATTGGTTACATTTCTTCTCACTATGACCAAATACCTAACAAGAAGCAATTTAATGGAAAGAGGGCTTATTTAGGCACACAATTACATGGCCCAGGAATCATGGTGTCTGGGGCTCCATCTATGGTGACAAGAATTTACAGCATGACCTGTTCCTTTTCTGTGAATCAAGCAGCATTCTCAGGCCAGAACTGGGGTGGGCTTCAACCCTATATCTCTAGTCCCATGTTTGCCATCTAGTCCCCACATTCAAAAGGTCCCACAACCTTTCAATGAAGCCCTACCAGCTGGAGACAAATATTCAGCAAATATTCCTTTGTGGGAATTTCACATTCAAACCATAAAAATACTCACCCATAATGAAGTCATGCCAAATCATCATTTGGGTTTGGACTTTTTCCTGTAGGAATAAAGCCTTCAGAATTAGATTTAAATTCAATATTAGCTTTTAATTCAAAGCATTAAAATTCTTCAAATACCCCTGTGGAGATCTAGACCAACCCAAGACTTTCTCAGGAGCCCGATGAAAGGACAAAGGAAACTTTCATTCTCTGTCCTTGTCCAGGAATGGACTTGACAAGGCCTGTCTGACTCAGTGTCTCAGAGGAGTCAAGGCTGTCACTTCTGGGGACCCAATTCTTCCCCTCTGGCCTGTGGTTATCTGTCATAAGGCAGCTGTGTCTGTGGTACCTTGTTCTCTTTGCCAACATTGTCTGACTTAGCTCTCTGCTGACCTTGGCTACCCTCCCCCCCAAAAATAGTATATAAGAGCTGGACTTATAAACTTGCTTGGTATAAGACAAAGCTTGGGAAAGACCTATAGACCCAAGATTTTATCTTCTCTCTCTTTCTCACCATCAGGACCCTGTCCAAGAAAGACCTGCTGGTCCACACCAATTGGTGCCTGAACAGGAATACAGGACTAAAGTTCCCTTTGTCCTGTCACCAGAGCCTCTGAGAGGGTTTTGGGTCAGGCTGGCACCTCACATATCATAAATCTATCTGCTAACAGGTACATTTTAATGCTTAATCAGGAACTAACTTGATATTAAGTCCATGCCTGAAGCTCAGAATAACCAGAGACTCTGGGACCAAGCCGTGGGGAGTAGACAGCTTTTGGGTGGCTTAAGGTTGAATTGATCTTAGTAAGTGACTAGTCTTAGCTTTAGCTACCCCAGGTTTCTGTTAATCAAGTTTCATGACTACAGGTGCCAATATGTATGTATGACTGTATGTGTGTATGCACATAGGTCTAGTCTGTCACCAAGAAGCCACATGTTTGAAAATGAGATACAGAATAGGTTTGTGCAGTTCCTGGCCCTTGGTACTGACTTGCTTTCGCTGGGAAAGTCTGTGGATTGAAATGCCTGCATAGATCCTTAGAAAATGGTAGATAAAGAGACACAAAAGCTAGTCTAGAAGTACAGATGTCTCTCAGCTTACGATGGCTTTATGCTATGATTAATCCCTCCTAAATTGAAACTATCACCAGTCAAGAACATATTTAACACACTTAAGCATCTAAATATTTTAACTTAGCCTAGATGGCTTTAACCATGCTCAAAACAGTTATCTTAGGTTACAGTTGAACAAAATCATGTAACATACAGTCTATTCTATAATAATGTTGAATACCTCATATAATATATGGAGCACTTTAATGAAAATTAGGATATTAGGCAGGTACACTTTTTTGCAGCATCATAGAAAATTATAAATGAATTGGTTATATGTTGAGGACCATCTGAATGTTACTCTGAATTTAAAAATTAAAATGGTGGTAACAAATGTGCTAGGGAGGTGGCTTGGTTGGTAAACCGCTTACTACACAAGCTTGAGGACCTGAACTAGGTCCCAAGAAACCAGATAAAATAGTGGGGTATGAGGTGCATGCATCTATCATCCCCGTGATCTGGAGATAGAGATAGGAGGACACCCGCTTGGTGGCCAGCCTGTCCAGCCAACTCAGCAAACTCCAGGTTCAGTACGACACCATGCCTGTCTCAAAACATAAAGCGGAAAGTGACAGAAGGAGACATGCCATGACTTCTGACCCTCATGCACATACATGCTCACATACACGTGCATACACACAAATATACACCTGTACACACAAAGAAGTGGCAAAGAACAGCATCATTCACATTCTTACAAGCTTAGAGTGGGGACGGGAAACTCTGACACTTGATGCAATGTCTTGTGCAAGGTCACACTTGTCGGTGACCTTCCCTGGACTATCTGCATGAAGGGGGCTCTGAGTCGCCTAATCCATGCAGCTACTACTATTTAATTTTATCATAGAACACATCCTCCGAAGAAGAGCTAACATCACCCTGGGCGATGTGGCCATGAATATTATCCCCTTCCCGCTGGCAATCATGTAGGAATTGATTGGACCCAGCGTGACTCCTCCTGGTACAGGGCACACCTGGAGATCTCACTGCATGAAGAGTCAGACTGGATGTTCCGAAATGAGCAAGTTTATTTATTGTCTGAAGAGAGAGGTGGATAAATGGGGAACCTTGGGGAAATAATTTTTACAGGTAGTATTCAGTTTCAAATGACTGTGGGGTCTCTTTGCTATTTCCTGATAGCAGCTAATTTTTTATGCAAAGGAAAAGGGGAGGTATTTTTTTTTCCAGAAAGATTTACTGTCTCGTGTCAATATTCTTCTCTCCTAGGCATGGTTTTCTTGTTAAATTTCACTGACATCCTGGGCCAGATTCTTGAAAAATGGTTTCTGGTTCTTTTTTTTTTCCCTCTACATTTCTGATTTACAGGATTAAAATAGGTGATGTCTTTAACCCATTCTGGACCTGTTTGCACAAAGGCAGAAATAAAAATGGCAACATCTAGCCTACGGGTCCAGGTCCCTGCACGTGTTTTTTCAGTTGGACGACCTTGCATTAGACACTTAAATTTTCTGAGCCTCAAGTTTCTAATCTGACATGGAGCTAATTATACTCTGTTCGTCAAAGAAATGCTGTGAGGATTAAATGAAATACATATAAACTATTGTGACTATTCCTGGCACATAGCAAACATTGAAAAATAAACACTATCATTGTTAATATAACAACAACAACAACAAAAAAGAAATGTCAAGGGAGCAGGGTAGATGATTGTTGATGCTATGGAAGAAGGAGGTAGCACGTTGTAGTACTAACAGTTTTCATTGTCCTCTAACTGCCTCCCTTTGAAAGGATAAGGAGGACCAAGTGAAGAAGGAGATTTACTGCTTTCGGCAAGTGGAGGAGAGCGGCCCTTCTCCACGGCCTTTGTGGAGCTCATGGTTTCTAGCCCCTGGTGTCCGAACAATCAGAGGCAGTATTGTAGTAAGGCCATATGAAGTACAAGCAGAACGTCTGTTGGACCAAAAGGAAGCTTTAACATTTCATTTAAGAAGACACAAGAGAATTCTGAAACCCAAGATTTCAGAAACTCTATCTGTTGACTTCCCAGTTAGTAAAAGCCCCTAAAATAGAAATTATCATTTTATCTCCTCTTTTTTTTAATTGAGAGATTTTCTATTCATTTTACATATCCACCACAGATTCCTCTGTCCTCCCTCCTCCCACCCCCCAGCCTTACCCCCTAACTCACCCTCCATTCCCACCTCCTCCAAGGCAGGGTCTCCCATGGAGAGTCAGCAGAGCCTGGTACATTCACTTGAGGGAGATTTTTGTGGCACCTTCTTCCCATATTGTTTTGTGTAGTATACTAGAAAAAAGGGGGTTCAATAAATGGTGATGAAAAAGGATGTCATGTAACAGTGGATGAGTTAAGAAATGAATAACACGATGTCACCCATTTGGATTTTGCTTGTTGTTGTCAATAGTAGTTCACTGTAAATTTATAAACTAATCGTAACTATGAAGATAAATAATTATTTCTCATTGTAAATATTATAACTGATTTATTTCTGTGTGTTTGTACACACAGACACACATGCATGTACACACGTATGTGAGGGCTTATATATATGTCTAGAACAAAAGTTTTGTCACTTAGAAAGTAGTTATCATTAGTTACTTCAACTAATATTCTACTGTGAATATTTTCCCAGGTAAAATGATGCTAAAGATATGGCTGGATGCATATTGACATAATAACATTTTCCTCTGGAGCATGAACATTTAAATCTTAATTTAAAAGAATAACTATGACAATTTCCCTGTATTCAGGTGTCTCCAGCCTGCAACCCATGGGCTGTATTCAGATGCATGAGGCCAAAGCCAGCTATCAATATAGCCCAACCCACAATTATAAGCTTACTTAAAATATTATGAGATTTTTTTTTTTTTACAATTATTTTTTGGAGCTCACTTGGATGAAAACTTTGTAGATAGATGATAATGTGATGTGCAATGTCAAAAGATTGGACATACCTGCACAGGAGCATTTAGACCGTCTAAGCTGATTTCCCAGACATGGCAAGAAAGTAAGGCCTATCTTCAGTGTCTTGGTTCTCTTTGACATATTGTCTCAATCTCTAACTTTTTTGGGGGGCTATGTATTCCCCTTGCCTGTGAGTGTTTGCTTTACTGCAGATAAGTAAGTTTACTGGTCCTTTGAGGAAACACAAACAGCCAGTTCTCTCTCCTAGTCATCAGAAGGGCAACAGGCAGGGAGAGGAACTTCCAGAAAGTTATGCATGAGAATCAGGATGTCTCCTGGCCAGGTGGTGGTGCACGCCTTTAATCCCAGCACTTGGGAGGCAGAGGCAGGTGGATTTCTGAGTTCAAACTACAGAGTGAGTTCCAGGACAGCCAGAGCTACACACAGAAACTCTGTCTCGAAAAACCAAACAAACAAGCAAAAATAGAGAGAGAGAATCAACAAAGTGAAGAATCACAGAGCAAGATGGCTTCACTGAAGTCAAATTATCTCTGTTTGCAAACAGCGTGATCCTGGGTGACAGGAAAGCTAGACTGCTCCAAGAATGTTAAAACTGACCAGCCAGTTCAGTAAGTTTGTGCGATATGAGATCAATTTCAAGAATTGGTGGTATTTGCATATATCAATAGCAAAATTACTGGCAAACAACCTTAATGATAGCTATAACAATAGCGACAACAACAAAAAACATATAAGTAAATTTAGCCAAGGAAGTGAATTATATAGACAATGAAAATTACAGAACACCAAAGGAAGAAACTACAGATAACATACAAAATGGACACATTCTATTTTATAGACTAATTAATATTGTTAACATGCCCGCACTATCCAGAGTGATCTACAGTGGCAGTGCAACTCCTATGAAATGCTAATGACATTCTTCACAGAAACAGGAACAGAAAAAAAAGCTGCTAAGATGTATATAAAGCCACTAAAGGCTCTGACTAGCCAGGGCATTCCTGAGCAAAACAAAGCAAGCTGGAGGCAGTATAACATCTCAGCCCAAAGCACACCACCGAGGACATACACATGGACCAGTGGAGTAGAATAGTGAATGTAGATGAAAGTCCACATAATTATGATCCATCTGTTTTCAACAACAACGACAAACCAGCAAGAATATACATTAGGAAAACAAGTCTCCTCAAGAAAGATTGCAAGGAAGACTGACTATCGCTATGCAGAAGGATAAAGCCAGAGCCCCCTCTCCTGTGCTTTCCAGAAGCACGTATATGCAGAACACTCTGGGACATTGTGTGGGCAAAAATTTTCTTTCATCCACGACCACCAAGAGCACCAGTCTCAAAAGTAAAAATGGACCAATGAGAAGGCTGCATTCTAAAAACTCCTGTGCAGCAAATGAAATGATCAAGAGTTCCAAAGACAACTTACAGAATGGGGGAATATTTGCAAACTCTTCATCCATCTCCAGAATAATAATCAGAATACACAAGTAACTTAAAATCTTAGCAGCGATGATAGCAGCCCAGTGAAAATGGGCAGACAACTCCAAGAGACAGTTCTCAAAAGACTTGAAAATGGCCTGTCAGAGTATGAGGATGTTCTTAACATCGCTAACCCTTAAGGGGAAACAAATTAAAACCAGGATGAGCAACCACACCCCTCTCTCTATGTGTGTGTGCATGTTTGTGCAGGTGCATGTACATAGGTGCACATGCGTGCATGTAGAGGCTAGAGTTCAACCTGAGGTTGAACTTCAGGAAATGGTGTCTCTCTGGCCTGAGGATTGCTGAGTAACCTAGGCTGGAGCTGGTCAGGGAGCCCCAGGAATCTGACTCTCTGGCTCGCTAGTTCTGGGATTATAAATATGTTGTCTTTGCATTACTGTGTACATGGAATAAGTAAATAAATAACAAAAGCACATCACCATGCTCCCCTTTTTAAATATGGCTTCTGAGGATTAAACTCAGGTCCTTGTGCTTGCATAGTAAGTGCTTCACCAGCAGAGCCATTTTCCCAGTCCGAAGAGATCATCTTATCTCAGTTAGAATGGCTACTACCAAAAATACAAAAACAGCACTCAGGAGGTAGAGGCACGCGGATCTCTGTGAGTTCAAGGCCAGCCTGGTCTACAGTGAGTTCCAGGATAGCCAGAACACAGTCTCACAGAGAAACTCTGTCTTGAAAACCCAAAGAAAATAAAAACCTTTTTTTTTTTTTTTTAAATTCTGGCAAGGATGTGGAGAAAGGGGAACTCTTCTACACTGTTAATAGGAACGCAAATTAGTACAACCATTATGGAAAACAGTATGGAGGTTCCTCAAAACATTAAAAATAGAGCTGCCACATGATCTGGCAATCCCACTCCTGGGTAAATATCCAAAGGAGAGAAAACCAGCATGTCAGAGGAAAATCTACACTCGCATGTTAATGCAGCACTAGTCACACTAGCCAACATATAAAACCAACCTAGAACTCTGTCGGTGGATACATAAATGAAGGAAATGGAATCGTATTTGCCATAAAAAGAATAAAATTCTGTCATCTGCTGCAACATGGATGGAACTCAAGGATGTTGTGTTCAGTGACATGTCAGGCCTGAAAGAAAAACACTGCACATTCTCTTCAATAAGGAAACTGAAAGTTGATCTCAAGTCAAGAACAGTGATTTCTAGACCAGGGAAGGAGGTGGACACAGGGGTGATGGAGATGTGGGCAATAGATTCAGGGGGTGGATTGGATAAGAGGGACAGCATCTAATGTCTGTAGCATAGTGGTGTGACTATGGTTGGAAATAGTTAACAGGTATGAGATATCCATCAAAACAGCTCATAAATTTTGAATGTTCTTAACACAAAGCTATGATAACTCTCTGAGGTACTTAGTGGTGCCAGGATTCTGTTGGTGGGATGAAAATATTTAGAGCTACATAAAAGGTCTTAGTTGTGCACTGTTAATGTGTGAAATGGTTAATGTGAGTGACATGAATTTCACTTCAGTTAAAAAGGGAGAAAATACAGATGTATATGTAAAACTCAGAATCATCCTATGAGAGCTAAGGTACCTTGTATGGTGTATAATACAACCCATGTCATAGCATAGGAGCTAAGGTACCTTGTATGGTATATATAGTATGCACCCATGGCATAGCATGGGAGCTAAGGTGCCTTGTGTGGTGTATGGTATGCACCCGTGGCATAGCATGGGAGCTAAGGTACCCATGCAATATGGCATCAGCACGAGGAGTAAGGTACCAATGTGGCATAGAGTACATACCTAAGACATCATGAGGGCTTGGGGCAGCTGGGGGTGGGGTGGAGGTGAAGCACAGGTGACAGAAAGAGACAAGTGAATGCAAGAACTGTCAGTGCCCTTGTGAACAATGGAGGTGGGTGTCATGTGAAAGTCCATTCCCTGGAATCATTCTCTGATGGTTTTCTGAAGGTTTTCAATACCTCCTTCTACACACATGCACACACACACACACACACACACACACACACACACACACACACACACTGCACGTCAGTAATGATCAGAGTCAATCCTGAGTATCCATGGCAGTACCTCCAGCAAATGACTTTACAGAGTAGCCAGAATCAGAGCAGGTGGGGACTCCCCAGGATCTTCATCAAAAGGTTTCTGACTTCTCTAACGTGTGAAATTAGCTACACACGCCCCCAAGCCCTGGGGTTTCAGTTTCTTAAAACCCCACCTTCAAGGAACTACAGACAGAGTGGGAGTTGCCCTAGGTTGTACCAGTCTTGAAATAGGAGGGCTTGCAATAAGCGTGAGACACAGGTGGTAGGAAGTCACCATTCACAACCGAATTAAGAAAAAACATGAAGTCTTAGAAAGGGAAGAGTGCATTTCCCTTTAAGCCAGTGTCCTGATAAGAGGATCTGGAGTTGACCCTAAAATATCACAGTGATATCTCTAAACACATGCTGTTTAAAAAAGAAACACCCAAACCCAAACCAAAACCAAACAACAACAACAAAATCACTGCAAACGAAATATTAGTCTGTGACTACGGTGGTATACACACGTCATATTTCGTTTCTCACTAATATGCTGGTTTACCATAACTGAAGAAGAAGGTTTCTATTCATTCAAATGATGTTAAATTTCTTTCTTTTGAGTCCCAAGCCTTTATAAAGCCTCAGGTGTGAAGAATCCCGTTAGCTCTGGTAGAAGAGGCAAGATAGAAGCATAAAGAAGGGGCTATGTGACAGTATGGGACACGCTACACCTCTCTACACTGGAGTCTACTTCTAGCTGCCATTATTCTTGCCTGTGTGACACTAGCATTCAATGCCATCTGTGCCAACCCTTCATTATTCTGTCTACTCCCCAGCTATAGATTCTGCCCATTTCCACAAATGCACAGCACATACTGGAACTCAAAGCCTTTCTCAGAGGTCCCCTTTCTACCCAGCTGTCCACTGACTGCAGCCTGTGTCATCTTGTAGTCTGGCATCACCCAGCTCCACAATCCAACTCTTGCCAGCTCAGAATGGCCCTTGTCTCTTCTTTATTTACTAAGTTTTAAGCTCCCAGAAGCCTGGTCCCTGCCATGATCTGCATTCATTCCTCCAGCTTCATTTATTCCACAAGGTTTTTTTGTACTTTCTGTGTTTGATAAGACAGTATAAGGGTTAAAAAGCAGCACAGTCTATTTCTGGCTTCTGAAGTTTTTGCGTGATATAATGAGATCTCCAGACATAAAACCACACAATACAAGTGTTTGGAGCCTCCATGACAGTATCAATGTGAAGCCCATCACTTGGTACATTATTCTTGATTGATGGGCAGATTAATTAAGAAGCAGCCTATTAGAGAAAAAGCAATGTACTGTTTCATCAACTTACAGTCTGTATGTGTTTAAAAGTCATCTACAGTAGAAGCATCCTCTTCATGTTCTTCCCCAGATCATGAGTGCCAGGAATCTTATTCAAACAAAAAAGCAAATTTAGCCATGGTTGGCCCGAGTGGAATGTCTGAAAACAGTATTTAACTTGACCTAGATAATGACAAGGATAACAGTGTAGTCCCTGATGATGAAGTCAGCAAATATAGGTTGTTCTTCTTTATTTCTTTGTGTGGTATGACTATCTGTGTAAATACATTTAATTCACACTGCTGACAAGAGTGGCCTATTGAGGTGATTATAAATGTCATATGAATAAGTCATCCTTCACTGACCCCTCGAAGAAGAATGTGATGCAGAGAGGCTTCAAATCTTTTAAGTAACTGATTGTGTTTTCAAATTGAGTAACCTGAAGGAGAGACAAGCAGAGCTTTCTGGAAACACAGAGTAATATTCACGTTGGTAATGTCATACTCACAGATCCACTTGAACTTTTTCCTAATACTGTGGAGAGATCAAGAAGGCTCTTCTCTGGAGAGCTTTATAGAGAAGAAAATAAAAAGTGTGAGGGATCCCAGAGCTCTCTTAAGGAGAGGGGTTCAAAGAAGCCTCTTTCATGCACCAGGTTGAGGCTGGATAAAGAAAAGCAATGTGGAGGAGCCTATAACAAAGCAGCAGACAAACTTATTGGGTTTCTTTTAGCAGTAATTTTTATGTGGATTTTATTAAATATTTATTATTTTCCTTTAAAACTAAATAGGTTATACAAATTGCTGTTTCAATAAGCTAATCAATATCTTTTGAGTAAGTTAGACAATAATGTTTGGTATTTGTGAGTATGCATTAAATGTGTAATGTGATATATAGTTTAGTAGTGTGTAAAGGTTGGAATGTAGTTCAGTGGCACAGCCTTTACTTGCCCAGCATGGACAAGGCTAAGAGTTCTCTCCCCAGCATTGAGAGAAATATAGTTAGCTAGGGGAAGTCACTTTTACTGAGGTTTCAGCTCAGTGGTAAGGTAGAGTGTTTGCCTCACATGTGTGAGGCCTTTGGTTCTAACATTAATGCAGAAAAAAGAAATAAAACCAAAAATTCTCTCTCTCTCTCTCTCTCTCTCTCTCTCTCTCTCTCTCTCTCTCTCTCTCTCTCTCTGTGTGTGTGTGTGTGTGTGTGTGTGTGTGTGTGTGTGTGTTATACTAAGGTAAAGATAATTCTGTTAGCAGTTTTCATAAGAATGGAGAATGAGCTACCTCTTACTCCAGACCTAGAAGAGTGGAGGCTCTGTGCACAGCCTGGAGAAGTCAGTGAACTGGAGTCATCTTGGTTGATAGAGGATGGCAACTTTGGAGACAAAACGCAGGAGGGAAGTAACTACACCTTCCACTGAAATCCTGAGCTGGGTCTGAGCACCCGACTAATGAGCTTAAAGTGTGATCACATAAGAGCAATGGAGACGAAGAGCTGGATGCAGTTGTATCTGGGGCTGCCAAAGGAGAGTCTGGTAGAAGTGGACAGACTGCCCAGGGAGAAAGGGATTTTAATTATGGAATCAGAAGGAAACAGGAAACAAGAATAAAGCAGCATGAAGGAAATGAGGAAAGTATAGAAAAAATTATCCTTACTCATAAGGAGACCCAGCATTTACCAGGGGGGAGGGGCAGGGGAGGGGGAACTCAGCCAGTTGAGCTGAAAAACCCCATCTAAATGTGAAAGCGAGGTGTGTGTACTGGAGCTGGGAATATTCATCAATGTGTTAAATGTCACACATTCTAAAAATATGAGATAGATTTCAACAGCCTATAAAGACCGATGATTGGAATCTTGCTTCTATGATGCTATAGCAATTCAGATGGTTTGTAAGTCTCCCTGGCAACAGCCGATACTACTTTTTGTTCTTTTTTGAAGTCACATGACACCTGATGTAACACTTAAAGAGCAGAGAGGAGCAGCCAATTATATTTCCTAATTGGTGACACAGACACTGAGGGCTGCTGTGGAAGACTTTCCTCAGCCCCTGTGGATTGTAGCTGTCAGAGCCAGTGAGATGGCTTAGCAGGTAAACACTGGCCTCCAAACCTGAAGAACTGAGTCCAGTCTCCAAGACTCATGTAATGGAAGGCGAGAACCAGATCCTGCAAGTTAACCTCTGACCTCAGCATGTGTACTTGGGCATGTATGTGTGAGCATACGCATGTGCCCACATACAAATACACACACACACACACACACACACACACACACACACACACACACACACACACAGGTAAAACAAGTTTCAGAAACAAAGCTATAACTGGTTGGTATGAGCTGGCACTTACCTGGGTGCTAACTTTGGTCTTCATTAGCTACTGCTCTGTGTGAATGGTGGTGTGGTTTATGAATTGCATGTCCATTTAAGTAAGATCCCCTCAAGCTTCTACTTGTAACATCTTACTTGTACCACAAATACAGTAGGTTAACCATGAACAGCTTACCATTTGCACCTCAAGATGAACAAGAGACTCATCTACTAGCTAAGGATATACTGTTACATCATGGTGAATGAGACAAGCCACTGAAATTGCCCATTTCTTGGTTTTCCATCTATGGAATAGAAACAATCACCAATGCTTTTTTTTTCTTTTCTCAAAGGTGAAGGTCTATAAAGCATTAAGTCAAGTTTTGTCAAATGCTTTTGGGGAGTGTCTGAAAGAAACAACCATCTTAGATTTGTATGTGGACATACCAAGATGCTACGTATCTCAACCTGAAGTCAGGTAGAGCATCCAGAAGCTTGCATGCATGAGTAAATCAGAGAGGAATCTCCTCTGGGTGTTCATTAAGGTTACAAAGAAGACTCAATTCGCAAAGCGTTTACCATTATCAAGCTGAGAGAGTTAAGATCCACAAACCCACCATGACTTGGTTCGTTTTTCAGTGGAGTCAGAAGTTCACAGGCACTAGACTCGAATGATGAGACTGACACATGTCACTGCCTGGACACTTGTTACTGTCCCTCCGTATCTTTTTCTTTAGTGTGAGAGGATTTCTAGAGAAAAGCAAAGATGGCCCACACATATTTCTCCTCTTCCTCTTCTTTAATTCACCCCACATGCTTGCATTCTGTACTCTGCTGTGGGGTTTAAAAGGTGAGACAGTGATACAGACATCCTTGGAGCTAAGAACATTCTAACAATGCTATAGCAACAGCGTTGGTGGAAGCTATTAAGCTCTTATCTCCAGGCCACTGGATAGAGAAACAGAAATACAGAGCTGGAAGACCTTGTGCTTAAAGGTTGAAATGCAGTTGAAGGTTAAAAGATAATAAGGACACAAAGTAACCTGAACTAAATGCCAACTGTGCAGGATAGATGAGCGAATGGGAGCTGGTTACTCAGAGAACGTTGCTGGAAGAGAGTTGATATGCTCTTGGAAGAGACCTAATATTTACTGAGTGCTTATGAAGTAATGGACATTGGGCCCTTTGCCTGCTTTTTCTCATGGATTTAAGGGTGGATTCTTGATAAGATAATGCACATGGAAAGTAATGATTGGTAGCATAGAATCCGGTTGTATAATGCATTTGTCAGGAGCGTGGAAATCAGAAAGAAGATGCCAGATGACTCTCAAAGCCCCCAAAAGGACTTTGGATATAAGAAGAAGAAGCCACAAACCATTTGGGGGGGGTAGGGAATTCTTTGTTCCCAGCCATGGGATTTAAGAAAGAGATACCCGAGACTGGGGAAAGCAATGTGATTGCTGAAATTAATCCAAGTATAGAAGAAGCATAAATCAAGGCTAAGGGCAGAGTGAGCTAGAAGAATGATTGCCATGGAGAAGCACTTGAATAATGTAAGGATGGAGCACATTAGAGCAGTGGTTCTCAACCTGTGGGGTATGACCCCTTTGGGGGTTAAACAACCTTTTCATGGGGGTCACATATCAGATACCTGCATATCAGATATTTATATTATGTTTCACAACAGTAGCAAAATTATAGTTATGAAGTAGCAATGAAAATAATTTCATGGTTGGGGGTCACCACAGTATGAGGAACTGTATTAAAGGGTCACAGCACTATAGGAAGGTTGAGAACAATTGCATTAGAGAAAATAAAATTGGATTTGAGTTTTGCTTGTATTGTTTGAAAAAACTATAAGGCCAAGATCTTGCTAAAGAATATTCACAATCTGAGAACTGCCTGATGGGGGCTGCTGGGATGTATCCTCATCACATTCTTCCCTGGGGAAACTGGGAAATAAAGCTAGCAGATACAGCTCAGTTACTTTTCTCATCACTGTGACCTGACAGGAAGGAAGGAAGAAGGTTTATTTGGGCTTGCAGTTTGAAAGGATATAGTCCATCATGGTGGGAAAGTCATGGTGACAGGAAATGAGGTATCTGGTCTCACTGTATCTGCAGTCAGAAAGCATAGAATGGGCAGGAAGTGGCCTGGGCCCTCAAATTCAAGTCACAGTCCAGTGACTCACTTTATCTATCAAGGTTCCACCTCTTGATAGTTCTACCATCTTCCAAAACAGCTGAGGACCCACTTCAAATACATGAACCTCTGGGGAACATTCCACATTTGAATCATGACAACAGGGTCTGCCTCCCCCAACACATGCTATTTCTTCTCCCCTAATGGATCATGAAAGAGAATGAACTCACAATGTCCACATCTACTAACTTCCAAATCCGTCCTTCAGTATTGAGTCCTTTCTCTGCAAATGGTGTCATAAGCTTTCTATTACTTGCCACCATGGCTTAGGGCTGTATTCTTATGTACAGTTGAGGGTGAGAGCAAAAATCCATTAGCTATAGGACAGCACAATAGTTTCGGAGCTAGTTCTCTAAATAATTCCACTATAACTTCATTCTTTTGTTTCATGTACAGAAGACAGGATGTTGAGAGAGATACAACATCTTACTTAACCTTTTGTGGTCTTGGGAAAGAATCAAACTCTCTGGCACTTAACTTATATGTAAAATGAGTGAGTGGATTAGGTAGCATATAATTGAACTCCTATATCCTGTGGTTTTATATCATGTAGATAGGCTTAACGATGTCTATAAGGAATAGTGTTACTGCTTTTATGAGTGTAGGTTACATCTTGTTGTGAATAGATGTATTCCTGAAGGGTCAGCTTGTGTCCAGGGCCAGTCATCAGACACTGCAGTCTCGTTGCTGAATCTCCAACCCAAACCCAAAAACTCTTGGGACTTAGAGGAACCAATGCATTCTTGAACAATGCTTTCTTTTATCCTGAGACTACAAATATGGTTAAGAGAAGACTGCTCAGCCCCTTCGTGTAGGTCACACGAGTGAGACGGACTACAAAGGTAATAGGATCCGACACCATGGTGTCTCCTTTACTACACTGGTTCTAGCCTGCTCTACCAATCTTCAGTGTTCCACTCACCTCAGGCCTGGGTAGCTGACCCCACATTTACTCCTTTTGTTGCCTTTGATGCAAATGGCTCTGGTCTTGCTGCACTCTTGCCTGATGCCTACACTCTGGCCAAGCCGTCTTCTGTGGAGAGGTACTCAATCTGCCTCTACCTCACTGGCATCAGCACTCTATCTTGCTCTCTGTAGAACCTGGCCACTGTTTTCCCTGCTGGATCCTGCCCACACCTTCAAATAGTCTGGATTCCACATCCTTACTGGCTAGGTAGGTACTAGCCCTCTCTACTCTTGCCATAATGACTCTCTAGAACTGGCATTGATGCCCTTGCTCATTGGGGTTCCTGATATGAGAGCTGTTCTGCCATGGATGCCAACTGATTTCCACTCTGTTCACCTTGGCACCCTCTTGTAGAGAGCCTCCCTGATAGACACTAAATCCCAAACCATGGCTGTCACCTGTAACACTAACTTTTACCCCCAGCCCTCTTACTCATGCAGTCTACTCCCTCTTCCAAATACTGTACCTACTTTTCCATCAGGAAACATCTTTGCATTTTTAATGATCTGCTTCTGTTCTTCCATCGATTTCAAGAAGTATGCAGAAGTTAATGATCATTAGAAAACATGCATAGTGCGACAGAATTTGCCAGGGTGCTTGGGGCCTGTCTTTGTTGCAGTATTCTGATCTTCTTAATTCTTTTGTTTCTGTTTCCTGAGACAGATCTCAAAGTATAACCTGGGCTGGCCTCACACTCACGGCCATCTTTCTATCTCTGCTTCCTGAGTGTTGTCTTATAGGCCTGTGCTATCCCCCAACTCGGAAGAGTGCTTTATTATTATTTTCACATGTGTATGTGTGTACAGTGTGTATATGTGTATGCATGTATATGCAAGCTCACATATGTGTGGGTACATGTGAATGTGTGGGTCCTTGGGCATGTGGAAACCCAAAGTTAAGATAGGGAGTTTTCCTCAGTTACTCTGCATAAGTAACTTCCTTAGTTACTTATGCATTGAGGCAGGATCTCTTAACTGAACCCAGAGCTCACTACTATAGGCCAGTCTAGTTAGGAACTTGCTTCTGGGATCCTTTCTCTCAACCGTCTGAGCACAAGAATTATAGGTGGGCCGCTCTGCCTTCCTGGCTTTTACCTGGGTTCTGAGGGTCCAAACTCTAGTACTCATGTATGTGCAGTAAATGCTTTATCCATCCCCCAAGCTTGCTAGCGGGGACCTTTATTCCCTAAAACCTGTCTCTAAATGTTGAAGTTTAGTGTCTCATTTATCTGTGAAGAATGATGGGGACTAAAGGAAAGAATGAGAGGCATCCATTGCTAAATCCTTTTTCTGGGGTCTCTCAGGAACAAAAGTCTTAGGCAAATGAGTCTTCCTGAATTCTTGAAATAAGCATGCAAATTAGACTGCCACAATGGCATTACACTACACCATATTATGTGCCCAACAGGAAAGTAGGATGAAATGCTAAGTCTCAGCTAAGTGCTTAGGAAACTTGTCCAGACAAGGGCTGGAGCGCAGGATGATCAACATTTGGAATAACCTTGGGTTTTAACAAAGAAATAGCTAAGTCAAGGCCTCTGGGAACCAGATCCAAAGCATTCCTCTCTCCTGGGCATTGTTTCCTTTTATTCCAAGCTCTCTGGTTGCATAACTGTCTAAACACATTCTGACATGAAAGGGAAATGCTCTGAACTCGCAGAGTGGTCCTGTTTGTTTACGCTCCACTCTTGGCTTGTACCTGCGCTTTTGCATCCTGGCAGCCCCTGTCTAAGATGCTGTTACGGAAATCCAGCATTTCCTTTATAAACAGAAAAAGACAAAATGGGCTTTTGTTTTCAAACCTCTTCTCTTTCACTTCTGACATTTAGTTCCTGCGCAGTGCACCTGGGATCCTTGAAAGGGAAGTGTCTGGAGCTCCTTCACTGAAAAGCTAAGGGAAGGCTGTCCTGCCAAGCTTGGGCATGCATTGATTGCTGCCAGGGAATATTAGGGTACCCCTCATGAGACAGGCACAGTGCCTTGCACAAAATACTTCAGACTTGATTAAGCAAGTGAATTGTCTTCAATTTAAAATATTATCCTTTTCACCTTTGAGTGGTAACTTTCCAAGTTTAAAATTTAATAGAATAGAAACTTGACTAAGAAAATTTTTGGCATAATCATGGCCACTCATCAAGCCAGAGATTTTAATAAGAAGGTTCAGACATAAGAGTTTTGGTGATCTGCTTTTTAAAGGCCCAGTGCCTTTCCCTAAACTATGTCCAGGTAAGTCATGCTTGGAAACCATAAAACCAAGTTTTAAAATAGAGGGATTTTGCCCCATGGCTACCATCACACTAGTAATTTCTCTTGGTTTTATGATTAATTGCCAACATGTTTAAAATCAATACAATTCTCATCTTAAGTTTGATTCCTTAGGTTAAGGCTGAGGTTCTGAGAGAGGAAATTCCTTTCTTATTAAAAAGAAGGCATAAATATTTCTTTCCTGTGGCTGATGAAAATCCAGTCAGCTCAGTGGCTTCAGGCGCTGGGGCCTTTTCTTCTGTTCATAGAAAATAACAGGATTGTACTTTCACTTTTAAGGGACACATTTAAATATCAAGGTAAAGGTATTTTTCACATAAACAGAATTCATTCCAAGTTCTTGGATAAAAGAGGCCGTGATAGTTGGTCTTCATCGACAGCTCTAATAGAGTTAGAATCACATCTCCCCATTTGTCTTTGAAGATGTTTCTAGGGGCTGTAATTAAGGCTGTAACCCTGAACGGGGTGGAACCGTTCTGTGAGCTGGAATCCAGGACTAAATCAAAAAGCGTGAAAGGAGAGAGTCCACTAAGCATGCGCATCATCTTCCTCAGCTTTCTGAGCTACATAGATGTGAGCAAGCAGCCTTATGCTTGTCTCCACTGTCAGGAGCCACTCAAGATGCCACCCTCTCTCACTATGACAGGTTGTACCCTAAAGCTGCAGCCCAAATAAGCCTTTCCTGTCGGATAGTTGGTCACAACAAAGAGAAAAGCAATTCACCCCAGTTCCCATTAACACCCACAATTAATGTCATTTTCTCAACTCAGTAAAAAAATCCAATTGCACAATTACTTTCTTTTGTGCCTTCAGTTGAAACTGAGCAAAAAAATTAAGACTTAGTAGTAGGGGGCTAGGGAGATGACTGAGCACTTGCTGATCTGGGTTCTGTTCCCAGCATCTACATGGCCACTCACAGCCTGTAACTCTAGCTCCTGGGGTCCAGTGCCCTCTCCTGACCTACCTGGGCACCAGTGTGTATGTACTATACAAAAAACTTATGTAGGCTTGTACACCTACACTAAACAAATAAATCCTGCTTTAAAAGATTCAGAATTAGTTTGAAAAATTAATCAGGTCTTATAAATAGTGCACAGAGAGATGTTTATTGTATAGAAAGTCATAATTTAAACCAAATTCCATTAGGTAATCCCAGTAGTTTAATTAAAGACCTTGCAAAATATGATATAGGATTTTTATTTTATTTTAACTTCTAAAATTAAATAACTTAAAAGGAGCTTTTAATATAAAAGAATTTCCTGCAGTTTTCATAAATTAGTGCACAATTTTCAAGAGATTTCTAATGATGGCAAGGGAACCCTATTATTTCCTTCATATATGGCATAAAAATGTTTTCAGGTATTCAGTGCAAGGTATGAATTAAGTTTTAAATTAAGAAAAATAGGGTGTGAAACTCTATGACCTGGAGGTCACTCATAAATCAGTACTCCTGAATCTTACTGCTTCCTATTGTTCTGAAATAAGATATTTTCTGCCAGGGCTGGAGAATTGCCTTGGTGGTTAAGAGCTTCAATTCCCAGAACCCACATATGGCAGCTCACAACCTTCTGTAACCCCAGTTCCAGGGGATCTGATATCCTCTTCTGACCTTCTTAGGCACCAGGTATGCACATGGTGGACATATATACATGCAGACCAAACACCCATAACCAAACGCCCATATAAAAAATAAAATAAAGTACATAAAATAAAATAATAATAAAATAAAAAGAACTACAGACATTTTCTGCCTCTGCTTTTTTCATAGAAGTTGTTCTTAGATCCTCTCTCAGCGCCATGACTCCATCCCTCCATCATGACAGCCCTACAGCCTAACAGAGCAAAGCCAGCTTCACGGATGGGAATGCAGTGTGGCTGTAGCTCAGTGGAAGAGTGTGTGCTTAGCGTTCACGAGGACCTGGATTCGATCTTCAGCACCCCCCTACCACAAAAGACTCGCGCTCTGTGTGAAGCATTAATTTCAGGGGAAATGAATCCCATTCCAACCTTTGTTTCCACTCTCATTGTTGAACTCTCTCTGTTAGTTTCTGTCCGGCATAATTTGAACCATTTGTCTTAGCCCCTGGCAGTCCTAATCCTTGGAGTTCTTCAAAAACTGCAAGCACTATAGTTCATTTTGGTGGCCTCCGAACAGAGCCTGTGGCTGAGCCTGACGTGCCATAGTAGGCTCTCCACTCATGCATGTGGCTTGAGGTCAGCTTACAACATCTCAGAACCAAACTTAGGTGAGCCTAGTGGTTAATGGATCGTTAACACATCCCAAGGCTAGGCCTGGCTCATTGGAGAACTAAGTTCTTGTTCTGTTTATACAGCTGGAGGATTCTGAGAAGTCTCAGAAACCCCAAGTGTGTGGATTCTCACCATCTTAAGATTGCTACCGCCTTTTTTTTAAAAAATCAACCTGGGAGTTTAGATAAAGATGAGGGCAATTTGGCTGTAGTGTTGGGATTGCCTCTTAGTAGGAAGAGAAACACAGGTAAGAAAGTGAAACTTGAAAATGATTTATGTAGGGCCTGACCATTCCTAAACATTTTGACAGACTTATCAAGAAAAAAAAAATACTCTACAGTAATCATTTAGCAATGTATACATGTACTGTTGAAATAGCTCATTTATATCCCTTATTAATTAGTTTTTATTGTCACAGAATACTTGACAATTTAAGGGAAGAAGGACTTATTTTGGTCCATGATTGGAGAGAACGTCAGTACACATTATCATGAGAGAGCATGGTAGTCTAGGCAGTAGGAGTATATAACAGAGGCTCTTCACATCTTGACTGACCAGGAAATGTAGACCTCAGGTGGGAACATGAAGCAGGCATCCCTCTCAATCCTGTTCCCAGCAACTGCCTTCTGCTAGTTAGACAACCAGTTCATGTGCATAATCTTGAGAGGGGCACTTTGCATCCAAAGCATAACCTCCGTCCACCACACACACACACACACACACACACACACAATGTGTATGTATGTGCACATTTTCATTTAACCAAAACGAAAGTGTTTTCTTATCTAATGTCCTTCAGCACAAATTCTTGTTTGGGAATTTTGCAGCATCTACCCCAAAAAACACCAAAGGACTCAAACAATGCTCCCTTTTCCCATGTTTCCCTGGAGCTGGGTGGAGAAGGCTAAGGAGGCATGCCAGCTTCCGGTCTACCAGATGCCATCTCTCAGCTTCCTCTTCCATCATCACTTTCCAAATGTCTTCCGGGAAATCCCTGGAGCAACAGTCTGAGAGGCAACAGCTTCTGGGTTTCTCTGTTCTAACAAAGGCACTTCTATGGAAAGTCTTAAAGGCAAAAAAAAAAGTGTAAATACCTCTTTTCAAAAGCTTCAGAAAAATCACTCTGTCTTTTATGTATTTTCAACAAACATGGGAGTAGATGAAGACCTATTTCCAGCTCAAGTTTTTATGATAACGACAAAAAAAAGAAGCATTTCTATTTTCTCCACCGAGTGGCACTTTTTTCAGAGAGATGGAAAGCACACAAGGAAGAAGTCTCCTAGGGCTAGATTCCAATTAACTTCTGTACCAAGTGCTGATAACTTCAGGCAATCACCGTTCTGTAGAAAATGGGGCAGAGAATCCAAACAACCATAAAGGCAAGATGGCTGATCAACCAAGACCCTGCACTGTCTCACTGTTTTCCCAGCTGGCCACAACTCTAGAACATCATGAACAAAACACACTGAGTCCTGTATGAGGTAGTCAGTAACGTGGAGGTGTTGGGATGTGTCTAGGGGTGCAGACTTGGCCATGGAGACTCAGAAAACACTTTCACAAACACGTCGCCCATCATTCCATACCGTGAGCTTTCCCAGGTCTGGGAGAATAGGAAGAATTTGAGATCTGGAGTTGAAGACCTACCTTTGGGCTTCTTACTATTCTAAATCCACTCTGAATTTTTTATGCACTTGTTTACATATGTGTGAAAAATCTTCATCTTAGTTTTTTGATGCAAGCTCTCTCACTGAACCTGGACTGATTCAGCTAGATTGTCTGGTCAGCAAGCCCAGGGATCTTTCTGACTCTGCCTGACCAGCACCAAAGTTACAGGTACATAGCACCACACACAGCGTTTTATGTCGGATCTAGGGATCCAAACTCAGGTCCTTATGCTTACACAGTGAACATCTGACCCATTGAGCTATAGCCCTAGGCATATACTTTAGGAGCTCTGTGGTCTTGAGCTAGCCATTTAACCGATGAGTTGCATAACAAACACAATGCCCAGTGCTGTATCATGGAGGCTGGGATCAGCAGCTACGGCTAGCCTTGCTCAGTTGTGAGTTGTTGGCTTTCTTCTTAGTCTATGGGTTCAAATCACCCTTCATGTTCCTCTTGGGATCAGCAGGCTAGCCTGGCTGTTTCTTCCCCATGGACATTCCAAAGCTTTCAGCATATCAGTTATCCTGCTATCTGAAGCAAGCCACAGAGCCACACAGAGAAGTCAAAAGAGTGTGGCAGAGTCACATGGCAAACATCATAGGTAACATAAAATGTATGGACCAAATGATGCCACTTACCACCAGCCTTCATTCTCCCCATCTCTGGTCATTATTGGGTAAGCAGGGAGGGATGAGGTATTTGTGAATAGAAAACCAGATGCCACTTAAAGGAACCCAGTGTAAGCCCTAGAAAAATAGTTAAGGTTCAGTAACTACTGCTTTCTTTCACTTCCCCTCTCCACCCTTGTAAAAAGGGAAATTGATACCTGCCATACTGGATTGGATTATTTATTGTAGTATTCTTTAAAGGGAACATATGAAAGCCCTTCAAAAGAACCTCAACTACTCTATAATTTTCATAAGGTAACAACTTACAGAATGTTTATCCTTATTCAGACACAAATAAATTCAAGTACTTGACTTGACTTCTGCTTTCCCTGAGTCCTTTCTCAGGTGGTCAGTGATGGCTTCCCTTGTGACTCACGGCAGTTGGAATTATAAGCCTAAGCACGTGTGTGTGGGTTAGGATGAGGGCCAGGGTTCCCAGGAAGGTGATTTGGAGCATATTAGTTAAGTAGCTCATTCAGTGTTACTCAAGGTATCTAGAACTCATCTGGAAAGCTATCATCAACCCTTGATTGCCCTAAAGCCGAAGTGTTAATGAGGATGTTTGTAAATAAGAAGGACAAGGATAAAACCTGAATGGTTGTCAGACCGTAATGAATGCAAAACTGTTTATAAAGCCGGGCATTGCAGGCCCCACATAATGAACCTTAATTGTTCAGCGAGCAGTGATCTCCAGAGACTCCGAGAGACATAAAGAAATTAACCTCAAAGATGGCAAGGATGCTAAGGACAAAGGGTCAGTGTTTTAGTGTGGCAGAGACAGAAGCCTGACCTTCTGAGCGTGACAAGCCTAATGGCCCTCATGACATTTACAACTGTTTCTAGTGTGGAGAAGTTTACTTTGAAGTTATTACCTCTGTCTCTGTCTGTCTGTCTGTCTCTCTCTCTCTCTCTCTGTGTGTGTGTGTGTGTGTGTGTGTGTGTGTGTGTGTGTGTGTGTGTGTGTGTTCCATATCCAAATGGAAACAAAGATTGACTCAAAGGACCGGCCATTGGCTGGAGGCTCCTGCACAGGGACATCCCTTCTCCTCGTGGGTTAAGAAGCCCTCCTCTCACAGTGGAAAGCCCTTTAGCCGGATTCCAGCCGAGATTCCCTTTCAAAGCAGCACCCATTTAATTCAGATTTTTGCCAGTTTCCACGTGTTTAACATTCATTGCCTGTTTCTCCTAAGACCAGGTCCACCTCAGATTATCAATATTGCCCTTCTGGAAGGTAGAGTATCTTTTGAAATGTGAGGCGGCAAGCAGAGAGCATCCCAGTTCCTAAACTCTGGCATGGAACTGGGCAAATTGTTACTCCACAGCTAAATAGTTTTGAAACATTGATCATTATCTAGATCATCGGTGTGTGCACTTATTGCCAGATTGAAATAGTTTGTAAGTCT
Organism: Peromyscus californicus insignis; assembly: GCF_007827085.1. NCBI lineage: Eukaryota > Metazoa > Chordata > Mammalia > Rodentia > Cricetidae > Peromyscus > Peromyscus californicus. Next base: position 64,749,195 of record NW_026294606.1, on the reverse strand, counting down.
ACCACAGCTGATCCCACCTCCCTGGGTGTCCCTCCCCTCATCAAAATATTTAGTCACTTTATGCATTGCACATGAGCAACAGCCACTGATATTTAAAGGGCTTGGGAATGATGGGCAATAACTTGACATTGCATTTTATAAATAACTGCCTCTTTGGAGAGAGACAAGAACTTTTGCTTGATAAGTGCCCTGGCTTGTGGTAGATTGTTGATGAATATTGGTTTCATGAATAAATAAATGGTTGAGGTACTGAATATTAATGCAGCAACTTAAAATAATAGTTTCTCATGCTTACTTTGCAACCTCCCACTACTAAAGAACAGAAAATAAATATGCTTTTAACACTTTGGATGCCTTAAATTGGTACAGAAGATTTTTTTTTAATGGGATGATGGGACCAGTGTAGCAGGATTAGCTTCACTGTGCTGTGTATGCTTCCACTGAATGTGTGACTTAGGTAAAACTTCTTTAAAGTATGACTGAGAAGACTATCTCCCCTAAGAGGGCAGAGTAAAAGAGTTAGGTGGGTTTTCTAATATGGAAGATACTCAGTACAGTCTGGCACAAAGTTAGTGCTTAGTAGCCACCATCAGAAATGGCAGCAAGAGCACCAGGGCATCTGAAACGCTAAGAAACAGGCTCTGGGTCCTTCACATCCCTGGAGTTTAGGGTTCTCTGTAACCGCACAGACTACAGGAAAAGCGTGGTAAATAGAAGCTAACGAGATAAGCTTGGTGAGTAAATGTTTCCTGTGCAAGTATGAAGACCCAAGTCCCTAACACCTGTGCAAAAAATCGTAAAAAGTCTAGGTCCTGGTGGATGAGATTATAAGTCCAGTGCTAGAGAGGTAGCCTGGGCCTTACTGGCCAGCCAACTAGCCTAATAGATGAGCTCTGGGTTAAAGGAGAGAACCTGTCTCAAAAAACAAGGTGTGGAAGGATGGAGGAAGACAGGACATCAGCCCCAGACCGTCACACACATGCACACAAACACACATGAAAGAGTGCAAAAGACGACATGGCGAACTACCCCGGCCTCCAGGGACTCGGAGTGTGAGAAGTGGAGTATGGGCAACCAGAAGAGTTGCATGCCTCTTGGAGGTGCTATATATAGGAGTTTCAAAATTCCTTCCCAGAGTCCCTTCCTCTGGCTCTGGGAGGCTGTTCTGGTTCCAAAAACCACTCTTGAAGTCTGTCAGACACCAAGCAGCCCAAAAGAGGATCAGTCTCACTTTCCCTTAAACCCTGACACTGCTCCATCCTGTCTACCCACTTAGAACACTTGGGGAAGTCCAGACAGTAAGGAAGCAGCTATGCCAAAGCTCAGGTCAGGGAGAGAACTGGAAATGCTGGTGAGGGGGGTTCAAGGACTAGGAGGGATGCAAAACAAAGCAGAATGTTCCAGAACAGATTTGTTTAGTGCCTAGTAGCAAGCAATGGATGTAGTGTGTTCTAGTCACTGAGGAATCAAACACAATGAAGGTGCAGTGTCACACACTGAGTGAGGGAGTGACAGGGAAATCCAGCAAGGCCATAGCAATGTTCTGGAGAAGTTGGGGACGTGAATAAAGGGGAGGTAGTTTCTCCCCTGACACCCCCAAAATAAAGCCTGTGGGCAGGCAGAGAACAGGTACGGAGAAGATAATGCAAGGGGGATTGAGGATGGGGGCCAGGGACTGAACTCTTGTGAAGACAAGTCCGTTCAGTTTCCTCGGAGAAAGCTGACAGTGATCTCCAGAAAGGAGAAATGCACACAGGTAGTAGTCCTTGAAGTCGAGTGGAGATCGTAGGAGCAGATCTGCAATCCCGGTAACATGGGCAGAAGTTTATACACAGAGTGAGGCCACAGGTGGGAGGGTCTAATTGGTTGGTGGAGTCTTGCGTTACATCTGCAACAAGGCTGTGGAGGCCAAGTCTTAGGCTACACTGTCCCCACCGCATCTTTAGGAACAAGAAGAGGTCTGACCCAGCATACAGCAAGTCCATTGCAGCTGTTTGAGGAATGACTGAAAAGAATTTATAGGAGACTCCAAATACTGGGATATTGAGTAAGACCAAGTGACATCTAAGGCAGTCATGAAGGAAGGAAGGTCTGGAAGCCCCTAGAAGTGGCAGGACTCTTTTACATCAGGACAGGGTCTTATACTCAGTATCTTGATGATTTGTTAGGATGTTGAGAGTCTGGACAAAGAGGTGGGTACTTGGCTAAGTGAGAATGCAGTTTCAGCCTGGGACATAAAGTTGAATAGCTAACACTGAACATAAGGAACTCCTGTGCAGACAAAACGGTCAGTCGGGGGTCAAGAGAGTTGGTATAGAGGTCAGTCTGGGGTCAAGAGAGTTGGTATAGGGGTCAGTTGGGGGTCAAGAGAGTTGGTATAGAGGTCAGTTGGGGGTCAAGAGAGTTGGTATAGAGGTCAGTCGGGGGTCAAGAGAGTTGGTATAGAGGTCAGTCGGGGGTCAAGGGAGTTGATACAGATTCTGGAAGCTCTTTAGCTCAGGGCCTTGAGCATTGGTAGAGGAAAGGTGGGTTAAACAAGGGTGAAGGGTGTCAGTGAAGGAAGAGAGAGAGCACGAGAGTCCACCTTCATCTTCCTGGGGATAATATGTGGATTGTTTCACCGTGAAGATGTGTTGGGACCTGGGTATAAGAGCAGCTGCTAAAGAGAGGGACACGTTCCATTCCAGGAGCAAGATACAGCTAGTTGGCAATAGCTATAAACCCCCTAGGTGAGTTCACATCTGCTGCATGTATCAAGTGCATGTACGTATGAACATGCCCTCAAGCTCTTGCAAAGACATGAATGTTCTTGGGTACAATGCAGCACTCATGCATTGAGAGACAGGTGTTGAATTCTGACCACATAGGCAATCCTTCAAGCCAAAGGTAGCACATCTTTTCAAGTTCATTACATTCCAGTTTCAGGTTTTTGGTATGTTTCTTTCATTGTCTGCTTTTTCTAAGAGACTGACAATGCTAAATGAGACAGCTAATCTTGGACAGTACCCCCCCCCCTCTCACACACACACACACATACACATATGCACACCACAGGTGTGCACACTAAACCCTCACCATACCATAATATTTCATACACGCATACATACACACACATGTACATACCCAGGTATGTACACATAATTCCCACTGCAACATACATACTGCACATACATACTACCCACACCATGCACACACAACTCCTCATAACAAACACATATACACATAACTACTATTACAAAACACACTACACATGTACACTATCCACACTATGCACATACACATACACCACACAGACACACACACAACTCCTTATAGCACACACACATATATAACTCCTAAACAACACAACACACACACACACACACACACACACACACACACACACACACCATACATGCATGCACATATATACACATGCATATACACACAAAGTTTAAAAGGTCAGCTCTTCAGGAATGGAATACATACATTTGATTTTTAAATTTTCCTGGAGGATATGTGTCCAAACATCTCAGTCAAACAGCAAAAATTCCAGTTCACTGTCCAGACGTGTCACTGGGTTTAACAAATGGTTATTTTTAAATATATAAGTGAGATGATTTCTTTCTCTGCTTTCTGAATATGGGCCAGAAAACCTTCTGAATAGTGGTGTCAACTGGTTCTGTTACTGGCAGGACCCTCTTTCCTAAAACGAAAGATGGATGGATGGATGGATGGATGGATGGATGGATGGATGGATGGATGGATGGATACAGTGATACTCTCACTCCCAGGAGAGCACATTGCCTGCTAAAGCTGGGAGACTGAGACCATCAGGCGCTCCGTTGCATTTGCCTCCTCTGGTTTGGGTGAGCTGCCCTGTAGTTTGTTCAAACCACTTTTCTTGGCTCAAATACGATACCTAAGACAGAGATCATTTGTCAAGTGAGCATGGTACACAGAGAGCTGTAGGCAGATTATGGAAAGAGAGAGGGAGGAGAGAGAGGGAGGAGAGAGCACCAGAAAGAAGAAAGAGAGGGGGAAGAGGGCGAGGAGTGGAACAGACTTCTCCCCGCGCAGCGCTTCTCAGGCACCGGGGATTCAAGTTAGATTGCTCTGGGTGCAGCGGCGACACCCGGGAGAGCGGGAGAGCGGAGCCACTGGCGGCTCCGGGCATGGCTCTTTTCATGTGGGATGCTTAAGGACGACACACAGACAGAGTAACTTGGAGAAGAGAGAAACTGGCATGAGGATTCCGCCAAAATGGAAGGGCTCCTATCTCCGATGAGGACCAAGGTAAGGGGGACTAAACCCCGGTTTCTTTGCATGCTCTTTGGCGGTTCAGAAAAGGTTCAGTGAAAGGGAAGATTGTGCGAGCTTTTGTCTCATTTCAGAATTAGGCTGGCGAATGCAAGTGGACCTCTCAAAGAAAAGCTTTGCCTCCAAGGCAGGGAGATTGCGATCGGTGGGAAGGGGAGAGCAGGGGAGAAGAGAGAGCCATCTGTCAGCGTGGACAATGGGAATCTTAGTAAATGAGTTTGCCCCTCGGTTGATTAGACAGCCATATTTTAGCAGGATTTCCAATCCTTCTTGCTTTGGGACCGGAGCTGCCCTTCCAGCTGTTAGTATGCTCGCAGGAAGTACCGATTTCTCTGGCTGCGCTGGTGTTTCGCAGGATGGGTCCTGCATTTAAGGCAAAGAGCATGCCCAACTCACACTGGAACATCCTCTCGGCTCCTCCTCTGTTTCAGAGCCGGAGGATGGGAAAGCCTCGCTATTGAAAGTAGGTTAATGCATTCTGGAAGCCGTTGTGTTCTCAGAGAACTCGCCGACCTGTACAAGAGATTTCAGAGCAGCGCTAATCAAACACACCTTGAACTTGTTCCGGAAGCGTGTAGAGAAAAAGCTCCCAAGACTGATCCCAGCCTGGAGATGCCGAGCGATTTTTCTCCTTGGCTGGAGTTTGCTTTTTACTTGAGAAAGGGCTGCCTTGAACATGGAATTTTCCATAGTAAGCTCAGATGAAAAAAGGACTGTTAGACACCTAAGGAATCCATGCATAACTTTGAATGGATGTTACAAGTTTTAAATGATGCTAGCAATATTACTTTTCTTAATTAATTTTAAAATTTAGGAGGCAAATAGTTCTTGAAACAGATAGCAGTGGTGAAACCATAGGATCAGGCTTTGATTTACCTTGTTTCTTTGGTGTGTGGCTTGTGATTCAAATATAAATGGACTCTTTTGTCAACAAAGTGGTTTTGGTTGTTTTTATTGTTGTTGTTTTCCTTCTAGTTAAAGAGCATGACTGTGACCTTTTGAGAGAACACTGGAGTGTTAGAACAGGGGTCTTGTGCATGAAAGCGCGACATCATTGGGGGCGGGGTATTCTGAATCTCTGCTGGGTTCACCCATCCTTTGATAACCATCCTTATTAGAAGGACAGCCCCGTGACAGTTGGTTACAAAGATTCTAATTGCAGCCCCTTGGCTGGCTGGCTGGCAGATCTCCTTGGAGACCCCTGTGGTGGTCTGTTGTTCTTCCCTCCCTAGGTGAGGTCAGGTTGCTTGCAGACAGCTCATTCCAAATGCTCGTCTCTGGATGAAGCATGCAGAGATCATGCAGTTTTCATGGCTGCAGAGAAAAATGGCAAATGCAGTTGGCTTCTTATTTCTCTTTATTGACAAGCTGAGATCTGAATGCTTTGTGGAATAGCTGTGTAATCTGTTCATTTGGCCAACTTCTGGAATTACTGCCTCAGACAAACTGTACTCAGATTGACACTCTTGCCGGGGGTGAGCACATCTGTGAATCTGAGCATATATATATATAAACCCATGCAAGTCCAACTCTCACAGACTTCAAGGGGAGTTCCCTATGTAAATGAGACAGTGCCCAGACACTCCACAAATCATGCAATGAGCCCATTAAAATGGCATGCTAAGGTAGGGGGAGAAATGGATATCTGTGGGTCAGATCGTGCATATATTATGTTTACCAGTTGAATTCACATCATGACTTGTTCTTTGGCCATCATGTTATCTAGGAAGCACTGAAACTAGAGGCTTAGGTCCTTCCAAAGTTCAAACCTAATACTACTACATACCAAATTGACTCTAGTTCAGATCTTTTAGTTTCTAGGTTACAAGGGATCTGCACGTGTGCTTAAATTGCTCCTGGGAGTTCCCTTTTTATCGCTTTTATTTCTGACTCTGGAAATTGATACCTTCCCATTGAAAGTCAAACTTACATTTGAATTTGGTAAGTTTGGTAACCTTCAGTGAGCCCTGCCAACTCGGGGAACAAGACCTGACTGTGTGAGGCTCAAGAACAAGCCCCCCTTCCTGAGTCTCAGCTTCCTGAATTGTTGAGTCCTGTGCTGTTGAAATGACCCAGTGGTTTTGTTTTTAATTCACCAGAGACTTAGAACACTGACAATGTGTTGCCTTTCTTAAACTTTGATCACACTATGCCCTATTAAGTCTGTTCTGGAATGTTTTCCCTTGTTGATGAGGATTTAGCTTGAAGTTTCTGATTTCCTGGGATCATGGAGGAGCAGACAAAGGACGCCTCCTTCAGCAAAATGTTGGTGTGTTGTGGTTACTTAATAACTTACTGACAATTTAAAGCAAGTGTTGAGATAAACTGGACATCATGCAGTAATTTCATTATGCCATGTAATAGACTTAACCAGCCTAAATCATGGGTGCTTAATGCATTTTTATCTTGGGATTTGCATAATTGGCACATAAATATGCATGAGATTCACTGGAAGTGGCAAAACAGAATGGGCGAAATGGTCGTGCGTGCTGAAATTAAGGCCATTTCTAGGAGGACACCTGAGCTTCCCCTGTCTCCTGGGTGGGTGCTTACACTTGACATACCTAGAAACAGACAGGGTGGCAGCTGGCTTCCCCTAATCACAGTGGATTGTCAAAGACACAGGTCTCAAGCACAGCTCTGGCTTTTGGCCATGTTCACTTGGGTCCACCACTCAGTCTTCCTTTTGTATACTGTAAAGCAGTCTAGGAGAGTCAACGGGCTGGTGGGTGTACTTCTGACTGGCCTCCTAGCAGGTGATAGCATAGGATGCAGAAGATAGCAAATGATGTTTGCAGAGGCAAGGTGGAAAGAAAGAAGAGACACCAACTGATTGGATTGTTTGTCCTATGAAGGAAAGTGGAAATAATGCTATACTTTATTGCCCTTGTGTACCTTATAAATGTCTCTCTTCAGTTCTTAACCTTTTCAACTCCCCTCCCTTCCATCTTCTGAGTATTGCTTCCAGTGAATGAGTCAGGGAAACAGCCTGGTGTTCTTCGTTTCTGTGAGTTCCTCTTTGCCTGCTGTAAAATCTAGGGTGATAGCCTGGACAAGACAGGGAAACGCAGCCAAGCCTGGTGTTTGTGAATGCAAGGAGACAACTGTAGCATGGAAAGGGGACGAGGGGGGTGAGACATGAGAGGAGGGAAGAGGAGTGGGGGAGATAGGAAAGGAGAGAAGAGGGTAGGTGTGGGAAGGGGAGGGAAAAGGAGGTGAAGCTAGGAGAGGGGAGGGGGAGGGAAAGAAAAGAATGTAAAAGAGGGGAAGAAAGAGGTGGGAGAGGAAAATGAAAATGGTGAGGGAAGGCCAGAGGAAGGAAGGAAGGAAGGAAGGAAGGAAGGAAGAAGGAAGGAAGGAAGAAGGAAGGAAGGAAGGAAGGAAGAAGGAAGGAAGAAATGAAAAGACGAAGAGAGAGCGGGGAAGAGAGGGGGACTGGAGGAGGAGGGGGGGGCAGAAAATGGAATGACTGGCCAAAGTCCATTCCAGTTGTGTTTGTGAAATGCTTATGCAATAAACAGAAAGTAGGTCCGAGTTAACCCTCCAGAAAAGATGGGTATTAACTCTGAAAGTGTCACAACTATTTCATGTGCTAATTGAAGTTTTAAAGAATACTTACAATGCTGCTGCCTTTAATATCTGTTCTGGTTGATAATGACATAACTCCCCAGGGATAGTACATTTTGGTGTGTCTGGACCTGTCTTATTTCTGCCTCCAAGACAGAAAGACATTGCATCATTTTCTGAATTAAAGTCACTTTTTTTTTTTTTTTAAGGGATGGCTTCTGATTTGTGGTATAAAATAACATTCTAAAGAATAGCCTCTGGGAAGGGTGGCCCTTTTGATGAAAGGGATATTTAAAGGGATGTGGAAGCTGAGCTTCTAAAGGAAACATGTCTGAGGGGCAGAGGATATAACTTAGTGGTAGAGAGAGCCTATGTAGAATGATCGGGGCCTAGGTTCAATCCTTTTACACACACACACACACACACACACACACACACACACACACACACACACTGAAATTATTGCAAGGGTTATGTCTCACTAGTCTAGCTCTCATTCTTCCAGGGATACATGCTGCATGTGAGCTGAAGCTAGCTCCATAAGCTGTCCTCTCCGAGTCATATTGCAGTTTTGGAAATGCATTAAGGATATAGATGTGTAGCCAGAAATTTCTCCAGTCCTGCCTTCTCCAGCGTCCTAACAAATCTCTCCCACTCGTGGTGCAACAGCACTTATAAAATAATCACTCAGAGGCTTATATTAATTACAAACTGTATGGCCAATGGCTTTCAGCTTCTGGCTAGCTAACTTTTTCATCTTAAATTAACCCATTCCCATTAATATATATTCTTGCCACGTGACCGTGGCATTACCTGTCTACTGGCGTCTTGTTGATCCTTTGGTGTTGGCTGGTGTCTCCCCTGACTCCACCCTTCTTCTCTCTGTCTCTCTGCCTGGATTTCCCGCCGGCTGTAAGCTTTCTTGCCATAGGCCAATGCAGCTTTATTTATTATCCAATGGGAGCTACACATATTCACAGCATACAGAAAGAAAGACATCCCACAGCATCGATGTAAGATGGTAAGAATTATAAATTACAGACAATATAGACATCAAAAAAAGTACAGTCAATCTGTGGCTCTTTGGACTAATTATCATAGATTGTAAAATACTTAAAGTCATTTCAAATTATGCTAAACCTGCCCAAAACTTCACCAGGCCTCCACGGAGAATAATTCCTTAAATGATCCATTGTATTCCTCACACTTGATGCATCAATTCAGATAAAACGTTGGACCCTCTCCTTTAAAGAACCCTATGAATCAGAAAACACAAAGAGCTAGGACATGGTTTAGCCTGTGCAGGATAAAACTACGAAGACCCTGACAGGTGCTTTCAGCTCTGCTGACTACCACTATGCATAAGATTATGTGCAAGCTAATGACAGCCTGGGCTTCATCTTAATGAGGACTGGAATTAAAGAGGACTTACTAGAGCTGAAGGATGACAGGTTTAGGTGAAATTTAAGGAAATGTTTGTTAATAGCAAAATATTAACCTAAGAAAGGTTGAAACATTCTTGAAAATAGAGGTCTCTGACGCCAGTCAGGAATAATCCTACCCAAGAACATATAATTCTGGGTGACAAGCCAGGAGGAGCTGATGCAGGCATTCTGTGCTTTTATGGTGCTGTCCATTCTTACCATAAGGCCTGACATGGGTCCTTGTGAAGCATGCATCAGGTCTTCCCACCCAGAGCTACTGTACATTACATGTTGAACTGCTGAACTCAATTCATCAAGCAAGACACAACCCTATTCTTCCCTAGAATGACCCAGTTAAAGGCTCTGCGAATTGTGGAAAAAAAATTGGGGCTATAGAACTACTCATTTGGTTAGATTTTCCTGTGATAGTCAGCCTTCCCTTACCATGACAAAGATCTGAGATGTTGAACTTGTCAAGAGAAAAGGTTCATTTTGACTCATTGTTTTGGAGGTTCTGTGATCTCCTGGACCTACTTCTCTTGGAACTGGGGCAAGGCAACCTGTCATGGTATGGGTAGAGAAGAGCTGTCCACATCATTGCTAAGTCAAAAACAGAAAAAGAGCAGGATCCCATAGTACCCTTGAGGACCTCCCCCAAAGTGAGCTAAAATCTTCCATTAGTCCTGCCTCTCAGAGGTTCCACCACATCCCAGTAGGACCAAATCTATGACATGGGCTTCTTGGGGACACCCCAGAGCCACACTAATAGAACTTACTAAAGAGGTGATGGGCAGGGTGCTATAGCCCATTCTAGTTAGACCACCTGGGTTCAGACTCCAGCTGTTACCACCTACAGTGTGACACTTCTGAGTCTCAGTTTCCTTATGTATAAAATAAATGTGTTAATAGAATCTAATTTTTATTTATTTTCATGCACACACCTATGTGAGTTTATGTGCAACATGTGTGTGTAGGTGCCAGCAGAGGCCAGAAAAAGGCCATCAGATCCCATGGAGCTGGAGTTACAGGTGGTTGGGAAGTACCCATTGTCCATGCTAGAAACTGAACCCAGATCCTCTGTAAGAGCAATACATTCTCTTAATTACTGAGCCATCTCTCCAACTCTAGATACTAGGACCTATATCACAGATCACTGTGAGAAGCAAACCCATTCGTAAGCAGTAGGCTTCAGTATACCATAACAAATGTAAGTATTAATAGTAAGAATGCATGAAAAAATAGATAGGTAAATATGCACAAAAGTGCAGATCTCATGCTTGGAATGAGCTGTCCTTGTGAGAACGAGCAGGAAAAGCAGGTGATCTGTCTTCTGTATGATGTAACTAAAATGTAGAGAGAAAGCCTCACCTAACCCACAAGCCCCCTGCCAGGTACGGTCTTCACCTGTCACCTGTCAAGGCTCAGCTCCAGGGGCTCAGAGAAAAGCAGATGTTCTTGAAGCATAAACCAGTCCTCGTTACAATGAACCCTTTCTCAACCAATGATTATGGTGGGTGGGAAGTTTCAACACCGGCAGCATCAATGTCAGCCAGGAGGTATCTGGTCAATTAACAAAGGGCAGCTTTGCCTTTGCATGGTTTCAGTCTTAGAAGGGGAGACATGGGTTATCATGCAGTCTCCCAGAAGTCTCCACCCTGGAAATGAGTTCCCCACCCCCACCCTGAGCCATCTGTCCATCATTTGCCAGCATTCCACTGCCTGGAACCCTCATGAGAGAGTCTGTACCTCACCTGGGTTCCCAGGTTCCCCGGGACTTGAGACCGACTTGCTTACTGTGTCCCATCCCACTTCATTCTCCCTTGACATTTGCCACGAGCAGTTCAGGTTTCACTTACCCCTGCAAATCACCCAAGAGTATTTTAAAGTTTCCAGGCCTCACTTCCGGAGATACTGATTCACTAAGTTCAAGGAGGTCGGGCAGAGGAATCTGCATTTTTGTCAAAAGGTTTGTGGGTTCTGGTGTCCTTCCATCGGGCGTTAAAAGAAACACAGCATCGCATAAGCTTTTGCCCTCCAGACACTAGAGGGCGCTATTCTTTCCAGCCGAATCTCTGCCTTGCTTTTCCTGTCCACCAGCCAGAGGACTCAAATTGTTTTGTTACAGGTCAGAAGTAACTTCCACCTGGTGTGTCGCTGGAGCATGCTCTTTATGCCTTCTTCCCAGCCTATGCATGCTCTGCAGAAGATCATGTTCATTAACTGCCCTCTGCAATGGACCATGAGCCTCTGGGCTGCCAACCTCACAGTATCTCCTCACTCCACTCACACACAGAGCAAACAGGGTAGCACACTAGGACTCTAAGTCCTTGGTGCATACTTGTTGACAAATAAGTGAGTGTAGAGCTTCTGTGGGTCTTCTAAGGGTCCCCAGGGGTTCCATACATACCAATGAGCAGCTCTTGTGCCACCAAAATAACTGGTTAGATTAGTCTAGAACTATCTTTAGATAAGGTGGGCAGAATCCACAGTGTGGGGTAATAGACACAGAATTTTCTGTGACGTTATGCATAGGTTCTTTCTTTTCAAGGTAGTAGTAAGACCTAAGAGGTACTGAGTGGTTTAATAATCACCAAGGTTATGAGATTGACTGCTGGGAAAACAACAATCACCTTGGGGTGGGGGTGGGGTCACTGTCTGGACTTATATTCAGAACTTTGCATTCCAAAATGTTGAAAGGCTTTTCTTTTGTTTGCTAAAGCTAAGGGCTATTTTCTTGATAAAGCATAGCTACACTTCCTCTAGGCAAATGGTCAAAATTGCTGCCTTGCCCCCCAACTTCCAGTATATCTCTACAGAGAAAGTTCAACAGCTAAGGAAAGCATGTCAATTTATGTCAGTCTTACAGAACTGTGTGTGTTTGTGTGTGTGTGTGTGTGTGTGTGTTGCGTGTGTGTGTGTGTGTGTGTGTGTGTGTGTGTGTGATATCTTTGTATGTCTAAGATATTTTTGTACTGCTGGGCTGAACCTGGGGCTGCATACATGCTGAACAAGAACTGGTACATCGACATACATACTCAGCCCTAACAAAACAAAAAGATAGAAAAATTGTATATGCATATGATATAACAACACATAAATGATTCTTATGGCCTCACTAATACATTAATATATAACATTAATATATCAATGTCTCACATGGCTTTGAGAACTGATGGAGAAAAAAATAGATTAACCCAGAGTTTAGAATGTCAATAAAGGAAGTGACAGGATGGAAGGCTTAGACCACTCCAGAAGAGAGAGGAAATGTCAGGAGGCATGGGAGCTACTGGGCTTCAGTAACCAGGCTTATGACAGGCCAATGAAACCCTGTTGGTTCAAAAGATTTCATGAGCTCTCTGGAAAATTTCTAGATAGCCCCACGGCCATGGGCTTCCTTAAGAGGAGCCAGGAGGGCCCTAGGGGCCACTCCCAGGAACTACCAGACCAAGCTACAAAGAACTTGGGGAAAGTAGGCAGGACCTTCTCCATAACATGTTCCTCACATGGACCTCACACTTGCTATGTAAACTGGCATGTGGACACAGCTCAGCATGGAACCCATCAAAATAGAGAGCAGGAGAAAGGAGGCTTTGTGATTTACCAAAAGTTGAAGAGCTGATTTATTTGTAGTAATTCCGTTTATCTTCAGGACAGACCTGTTTACTATATCCTAAGCAGGAGAGAGACAGCAAAACTGGCGAGTAAGAAAAAGGAAGGGGGGCCATTCTTGCAGCTCGCTCACTTATCCATCCAGCAAGGACTTAATAAGTGTTCCTCTTGAGTGATCGGCAATCAACATGCTTCCTTCTGTCAAGATGGCACAAACCACAGGGAAAGTGTTAACAAAGAGACCACAGCGAAACAAAGCAATGTCCCCTGGAGAACAAAGGGGGTCATATGTTCTAGAAGCTGGAAGCAGGAAACAAGAGTTTGTTTCCGAGGCCACATTGCTTCTCAGGAAGTATGACCATTTTAATACAAGTGGATGATAGCAACTGGGAAAATTAACCCCCACCCTGATATTCAAGGGGAACTGTGGTAATGGCAATAACTTCGTGCCTTCAAAGGAATAAAGATGCCTTCAAAAAAATTCTATTAGGCTCTCAGGGTCTCCTTTATCTTACACAAATAGCATGAACTCAGATCTATCTCAAAAACAGGAAAACTGAAATGCAGTCATTTCTCCAAAAATTTCAAAGCAATATACTATATGTAATGCTAGCTTAGAAAACACAGGACAAGGCACTATGGAACCTGACCAAGATGAAAGTTCTTTCTTGAAAAAAATCCCTTGAGAATAGAATAGCCCTCTATTATATTCATAGACATTCTGCTATTCTTTGCTCTCTGAAGATTTTTAATTGGAGATATATATATTTAGCGTGTGTGTGTGTGTGTGTGTGTGTGTGTGTGTGTGTGTGTGTGTGTGTCCGTGTGTCTGTGCTGGTTTATTTTTTGAGTCAGGGATCTCACTATGTTGCCTAAACTGACCTTGAACTCAAACGATCTTCCTGCCTCAGCCTCCTGAGTGACAGGATACAGGCATGCACCACTAACACTGGTGAAACAACTTTTTTGTTGTTTCTTTTGTTTTGTTTTGTTTTTTCGAGACAGGGTTTCTCTGTGTAGTTTTGGTGCCTGTCCTGGATCTCGCTCTGTAGACCAGGCTGGCCTTGAACTCACAGAGATCCACCTGGCTCTGCCTCCTTAGTGCTGGGATTAAAGGCATGAGCCACTACCGCCAGGCATTGGTGAAACATCTTTTAACTTATATACAACGTTTTCATGTTCCAAGTCATTTTTCAAATATTTTTCAAGCATGTTCTAAGAACACGAAATAAAAATAATTTATAAATTTTAAATCATAAGTATAGTTAAAATATTGCACCATCCTACTCTGTCCCATTCAGAACATGAGTCATGCCTTTGTCCAGAGTATTCACACAGTATATATCATCCACTTAGTAGGCATCGTGGTTATCAGATCAACTGTAGTTATATTATAATACCTGTATGTAGGGCTAGGGATTGTCAAAGTTTCTGACATCCATTGCGTGTCTTGGAGCATATCCCCACAGATAAGAGGGGGTTAGTGTACTTTCCAGACTGAGCATGTAATGGACAGCTCTTTAGTATAGACCTTGGCATATCTCTTAGGTAGATTTTAGAGATTATCACATTTGGTCTAAGCCAAGCATACTGCTATCTTGTGCCCTCATACGTATCCCTACCCTTAAGTGTAGTTCAGCAAAAGGGGAAGTTCCAAATCATCATTTGTAATGGGGGAGCACACATTAACCAAAGGTTATGTTCAGTTTTATGAACTGTATCCCAGGAACATCTGAGAGTTCTGGCGAAAGCAGCAAGGTACTATTAAAATGTTTTCTAAGCAGAAATAGTTTTTATGTAAAGTAGCTAATTTGATTAAATATTTTATTTACCATGTTTCTAGTATGTAAGTCCATATAAAGAATATAGGCTTGTATAGGTATTCCCAGTATAAGAAATAAAACATTACTGGTAGGTAAAGAGACCTCTCCCCTTCCCTCCCAGAGGAAGCTACTATCCTGAATTTGATGTTTATCATCTCTTACTTTTATAGATATTTTATTATAAATGTTTGCAATAAAAATAATATTATATATGTCTTAGTGCTTCCAAGAAATGGTAGCCTAAATGTGTGTGTGTCCCCAGTGCATGAATCTTCTGCAACTTATTCATCTCACTCAATACTCTTGTGTAACAGTCATGAGTGTGGATATATACGTAGCTGAAATCCATTTGTTTTCCCTGCTGAACAAATTGCTTGAGTACAATATTGCCACAAATCATAGATTCATTCTCTAGTGGGCAGACGTTTCCATTAAAAAAAATCACAAACTATACTTCTTTGACTGTACTTAGACACATTCCCTTGAGCACATGAACAAGTCTGTGAGTGTGTACACATGGGAGAGGGATTGCTGGGCTGTGAGGCATAGGCACCCTAACACTAAATTGCTCTCCAAAGACATCGATGATTAAGATGTGTTCTTTGGTCCCTACATTGACACCTCTCTATTCACTGTTCTGTGGGGGTCCCTCTGTGCACAACTTAGATGATATCAAAAAATGGAAAAGTGGGGCTGAGAAGACAGCTCAGCGCCTGCTTCACAAGCATGGGGACCTGAGTTCAGATTCCCAGGACCCACATAAAAGCTGAGCAAAGCAGCATGTAAGAGCAACCCCTGTACTGGGGGTTGCAGATAAAGACGGATCCAGAGGGTTCACTGGTCAGGCAGTCTAGCCAGTATGAGTACTCCTAGTTGAGTGAGAAACCATGACTCTAAATAATAAGTAAATAAATGAATAAGGTCGAGACTGACAGAGGAAGAACGTGTGTAGGCACCTCACCCCGACACATGTGCACACACATACAGAAAGTATAAGTACTTCTGTTTATGTACAACACACTTATTGTGCTTGCTTTATTGTGTCCTGAAAGTGAAAGTAATGACGCAGATCCCCCCCCCCCAAACCTCCATTCACCTCCACTCTTCCGTAACATTGGCTGGCGGAGTCCGCACTCTCACACCCACTAGCGTGCGTGCTGTTGTATGTAGTAGCATCGACTAGCAGGACCTGATCAGAGGTCACTTGAGTTTACTTCCTGTATCTGAAACTCAGAATTATGTAAAGAAACACGGTAGATTCCATAACCCAAACCAAGCCCATATTTTTTTCAGGGTGTCAGAAGATACTCTATCCAGGAAGATACAGCGGCCTGTTCTCAGATCTCTTGATTCTTTCTTCTTAAGGCTTAGGTTCCCATGATTGCTCATTATTTATAGGCACCCCTGCCTGGCTGGGCTCAGGGGTATTACTAAGGTATGATTAATACTGTCTCTCAAGGTGCTTTGGAAAGCATTGGTATTTTATATTTCCAATACAATAATCTTAAAAATATAAAGAGGGCTGGCAGCATGGTGTGGTGGGTAAAGGCACCAAGTCTGACAACCTGAGTTCGATCCCTGAGACCCACATGGAGGAGGGAGAGAACCATCTATGAGTTGTTCTCTGACCTCCATACATGTGTCATGACATACACACACACACACACACACACACACACACACACACACACACACACACACACACACACACATACACACCCCAAATAAAATTTGTATTTAAACATTTTAAACATAAAGAATATGGGAGGATTTTGAATCAGTTAAGGGCCACTTCATAGATCAACACTAGTCCTATTGTCTCATCTGCCATATTTATTAAATGCCAATGAGAAAAGACCAGAGGTTTATCTAATACAAATGATGCTTCTCTGCCAAATGTAGACCAAGAGAATCACACTGAATTATTCAAGAGTTTCAAGTTTGGTTAGAGAAAATAATGATAGAAGAATTCACCCTTTACCTGAAACATGGTGACACGGGCATACCACATTCAGATGATCCACCAAGTAGAACCCAGAAATGGATTCGTTTGAGTAGTGGTACCATTCCATCACTGCTGGGCTTCATCATCAAATATTAGTTTGAATTGTATTTATGTATTTTTATTTGACCTTCATTGAACTGTATAGTTTTATAAGAACTTTAAGTATAAGGAGATTATTTTTTAATGGTTATGCATATTTAAGGACCTATAATTAAGATAAAAATAAAATTAATGAACACTATGGGCTGGTAATTGGTTGTCTTGGAAGGGATCCACATATTCCTTAAGTGAGATCAATAGATAGAGCTGAGGCCCAGCTGGGGCAATGACGTATGCCTTTCTAAGTCTCTGCCACGGCAATCATGAGCACGAGAGATAATTTACTCATCAACTTTAAATCCTTATGTGGCCCACTACTTGCCCCCTTCTTCAACAGAGACCCTGTTTTATTCCATCACCATGTAGCTCTCTCATAGCTGGGGAGATGCTCAAAATTCTAGAGAGCTTGTTGTCTAGAGAAAATACCTCTGCCAGCCTCTCTAGGATCATGTCCAGGCATTTCAAGACAAATATTTCATATCCAGATCTTTAAGTGTAGGTTATTCAAGTGCTGGTAGAGCTAAGACACCAAGAAGAAGGAGGAGGAGAAGGAGGAGGAGGAGGAGGAGGAGGAGGAGGAGGAGGAGGAGGAGGAGGAGGAGGAGGAGGAGGAGAATGAGAAGAAGAAGAAGAAGAAGAAGAAGAAGAAGAAGAAGAAGAAGAAGAAGAAGAAGAAGAAGAAGAAGAAGAAGAAGAAGAAGAAGAAGAAGAAGAAGAAGAAGATGATGATGATGGATGACAGCAGGAAGCTGTGACCTCCAGTCAGGAAGGAAAGGTACCAAAGGCAGAAGCCAGAGCCATGTGTCTAGAGTCAGAATGAAGTGGGGGATGCCTGGCAGGAGTTGAGTCTAGTAGAGAGGCAGCCCAAGTAAGAGCAATTAGAAGCAGAGAAAGAGTCTCCCTTCTCACCTCTCTCCAACCTTCTCTCAGCACTTCCTCTGGCAAAGCCAGATAACCAAACAGTCTTGGAGTCACACCTCCCTGTGAGAAGAAGAGGGGAACAGATACTAGATAACAACCTCTCCAAGATTCCGTTTTCTGGTTGGATGACCCTCTCCTTCTCTCAGACAGCTCACACTGGAAATGGCTGCTTAGACATACTTCCATACTCCACACCTGGTAGAACTTTACCCAGTGCCAGGAAAGGCAAACAGCATTCCTATTCTGTACCAGTTCTGATTGGCTGCTGCTCCTGCCTGGGGCGCTTGTGTGTATAGTTAGAAAGATTGACTGATTAACAGTATCTGCCATGAGTGTGGAGTGGGAGTTTCCACACTTATATTTGGTATCCACTACCCTACCTTCTGCTTCACCAGAAGAACCATCCAGAAGGAAATACGTAGAAGCTAGTTTCTATATAGAACAGACATGAACTTTACCTATAAATTCAGGTGTTTAAGGATGTCCATTTCTTTTTCATTAAAATTAATTAATGGGCATCTTAATCTTCAACCTGCCTGAAAAGGTAATTCAGTGAACCTGCTCTTCTTATAGGGAGTATGGGAAAAGGAAAAAAAAAACTTGGTTTAGGGTTACTATTGCTGTGATGAAACATCATGACCAAAAGCCACATGGGGAGGAAAGGGTTGATTTCACTCACAGTTCCATATGACAGTCCATCATCAAATGCTGTGAGAACAGAACTCACACCAGGCAGGAGCCTGAGGCAGGAGCTGAGGCAGAAGCCATGGAGGGGTGCTGCTTACTGGCTTGCTCAGCTTGCTTTCTTATAGAACCCAGGACCACCAGCGC
Source organism: Peromyscus californicus insignis (assembly GCF_007827085.1). Lineage (NCBI taxonomy): Eukaryota > Metazoa > Chordata > Mammalia > Rodentia > Cricetidae > Peromyscus > Peromyscus californicus. The sequence goes on along the minus strand of NW_026294606.1, from coordinate 64,730,617 downwards.
AGGAATGGCACCACCCACCATGGGCTGGGCCCTCCCCCATCAATCACTAAATAAGAAAATACCCTGCAGGCTTACCTAGAACCCAGTCTCACAGAGCCATTTTCTTAATTGAGGCTCCCTCCTCTCAGATGACTTTAGCTTCTGTCAAATTGACATAAAACTCCCCAGCACAATCTTATACCACAGTCCTCCATGGTCACCACTGCGGGCTCATTTCCAGGCCTGCATAATAGAAGGTGGGTGGCTCTCTTCCCCTGCCATCTTTGCAGAGCTCTGTGCCATCTATTCACAGGAGGGCCATGCTACCCTTTTTCCTTGGGTCTTGCTTTCTTCCTGGTGAGGTATAGATCCATGTGACTCACACCCTCTTTCCAGGCTTTCGGGTGGGGAATCTTTCTTCTCCACTCATCAACATAGAGGTTCCACAGAGGGAATCAGAAGTAGACATCTGTTCCATTGCGTCCTTTTTTATCAGCCTAACCAAGATGCCTGTCAGACATCCTTTTCATTTTTTTATTTGCTTGTTGGTTTTAAATTTTATTTTTCAAAGACAAATATTACATGTCAAATATAAAAATTGACCTTAGAGCAGTAGAACAGAATGATAGTTACCAGAGCCTGCGGGGTGAGGGGTATTTTGGATAAAAGGGAAGCAGTTAGTAGAATATTGTATTTTTTCATGTGTATGAGTATGTGGTAAGCTTGATTGGATATTCACGTCTGTGTGCATGTGAGAATACAGATGTGCACATGGGCATGTGTGCACATGCATGTAGAAATTTGAAGTTGACACTGAGTGTTTTCCTACATCGTTTTCTACCATACTCATACCTTATTCATTGAGGCAGGATCTCTCAGTTGAACCTAGATTTTAAAGACTTGTTTATTCTGGCTAGCCAGACTTCTTCAAAGATTCAGCTATTTTTTTGTTTAATATTCTGCATGATCCTTAAACTTTGCCAATGGAAGTATGCAACTGTGTTCTGGTTTGGCCTCATATTCATTTCTTTTCCAGAAAATTCTAGGTTCCTGTGAGAAACAGGGCAAGGGTATTCCATAGCTGTCCCTTCTAGCTTCTCCCCATCCCACGACTGCTCCGTGCTCTGCTCAGGAAGCCCTTGAGCCTCTTTTAGGGAAGCCCATTGCTGAGGTAGGAAGTGTCTTGCAAACAACCTCTGCGTTTGGGCAACAGTGAAAACATCCTTCAGCTGAGGAGCACAGGGGCCTGGGGTTTTCTTAAGGCAGGGGAAAAGATAAGGAAGAAACAAGGCAATAAACCATCTCCAGAATCCAAGCTTATGGGCTTCCTAAGAGCCATGCCCTGGGGGCTATGGGTAGAGAGGGAGGGCTGTTCCCATGGTCCAGAGCCCTGCTCTTCCCACCAGACCTTTCTTCCTCTGCAATTAGCAGAGACCCATCTATGTGAATCTCTTTCGTATCCTTGTCGTCAATCGACCCAACAGAATAAATTAAGGGAGGGTGGAGAGGATTAGAAAGGATTATTCTGGTTTATGGTTGCAGAGTGCTGCAGTCCCCCATAGCAAGGGATGCCTGATGGAGTCACATGGTCCTAGGTGAGCAGGAACACAAGGCTGAGTGAGTAGCTGTTCACATGGTGCTGAGCAGGAAGCAGGGAGTTCAGCAGAGACAGGGGTGGGGGCGTGACCTTCAGAGGCTTGTCCCAGCAGTCTACTTTCTCCCGCTACCAGAATCCATCTCCTGAAGGCTCCACAGACTTCAAAATTATATCGCAAACTGGGGCCCAACCATTCAAATCATGAGCCAGAAGGGGACATTTCAGATTCAAACCATAACACCGGGCAGACTCAGGAGGCACCAGTAAATAGAAATAGCCACAACTTCTTTTATGGAACTTAAAAACTGGGCAGTCAGGAGATTGCCCGATCTTAGCCTCTCAGGAGAGTACACAATTTCCAGCCATGTGACAAATCCAACACGTAGACTGGCAGCTACAATTCTACACTGTGATTTCTCTAGATAAAAGCCCGGCATCTGCAGATTACATGGTCTTTCCGTGAATGAGGATGGAATTGGTACCCTTCCTTTGTGGAGTAATTTCTAAAAGTGCTGATGTGTTTCTACCTTGTTTCATTAGCCAGCGCTTATTGGAAGAGGAGGTGGAGGGGATAGAAATGTGCAGTTTGGGGGTCCTGCCTGTGAGTGGGTTTCCTAGGAAACCACCTGCGATCAAGTGCGGCGGGCTCGCTGAGACACGGAGGAGGGAGAAATATGAAAGTGAAGGTATATAGAGAAAGAGAAAAATAAATCACTGTCTGAGCCCCCTAGGTCTTTAATTAATGAAGAACACACACTATTTTCAGGAAAATCCCTTGGAACTGCCGATGAGATCAAGACAGGGATGGTAGGGGACGTGCAAAAGGGTGCTTCGGCTGCATATGGAAATTATCTAACACAATTTGGTCCCATCAATATGCAAAAAAAAAAAAAAGCAATACATAAGTGAAACAAAAACATCAGCCTCATTTCAGCTTGGCACAAACAAATGTGCCTCTAAGAATGAAGGTGCCTCCATTTGCTCTCAGCAGGCTGTGGTTTGTTTTACAGTGGTGCCTGGTTTTACCCAGGGTGGTTTTTCACCCTCATTCAGTGATCAAGAGCATGAACTTGGGGCCTGGAGGAAAGAGAACTGGCTGGGGTGGGAGTGCCCCTTAAGGATGTGACACATGTTCATTTTACTATCCCCATACACCTGTGATCATCACAGCACCTCTTGCCTCCTTTCTGAGAGTAGGAAATCAAATGCTGATTGAAGTGTGCGGTTTCATTTGCTGTGATAAGATACTCTGACAAAAGCAGCTTGGGGAAGAAAGAAGAAAGGGATCCTTTTCACTAAAACTCATAATCCACATAATAAGGAAGACAAGGCAGGAGCTTGAAGCAGGTTACCTGATACACACAATCAAAAGAAGCGAGATATGACTGCCCATCCTCTTTATTCTTACACAATCCAGGTCCTAGCCTAGGGAATAGTACTGCTCACAATAGGCTGACTCTCCCTATATCCATCAATAATTAAAACAATCCTCCTCAGGCCAACCTCAACTAGACAATTCCTCATTAAGACTCTCTTCTTGGATGATTCTATGTTGTATCAAATTGAGGGCAAAAACTAATCTGCAAAGGGAGGCTTTAAAAGATTTTTTACTTTGCCTCTAATATGACTAATGTGTATATACAGTACTCAGCATATTACAGGAGATACAGTCACTTGATGGATCTATAATTTATTTATTTTATTAAAATTCATGTACTTCCATGACATGAGCATTTGGTGCAAGCAAAAGCCCTTGAAAGTGTATGCTTGGACTCTGAATAGGTAAAGCTTGATGGACGTTAAAGTGTTCACTGTATAGGGCTTAGGTGTGGCTCAGTGGTACAGCATTTGCCTGGAATGTGTGAGTCTCTAGCCTCAATCCCCAGCCTGCAAATAAACAAATAGAATGTGTCTTTTGATTTCTCATGGTGTTTGTGAGTTCCTGGAAACATCTTCATGAGGATTTGTAGCTTCTGGGCTCTGTTGTGTGAATTCAGTTTGTTTTCAGTTGTGCGTATATAATCACACATTGCGACTCATTTGTAATTACAAGTGTGGAGGCATCTTATATGTCTGGGTATGTATAGAGGAAGTAAAATCTTAAGACCAACCTAATAATTTACAAATTGCATTAACACCCTAAGGTCTTGCCCTGGGTTTTAAAGCTCAGTGTTTCTGGATCAAGAAGTCTTCATAGTAATGGGGGAGAGAGTTGCTTTGAAAATTAGCGAAGAAGGGCTGGAGACGTAGTTCAGTGATAGAGTGCTCACATAGCAGATGGAAGGTATTGTGATTGATTCCTACCACTGCAAAATGATGGTGGTGGTGGTGGTGGTGGTGGTGGTGGTGGTGGTGGTGGTGGTGGTGGTGATGATGATGATATTAAAAGTTTTCTCTTGACTCTAAATCCTTCGGAAAGTGTCTTCTCTGTCTATGTACTCCTGACATAGGAAAGCTCTGTCTGAGAGCATGGTGGTCCTGTTTCAGTCAAGCCTGGTGACAGATGAAATGATGACTTCTACAAAAGAGATAAAGACAATAACAATGCAAATGCTCTATTTCCTTTTTATATCTGACCCCCTGATATAGACTCTCAAGTGGTAAGAGAGTTTGAGTGCCTATCAAATGCTTGGTGGAACTGAATTTTCTCCAATACCTTCTGGGTAGCTCTGTATCAACAGCCTAGTGCACATCTACATAGAGGATCTCTCTAGGGGTTGTAGCAGCCAATGCCATAGTGTGTTGCTCTGGGCAAGGATATAAGGTATCATTGTGTGGTAGTTTGAATAAGAATGGACCCCATAGGCTCATATATTGAATGCTTAGTCACTGGAGAGTGATGTTATTGGAAAGATCTAAAAGGATTAGGAGGTGTGGCCTTGTTGGATTACATGTAGCCTTGTTAGAGGAGGTGTGTCACTAGGGGTAGGCTTTGAGGTTTCAAAAACCCATGCCAGGCCTAGGCTCTCTCTCTCCACCACTCTGCTTACAGATCAGGATACAGTTCTCGGCTACTGCTCCAGCACTGCCTGCCACCGTGCTCCTCACCATGATGATAATGAACTAAGCTTCTGAAACTATAAGCCCCCAATTAAAAGCTTCCTATTAGAAGAGTTGCCTTGGTCATGCTGTCTAATCACGGCAAGAGAACAGTGACCAAGACACACTGGAACTACACTATCTTCAAACACCTCCTGGTAGGAATTATGCTAACCATCATTTCATTAAAGAAAGTGAGGGTGCAGAAACATTGATCAACTAGCTTCCAACCACATAGAAAATGGGTGAGTCAGGATTTGCACTGAGGCAGTTGTGGATCTAGAGTCCACAGGTTTCACGAGGCTCTTTAGGATGTCTGGTCTCCCGTTGGATTTTGGCTCCAGCACGTAATAACGCTGCTAGTCTTAAGAACAAAGTGATCACCCATCTGGCATAGCTTTGGACTGCCTGACCCATACCTGACCCTCAGAATCTTGTTCAATTTCATTCATATATTATTCTCCACCATAGGCTGGCAGTTCTAGAAGACAGCACATCCTTGGCCTCCTAAATCTCTAAAATCAGATCCTCTTTCAAAGCACCCCCCTGACCCTGACATTTGCTTATTTCTCATTAATACATGTCATTCTAAAAGGAATTCAAGCAACTACAATAAAAACATGCACACCTATGCTTATTAAAGCAAAATGGAATATTGCAAATGGGAACAGGAAATGAAGCAAATAGATGATTACATATTTGCTGTAATTAAGCATTACATTTAGTTATTACTCTGCCATTTACATGTACTGATTATGTACAGATCTGCATGTTTTTTTCTGACTCACATGCCTGACACGTACTACGTAACTTGGGCAGGAGAAAGGTTATTAAGATGGAGATGTGAATGTGTCTCTCACCAAAGGGTAATACATGAGCCAGTAACTGATAATAACTACACTATGTAGAACCAAGAACTGTGTTAGGTTGCTAATGTTATAAATACAGATTCTGGAAGGCAAAAATTCCAGGCAGTTCTGGGGATCCAAATCACTGTATTTCCAAGATTCTAAAATACATCAGTGGCATCTTTATTGACCGTGGTCAGGAAGGAGGGGTTAGGGAGAAGTCACAAGGAGGTCAGGAGAAGAGCAGCAGCTGAAAACTGAACAGAAAGTTGATCTGGACAGTTAAACATTTGGGGCAGAGGAGATGACTCCATCATTAAAGTGATCACTGTACAAACTTGAAGACCTGAGTTCAACTCCAAACATCCATGTAAGAATCAGGCACGGCGACACATCCTATTATCCAGCACAGAGCAGGCAGAGACAGGAAGATCCCTGGGGCTCACTGGCTGCTTAATTTTTCCTAGTCAGTGAACTCTAGGTGGAGTGAGAGACCCTGCCTCAAAAGTAAGGTGGAGAAGTAGGGATTAAACAGCATCTCCAGGGTTGTAAGCTGATGACTGGCTGAACTTCAATTTGAACCTGAGCTTCTTAGATATAGAAAACATGTTTTTAATATGCTACTGTGCTGAAAGGTAGAAACTGACAAAAAATTGAGGGTATATTCATCTTCTTTGGATATAAGGGTATAGGATACCTATCAGAGAGTAGACAGAACTTCCTTTTAAAAATCAAGGTTATTTTTCATCAATAGGATAATAAAGTATACTTAGTGTCCCACAGGGTCTTGAAGATAAATTTGTGATAATGCTTAGAAGTTTTTTCATGACAACCCAATGCAGAAATGAAAGGGCTCTCTCAAAAGGCTCAATGTTTATGAGCTCTGTTGTTTGCCCTGTGACCTTGGGCAAATTATCGAACATCTCTGTACCTCAGTTTTCTCATTTCTGTGATAGGGACAGCAATAGGACCCACCTAGTAGAGTTACTTAGACTTACCTAATAGAAGGAGGAAGACACTGGATAGCATCCTCTAGCCTACTTATGCGCGCATGCACATACACACACATACACACACACACACACACACACACACACACACACACACACACACACACTACTCAAGCTAGATATTGCTTTACTAAGTATCATACTGTGAGCTCTGTTCTATTGTATTATATCCTACCATCTCAAATCATTTTCAAATCAAAAATTCTACTCTGGCTGCTACTTTTCCTACAGGAGATAACTGGTGACAAAATCTAAAGCTAGTATTTATCAGGCATCAGTTATCTCTTAGGCTGTTCTCACATACCAACCCACATACACTAACAAACATTCACAGATGCAAGAGCAGAGTCCTATTTGTAAATTATAGGGACACTCTGTCTCAGATCCACTTTTGAGTACTGATCCTAAAGAGGGTCCTAGACAATGACCAATGAGAACATATGTTCAGAAGATGGCTCAGGAAGGGTCAGCAATAATAGCACCCCTGTTTACATGGTCCCAAGCCTTATTCCATATACATGAACAGTTTTGTTTTGAAATGGGGTCATATTTTCCACGCCTGGTTGATCTTAATATAGAGCAGAGAATGGGGTGTTTGATACAAGGAGGGTTAATGACATGACTCTTCCTAAGTTACTCTAAGTCACATGGAATGGATGTGAATTCTCCCTTCCTGTGGCTTTCCTGCTTCCTTAGCAATTTTACTTTGTGGCTGTTGCCCTCCTTGTGGGTATCATTGATACTTCCTCTCTCTGTCCTTCTATGCCTGTGGGTATGCTCTGTCTTCCTATTTCTCTATATTTTATATATGCCCATGACAACCCTTCTCCAAGTCAGTCATAAGTGAGGCTTGAAGTGACTTTCATTCATTCCTTTGCTCTGCCAATCAACCACCAACAGTTTCTGCAGGTCTCAGTTAGATGCTAGGGATGGAGCTTAACACTTGACTGATGTACACAAAGCCCTGGGTTCAATCCTCCAGTACTGAAATACAAATACACATCATCGGTGGCATTATTTTGAGCAGAGACCAATTGAGGTTTAGTAATTTTTAATTTGTGAAATAAAAATTATCTATGATGCAAAGTGGGTCTTTTGGACCCACACTGTCCAAAAGACTTGCTTGCCTATAATACTGATTGCAGCAGAGACTAAGAGGAGTGGGGGAATTAGGAAGGAGTTTCTTGGTAAGTAGACTTTGGGCTTCACCTTCATTCTTCTCCCTTCTCTTCTCTCCTCCCTTTCAGAACCAGTTCTCAGAGGAGGCCGCCAAAGACAAGTGACTGTGGAATTGTGCTGTAGCTCCAAGACAAAATGACTTACATGTTTTAAAATGAATTTTTTTTTTGATTAACCATTTTTTTTTCTTTTTTTTTTTTAATTTTTTTTAATTTATTTTGCAATACAATTCAGTTCTACATATCGGTCACGGATTCCCTTGTTCTCCCCCCCTCCCGTCCCCCTCACCTTCCCCCCAACGTCCCCCCCCCATTCCCATCTCCTCCAGGGCAAAGCCTTCCCCACAGACTGAGGTCAACCTGGTAGACTCAGTCCAGGTAGGTCTAGTCCCCTCCTCCCAGGCCAAGCCAAACAATCCTGCATAGGCCCCAGGTTTCAAACAGCCAACTCATGCAATGAGCACAAGATCTGGTCCCACTGCCTGGATGCCTCCCAAACAGATCAAGCCAATCAACTGTCTCACCCATTCGGAGGGCCTGATCCAGTGTGGACCCCTCAGCCATTGGTTCATAGTTCATGTGTTTCCATTCATTTGGCTATTTGTCCCTGTGCTTTATCCAACCTTGGTCTCAACAATTCTCACTCATATAAACCCTCCTCATTCTCGTTGATTGGACTCCCAGAGATCCACCCAGGGCCTAGTCATGGATCTCTGCATCCAGATCCCTCAGTAGTTGGATGAGGTTTCTAGCACAACAATTAGGGTGTTTGGCCATCCCATCACCAGAATACTTACCTGGCAGGGGAGACACCATGATCAAGGTTAAAATGAATTTTTATGTGCATTGGTGTTTTGCCTACATGTATTCTGTGCACCATCTGTGTGCAGTGTCTGTAGAGACCAGAAGAGGGTTTGGGCCCTTTGAGACTGGAGTTACAGACTGTTGTGAATCACCACATGGATGCTGGGAATGGAACCTGGGTCCTCTGGAAGGGTAGCCAGTACTCTCAACCACTGAACCATTTCTCCAGTCCTATGATTTGCATTTTAATGCAACTTTACGTCAAAAAATTGAAATTCTAGGGATGAGAATTTAATTAGAAAATTTTAATGAGAAAATTGGGGAACCCTAATTACCTTAAGAACATCCCTTCTCCCTAACTCATATTACATTGTTCTCCTCTTTAGCATCTCTTTAACCAAGCATTTTATTCCAGCTCTTCTAAAGTCCCACCCCTTTGTCCCATGTCACAAAGAAGACCACATTGTATTAGTAATTTGTCATTGCTGTGACAAAAAACTGTCAAAGGTAAATTAAGAAGGGAGACTATTTTGTCTTAAGTTTGTCTTAAGTTTCAGTTGCAGTGAGAATGGCATGGTAGCAAGCGTCTAATGCAGCTGATCACACAGTGTCCACAGCCAGGGAGCAGAGATTGATGAACACAGATAGATGCTCAGCTCACTTTCTCTTCTGTACCTTTTTAATCCAGCACAGGGCCCAGCCCACATTCACAGCAGGTCTTCCTATCTCAGTTAAATCTCTCTGAAAATACCCCCATAAATACACCCAGAGATTTGTCTCCTGCATGATTATAAATCCATTCAACTTGACAGTCAAGATTAATGATCATGTCTGCAGCTGTGCTCCTCTTTATAATTTTTTTATTTTAATTGGAGAAAAACTAGTTAGCCTTCAATTTCTTATCTTAATCATTGTAAGTGTGTATTTAGTGGCGTTACGAACAGTTGCATCAGGTGTGACCATCACCATCTTCCATCTATTTAGTGAAACTCAAATCTTTGTACTTATTGAGCAGTATCCGGTGCCAAGGCTCTCCTCCATTTACACCTGGGCAGCCACCTTTCTGCTTTCTACCTTTATGAATCTGACTTCTTCAAGTAGTTCCTGTAAGTGGAATCACACAGTATTTGGTATGTGTCATTTTGTGAATGGCTCATCCCACATAGTATCATGTCCTCAAGACTCATTCACTTAGTAGTATATGACAGAATTCCCTTCACTGTCAAGGGTGGATAGTACTCTATCGTATGTCTATAGTCTGTTTGTTTTGCTTATCATTGAGGAACAGTTTGGCCATTTCTGAAACAATCCTGCTGTGAACATACATATACAAATACCTCTGTAAGCCCTGTTTTCAATTTAGGGAGTGCATGCCTAGTAGTAAAATTGCCAAATCATATGGTAGAAATTCTATTTTAGATATTTTTGGGGAACCACCATTTATTTCCTATAGCATTTGATAGTCCCTTTAACAAGGCACAAGTATTCCAACTTCTCTACATCCTTGTAGCATAGTGTTTTTATTTTTTCCATTGTTTTCAAAGTGACTGTGAGGCATTATCTCCTTGTGGTTTTGGTTTGCATCTCTCCAGTGATTCATGATGCTGTGTATCTTTTAATGTTTACAGTCCACTTGTATATCTTCTTTAGCTAATTGTCTGCTCAAGTCTTCTGTCCATTTTTAATTGAGCTTTGAGTTTTTAAAATGTGTACGTGTGTGTCTTTGTATGGTCTGTGTGTCTACATGTACACACACATGCATACATATGTGTGTAGTGGCTGGAAGTCAGCACCGAGTGTCTTCAATTACTCTCCAACTGGAACTCACCAATTTGTCCTGTCTTCGTAGTGCAGAGGTACTGTGGGATGGTCTTTATGTCAAATGTGTTGCTGATTGGTCAATAAATAAATCACTGATTGGCCCGTGGCCAGGCAGGAAGTATAGGCGGGACAAGGAGGAGAATAGAGCTGGGAAGTGGAAGGCTCAGGGGAGAGACTGCCAGCCGACATCAGGAGAAGGAAGATGTAAAGTACCGGTAAGCCACAAGCCACGTGGCAAGGTATAGATTAATAGAAATGGATTAATTTAAGCTGTAAGAACAGTTAACAAGAAGCCTGCCACGGCCATACAGTTTGTAACCAATATAAGTCTCTGTGTTTACTTGATCGGGTTTGAGCGGCTTGGGACTGGCGGGTGAGAGATTTGTCCAGACTGTGGGCCAGGCAGGAAAACTCTAGCAACACAGAGGTTTTAGACATGTGCCACTGGGTGCTTTGTTTTACTTGAGTGCTGGGGACCTGAACTCAGATCCTCGTGATTGTGCAAGCACATTACTGACCAACCAATCTCCCCAGCCTTAGGCTCCATTTGTATTGTACAAATGATACCCTGGCAGCCAACTGTAGGAAAAGATAGGAGTCTATATATTTTAGGAGGCATGACTTTTAAAAAACTATTAAAATCTACCTGGCCCTAAGTGCTTGTCTTTGCCTACCTGAACTCAATCTGCCTTTGTTGATAAATGAGGACATTAGATTTACATTCTCAAAATCTCTTCCAGGTCATAATTTCCTAGATTCTTAGAAAAATCAAGTATTGCTTTTGGCATATGAATTATCAGGAAATCCTTCAAATCCACCTATCAGGGTAGATTTCCAGATAAGAACACATAGCTTGGTGCCTTGGTTTCTCTTCATTTTATTTTTAGGTGTTTGATGGAGTTTTGACAGTATTCACAGTCAAAGAGGCAGTTACCATGCGATTGTACCTTCTACAGGGTCAGCATTTTACTCAGTCAGGTTTGTACTTAAGTCACTTGACAGCTTCCCTTAATAGCAGACCAGCCCGCTCTGCTTAGAAAACCTGTGCTCAACAGTTTACAGCTGATCACCAGCCCGTGTACGTAAACGATGCACACGTCTTGAATAACCATTACTGCAGACGGAGAGGAAGCACACTCAAGGGATTCAGGACAAGAAGGCTGGAAAATTCTAGTTTTTAAAAAAAAACTTGCCTGTTTGTAGCACTTTTGTTTTAAAACAAAGCGTTCTTCTTTCATTGTAATGCTTCGATCTGTAACACAGGCTTCATCATAGAGTATTGATCCTAATAAAAACTGGTCACCCCAGCCTTTTTTATGAACCTTCTTTTTTTTTCAACATGATGTGTTAGAACAAATACACATTTTGTGATATTTAAGGGGAAATGAGCTTTTGTTTGTTTGTTTGGTCAATCAACCTTTATTGAATTCAGTTTCTATAGCAGGATCCAAAGATATAAGGAACTAGTAGTATATGTGAAACACACACACACACACACACATATATATATATATATATATATATGCACACACATATAAGTGGGTCTTGAGAGGAGCAACAACATCATCCTATCTTTATCTCTATTTCCAAAGACAGTTATGAAAGGATTAAGAAAGATGATGCAATGGTCTTTCCTTCCCTTCTATGGACAAAGAGAGAGAAACTAAACCATAGAAGGACAGCTCTAAGAAAGATGAAGAAAATCAACTCAGGATAGCTAATGTTAATACCAAGAAGAGAAAGTACCAAGAGGAGACAAGGACAAGAGTTGATGCTCATTTTCAGATATTAAGGATAAAGGACATGTAAAATTCAACATCTCAGATCCTCAAGATCCTTGCCAGTGTTAATGACACTGATGGCATCCATCTTAAAAGGTTATAGTAAGTACCACATAATAACTATATAGCACTCCCTGATAGATGGCAGGTGACTCATGCTGTGGGATGTTCTGTATGGCAAATGTGTTGCTCTGATTGGTCAATAAATAAAACACTGATTGGCCAGTGGCTAGGCAGGAAGTATAGGCGGGACTAACAGAGAGGAGAAAAGAAAGAACAGGAAGGCAGAAGGAGTCACTGCCAGTCACCACCAGGACAAGCAGCATGTGAAGATACTGGTAAGCCACGAGCCACGTGGCAAGGTATAGATTTATAGAAATGGATTAATTTAAGCTGTAAGAACAGTTAGCAAGAAGCCTGGTACGGCCATACAGTTTGTAAGCAATATAAGTCTTTGTGTTTACTTGGTTGGGTCTGAGTGGCTGTGGGACTGGCAGGTGACAAAGATTTGTCCTGACTGTGGGCCAGGCAGGAAAACTCTAGCTACAGACTCATCTCCGGTTAAAACAGATTTCTCTCATACTGGCTATGCATTCTAGGTCTTACATTTAGATGTTTTCCAAAATAGTCATCCAATTTAACGTGAATAATAAGAAAAAGGATTTATTTGTTTGAAGCTCTCTTCAGGGGACATTGTTTCTAAATTGTTTGGTATAACACGAACACACATAAGAGGTCAAGGCAAAGGATTACAGCATGTGCACAAAAATCATAGAAATGAATATTTCAGGGTTTTCTAGGAGAATTTGACCAATACTACTGGCCAGGAAGCCAAGAGTAACAATCTCTTGTAAGAAACACTATTTGATAGAATTTTTAGTTTCCATGATCAATTGAGGAAAAACAAAAAAACAAAAACAAACAAAAAAACACTGCTCAGTCCACATTTTCAGCCTTGGAGCTGAGGATCAAACCCAGGGCATTGTGCTTACTAGGCAAGCACTCTACCATTGAGCTAAATCCCCAACCCCTTCAGCCATTTTTAACACAACCCATTTAAGAAGTAGGATGATGTTATTTATGACATGACAGGCACATCTGATTTCCTACCATAGTCACACCTGTTCTTTGACTACGAAATTTTAAATTTCCTTTGACTTTGTCTATTTCTTCCTGTTCCTGCTATTTTTATGTAACAATAATACCAACAGGGTAATAACAAAAATGTTAACAGACAAAAAGCCAAAGGTACTCACTACTCAGAATGGTGACTTTAATTCTCGTGAGTAGATTAAAATTCCTTGACCTTTGTTTTTTTTGAATTGGTCCTCTGGCAGCGTTAGAAAGATAATAATGTAGGTTGAATTAATTTATTTTGCTATCCTGGCCACCAGACCTTACTACATAACTAGAAATGGATCTTTATATTTGCAGGAAGTTGGATTCAGCTGCCCACTGTGCTGTGAAATCTTTTGCTGAACATGTTGGTGTTATTAACATATGACCATATGGCTAACCACAATGAAAGTGACCAATTAACGTTCCCAAATAAATGGTCAGGTTTATCAGTTCCTTCATGCATCAGAGCTAAGTGAAACACAGCAACTCACTTTCCAGTTCAAACTATTCTAAATCTTTTGGACACTCAGTTTACCTGCTAAGTTGCTGAGGTGGTCTTTGTATCTAGCAATTGACTTTTTCCCTTTCTTCTCTCTTCTCCTTCTCCTCCTCCTCCTCCTGTGTGTGTGTGTGTGTGTGTGTGTGTGTGTATTCATATGGAGGGTACATGCATTTGCATGTACATGTGGAAGCAGAGGTCAGCCTCAGCTGTCATTCCACAGGACACTGTCCATCTTGTTTTTTAAAACAAGGTCTCTCACTGACCTGAAGATCACCAATACAGCTAGACTGGCTGACCAGCAAGCCCCAGAGACCCACTTGTCTCTGTCTCCTCCGTGCTGGGATTACCAAAGAGTACCCCCACACTCAATGTTTTTTTCTTTGTTTTGTTGTTGTTGTGTTTGCCTGCTTGGCAAACACTTTAGCTTCTGTGGTATCTCTATACTCCATAATAGCCTCTTGTCTTGAAGAGCACACAGGATTTCTTATAGAGTAACTCTGTTCAGAGTATTCTGGAATACCCAGCTCCAAAAACGCTTCCTAGAGAAAAAGACACTTAAGGGTTTAAACCCATCTCGTGAAATTGAAAGAAAGAAAGGAGGGGGAAAAGCAAGAATGAGCAAAATATTTTCAGATAGAAATAAAATCAGAGGATCAGGAAGCAAAGAGGCAGGCTCCCTTGTGGACTAAGAAGGGGAAATAATACATTCACAACTGATGGCTACTGAAGAGTATTGGTGAAATTATTAAGGCCACTCCATGTAGTTGAAAGGAGATTTATTTAATGGCGTAACTTACAAATTAAGGGATAGGTAGGTTGCAGGGTCTGGGGAAGGTGTATCGCAGTCCAGCAGTGTTCTCTGGAGCTCCGCTTGGCCCACCTCCACCATCCAAGGTCTCCCAATGGAGAGAGCACTCCCGATCCAGCTCTCGGGTCCCCAGGCGCCTCCCTTGGCCCCGCCTTGTAGGCGTGACAGTTGCCGAAGTCTCAATGGGGGTTGGAACTTCCAGATCAAAGCTGGAATGGCTACCCACTACATCTCCCCCTTTTTGTCTAAATAAGAAAGTTCTAACCTAATACAAGACTATATACAAAGGAATGGTTATCAAATATTGTCCAGGAATAATGAGGGATAATGACCTAGATAAGATGGAACTACAAACAATGCAAACAATATCAAGCAAGAAACACATACTAAAATCCATAGAAGTATAGAGCATAGGTAAATGGCATGTTACAAAGATCCTTCCAAAAGGTGTCCTATCCTAAAGAACCTGAATCTAATACTTAATATGTTCTATCTACTAAGTTGTAACTATAACTGCTAGTCTTCAATCCCATCAAAGACCTGAGAAGGAATATAATGGTACCTGAGAAATGGTACATGGATGCAAACAACTTTCGGGAATCTTGCAAGAGTAGACCGAGACAGCTGGCAGCCTGGACAGTTACCTAATGTTCTCCAGCTACAGAAGAGAGATCAAGGTGAGGAATGGGAGAGATCCTCACATAGGGAGAGGCTGTGGAGGGAGGCAATTGTGGGGTGTCTCTAGTCTATGAGAGTAGGTTTTCCTGGACATCATAGTATGAGTTTTTATCGTGCCTCTCTATCCAACCTCAATCACTTTAACATTCGTATTAAGCAAACAATTTCTTGATGTGGAAATCGGTATGTGCTGATAGCTTTCGAGTCACAAAGAAAAATTCAAAATGTAGGTGTCTCAGTGAGAAAGGAATGAAGGAAGGAAGGAAGGAAGGAAGGAAGGAAGGAAGGAAGGAAGGAAGGAAGGAAGTAGGTGCCAAATGAACTTGAAGCCTCTGTTCAGTCCAGGGCAACACTGTCTTGCCTCTCTTCATGACTTCAAAACGCTTACATTCCATGGCAGAATTAAAAACCCAGCTCAAAAAGCTTGTGTGCCCACATGTAGACTGTGTATCTCATTTCAGAACTGGAATGCATCCTTCCATAGAGAATAGGGAAGTTATATCTGCAGAGAAGATGGGTTTTAACGGATAAAGGTCCATATATACTCCTTCCATCCCAGTTGATGTAAAACAAAGACCAAAAAAGAATGTCTTTAAGAAACTGTGTCCTGGTGTGGTGGCTTAGGAAAGTCACAATAGCAGATCTTGGTGATCTCACTTAGTGCCTAGCCCTTGTTGAGTATGAATAATCATGAGGTGACAGTCACTGAAGGGAGACATGTGAATAATATCAGTCCTGAGAAAGTTACCTGACAGGGAGGTAGACAAAATATATGACTCTATAGGATGTTTGAATAATCTTGGTAACCATTCAAGACTTTCCCACAATTTCTCACAACTGTATTCTAATTAATTAGGGACATTTGAAACATACTCGCTCCCAAAGATTACTTTAAAAATATCAGAAAGCCTTTGACAACCAGAGGAGACAGACCAGTGAGAGGTTCAAGGCCAGCCTTGGTGAGAGTAAGGGACCAGTATCTACAGCTCTTCTTTGCCACCACATCTCTGATAGTTTGAAATGTATCAGAAATCTGAATTTTCAATGCTGATGAAGACAGATGTTTTCTTATTTTAAAAATAGTTTCTCATGAAAATTGTATGGAAAGTTAATATTTTGTCTATGATACCTGTAGTCTGAATTTTTTAATTAGTCTCTTAAAATCTCTATGATTCCTCCTGTTGGGGGATGTATTTCTTTCTATGTGTGTGAGAGTTTTACCTGTATGTATGTCTAGGCACCACAGTGCTTTGTGGAGGCCAGAGAAGGTGTTGGATCCCCTTGGAACTAGAGTTCTAGACTGTTGTTGGAGTCCATATGGGTATTGGGAATCAAACCCGTGTCCTCTGGAAGAGCAGTCAACTCTTTTAACTGCTAAGCCATCTCTCCAGCATCCATGACCCTCTTTATATTATTGGACTGGGCTGTGTATCCTTATTCCTGCAACAAAAGTTTGTGATCATTGGTTTTTAACCTATGTTGAGTCCTCCTTTTTTGTGATTCTTTTGTCTTTTGCCTCGTTTGTTAACTTACAGACAATGGTACTTTATATTTTCTCCTCCCTCTAAGTCTGTATACCTATTCCCACCTATTTTTATTTCTATCTCTGATGATCCATGCATCCACCCACCTAGCCATTCACATATTCGCACATTTACCTATCTATTCACACATCCATCTATCCATCCATCCATACATACATACATACATACATACATACATATATATGTACAACCATCTATCATCCATCTACCCACCTACCCAGCCATCCACTCACTTATCCATCTATCTATCTAAAAGATCTCATGTTTTGGATTTAAGGAGAACACTGAGTCAGATTATCTTTTTGAGCAAGCAGTTTATTGGAAGAGTCACCAATGCTACTAGCAGACAGACAGACAACAGCGTGGAAGGGACACTGAGGAGGTTCGAGCTAATGAGGCAAAATGAGAGTTGCTTCTTAATAGACCTCAGACATAGGTCTGTGCTTCCTCATCAGGCATCAAGAAAGGGAGAGGCACATGTCTTTGCCATTGGTAGTTATCACCTATGGCCCTTTGATGTATCTGAATCTGTACACTCACTTGGGAGCCTACAGGTTCAGGTAATTGGGAATCTGTTAGGAAGTTAGAGACTCAACCGCTTTCTCCAGGAAGAGTGTTTCCCCGTAGCTGTAATGCGAAGGAGAGAGGGACAGGAAGGTTGCTGGAGGAATCGTGGCCTGCAGCACATCAGTCTAGTCTGAGTTCTCATACCGTACACCTTTCCCAGCTTAATTCCCCCAAAGATTTCAATACACGTTTTCTTTAAAACAAACAAACAGATGAACGAACAGGATAGAAAGAAATAAAGAGGAGTGTACATGGTAAAAGACATTCCAAAATTAACTGAGTCGTCAGGAAAACTTACCAAAATCTCAGTGGCAGTTTTCAAAGGGTGGTTCATATGTGGCTCTAAATAGTCTAGCAGTCAAAGAACATGGTAGAAATTAGCACAAGGTAGACCAGATCCTCAGGAGGAAGCAGTTCACACCACACATCATTCCCTTCTCTCTGCTAACTACCACTTTGCCTCAATATTTTCCCACATGACTATTGTAAAGGAATTAACTTTCAATTCCGTCTGTGGTGTTGGAGCTATAGCCTTTATCTCCTGACTGATGGGCTTTGTGAGGATGAAAGGTCAGCTCCTAGAAAGAGGCTAGAAAAAGTTTGAGGTGCCTGTTTTTCCATGTGAGAGCTAGCATGCCACACCAGAGTTATGAATAGACAATAGTGATCCGAGGGAGCTGTCCTTCTGAATCCTCCAGCCAGAGATAGAGCAGTATGTTAGCCAACCAGGCCTTGGCAGCCATGATGAAAGCATTGGTGTCTTGCTGGCTCAGGCTGCCCTCTAGCAAGGCCATTAGGTACTCCCTAGGTGGCCAGCTAGTTACAATGCTGTTTCTTAGGGAGTAGTCCAAGTGTTAAGAGATAGCTGGCCAGGCATAAAGGACCCATGTGGGCTTTTTACCTATGCTCAAACTCCAGCCTCACTATTCTCAATCATTGTCTTGGTTGTTTCATTCTTTGTTCAGTTTGCAGATGCCAGCTTTCTATCTGAAGCCCATGGGCTTAAAAAAAAAAGTGATGTTGACTTGAATGCCTCAAGCCCCAAGTAAAATGTCTGAAAAACCCCTTAACAAAATTCTTTTCTTGTTACCTCAACCTCAACTCACCCCACCATCTGCTAAGTTGGCATCATTGTTGCCAACCAAGTACATGGTTTCACCTCTACATCTGGAACCAAATCTTCTGAAGTTTGATAAGAATTCACCAACTCAAAATTGTGCTGATTTTCTCCTTATCCCAAACTGACTGATGAGGGCCAGAGGGTACAACAGGTCGAAGTCTTCATAGAGAACCAGGACAGCTTGGGCATTTTTGCTATAAGGAAATAGTGTTCCTAGAAACCCTAAAGCCATGATAGAGCTTGGCTTCTGTTGATCAGGCTGCAGCGAGGCAAGGCAGAATGGGACTCAAAGGGAAGGTGTGAGATGTCATTGTAGGCTTCCCTACAGAAGGTCCTCGCACAGCTGGGTGTGTATCTGATACTCGCTCCAATCATGATGGCTCCAGACAGCCACAAGCCTTCTGGCCTATGCTTATGTGTAAATGTTCTATCACCTAGAAGCATTCAGAGGAATATGGAACTGTGGGAAAGACGGCACGCCTGCTGTTTCTTCTCTATTCTCTTGTTTTCCCTCACAAGTACCTTGTAGATTCCCCAGCTGAGAGGCCACCACGATGATACACCAGTCTCTTCAGGGGTGAGAATACTAAGAGGTGAGCTCAGTCTCCCATCCATCCCCATCTCCCACTTCCAGGACACTTGCTCTGCGCTCCTTTGCCCCCAGCTTTTCCAGTCTGCATGTTGAACAACATGAAAAGGCTTGTGAGGTGCTCGGGGAACTCCCACATTGATTGTGGGTTTGAGTTTTGTGCCCCACTGGTCAGGTCAATTGGCTGTGTGACTGCAGACTAAAGGGTAACCAACAACCAAGCTGAGGTCTTCAGCTGGGGCTGTGGAGGAGGGGGCGTTTGGAGCAGGAGTGAAGAGGTTATAATTATGGTTAAAAGAAAAAGGCAGAGGTGTGTGACTTCAACAACCATGTTCCCAACAAGGGCGACTTCTTGCAGGGAAAGAAGGGCCTAATGTCTTGGGTCAGTGGACTACAGAAATTGGCCCCATGTAGTCAGTGGTGCTATATCATCTCTCTGTCTTCTGAGCAAAGATGTTGAACTGCACATTCCCTCAAATCCAAACTTCTCAAAGTAGACTGACAGATGGGTCAGGGTTTCAGCCGAGAGCCCCAAATATCCGTTAGGAGAGGTGGAGCCAGTAAACCTGGGGACAGCCACAGCCCTCAATGAAGCTGCTTGGGCATCATTTGGATCTGTGTCACGAAGTCACACTGAGCTGGATTTCTCACTAAGGCTGATTATTGAGCCAAGGTGACCCAGGGGAGCCACTACGTAGAGGAGATGGCAGGGTGGTTGGGGCAGAGGTTTAGGTGAACTGGCACAAGCCACCAAAATGTCCCCTGTCCCTCCGCTGCTGTCTCCCTCTCCCATCCTTCTGGTGTTCTTGCTGGTCTTGGTGTTGTAGATGTAATAATTGCCGGGAAGTGTGTGGACTCTGTAACTAACCATTTCCTTTCTTCTGGTAAGAGCTGAAATGGGGGATTTTGTGTTGGGATGCATAACACATGCTGCAGTAGGGAGTGTAGGGCATATCAGGACCAACTGTAGAAGAACATAGAGAAAAATCAGGAGGAACACTCGCTGCTGTTGCTAACTCTTTCTGAAAGCAAAGATTCCACCCTCCCCCTCCACAGGACCAGGCATGCAAACCAAGGGTGTTTTGATTTACCTGGGTGTATCAAATTCAGTCTGAAGGTTACATTCTAACTTAGAAAGATTAGATCTCATGCTGGAAAATAGGTCCCCAGTTTAACAGTTTTCAAAGCCAATGGGAGCCAGAAATTAAAGCATATTGAAGTGAATTATACTGTCTTATTTTCATGTCACATGAATATAAAAGTATTTGTGAATGTATGTATTTAGGTAGGTATCAATGCTTAGTGGTAGATTATCCAGGCTATATGCATGTTTAGCTATTGCAATCATCGCTGTTACTTTTATACCACTGTGATCAAACTACCTGGTAGCACCTATTTAAACCAGGAAAGATTTATTTCCACTCACATTTGCAGAGGGTTCAGGCGATTATTGACAGGCTGTATGCACTTGAGCAGGACACAACAATCACAGGAATGTATGGAGAGGACAGCTGTTCACATCATGGCAGACAAGAAGCAGAAAATAGCTACAGGAAGCATCCAGGGCGAAGGACCAAGCCATAGTGATCAACATTCGCCTGCTAAATTCCACCCCTAAAGCCTCCTGGACCTCCCAGATAGTGCCGCCAACTGTGTACCAAGAGTTCAAAGCAGGAGCCTTTGGGGATCATTTCAGAGTCAAATAAACAGAAACAAAACTCTGAAGAAGAAACAATAATAGTCCTAGTGATGCTGGCCTGGAATCTCAGCTGCTGCAGAAGCTGAGGCAGGAGGATCACAAGTACAAAGTCTGCCTGGGTTGAAGAGTGAGTTCAAGGTCAGCCTGGGCAACTTAGTGAAACCCTGTCTCAAGATCAAAAGTAAAAGGAGGACTGAAGATAGAGCTCAGTGGTAGAGTGTTTGCTTAGCATGTGCAAGGACCTGTGTGCAAGCCTCAGTTCAAACGATAATGGAGACTAGGATAGGGTACGGTAGAGTACAGTAGGGTGGGGTATTGGGGGGGGTAGTGTAGGGTAGACTAGACTAGAATAGAACAGAACAGAACAGGACAGGACAGGACAGGACAGGACAGGACAGGAGTGCAGTAATCTTCGCAGAGAAAGTAGTCTTCAGTATGTTGGAGGACAAATGATCCTCAGCTATAGGAAAGATAAGAACGGAAGGTTTCCCAGGGCAGGCAGTGGAGAAGAAGTATCAGTCACAGCAAAGCAAGTGTGTTCCCTCCACCTGTGTGCATGGCCAAGGTCTCAGGGAAAAGGAAAGTGGTCTGTAGAGAAGGGAAGGTAGGAACCAGGTGGCTAGATAGTCAGCATCCATCAGCCAGACCACGGCCTAAGAGGGTCGGGGGACGCTGTGAGCAAAGACAACCCTCGGGCCACAGCCAGAGAACAAGGGGTAGGCTGTGCTGTGGAAGGAGCTGAAAGAATGTTTCCACACAGCTTCAGCCATGAGAAGCCAGCTGCCAGGTGCCCGCAAGATGGAAAATTTGGCAGCATGTAGGCAAGGAGGTTTGCCAACTTCAGATATCAAAGGCTGGCTTCTTTCTGTTGAGTGTTAATGAAAGCTATTAATATCCAGAGGTCACAGTTTCTCTTTTATACTTGGGACATTTCCCAGGAGCACTGAAAAGAGAAGAGAACAGAAATGTGTCCACCCAGCTATAGGACACAGAGCCAGTGACCCAGCAGGACCTGGAGGGTCAGTCCCCTGGCATCGGTGTCAGGATGACTCTACTCCCAGTGGACAGCCATCTATCCAATGCTCGTTTCCGGGGCCACCTCCTGACCACCATATAGGCCACCAAGGAATTTTCTTTCCTAGTGGAACATTGTATAAAGTCAAATTTCTTCCCTGGGAGCAAATTCTCCTCTGGTATTGTCCCAGTTTTAAAATGATCAAGTGTAAACTGTGTTCTACAGTTTGTGTAATAATAATCATGCTCTTGATATAAATTATTAGTAATTTTAAAGCAGTAAGTGTCTCCTGAGGCTCTCAGAGGGCTGTTTTGTTCTACTTTGTTTCACTGATTTAAATCAAGTGATTAAAGAGAAAACAATGCCTCCTTGCTTTGGTTCACGTTGTTAACTAGATTCGCAGTAATGAACCAATTTTTTACAGTTCACAGTGGTGGAGAAAGAGAGAAAAGAAGACAGGCCCTGGGGCTGACCCAATGGGTTGTTACACAAGTCCTGAGCTCAGAGAAGCCGTGAGAGGGAGAATAAACATGGCTTTGGTGGGAAGGCATCCCCACCATGGCTGGATACACTCGTCAGGAGACTTTTTCTCAAGGAGAAAACAAAATACATCACACAGCATTAGATCTCTCCAGGACCAGTTGACTTTCTCTCCAGGCACCCAACAATTTTTCAAAGTCTTTGTCTCATCTGATCTCATGACCCAGTGATGAGGAAAGAGGAATACAGGAAGTGTAGTGAGGTTAAAGAGGACAGTAGACAGTGTCATCTGTGAAAGCAATGATGGGGAGATGACCGTGATTGGGAGTGCTCATTACGCATGCAATGCTTTGCAGCCCATACATCAGAACCACGCATTTTCTCTCTTTGTACACAGAGCAGACATATCTGCAGTAGTGTACAGGCCACTGTTTTCAAAGACCCCAAACCTTGTATTGCATATTTGCTAGGCAACAATATGCTGTCCAAAGCCATGTACAAGCAAGCAAATTTATTTCACTGTCACAAGAGAAACACACTGAAATTTGCATCAGATTTGAGAACTCTGGACTCTCAGGATACGATAGCAAATGAGGCTTACACTCAGCAGCATCATCTTAAAATGGAAAGAAGAAGCCAAGCTTATCTATAACCACGTATAACGAGAAAGCAAAGTATAAGATGTGATAGGAAAAATTGCGCAAAGTACACAGTTGGAGGTTAATTGAAGAAGGCTTTTAGAAGATTATTTATTTATTTATTTAGATGTGTGTGTGTGCTTGGATGAGTTTATGTGCACAACATGTGTGCAGGTACCCAGGGAGGCCAAAAGGGGGTGCTGGAGCCCCTAGAACTGGAGCTGCACATGGCTGTGAGCTACCCAAGTAGGTACTAAGAACTGAACCCTGGTCTTCTACAAATAAGTGCTCTTGACTTCTGAGCCATTCCTCCAGCCCCAAAGAAGACTTTTTAGAGGAGAGTTTGAATTGGTTTTTGGAGGCTGGGTTTGATTTCAATCGGGGGAACACAGTGCTGTCTTTAAGCGGAAAATGTCATGGATAGAGGTGTGAAGAAAAGTGGGACCATTGAAATAACAATGAGTGCTGCGATCAGGATGTTGCAAGGGTAGATGAGGGTTCTAAGTAACAAAGCTAAGAGGTAATGGATCCCAGAGTGAAGGACCATGGAGGCAGAGAAAGCCACTCTCATCCCAGTTTCCAGATGGGAAAACAGAGGCACACAGAAGCCAAGACCCACAGCCAGGAAATACGTCCAAATAAGCTTGGCTCCAGGATTCTTTCTCCGCAACCTTTGTCAGAAGTATACTATTGGTGTACAGGCCATGGGTGCACCCGGACAGCTGTGAGTGTAGCAGAACACAAAATCCCAAACTTACTTAAGACACTGTATTTTGTTGCAGGGTTTTTGTGTTTGTTTGTTTGTTTGTTTGTTTTTGTAACTCCGTTGCTCAGTTTTGAAGCCCAAGCTTTGTAGATGACAGCATTGGCTTGCAATGTCAAAAAGTTGGACACACATCCTGGTACTAGGGCCTCTCATGGTGACCCTTTGACACTCCTTTTCCGTGTAGCTTCCCCAGAGCAAGGAAGAGCTGCTCCATACTGCCCAGGGCTAGGAAGGGCTTGGAAACAGCTGCCCTGCCTTTTGTTGTGACCAGCCCTGACTGTGTAACTGGAGATATATATATATATATATATATATATATATATATATATATATATATATATATATATATTCCTTTATTTGTTTGTTTGTTTGTTTGTTTGGGTTTTTCCAGACAGGGTTTCTCCGTGTACTCTTGGTGCCTGTCCTGGATCTCGCTCTGTACACTAGGCTGGCCTTGAACTCACAGAGATCCGCCTGGCTCTGCCTCCCAAGTGCTGGGATTAAAAGCGTGCACCTGGCAACTGTGTACATTTACAATGTATGACTGTATAAATGACTGACAAAAGAAGTGTGTGACATCACAAGACTGGGAACATGGAAGTCTCTCCAGAGTCAGGGCTGGTTAGCTCCACAGTCTAACAGTAACCCCAAAAGCAAAGTTCCTTCTGTCTCCCCAGTGTGAGGCTTCCCCATGGCAGCTTCCACCTGCAATCTCCCAACCTCCTTGACCTGGTCACCTTCCCCATTCAGCTCTCGTGTTGCTTCTCAAGAGCAGCCTTCCCTGTCCACCTCATCTCCAAGTCAAGTTTACCCTCTGAGGCTCTTCAGTGCTGGGGACTGGCTGCTGGTGGTATGGCACATGCTCAGCTTCTGTGATCAGCGCCACATGCTGTGAGGGTCTGAACCTCCTCCCCCCCCCCCCCCCCCCCCCCCCCCCCCCCCCCCCGTGCACTGTTGCTCACTAGTGGAGGCCAGAAGCTCAAAACTGCACCCAAACAATAGTTCCATGAGAGACTCAGGAACCCAAGAACCACAACAAATAAGCAGTGTGACAGATTTATGCTGGTGTCTTACTCTCTCTGGAGCCTTTTCTTCAAGGAAATGTGTGTGGCTTTCTTTCCCACCCTGTTGTCCTTCCTGTAACATACACGTTTCCTACTGATTGTTTTAGTCCCCAATTGCAGGGGATTGTGAGCACTCACCCACCTTGAAGCATTTCTGTGGCAACAGCTGTTGGCCTGAGAATGGTCCATGACCTAACATGGTTCAAATAGACTGAGTGGGGGCATAGTCTATGCATAGAAGAGGACTTTCTGGGGCTGATAGTGCCAAGCAGACTAGTGGAGACCACTGTGCAGTGAGACATGAATAGAACAGGGGGACAAGGTGGAGAGACTCCCGAGAAAGTAGGAAAATCAAACAGGTCTTGGTGATGGTGGGCGTCATACACAGAAAGCAGAAGAATATTGTCTCAAGGAGATCTAGCTTTCTAGTCTGGACACCTGTGTAGATGGATGGAGGTTCCTGTGGCCAGGTTAGAAAACACTGGAAGAAATGAGAATTTCTAAGCAAATCTTTCATGGACCGTTCCACACTCCTTAGTTCATTAATTAAAGTGAGTGGAGACTCATCTCTGCTTTGTGATCGACTCTATAGCAGCGCGTCGAACGCTGCTTGTTTGTCCTGCTTATCACAGTCTTGCTTGTGGCAGACTTATTTACTACTGGTTCCCCTTCCTCATCCCCAGCCTGCAAGCTCTGAGATAGCTGGAGCTGTTGTGTGCCCTTGCAGGTGTGGAGGTGAGTGTGTGATTGCGTGCTCTGTGGTAAACTGTTGATTTGCTGCAGCAAGTGGTGGATAAATATTTGCTTGATTTGTTGGGGCTGTAGCATCGTGAAGGTCAGATAGCCACACTTGGCAGGAAAGTTGCATTTGAACCTTGAAGCAGGCAAAATGTTCACCTCATCAGCTCTCCTTACTCTGATGATGACTTTGTTTGGTGATTGCATGCTTAAAGAGTTCATCCCATAAGCTGTGTGTGTGTGTGTGTGTGTGTGTGTGTGTGTGTGTGTGTGTGTTAGTAATCAGGAGGCAAGGATTTTTATCTCATGAGCCATCTTGCTGGCCCCCAGTGAGATTCTGGGTATAAGAAATTAGACCTGTGCAAGCCTCAGACATGTACTTAAACTTCCTAAAGGAGGCTCCTTACCTTTTGTCTTCCGATGAATACACTGTCCCTTCGTCCTTGTTCAGTGGTTAACAATTATTTTGGCAAATTAAAATAGCATTTCCACAACAGTGGAAAAGCAGCGGGCGGGGGCACTACTAGTAATTGTTTAATATTGTTATCACATTTGCCTACAAGAAAAGAGAGACAACGCGTCATCAATCAGGAAGGGAATATTCATAGATGGAAATCATGGTGCATGCTTTGCAGTGTCATGGCAACCAACCCCCATCCCTGGACTTGATTACTTCCATCGCATTCCTGGTCATAGCTGAGCTGTTTCATTAACTGCACTTTCTGCCACCTCATTTGTGCAGGGGAGGCTGGGAAGCGGCCCTGTACACGGCTTCGTGTTCCCTGCTCTGCAAGATGTACATGAGCAGAGGAAGCTCTTCATCTCCTTTCCCTGTCCTCTTCCAAATGCAGCCAGTGATAACACTCAAAGTCTCCCAGATCCCACTGTATGCCACCAAGAGAATTACATGCAGTTGATACAAGGAATCCAGGAAAAAGGAGGTACTCCCGTTAGAGAGATCAGCCGCCCGTATTCACATCCTGGTTCCATTGCTTACTACCCATTAGCCTTAGTTTGCTCCTCTGCAAAGTGGGGATCCACAGAGGCTCTGCAGAGCAATTACAGCTCAGGCAATGTTCATGGGACCTGGCACTGAGAAAAAATGTTCAATAACCAGTCTAGAAATCACAAAAGTGGGCCAGTGAGATGGTTAAGTAGGTAAAGGTACTTGCCACCAAGTCTAACATCCTGAGTTTCATATCTGGAACACACATTTTAGAAGGAAAGAATTGATTCCTGCAAGTTGTCCTATAACCTACACACACATGCTGTGCATACATACATGCACACACATATACATGCACACATATGCATATGCATATTAAAATGTAGTAACAAAATAAAATCACAAAAGATCCAGACATGGTGGTACAAACCTGTAATCGGAGTACTTGGGAAGGTTGAGGTAGGAAGATAGCCAAGAATTGAAAATATGTATGTATGGATAGGTAGGTAGGTAGGTAGGTAGGTAGATGGATGGATGGATGGATGGATGGATGGATGGATGGATGGATAGATGGATAGAGAGAGAGATAGGTAAATAGAGAGATAGAGAGATAGAGATAGATAGTTTCGACCACAAAAGAAGTTTAGGGGAAAGTGGACAGCCAGCATAGATCTCCTGACTCTGGTTTGCTAGACCACACTGCTTGACTTCATTAAACTTTAATTAATCAGCCAGTGGCCTCTTAGATGAGAAGGTGATATCTGATCATGAAACAGCTTCAGAATTCTGTTCCCAGAGAGTAACACTGCATGTGTTTCAAAGGAACACTGGTGTGAATTTGTGGCCTTTGGGTTAGAGATTTGCCCCAAACCAAGGTCTCCACAGTATATGTAAATGGAGGCTTTTCTCTGTCCTGCCCTGTCCTACGGCCACTTGTAAATAATCACTCAGAGGCTTGACATTAATTATAAACCGTTTGGCCTATTGCTCAGGATTATTACTAACTAGCTCTTACAATTTTAATTAACCCATTTCTATTAATGACACACGTCCGTGGCATTGCTGGTCTGCCGGCATCTTGCTCCTTGGGAGGTTGCCTGGCTTCTCTCAGACTCCACCCTTCTCCTGTATCTCTGCTTGGATTTCCTAGCTGGCTCTATCCTGCCTTGCCATAGGCCAAAGCAGCTTTATTTATTAACCAATGGGAGCAGCACATATTCACAGTGTACAGAAAGACATCCCACAGCAGTATGTCTCAATCCTCCTAGAAGAGACAGAGCACAGGTAAAGGGTTGTATTATGAGTTGTAATAAAATGTCCAGTTGAAGTGCATGTTCAGTGTGATTTCAATGGGAATGCCCTCCGTAGGTGCCTACATTTAAACACTTCCTCTCCAGCTGGTGGTACTGTTTCGAATGAGGTGAAGTCTCATAGGAGGAAGTTGGTCACTGGGGGCGGGCCTTGAGGTCCTATAGTTGGTCCCACTTCCTGTCTGCTCTCTGCTTCCTCTCTGAGGCTCTTGCTCCTGTACCTTCCTGACCTCAATGGAGTGTATCCCTTCAGAAACTGTGAGCCAAACACAAGCCTTTCTTCCCTTAAGTTTCTTCTTGTCAGGTGTTTGCTAACAGGAAGGGGAAACATAATTCAAAGGCGAGCATATGTAAGGCTCTGAAGGTGCGCCACCGCTCTATCGAGAGAAAAGCAAAGAAGAGAGAACATGAAAAGCATGCTAATAACTGTGTGAAAGAGTGTGGCTTATTTAAATGAAGATTGAAAACTTTAATATAAACAAGGCTTGGTGACCATCGAGCATACATGCCACTATCACATTGGTGTTTAGGAACAATAATGGCTACTCAGTCCTAAACTTGGCTCCAGAACTACTCAGTTTACTCTTTCCCTGAAACAGGAGCCAAAGACTGGAAGAATCATAAAAGGTTCTAATTGACACATGGGGTTTCTAGTAGAGATGCCACTGAGGAAGAGCTCTGTCTAGAGCAACCTGTAAAAGGGGTCCTCCCAGGCCTCGTCAAGAAACAAATTAAAAAGAGCCCAAGGGAGTGTCTCCAGTGATCAACCAGAAGCCCACCCCTGCGGGTAAAGTTTCCTGGGTCAAGAGAGGCCTGAGAGTCTCCAGGGTCAAGGAATTGACTTTGCTTTCCTTGATGAAGCCATCCTTCCCAGCTGGTAAGAGAGATGGAATCGGATGCTGAAATGTTCAATCAGAAATCCAAAGATGCTGATGCCAGAGAAAACCTTGTGGTAGAGCTAAATTCATGGGTATCCCAGAAACACAACCAACTTGACCCATTCTCCCATGAAGATTCAAAATGCCATGTCAGGATATTCCTGCTCTCTTCCTGCCTTGGTAACTTCTGAGGGTCTTGCAATCTTGATGCTGTTTCATCACGGCAAAAGCCATAAAGAAATCTGTCTGAAGACAGGCTTGCTGTTATTATTTTTTGCAATAGCTACCTTTGCAGTTATGTGGTATATGGTGCTTTCTATGGATTTTCTTGTTTAATCTCTGAAGCTAGGACCTTGATTTACATGCAACAGCTAGAGACAACGGAGTTAAAAGATACTAAGTAACTGAGGCAGAGGTATTAAGAGATAAGCAAGGGTTCAGTTGTGTCTTGGATTCAGTTCTGGTCTCTCTCCTAAGCCAGCCACTCACACACTGTAATAATACAGTGTTTACGGATGATGTAACAGAATTACTTTGTGACAGCAGTAGTCATATATACATTAACTACATCCTTACAGCCATCCTCTAAGGGGACGGTACATTCATCTCCATTTAACTAATGAAGAAACCGAGGCACTGGTGGGTTAAGTGACTTGTTCAAGATGGTGTAGTTTAAGTGGCTAGCTAGGCTGGGACGGCTTCCAAGTGCACACACTGGTCCTCGGTACGTGGCCTTTGCCTGGAAGTGTTATTTGAGACTTGTTAGACATGGATTCTTGGGATCCAACTAGAACAACGGAAACAGCCTGTGTTCTCGTGAGATCCACAGGCACCAGTCACACACACAGTGAACAGACAGACATGCAGACAAGACATCCGTACCATAATTGTTTTTAATTTAAAAGAACCCCAGGGGTCCTATAAAGGCTGAGACCCACTGATACAGGCTTTACAGGGCACCATGCTACCAAGCAAACTGTCCTTTTGTCTCACGACTTCCCATATGGGGAGGACAGGAGAGCTGCCCCATGCAGGCATCGTGCCCTACCCTCAGTGCGCCAGAGAGGAACTTTAGCCCAGAAGCGCACGCCTCAGCTGGAAGAACTGTGTGCTCGCTAGGCCAATAGCAGCTACTGTAATAGACAAACCCTCTATCTTGGTGAGTTCATAAAATTGATTTTTTCCCTCATTCATGTAAAATCAATCAGCAAGGAGAGCTCTGTTCCCCATGAAACTAGACACGGTCCCCAGGACTCCCTTCATGCTCCACAGCCACCACTAACCAAAAGGAAAGGTGGAAAATACGTGCTCAGGGAGGGTTCCTGAACAGCCAGCAGTCACTGCTACAGTTGACTGGAAATGATTAGCACTCAATTGTTCATTTATCTATTCAATGAATTAATAATTGACTGAATAATGAATAATATCCACTTCTCCAGCCATGCATTCATGTATTCACTCAACAAATATTTATTAATGGTTGAAAGAAGGAGGATCTTGGACTAAAAAAAAAGTGCTAATCTGGAGGGTTATACAGAGTGGATATCAATATGCAATGAGAGAGAGAGAGAGAGAATGAATATAAATATATGACTGTATCAGGCAGGGAGGGAGAAAGCTCAGGGAAGGCTTCCTGGAAGAGATGAAAATGAATCGAGCTTCAACATAGGAAAGGAACAATCCACTTCAAAAAAGAGTGGATGTGAAGATTCCCAACTTAAGACAGTGCGGAATGTGGGAATCAGGGAAGAACTCAGGTCAGGAAGCAGAAATGTTGGGAGGCTAGATGGTGGAGAGACAGAAGGATGGGGACACAAAAGAATAACATTCAAACCTGGCTGATTTGCCTGTCTCCTGGGTGGTGAGTGGAATGGATCCAGGATCTGCCTCATCCTGAGGAAAAGATGCAAATAGTTGTGTCCACGTCACTTTCCTTGGTCAGAAAGAAAAAAAATTATGACACCATGCTTCCTTTCTTAAATGCCCTTTGTAATCTGTGAGAGAGGAGGTGCAGGCTGTTTTAAATTCACTCCTATTTTACAACCCTGGAACAGCTGTCACCTGCTGTGCCCTGGGGAACTCATTACTTACAGAGGGACATGCAGATTTCACACATTCCCTCAGTCCTGCTTGGCCCTGGGCATTCCGAAAAGCACAGCCTGTGTTTTCCCGAAACTATCACGTAGAGCCCCCTCCTCTGAGTATGTCCTTTGTAGGGTCTGAGGGACAGGATACAAAAATCTGTCCTTCATAATTATGGAGTGATTAATTATTTAATTAGAGCAGATAACAGCCCAGGCAGTGTCACCTCCTCTCATTTGTTGGGCCCTGAGCCCCCATTCATCACAAGACACTCTGAACTTGAAAGGGACGGACTGATGCGAAGTGTGCATCCCAGCAATCTCACCAGCACCCACGGTCCGCTTCAAAAACACCATCAATGTATCATCACAGCCAGCACCGCCATCAGCAACCTGGGCTTTATCCCCCAGTGAGCATCTCAGGCAGGAGATTCTGTGTGTGTGCATCAAGGAAACGTGCTTCAGTCACTGAAAGGACTCTGTTTTCCTAATAAGTGGTGGTGGCTCTGTCTGCTGCCTACAGGGACAGTTCCTTCTATGAGCTTTGTTTGAAAGGATGATGCTCTCCTGTGGCGCTGTCTTCCTCCTTCCTACGTGATGCTCCTGGCAGATACGTTTCCAGCAGTTTTGTTCTCTGAAGTTTGCAGCCTGAGTATCAGCAGGGCGTGAGTCATGCACAGGTGTCTGACATCCTCTGAACTTGGGCGCTCACCTGACTCGACCTGACTGCTGGCTGGTAGCTTCTAGATCCCTTCACCCAGCCATGGGAGTCTTCCTGAACTGTACACTCAGGTGGGAATGAAGCCCTCCTCCAACAAAGATCTCCTTCCTTCACGTGAAGCTTCTTGGCACCTCACTGCAGAGACATACCTGGCTGGTTATGGGGAAAGAAAACGTGTTGCAAGGGAGATTACTCAGGAGACATAGAATGTCCAAGAGAGCCAAAGTTATTGGGATTCAGGATTGTATGGTCAGAGAATATGTGATTCCAAATCCCACGACTGAACGGTCCTATGGAGGCACCACCACTTCTACAGCAGGCGAGATGCTGAGGCCCATACCACTGAGCTATAGCCTCGACCACACTTAGCACCCTCACCATTATGACCATGCTACTATCCACAGCCATGTGGTACCCAAGACCTTACTCATGCCAGCAAGCACTACTGTAACTACTCTACCCCTCAGCCAGATCTCAGTCCCCTTGTTTTTTTGATACAGGGTCTTAGTATTGACTATCAAACTGATAGTCTTCCTGCCTCTGCCTCCTGAGTGCTGGGATCATTTCTGGCTCCACAGAGCTTCATCTTGGACTCCAGGCCTGAGGTCTTTGTTTCTGATTGAAAGGCCCAGCTCTGAAACCCACACCAAGGAGGAGGAATGTGGAGAAAGCAAGTGAGAACCTAATAACTCCAGCCTCAGTGATGGGGACAATTGACCCATCAGGGCTCACCGAGCAGGGAGCTCTCAGGTAGAAGGGGGAGAACTGCTGTGTGATTTCTGTGGCTTCCCTCATTGGATAAAGTGGGTTTAAATAGGTCAACACCGGGTGCCTTGGAGTGTCACCCATGTTTAGGAGACAGCACTTCCTGTCCCTGACAATGGGCAAGCTATCCTTCCC
Source organism: Peromyscus californicus insignis (assembly GCF_007827085.1). NCBI lineage: Eukaryota > Metazoa > Chordata > Mammalia > Rodentia > Cricetidae > Peromyscus > Peromyscus californicus. The sequence goes on along the minus strand of NW_026294606.1, from coordinate 64,698,397 downwards.
ACGGCTTTGCCTTAGCTTCTGAACCACCCTCCCTGGCTGCTCGCGGGAACTATAGGCTCTGACACTGAGAACTCAAGGGAAATGACTTTGGGGTTGTTTCCATGTGGTCGCTATTGAAGCCTCTCTGGTGTTTCTGTTGCATCCTTGTTCTTTTACCTTTCATTTTGCTGCCAAGAATGGCTCTGTTCTTCCTAAAATTGCCAAGAGCACTGTTCTGAACCCTCGCCACATAAACTGGAGCTAATGTCGGAAATCCCTGCAATGTTCCTTAAAACCAAGATCCCAAGATCATAGAGCCAGAGCTTCTAGGCTGGTGTGTATTTGACTTAAAACAAACTAGAAGTTTGGAGTGTAGATTATTTGGCAATTTCAGTCTGTACAGTTAGGGACTTGGCTATTTAGGACACCTATTCCTCATTCTAGGCCCTAGAGAATCATACTTCCAGAGCCAAAGAAAGACATTCTAGATATATCTGGCTTCCAGTTTACCCTGAATGTTCTCCCACAAGAATGAGGGTGCACTCTAAGGTGAAATCAAGCTGTCGGTGGGTGCCCACATCATTCACGTTGAGTCCAAGCCAGCTCTTCGGTCTCCACTTCTAATCTCCCCTACTACCTGCTCATCACTAAGGCAACCAAGCTCTCTCACTTCTCTAGCTTCTGTCTTTGTATGGGCATAGGGCTGTCTGGATGGGGCCTTCATCTTTTGGCTCTACCCGGGGAAATGAAGGTACTAGTTGTCTGATACTGCTGAGCTGGAGGAAGGAAGTAGGCTGCTGAATTATTTAAGTTAGAATCACAGAGACATCAATGGGTAAGAAAACTCTTTGTGAGCTTCCAGGAAATGGAGCTTCTGTTTGCCGGGGAATAAAGGGAGGTCAGTGGTCCTAAGAATAAGAAAGCTAGCAGAAGGTTACTTCTGGATTTTATGGAAATACTTATCTCACAGCTAGGGCCACCTCCTCGCCAGCAGCTGAAGGGTCTTCCTTCACTGCTTTATCTATTCAGCAGCTACTACTTGAGTGGCCAATCCCTACTGGACTCTGTTCAGGTCCCATCTTACAATAGACCCTAGCCTTTACCTGAGATCCTGGAAAGGAACCCAGGGGAGTCTGTGTCCTTCAAAAATGTGCAGGAGTTTTCTCGTGAGAATGCATGCATGGATGAATGCCGAGCAACTGGGAAATGGTGCGAGCGTGCTTAGGAGGCTGTGTGATAGCACCTCAAGTGAGGTGGTGGGGAAGTTGAATAGAGGCATCTTAGAGGACTGTGAGGTCACAGGGGGTGCACAAAACATTGGCGAGGACACAGCTATAACTCAGCCAACAGGATTAAGCCAGCATCTTTCAGGAAAGGACAATCTTTTGTGTCTCTGTTGTCCTCTGTCACTGTGGGGAATAGTGCACAAAGGAAAGGCCTCAATGCAAGCATAGGCCTTGCTAGGTGAGTTTCAACCTCTAGCATCAGGCCCTCAACTGATCATGTTCTGTGTCACAGGAGTTCTGTCCTAGGGCATTCCCTCTTAGCCACAGAACCGTGCTTTCATCCAAAGTCAGACCAAGAAAGGGAGTTCCAGGAGATTTCATACAAAGCCAACACCAACACAAGACTGTATTACATGCATCTCCCAGGAGCAGTATAGATTGCTTGGTTACTGGCCATTTCCTCTCTTGCAAAGACAGAGAAGGATTGATGGTGAGTGATGTGCACTGGCACCTGCCATAATGTACCATCTTATTTATAGAGGGCCAGTAATCTGGGCATGTATTTTTATAAGGGGGACACTTGTTTACTGTCTGGTTTCAACACAGCTATAAATAAAGTACCTATGTACTAACAGCGCTGAGTTCCATGGCCCACTGGGCTTCCTCTTTCCCACATGACCCTGGGTAAGAGGCCTTCCTTCAGCTCTTTCCTTATCTTGGATGCCAGAACTCCTTGATGTGTAGAATTGGAGTTCAGGGCATGCCGGTACAAGCAAGTGCTAGGCTTATTCTCCATATCTGCTTTCAGTCCCGGTAGGCAACACAGGTGTCCTAACACTTGATTACGTCTGCTCATCCCACCCATCTGACAAGTCCAATTGGATCTTAACAGAAGAATGAACATGCAAATAGCCCTCCTGCCCCACAAGGTGTGCACTTTTCAATGAAATCCGAGGTGGAAAAGAAGCTGTGGTCTCAGTTTTCAGGTGTCCCTCACATGCTACACACGTTTTCCCAGTGAAATGTGTCTTTTTTCTATCAGCTCTGGTTCTTAATAGAACCGTGCAATGAGGCAGGACATGAAATTTTCATAACCAACTCCTCCATTTACATACACGGAAGCCAAGATAGCCGGAGGAGGAAAACAACTGAGACACATAAGATCTGAAGTAGCTCTGAATATCACGGCTGTTTGTTCAGTGCTTTGAAATTGATGTGTGTGGATGGCATGTGCAAACTGTTTCTTCAGCCATTCACTCAAAGCAATTTAGTGAGCGCCCATTATGGGCAAGGTTTTTCTTTTGAGAGATGCTAAAGGCGAAAGGTGGGGTAGAGAGGAGATAGTTGGAGTGTTGCGCCAACATCAACAAGGAGGGCTAGGAGAGAAAGGTCATAGACATAGTCTGTGGCACAATTGGAAAGGTAGTCATGGTAGGATAGAATTGAGGGGTCTGCTGTTAGTACAAAATACATGGCTGATTTCAAAGACAGGGCTGCTCTTGACTTGGAACTTCTCATTGTAGTCTTGGGACCTAGAACAATTTTTAGAATATAGTCAGTGCTCTAAGATGTTTGCTGGCTGGGTGGGTGGATTACCTACACTTCGTACCTATAGGTAGGCAGTTGTTCCTTTTCATACTCTGTACACAGTCTTTCTAGCTGACTCATTCCCCCATAGTGCTTGAGAGCCGGATTTTGTTCTTTGGCATTCAGCACACAGGTGGCTGTCATAGATCCCATCCCAACACCAATATGTGCTAATCCCAGTGGCTTATCTGGGGATTTTACAAGCTGTGACACCCAGCAGTGAATCTGTGGAATTCTTAAACCCTCTGTGTTGGTTAGTTTTACGTCAACTTGACAAAAAGTAGAGTCATGTGGGAATAGGGACTCTCATTCAAGAAATGCCTTCATGCGCTTAATTTATAAGCAGGTCTGTTGAGCATTTTCTTTATTGCCAGTTGATGTGGAAGTGCCCAGCCCACTTTGGATGGTGCCACCTCTGGGCATGTGGCCCCGAGTCGTATAACAAACCAGGCTTAAGCTGATCCTCTGGTCGTGGATTATCTTCCAAGAAGGCAGGCTGTGCAAACAATGAGGAGCAAGCCAGTAAGCAACATTCCTCCATAGCGTCCACTCCACTTTCTGTCTCCAGATTATTCCTGTCTTTAGTTCCTGCTGTGACTTCCTTCAGTGATGGACTGTGACCTGGAAGTTTAAGAGGAAATAAACCCATTGCTTCCCAAGGTGCTTTTGGTTAAGGTGTTTTCTCACAGCAAGAGAAAGCAAACTAAGACACTCTCTAAAGGGGGATTAACTCTGGATACTCACATTTCTTCCATGCTTTTTGCTATTCATGTGTCTCTAAAATAAAGAAATACACAGGTAAACTGACCCTCCAAAGGCATTTGCCTGTTCTTACTTTTGTCTTACTTGGAGAAATGGCTATCTGCCTACCATTTTGGCACAAAATCATCGCTCATTACCAAGTTGCCCAGTGGTTGTCATCTTCTGCCCTTTGGGCATCTACTTCTAAATTCAGACTATGAATGAATGAGAACTGAGGAAACTAAAAGAAGTAGTCTTATTCTAATAATTATTCAAAAGTAAGAATAAGTGAGGAGTTGATGGGCCATCCTATCAGTTGTAACCATTGACTTTAGATCAAGGTTTTCCATTGTTGACTTCCCTGGTGTTCATATTTTCCTAGTTCCAGACTCTTTTTGAGGTAGGTAGAAATGAGTTCCAGATATAGGACAATGCATTATTGAGATGTTCGAACTATCTGAGGTGAGGTTAAGATAGTATTTGACTAAGGCATTCAAGATAGACCTAACCAGACCTCAAATGGCTGTCTCCAGGAGAATATATACATAGACAGCTAAGAACTTCAAAGGAATGTTTCATTACTAGCTGGCAGTGGTTCCATCCTACCAAAGAGCTCTAGGGAGTAAAAGTCAGTCTCCTGCACAGACCCTGTTTACCCAAATGAGGCAACCTTGAGTGATGGAGGACCAAAGCACACTCAAAAATTGTTCTTAAAGCCGTCCTCACATCTCAGAAATAGGATGGGTCTAATGTATAGGCCAGAGGTCCTCCACAGAGAAGGGAACCTATAGGAAATTAAAAACAGGAACTGGGAAGTGATGCACATCTGTGTATGGGGAGCTTGTCCAAGCCACTTTCTTAAATCATTCCTGGAGCATCAAATAAGTGGCAATGAATGTGACATTTTGTGATTTTGTCTTTTTTGCCCTATGGAACTGAAGACCAAACCCAGGGCCTTGTTCTTTCTGCACAAGCACTCCATTACTGAGCTAAATCCCAGTCTTAGGGAGAAACAGAACTTTTAAAGGAAGTCGTACTCAAGTGTGGATTTGCTTGAGCCTTTAAAGATACCACTGATGCCGGGCGGTGGTGGTGCACGCCTTTAATCCCAGCACTTGGGAGGCAGAGGCAGGCGGATCTCTGTGAGTTCGAGGCCAGCCTGGGCTACAGCGCGAGATCCAGGAAAGGCGCAAAGCTACACAGAGAAACCCTGTCTCGAAAAACCAAAAAAAAAAAAGATACCACTGAGGTTATGACCTTGGCCACCTAAGGGAGCCCCCAGCATCCTGCTGACAGAATAAACAGGGTACAGAGCAGTGGAATCAGCCTTACCCACCTGGAGGCTGAGAGAAGTCATTCCCAAATCATCTGGATGAGAGATGAGCAGTGAGAATGCTTTGCTCAATGATAGCAATGTGTTGAAGCGGGGGAATAAAAATGAAGAAGAGGAGGAGGAGAAGGATGAGAAGAAGGATGAGGATGGAGATAACAGCATCACACATACATGCACATCTAACTAGAGTTTTACTACTCTTTGTTTAGGATAACTTAGAGAAACAAGCACCAAATCCTTCAAATGAGGCTTTATATATAATTACATTTTAAAGAATTTTAAATATTAAGAGTGGTAAAATAAAGATTGATTCACTACCCAGAATTATTGGAGCTGGTCTCTACCTAAAGTATGCACTCTAGTCAGCTTTCTCTTGCTGTGATAAACACCTTGGCAAAGAGAAACTTAGGGAGGAAAGGTTTTGTTTCATCTTGCATGTTAAAGTCCATCATTAAGAGAACCCAAGGCAGGAATGTGAGGCAGAGACCGTGGAGAAATGCTGCATATTGGCTTGTTCTCCAGTTCCCTCGGCTGCCTTTCTTATACAGTACAGGCCCACCAGCCTACTAAAGGATGGTACTGCCCACAGTGGGCTGTGTCCTTGTAGTTCAAAAAGCAATTAAGAAAATGCCTCATGGCTGTGACCATGGTCCAATCTAATCCAGACAGTTCTTCAGATGGGGTCTCCAATTCTCAGATGACTCTAGGTTTGTTTTAAGTTGAGAGCTGAAGCTGCCACCTATAAATCTGCCATTTAAAGGCGCTGGAGAATCCAGGCATGGAAGCACAGAACTGAAATCCCAGCACAGGGAAGAGGGGAAGGAGGATGGCATGTTTAAGGTGAATCTGAGATATCACCACAATACCCTGCCTCAGAAAGGGCAGTGAAATAAAGTTCAAATACACACTAGATTTGCAAGCTGCTCCCCAACCCAGCGTGGTCACTAGGGGCCACTGTCTTTGTGAGTATTTCACAGTTAGCAAGTACTTAGCCAGAGTTAGTTTTATAGCCTCTGTCTGTCTCCATAATTGTAACAGTTATACTCACTGAACAAAGAAGGAGTTGGAAGCATCAAACAAGCCTTTATTTTGAATTTGGAAAGAAATTAAGTTCAGTGATTCGCTTCCCATAAGCCAAGGCTAGTGTGAAGATGGTACGGCCCCCGTGGGCCAATTGCTCTCTCTCAAAAGCTCTTTCCTTCCTTCAAAATTATCTTAAAGTGTAGATGTGGCCACACTGAACCACCACAAACTGCTCTCCCATCCTCCACTCCCCCATCTCTGTGCTGACCAACTGCACACACCTGCTAGGTTCGCTCTCCTAAAATGCCACATTAATCATGTTTTCTCCAGCTCGCTGATCTTCATAGCTCCTAATTACTTAGCAGATTTCATTCCAAAGCAGACTTGACTGCCCCAGGCTCTCCCTGCTGCGTTCTCACACGGCTGACCCTCCTGTGGGGGCCCCTTCACTCTGGACCTGTCCTCCAGGCAGGCCAGTCTGCTCACCATTTCTGCACTTACTCATAAACTTCCCAACACCTAGAATTTGTTCTCATTGTTCCCAAGGCCAGAATTCTCTCTCTGCCCTCCTCTCTTCCAGAATCACAGAGTAACTGCGTGGATCAGTGCTGTGGGTGCTCCCCCTCCTCTTCCTGCCCCATGGGATGTCTGTCCTCTTCAGAGCCGTACAACTCAATTTGTTGTCATGTATTTGCCAACGAGTCATAGACTGCTGCAACCACTGTGCTATCCATACTGTGTCTTCTTGGGGATTTCAGAGGCAGCATTTCACTATCTAATCTAGACTGGCCTAGAACTTTATTTGTAACCCAAGCTGACCTCCAACCCATGAGCCTCTTGCCTCCACCTCATGAGAGAGGAGTTACAGAGATGTGCCACTGTGATCAGCCCTTGTTTTTAAAACAATGAAATATTCAACTCGAGATTTAAAATTTCTTAATACTGTGATCATCACAATTGCTTTTTTTCCCTCTCCACACTTGACGTATTTTGCCTGTGGTAGATATGCTCAATAAACATGTCTTGTACTGTGAATGTTCCTTGCATGGATGAATTAATTAATCCATAATTAAGTACAGGATTGATTTTTATTAAAATTAAGTGTCAAAGACTTCTGTACTCTGCAGAGCAGAGCTAGGCATGATGATTCAGGCTTAGCTATCACTCCAGAGTAGTTGGCTGTGTAAGGGAGAGGAATCCTATGTCATGATTTTGTCATTGCTGAGACAAAATACCCAACAGACGCACCATCCAGGAGGAAAGGTCTGTTTGTGGCTCACAGTTTCCGAGGGATTTCAGTTCTCTGTGGAGCTGACGGCATGGTACCAGAGGCATCACTGTCAACAGTGGTGGCAGCTTCTTCACATAGTACACACCAGGAAACAGAGGGTGTGTGTGTGTGTGTGTGTGTGTGTGTGTGTGTGTGTGTGTGTGTGTGTGTGTTTGTGCACGCATGCATGGAAGTGTGGAGGAAAGAGGACTCCGGTGTCCTGGCCTATCACTGTCACTCTGTGGGCTAAGCTTGGTTGTCAACTTGACTCTCCTAGGAAGAGCGAGCCTCAGCTGAGGAATTGTCTCCATCACATTGGCCTGGGGCGTGTCTATAGGCGTTTTCTGATTGCTGATTGGTGTGGGAGGGTCCAGCCCACTGTGCCTGCTGGGTAGACAGTCTTGGCCTGTATTAAAAAGCAGGCTAAGTGGAAGCTCACCAGCAAGCCAGCAAATAGCATTCTCTATGGTCTCTGATTCACTTCCTGCCTCAAGGCTCCTCCCTTGAGCTCCTGCCCTGACTTCCCTCAATGATAGTTTGTGACCTAGAAGTGTGATGGGAAATAAACCCTTTCCTCCCCAAGTTGCTTTTGGTCAGCGTGTTTTATCACACCAAGAGAGATCAAACTAGATCAACAGAGAGCATACTCTCTGCCCTATTCCTTTGAGACAGGGTCTCTCAATGAACCTGGAGCCAGGCTGGTAGCCAGCCAGCCCCAGCAGTCCTCTGGTCTCTACTTGCCACAGTGTTGGGTTACAGGTGTGCATGCATGCTCAGTTTTTCAGTGGGTGCTGGAATCTGATTTCAGGTCCTCATGCTTGAACAGCTAAAGGTCTTACCCACTGAGACATCTCTCCTGTGTCACACGTTGTCTTTTTAAAAGGCAAATTTTTAAAAAATTTAAATTTTTAAAATGTTAAAAATTGCTGTTAAAAAATAGCAATATCCTTTCTCAACACACACACACACACACACACACACACACACACACACACACACACACACACACACTGCTGCCACCACGGCCAACAACAACAACAAAATAGATACACACTTCAGTTGTCCAAAATGTTCATTTCTGCATTCCCACTTTGAGTCATAAAAAAGAAAGAACCAAAAAAAAATAAAAAGAAAGAAAGAAAGAGCCTTACAAATCACTTCATAATATTTTAGAGACATTCTCATGCATCATAGCTGGTCTCAAACTTACCTAGCCGAGGGTGTCCTTGAACTTCTGATCCTCCTGCCTTCCCCTCCTCAGAGCTAGGATTACAGGGATTGTCTGGGATTGGAACCCGGGGCTTCCTGTGTCCTGGGCAAGCACTCTGCCAGCTGAGCTCCATCCCAGCCCTCTTTACAATCTGTGAAGTCTCCGGTTTGCTGTTTTCAAGGACAGGACTGTTTCAGTGTTCCATTTCCACGTTTGAGTACAGGCAGCAAGGTGTTTGTTTTTTTCTTTTTGGTTAATTCTTCCCTTCCTTTTAATGAACAAGTTCCTCTTAAACCGGATTAAAAGTTCTTGGTGGTCTTTTCTTACAGTCTTCCTTACACACTTGATGTTAGTGTTTATGCTGCTTCACGTTTTCCCCACACACACTTCCGACATTATTTTCAATGACTCACGGTAAAACACTTAGAAATAGGGGAAGGACATTAGTAAGACAGAAACAGTGAAAACTTTTGGGTACTTTACATTGAAGAGTTTATGCCCGTTATTGACGAATGTTTCTGATGTGTAATCACAAGAAGAAACACATTGTGTGTTTGGTTTTCTGGCAGTAGTACAGGTCCTACGCATGCTTGAGCACAGTAACTGTAACACATCCAACTTGACTTTCTCTAAAAGAAGCAAATGTTTAGCTGATGATGATGGCCCGGGCTCTTTGCCATCTCTGAGTTCAGGAGACTAAGGCAGAAAAATAGAGAACCCAAGGATAAACCTGGGTGACATAGGAAGTTCAATGCCACCCTGAGTGACCTAGTGAGAGCTCCCATCTCCAGGAAGCAGCTGTATTTCTGTTTTCTTTCCTGGTAACTTTAGGGGTTTTTCTTCTTCTTTGCAATGCTGTTGCTTTCTTTGCATTTTCATGACACAACAAAGCACAGCAGAGATGATGTTATGCTGGGCAGATGGCAGTGGAGGAGAGCAGAGGAATGGTCCCCCTTGGCTTTCCTACGGTGTGCTGTCTCCCCATTGTCTCTTGTGGAGCATCTTCGTCTTCTGAAATGCTTTCAATTAATGGCATTTACAGATTCCACATTTGCTACTCCATCTAGGAATTGTTTGCACACTCCCAGGCTGAGAAACCCGGTCATTCAAACGTTGAGGAGACTTCTCGAGATGGAGGCAGCGAGCCGGGGATGCTCAGTGGCGGAGCTGTTGCTGCCATGCACAAAGTTCTTCCCCCCTCAGAGAGAGGCAGGGCGGCGGTGAGGGCTAACCTTCTCATACAGGTAAATCGAGGAGAGGGGGTAGGAGATTGGTTATAAACATAAGCAGTAAGCTGCTAAAGTGGATATGACAGACAGAGAACCAAAGTAGCCCACTCTCTCCGAAAGGCGGAATGTGAGCAGAATTACACGACCCGCAAAGATCTAGGAAGACCCCATGGCAGCCAGGGACTTTGGGTGCATAGAGGCCTGTAGGAATTTTGCTCTTTTTCTTTGGTGGGGGCAGAGGGAGGAAAATGCTGGGCACTAAACCCAGGGTCATGCAGATAGATGTTCAGCAGATGCTCTGCTGCTCTGACCTCAGCCTCCTGCCTTCCTGCTGGGTTTGTTTTTCCACCTACGGAGTTGTCTTGTGTGACCAGGCCATCTTCATTTTATTACTGTGCTTTAGGAATTTATTGTATTTAATTTTTTGAGCCAACTCGGGGGCCATAGCTGTGATCCTTTGTTTCTCTTCCTCATTGTTCTCTATGGGGAGAGAGGGCTTGTGAATGAACACACTCCTTCTACACCAAGCATTTCTCCACACCTCTTTTTGCTAAGCAGGGTAGCCTGATTTGATTATGCTTCCTGAGGAAAAGGTTTACGTTGAGACAGATTCTCATTAGACATCTCAGTAGACATCTCCTTGGGTGTTCATCCAAGCACTGTTCCCATTTAGATGAGTTCCCAGTCTCAGGGGCTGTACTCAACTAAAGGTTTGAGCCTCAGACCACACAGCACCTCTCAGGGGTACTACTCTAGAAGTTACCTGGGACTTCTGGAAACTTTGAACAGATTTTACAGGCAGTATTCACAAAGATCTCTGGCTTGCTACCACCAAACACTCTCTAAAAGTTGTTCCTAATTTATGATGCATAACCTAACACTTGTTTTAAAAGGGCCTATCTGCAGATCTACTTGAAATATAAGAAAACTGTTCATCTCCCCCAAATAAGAAAAATGTACGGCCGGGCGGTGGTGGCACACGCCTTTAATCCCAGCACTCGGGAGGCAGAGCCAGGCGGATCTCTGTGAGTTCGAGGCCAGCCTGGGCTACCAAGCGAGTTCCAGGAAAGGCGCAAAGCTACACAGAGAAACCCTGTCTCGAAAAAACCAAAAAAAAAAAAAAAAAAAAGAAAAATGTAGAGTTCATCTACATTGAAAAAACACTTCTCACTAACAGAAGTGCAAAAATCAGAAGCCTGGCAATGACCTCTGTTACTATCAGGGAAAGGTTAAATCTCTTAAAGTTGCTGGTAGGAATGCAAAAATGGTATAGGCCCTATAGAGGAGCACTTGATAACATATTAATTAATAGCAAACAACATCTGTATTCACTCTTGAGCCCACTTCTAGAGGTCTGTCTCTAAGACAGACTGGTAGATATATAGCTATAAACAACAACAGCAAATATAAAACTAAAATCCTTTGTATGCCCATTGGCAAGTGTCTGAGTAGATAAACTGCAGAGTCTAACCATGCAAAGGAACATATTGTATCTCTACAAAGGAATGAGGGGTTAGCTCAGTTGGAACCTGAGTTCTCCAGGTCCCAGATAAAAAGAAATGGGCATGTGCTTATAATCCCAGTGCTGGGGACGTGGAGACAGGCAGATCCCTGGGGCCCACGGCAGCCAGTAAGCCTACTCAGCAAGTTCTGGATGACAGTGAGAGACCCTGTCTGAAAAGACAAGGTGGACAGTCCCAGAGGAATTACAGCCAAGGTTGATTCTGGCCTCCATATGCACATGTTCACACAGGCATGCCTACCAGAGAGAGAGGGAGGGGGAGAGAGAGAGAGAGAGAGAGAGCTGGGGGGGGGATGAACAGCTTCTCTTGGTACAATTGAAAGAAGGATACTTTTCTGGAAATGGAAGTGATGAGGAACCCCCAGAAACAAGCAATACGATAATACTCACTAGTCTTGATCCCTAGATTATGGCATGTGCATACCATTTCTAATAAAAGGAATCAACCTCTCTAAGGAAGTGCTTATGCCAAAAGCAAGGAGCCTGTGCGTAACTAAGGTTACATCACACAGACCCTGAGGCCAGCTGACTGGTTCTCCTTGCCAGAATCAGACATTGGTCACCATTAGGATAATAAGGAATGGAATGGAATACTTTAGATTTGCCTAAGTCCCACATTTTGTACTTGGAATAAATTAATAGATCACCTGTATAAGATGCTAAGGAAACTATTTTGCAAATTTCACAAATATGAGGGAATTTCCTATAATGGCTGCAGTTCCAACAAATATAGGAAGTGAGATTGATGAAATAGGAATGACATTTGCAACACTGAGAGGGTGAATGGAGTTAGGGGAAAATTCACTAACATAATGACATCACCCAAGTGGGCGAATCAGACTTACACGACCCTAAGTAGAAGGGAACACCACCAGTTATGGAATAGCCTCACCCAGGGTGTACGAGGGATGTCTCAAACAAACCCCACCATGGAGCCCCAAAGAATATGAAGTTGTAATGGCAAGTGACCTAGTCTGTTCAGCAAGTACACAAGGAAAACAGGAAGAGGCAGAAGGGATCTCTAGACTAAAAGGGAATCGAGACGTACCAGCTGATGATGGTTTATGGACCTTATTTGAATCTTGCTTAAACTAACAGCTTTTAAAAGATGCATACTCAATTGAGCCAATTTAAGTACCATTAAGAAATTATTGTCCAATTGCATGAAAAGTGTTATGTTTATTTTCTTTAAGAGTTATCTTATCTTTCAGAGTTATAAACTCCGCTAGGACACATAGCAATATATGACTTTATATAATACTATTAAATTACCTATTTCTGGTACATCGCTGTCCAGCCAGCTTAAACTACACAGAGAGTTTCAGGTGACTGAGAGATCCTGTCTTAAAAAACAAGGTGGACAGTGCCTGAGAAGCAGAACAACAGACAGGGCTGTCATTGTTTCATTGTAGGGGATTGAACATAGGACCTTTTGCATGCTAGGCAAGTATTCTTCCACTAGGCTGTCTCCCCGGCCTCCATCATATATTTTATTGAAGACAATGGAAATACAGATGTAATATTTTGTGAACATATGGATGGGGCTCCCTGTGTGAAGATCTGGAATGTTTGGAACTACTCACCAACGACAGTGCGGTGTGGAGCCATGTGAACTGAACCTCTGAGGTTCAACAGGGGCTGACTCCTGGCAATTCCCCATGTGCCGTTCTCAGCATGTGCGAGGTCTCAGCACTCTGAGTGCTTGCACTTGGCCAACAGGAACAAGAACAGTCAGAGAAGTCTTAGCAGTTGGTCTCCTCACTTTTTCTCCCAGGTAGGCTGAGTTGATAGCAATTGGAATAAGGGGACCCTGAGCACAGCCACTGTAGATCCTCTGAGGTAGGGGGAGGGATAGAAGGTTCTCTAGAGCTTCTCTGTGTTAGACAGTTTCCTTCATTATCACAATACCTGAGATCATCTCCTCCAGAGGGGAAAATGGTTTATTTTGGCTGATGGTTTCAGAGGCTTCAGTCCATGGTCACTTGGCGCTGTTGCTTTGGGCCTATGGTAGTAGCACAGCTTCTTGTAGCAGGAACTCATGTCAGCCAAGTGTTTACTCCAGTTCACATCAAGGAACAAGCAGAAGTCTATGACCCTTATCTATATTTGCTTGTTGATAGCTTAACAGGAATTGTTAGCTATCTACAATTCTTGCAGGTTTTCTTGGTATTTATTTGAAATTTATCATTTCAATATAGTCTTTATGAAAATTGGAGTGAAAAACAAAAACACTTTCTAGCTATTATTGTAGTGATGGTGGTGGTGGGGGAACAGATGTAGAGACTGGTGGGGGGAAGAAGAAAAGGAAACCCCCAAATGACACGATCTACCTTAGCTTCTTGAGAAAAATCTTGGTTCTGTAGAACTAGCAGTCAAGAGAAGCTATGACTCAGACAGGCCGCTGGACTCAGCAGTTATGTTCTGGTTAGAGTCTGATTCTGTAAAGACACTACATAGGCCAGTTTGGTTTACATATGATAAACTAGTGCTTAGTAGCATTGTTAATCACGGCTTGATAAAGATAGACTTCCTTTCCTCAAGTGAATGGACTGCAGGAAGGTTACTGGGGGTTCTCTTAGATGCTCTGTAGTAATCAGAGACCCAGACCTCTAAGAAAAACTGCTCTACCACCTTCAATTTATCTCTTCATATCCCCAGATGGCAACTTGGGGTCCAAGCATCACATCTGGATTCCCAGCTGCAGTAAGGAAAACAAGGGTACACCTCTTCTGTTGCAAGATACTTCTGGTAACACTGCACTGAGCCAGGCTTAGTTAGAGAACACATGTGAATGAGGCTGAGTGTGTACAATCTTTCTGATGAAATTGATGTACTGTTGACATGACTCTAATGCAGATCACAAGGGCATGAGGGATGATGTGGAAGGCCTCCATCACGGTAACCTCTGTGTATCTGTGTTGACCAACAGAGGTTGTGTTATGAAACCAGTCTGGAATGATACCCAGATGAAACAAACACACAAAACAAAATGCATTTTTGTGTTCTTCCCTCTAGGTATCTTTTTCTTTTATTGATTTTCTTGATTTCCTGTGGGCTAGGTTCTGAATTCTAGAAAGTAAAGCTTCAGGAAGTAGCTGTGACAAGTTGGCCCATTTGAAATCTCCTGCGTACATAATCACTGTAGCGGATATAATTGGAGCTAATTTCATATTTCCTGCATATCATATTGGAAAATTGAGCTGTCATATCTATTTAAAGGCTACATGCCCAAATGAGAACACCCAAGCCTTGCTCTTTTCTGCATTAGGATTTCTTTTCTCGTAAACTTCAAGACTAGTACTAGAAGCCAACTTCATCTAATTGAGTAAGCTTTGAAGTTCATATACATTGTGTATAAAATTTAGAAAACTGATAGGGGACAGGCTAAGCAAGGGGAATCACTTGGAGCTATCTTTGCCCATTACAAATCCCTGCACTCACAGAGCATTCTAAATTGTGGGTAACAATAAGGCCAGTGTCTTATGATTGTGGGTTCAACTAGGTCTTGCTCATCTGCTTTCTGTGTGCCCTCTCATACCTGTGTAATCAAAGCGTGGTTAATAAGAAATGATTGGGGACCTGTCAGTCTGTCCCTGGAGAGAAATTAAGCTACGTGCTATGAATATATATCCTCGAAGACGGGAACATCAACCGTGGCACCTACTGATCATCTAACTTGTCGACTTCCACATTGTGTTCTTTCCCTATGGGTTTTTCAGAGCTCTTTTGCACCTTGTGTGTTTTCACTTTGGGAGGGAGGGAGGGAAGGAGGGAGGGAGGGAGAGAGAGAGAGAGAGAGAGAGAGAGAGAGAGAGAGAGAGAGAGAGAAAGAGAGAGAGAGAATACAGGCATGTAGGCTAGAGGACAACCTCGGATGTTGTTCCTTGGAAACACCACCCACATTATTTTTGATATTACTGTCCAGGTGCTTAACTACTAGGCTGGACTAGCTTGTCAGTGAGCTCCAGGAATCTTCCTGTCTCCATCACCCCAGCACTGGGATTGCAAGTATTCATTATGGACAGGTTTTTTTTTTTTTTTTTTTTTTTTTTTTTTTTTTTTTTTTTTTTTTTTTTTTTTTTTTTGTAATGTGGATTGTAGGAGTTGAATTCAGAACTCCATGCTTGCAAATCAAGCTTTTTAAGAATAGAACCATCTTCCAGGCCAGTGTTCACCTCACAATCTCTAAATGCATGTCAGTCAGTGGTTGAGACTTAACTCCATCAAGCCAGCTTGCTTTTCTCACTTAGACTCTACAAATAGCTGAGAGGTTGATTCTCATCAAACATCTGATGGTAAAGAAATGGAATGGTCTTGATAGGAGATATCATGATGGAAAGGAAGAGAGCAAGGAAAGATCATACATCTTTGACTTTCCCTGGGAAGGGTACATGGTATTTTTCCTAAGGAGCAATGTTTTCATCCCTGGAATTATAGGATGTGCTGGGTTGAGGTAGAGGCCAGACCTAGTAAAGGCAGCCGTTCTTAAGCTTTGGGATGCTGATGTAGGAACAGATGCACTGGGACAGAACATAAAGTGGAGGGAAGGGCTTCCTCTTCATTTCTTTTCTTACTACTTTACCATTCCTCCAATGTTCTCTGCATTTGCTTCTCAGTGGCATTGTTGAAATCCTTCCTCTTCTCTGAAAAGGATTTCTTGAAAGCAATCCATCTGTAAGTTGTAATAGAACACAAATGAATGCCGTTGGGGTTTCAGTCAAAGGTGAGAATTGGAGGAAGGACCTTTTGAGGGTCAGATCGCATAGACCTAGTCTACCTTCTCATCAGACTAGCCCTGCAACAAATATCTCTTAAGTGAAGGGCCTGAGAAATGTCTCAGTACAGTTCATTGATGCGGATCAATGAGACTATTTTCATTGTCTCTGAAAATTACAGGTGTAAGAACATCTGAGAGATCCTACAGGTTTCATGAGAGGGACCAGTCACATGTCGCTAACAATGTGTCTTGAGAAACTTCATAATTTTGTGAACATTATAGAATGGATTTATACAAACAAACATAGAAGGAGGAAGTCAGTCATCCAATGAGGGATCTTAATGCAAGTCAAGAGATGTAGATGACATGTCCAAGGCTGTTGGCAGCATAACACAACACACAACATTACAGTAATTGTTTATAAGGTTAAAGAGTATGCTTTAAATTCATGACACAGAGTAAGCCAACAGCATAGCCATTTCTTGTATACTGTTCATAGTTGGATGTGCTGTACACAATCCACATGCACACCTGTGACTTATGTGTCACACTAGCAACACCAGAATGACCCAACACCACTGTCAATAAGATATTTCATCTTCGTTAAAATCTTATGGGCCATCACGGTGATCTATCCTTACGCAGCACATGTCTATATTAACAAATGGAGGTGGATCCTAAGTGAGAAGCTGTCTAGCTATCACATAGCCCAAAGGTTTTCATACTTTCTTTGCTATTTTTGGAATATTTTAAAATAGGAAAAGCATGGGGATTCCTAAAATAACATCCATAGCAGATCAAGCTATTTCTGCAGAAACCTGATTAAAGGGCTGGAAGTCAGGATACAGAGGGCTTGCAAGAGCTGCTGAAATTTGGGCTGAAGTATAGACATCATGATACCACACATGCTGAAGATTCAGAAACATGGGTTTGAGCTGCTACAACATGTGTGTGAATCTACCCAGCCAGGAAGGGCAGAGTGAAATCACATCTCACACTCCTCTAGTTCAGAGGGTTCCCACTAAATAAATAAATGATTCAAAGTCCCAAAGACATTTTTTCTGACTATTAAAAAAAAATACTAGAAAGGGAAGTGCTGGTGAGAGGTTGGATAAAATCCACCTAAAGTCTAATTAAGCAAAAATAAATATAGGCTCTATTCCTAGCATATGGTAATCTTCAGTGAGCCTACTTTCAACCATCTGAGACAGATTTGACTTTCCTTGTGTTTCAAATGTCTGGTTTATCCTGAGACCAATGAGTATAGGACATCAAGTGTCTCAGATGCAAGCTTTTTTCTGCATTGGGGCAAATTTCTCTTTTTCGCAAATTAAGAAAGGCTAAACATATGGTAATCTTCTCTGAAACAGACTTTCTTAAAACTTCTCTAATCTTCAGAACCAATACCTAGCCGGTCCTCATAGACATGAAATAGTGATGAACTTTGCAAGGCATTTCCTCCCTCATATCCAGATCTTATGCTCCGGCTGACTTCTTAAGACTGGGGGCTTTCATCATTGAGGAAACAAATAACCAAAGGAGACCAATTCTCCCTTCCCCGGCAGCCATTGACTGCCTTTATTTTTTCATCTAGGGATGGGGACTTGTGGTGTCCTGTCAGCTGGTGTGGTCTTTACAGGTCTCGTGTAGGCCACCATATTGAAAGTTTAAGGGAACAACATTCTGTCCTGTTCAGAAGACACTACCACCCAACACTCTGCCTAGTCCACAAGCTCTTGCAGTCTTTCGGCCCCCTCTTCCACAATGTACCCTGAAACTTAAGTGTAGGAGTTGCGTCATAGATGTTCCATTTGGGGCTGAGCACCCCACTTATTCTCTGCCATTTTAACCATTTGTGTACCAAAGGTTGCTTTAACAGCTTTTCTCTATCTAAATTCAAAGCATAGTTGTAGTGTTCCAGTTTTCCATCTGTATTCCTGTTTCTCCTTAGTCTTCCATTTTATTGATTCATAGAGAATGGCTGTCTCCCTGAGTGTGTATTGGTCGTGTGGGTTGAGACCCAGGGGCTGGTGATGACATAGAAAGGTCTTAATTAGAAGGGACACGTGAGGTGCTTGGTTCATTGGCTCCTGGCAGATATGGGTTTGATTCACTGTTCACCATAGAAATAATATGTAGAAATGGGTCCAGAAAGTCACACTGGCCCACAGGCTGAAAGTACATTCAAAAGTGCCATATAATATAATCCAGAGTGATCCCCTGTGATCTCCTTAGGTGCCTGTGTACTGCTCTATTAATAGTTCATGTCCCCATGGATAATTCAAGCATTCCGATTCAATTGACAACTATAAATTACAATACAAATGCCATCAAATCAGTGGATCCCAGTGCCCAAATAAACCACCATGTTTGTCATGGGACAGATCTGTTCCCAGTGTGAGAATAATGTGTAACAGGAAATATTCAGTCTGTCCCATGAAGATGCTTTTAAAACTTCAACTAGCTCCTGGAAAGAGACATACACTTTAGACGGAAGCCAGTGGGGGGGGGGGGGGGAGATGTCATGACAAGCTAAATGGCCAGTGTTGTCCTGAATAAAAGAATATATCAGTTTCTCTCTGTGTGTGTGTCTATCTGTCTGTCTGTCTGTTTCAATCTCTCTTTGTGTCTCTCTCTATCTCTGTCTCTGTCTCTGTCTTTCTTTCTCTCTGTCTCTCTGTCTCTCTCTGATAGTGTCTCATAACCCACTCTGATCTCAAATTACATGTGGAAGAGGGAGGTCTTGAACTTCTGGTCCTCCTGCACCACCTCCCAAGTTTGGGGATTACAAAGTGCAACACCATGACCCAGTTTATGTTGTACTGTGAATCAAACCCAAGGCCTTGTGCAAAGCAATCACTCTACCAACTGAGCTAAATCCCTAGATCTCATAAAATTGTTGAAGTCATGGAATTCTTCGACTGTTTCTTTTTTTCTGAACCAAAGCAGCCTTGTCAAGCTTTTTAATTTTAAGTCATTAAAACTCACCAATTAAAGGCCATGTACATCAATAAGAGACTGAATGTCATCTATCTCTTATTGTTCATACACATATTGCACACACAGACACACATGCTTGCATAGTCATAGATATACAGCCATGTATACACACTTAAAAGCATACAAATGCCTTAATACTAGCATGCACAGCACACATACAAATACAGCCAGGCATGCATGAGTGCATACAACCATGCATGCACACTTCATGACAGCAGCCATTGCATATCTTCAGTGTTTCCTCTGTGGGGTAAACTGTGCAGATGCTGTGTCTCCAACCTGAGCATTTCCCACCAGAGAGGTGCAGGGTAGATGCTGAACACAGCCAAGCTGAGCCATTGCAGACAATGGAACTCACTGAGTCAGGTCCCTGCCCACAGAGTTTTTTACAGTTTACTTGGGAAGGAGGCAGTATTTCCTTTGAGTATCACATGACCCTGGGTGTAGGCTGGCACTCCATTTAGGAGGAGCTCTGCCTGTCTGTTCAGATTGAGGTTGGACTAGCAGGACAAACCTGGGGGTGAGGAAGAGTTGCACAAGCCTTCATTTCCATTCTAATTCGCACTCTCTCACTTCAGGAGATCACCGCCCCAGGGAGCCTCATTAGCAGACTTTTGATGTCTCGTGTGTACACAGGAACTTCTACAGTGGCCTGTCTTTCCACACACCTTTACTCTATAACCCTTAAATCCACAAGGTGTACATATCCTACCATATCCCACTGTGTTTGGTTTAAGCTGTGGAGCCTGCATGTCAGGCTGGAAGCCCTGTACAGTCTCTCACCAACTTCTCACCATGACAACTCTTTCCAGAACCCTCCAGTGGATTATGGCTTTGTTTACCTGGCTGGGTGGGACTGTATTGTCTCATCAGGATTCTGTTACCAAGAGCCCCAACCCACCCTACCCACCCTGCTTCATGACAGTTTGACATGGAAGAACATCACTGGTTAAAGCTTGTGAAGAGCATTTCCTTCCAAGCTATCCTTCCTTTCCCACATAAGTTCACTAGGTGGCAGTGAACAGCGAGGGAAAGCGGGCTGCTTTTCAAAGGACAGGCAAAGGCAAGGGGAGTTAAGCATATCTAATCTTGAATTTTAAAGAATCCTTTCAGGAGCCACAGGCTCTGACAGACATTGCTAATGGAAGCAGCTAGTCTTCATTAGATGATAAAATGCCAAGCTCTAATGTCAAGCCTCTTCTCAGCTCACTGCTGATCATTTCTAGGCCAGTTGTCTTCATATAGTAAAGGTCAGAAATATTTATCTATTGCCTATAAACATATTTTATTTACAGAATATGGTGTGTACAAGTAGATCCTACTCATTTTGACTTCTTCCATTATATATGATTATGCAAATATATGATTGTGTGTGTGGCACACTTTTTTTAGAAGACAGAGAAGCCTCATTATCACATAAGGGATTTTAGTATTATTGCTCCATAGTCAGTTCCTCCAGATGACCATCATTTCAACTAACAGCCCACCTTTCCTCCTACTAAACGTTGCATCATTGTGTCCTCAGCAGACAAAGCTTGGAGTCTTAAGTGCCTCCTGCATGGAGAAGACTCATCTCCTAAGACATTGACGTCTTGCTGCATGCATTGTCACAGAGCTTTTTTCATACATGTCCTGGGTTTAAACCTACAGGCACTTTGTTTGGTGGGGAAGAAACTAATTGTTAATCAACTAAGACAGTTTCCAGACAGTCTAAACCTTGTCTGTGTTCTGAGAGCTCGTTTGTACCAGGTTCATTCGGAATGCTGCCACTGTCATCCCACAGCCTCCTCTTTCCTGTGGTTCCCATCCACTAGCCAGTCCTATCCTGAGATTCAGAGGATGCCATGCATGGAGTGGTCTTTCCTGCTAGGCATTTCTGCCCACGTGGCATCTTGTGTGGGTCATATTGTCACCAGGACCCTGACCTTGTGCAGCAGTTCCCAGCACCATGCTTCTTTCTGTGGCTGGCTCTTTCTCCATACCCAGGCTGTGTCTCTGTGATTCCCATGACCCAGGTCCTGTCTTGGTGAGGAACTGTCTCATCTGCTCCTGCTCTGCTCTTGTCACATAACCTCTGTGACGCTTAAGCTCTGCCAACAGCTTGGCTGGATTTAGAATTTCATAAGAGATTGAGGAAACCTTTGGGTGCATTTGGAGGCCTTTCCAGAAAGGATGAACTGAGGGGGTGAACCAACCCAAATGTAGATACACTGGCTGAAGGAGAGGGGTACAAGCGGAAAAAGGGGAAGCCAAGCCAAGCCCCAGTATTCCCTTTTCTCTTCCTTGTATCTACCAAGAAGTGAAAAACAGCCTCCACCCCATGCTCTTATCACCACGATACTTTAACTAAGCACATGGGCCAAGCATATAGATTGGCCCCTCTGAGACCACGGGTCAAAAATAACCTTCTTCTCCTTTAAATTGTTCTTGTCAGGTATTTTGTGACAGTGACAAAAGAAAACAGCTGTGACATACCCTCTAAGGTCTGAAGTTCTACTGTTATCCCAGGCTGGCCCTAAAATCTCACTGTCTGATGACAGGCTCCCCCTCCCTCACTGCCAACCACACTCTTGTGGATTCTTGGATATTGTTAATCTCTAAGTCCTTAATAGTGTCCAATACAACACATGAGTCCATGTTGAAGCCACCCAATGAGACTTGCCACTGAAAAGCCATCTTTTCCTGATGTCTGACTCAATGAGCATTGATAAAGATGTAGTATATACCAAGCTCTGTGGTAAGTACTGGAGTCAAGCTTACAGCCTTCCTGAAGATCTGTGCTCTACCTTGGTGTCTTCACAATGTCAGCAGCAGCATCTTTCACAGTCATGCCTCCCCTTGGATAGGTTGGCCCTGTTCTGTTGCAGTCAAGCCCCTTGCCTAGCTGGGCCCAGGGCATCAGAGTGTCCAGCTCCATCATGGCTAATAGTCTTTCCAAAGAAGTCAACAGGCAGGTGGGTGTGACATTTATTCAACAGAGAAAGTGAATCTAAGTGCTAAATGGCCATGTACTCACTTTATTGAGGGTCTACATAGTCAAGTGCCCCCAGCAGAAAAGACATGACCCAGCCTGGCTTGAGGTGTGAGCCACTAAATCACTCAAACTCCACCTGGTTAAGTCACAATAACACAAATTAACATATCAGAAACATAAAAGGAAATGGACTCAGCCTAGCTCAGGTGGTGGAGGTGACAAGGTAATCTTGAGGTGGGGTTGATGAGAATATAAGCTACCCTTTGATAAGTAGACAAACTCAACCAATGTCAAGTTTCTCTCTATGGGGTGCAAAGTTGAATTTTCCAGAAAAATCTGTGCTCTTGATGCCATGTTAATTATCTTATAAAGGAGTAGCTTGGGCTGTTAAAACCACTGGTGATTCCTCTTGGGAACTTAATACACACATAATAAATCTTGCTGATGTAGCCAGACAGCAAATGAGAAAAGGCCAAACTTTTCCTAGGGAAAGTGAAGACTCAACAAATCAGCTCAGGAAATAGATGCTAATGTAGACAATGGGGTATTTATATATAGCTACTGTCTCCAAAACAGTTGAAGTATTTTTGAGGTTTGTTTTTCCTAATGCTGCATGGGAGATATTTTTCTATGGTAAACATACATTCATCTGTGTACACACACACACACATACACATGCACGCACACACACATTCTTTTTTCTCTTCTCTTGAAATCCTGTTCATACTTTGAGGTTAAAGCAAGTTTGATGCTGTTTGCTGTCTTGCTGGTTCATGCAGTGAGAGCCTTGGGACAGCCACTTCAATGTTAACTTTAATGGGTACTTAATTTGGGTCCTTCTCTTTAATGAAACCTGAAACTAGTGCGGTTTGCCTATGAAATGCTCCAGTAGGCGCCTGTGTTTGAACTCATAGCTAGTGGTGCCGCTTAAAGAGGCTGTGGAGCCTTTAGGAGGTGTGCTGAGTTGGAGGAATCGGCTCCCTGGAGGAGGCGGTAGGTTTTGAAGAGTGATAGACAGTGGACTCTCTTCTGGAACCAGGCTCTCTGCTTCCTAGTATGTTGGGATATAACAAGCCTTGAAGTCTTGAACACAGTCTTGTGGCAATCCATAGAGCCCCAGCTACCATGCCTTCCCCGCAGTAATGGACTGTGTCCTCTTTAACTGTGAGCTCAGTAAATTCTTCCTCCCTCAAGTTCAGTCTTGCTTGCTATTCAGTCACAGCAATGAGAAAAGTAATAAGAAAGCTTAGAAATTCACACCAATAAAAGGATGCATCACAAAGCACTGGACCTAGACCGTGGGATAAACGAGATGCAGTTCATAAAATTAAAAGATTTTAAGTAGTAGGGATGCCTCGTTGGCAGGGTGGTTCCCATGCTAACTAAGGACCCTTGATCCCCAGGCAATTGCTGAAGCTTCAGGTGATGCCCTCAATTCTAACCCCATCCCATTTTCCTTGACCAGGTTCTACAATTCCTGCCTGAGTCCTTCTCGGGTCCCTGCAAAGCTATACCTTCACCATGCCTCCTGCATATCACCAACATGCAGACAGTGGTGTTCTCAAGTTCTCAGCCTCCCACTCAGGAGTGTGTGGCTCTTCCTCCCGTGATTCTGCCCTAGCAGTGAAAAATGTATCAGACAAGCCCCTCAACACCCTACTTTCCATTGCCTACCCTTTCCTTTTGTGTGAAGAGAAGCTGTAGGAAGTGTGACTGGGACATGGTCTGTGACTACTACAAATGTCCTTTCTTGGTGAACCTGCAGCTTCCAGGCCTCAGGCAGGGACAAGAACATTGCTTAGACAGGATGCCACCTTGGATCCTCTTCCCCCATGACTACTCAGAAAGCTTTTCCTCCACAGTCATTCCTAGATCTCTGCTATAAATATTCTCCCTGCAGTCAGCAAAACATTACTATTTTACGCTTATCGTGTGTCACGTAGTCACAGCACCACCACCCACTCCAGAGACATATCTACTCTTCTCTCCCTCCCTAAGAATCTCACCTTTGCTCTCTCAGGATTAAACTAGACATTCATATGGAAGACTCTGTCTTACAAAGCAATTAGGAAATTGCGGGCACAGGGGCTGAATCCATGGTCTTAGGAACACGACACAAAACAAGTTTTAGAAAATACCTGAGTATCTGACCTGTGAGCCCTGGCTCCCTGAAGTAGGCTGGTCCCATCCAATCAATCCACATTGTAGCCAATGGCACACCCCAAGGGATAAAATAGATGTTTTCCCACGAGTGAAAACATTCCAGTAAAACTCTACCTTTTTTTTTTTTTAATGGTTGAAAGGGTGAACTTTTTTTTCCATCTACAATAAATAAGGTGTTTTGAGGCCAAGACTGCAGTGAGATAATCACCTTAAAAGCTGCCACCGAAACTAGCATGTTTGAAAACACAGAATGAAGCTGGCCTGTTTCCCAGCATTCTGGGAACGAAGATGGGAGAGAGGGGCTTTGTTCTCCTATAGCAGGTGACAGCACAACCCTGGACTAGCCAGTTCTGTGTGGGAAACGGGGCTGATAAGTGACCTCCCATCGTGCACGCACGGGGCTGGCTGCGCAGCCCAATGAGGAACAGTGGACAATGAGTGGGGAGCTGGCCAGCAGCAATCACATTAGACACCCTTCCCTCCCCCGTGGAAATACCCTTCAGAGAGCCAGCACCAGAGCCTGTGGGAAACAGGTGACACTGGAAACAAACTGTGACAGTAAGATCAGCTGTGAGAGCCAGCAGATGCCAAGAGCTAGGGGCATCCCAAGGAAGAGGCTTTGATAGGGTGATGATAAGACCATGGAGGGAGAGTGAGCCCCCACGGCCCTCTTTCTCAGTTCGGATTTCCTTACAGGTCTGTGATAAGACCACAGGTCCACCTTGCCTTTGATGTCACTTCATAGGGTTAGTGTGACGGTGACAGCAGCCCCACCCTCAGCCACCCCTGCTTTGTGTCTTGATCTTCTATGTGAACCGTGAGAGCTGGAATAGTGATCTTTCCTATAAGAAGCCTTCCTTCCCCCTTCTCCCATGTGAAAACTGGTATCTTCATGGGACCTCCTAAAAGCAGACCCTAAACTGAGGGCCAGAGCAGAAGCACATGCTCAGAGGAAGGCATCTATCTATGAAGGAGGAGGCGAGGAGCTGCTGTGTGAGGTCTGGGGTCAGGTAAGCCCTGGTGGGCTACTGAGGGTAAACTGCATCCCACAATAAGAGAACCCCAAGATTCCGTACTCCAAACAGAAAAGGAACAGGAAGGATGGTGGGATAGAAGTAAGCCCCTCCCCCACATACAGATGTCTCCCTGGGAGCCAAACAGCCAGCACAAAGACAGCCCTTAGGGGAGATGTGAACACACCACAAAGAGAAGCTAGGGGATGGGCAAGCTGGAAGAGGGGAGCAAGGTGGGGGTGCATACTGAGATGTCTGCCACGTGAGAACATTGCCTACTTCATAACCCTGGGTAAATAGATACCTACAAGATGCCTACCTAGAGCCAGGCACATGGGGAGTTCAGCAGATTTCCAGTTAAGTCTAATGGCCGTCATGTTCACGGCCCAGTGTCTTCTCCTCTAGCCTGCTGGAAACATGGCCCGCCTCACTCTCCATTTTCAGGGTCTTGTCAAACATGCTGGTTCCAGAAGCAGCCTTCAGAGTGACCATCTCATTCATGGGATCGGTCCTTTGCTCAATGACACTGTCAGGCAGAGGACACAAAGCCAGCCAGGCAGAATAGGTAATCTGCTGGTCACAGAATGGACCTCTAGGGGGAACTGCCACAGGCTGGAAGGGCAGAATGAGCACAAGAGAGGAGAGATGTATGCATGGTCAGGAGCTAGGGAGCAGCACAGAGGACTTGACTTCACTGACAGGAAGCCCCGTGGTGTCCACACACAGCTGAAACCGTTA
The DNA here is from genome assembly GCF_007827085.1 of Peromyscus californicus insignis. Lineage (NCBI taxonomy): Eukaryota > Metazoa > Chordata > Mammalia > Rodentia > Cricetidae > Peromyscus > Peromyscus californicus. The sequence goes on along the minus strand of NW_026294606.1, from coordinate 64,672,672 downwards.
AAAAGATCGGTGCTCTCTAGCTCCCTGCACGTTGTCAGTTTATGAACATAACGGAAGAAGGTCTTGTCCTAGGCATCTGGGAAAGAGTCACAGGGCTGAGCTGGGGAGATGGTTCAGGTAGTAAAGTGCTTGCCATGGGTGCATGAGGACCAGAGATCAGTTTCCAATGCCCAGGGGAAAGCCTGGGCATAAAGCATGTGCCTGTAACCCCACCCTGGGGAGACAGAGATGGGAGGGTCATGGGGGCTTAATAGAAGCCAGTCCAGCCTTTCAGTGAGAAACCCCAAAAGGAAGGTAGAAAATGATAAAAGGAGAACACTCAAACCCCAAAAGAAAGGTAGAGAATGATGAAGGAGAACACTCAGTGATGACCGCTGCCTTCCACATGCCCATTTACACATGCATTTGCATCTACCCACATGTGTATGTACACACATGCACATGTACACACATAAAGAAATGAGAAAGGGTCACATGGCTTTTGTCACTGTGCTCAGGGATAACATTAGCAATCTGGAACATTGTGTTTAGTGAAGAAAACTTGGTTTTTATTAGGATGGAACTGGAGGTGTTCATCCAGAAAAAAAAAGGATAAGAAAGATGGTCACAAGAACTGTCTGGAGAGGTGCAAACATTTTCACATGAGAAAAAGGGGTGAGGCTGATGAGGGAAGGTCTGTGGGGAGGAAACCGCATTTGAATTCTTGCCCTTCCCTATCATCAAAATGCTCCAAGGATGACTGGTTTTCCTGGAAGCCTGGCAGGATGCAGCCTTCCCTAACCCCCACAGTGCTGATCCAAGAGCTGGCAAGTATAGACTCAAGCATCCATCAGAGCACCATTCCTTCCTCTAGGTGCGGAGAGATGTGGTGTATGTCACAAGGCAACCCAGAATGCATAAGTAGGTGATAGGTAGTCAGACAAACAGTCAGGTGCCAGGTAGATGATGTCTTGATCTGTTTCCTCTTGCTGTAGGAAACTACTTGAGGCTGGGTAATTTACAAAGAAAAGAGGTTTGTTTATTGGGGCTCACAGTTCTGGTGGCTTGGGAACCCAAGAGCACAAGACTTGTATTTGATTCATGGTGGAAAACAGAAAGGTCACAGACATGTGCTAAAGTGGAGTTATGTAACTGTAATTCTTGCTTGATAACTGTTTTGTTATATGTAATTTTGCTATGTTGGAGTTGAAACCTTCCTTTTTGAAAAAAAAAGAAAGGGGGAAGTGCTGTGGATATTGCTCTGTATGCTGGGAACGTGTTGCTCTGATTGGTTGATAAATAAAATGCTGATTGGCCAGTAGCCAGGCAGGAAGCATAGGCGGGACAAGCAGACAAGGAGAATTCTGGGAAGAGGAAGGCTGAGAGAGGAGATGCCAGCCTGCCATCCAGGGAGCAGCATGTAATGGCACACAGATAAAGCCATGGAACACGTGGCAACATGTAGATTAACAGAAATGAGCTGAGTTTAAGTGTAAGAGCTAGCCAATGGCAGGCCTGAACTAATGTCCAAACAGTTTTAATTAATATAAGCTTCTGAGTGATTATTTTATAAGCAACTGCAGGGTCCGTGGGACTGGGTAGGACCGGAGGAAACTTCAGCTACAGAGTTACAAGAAGAAGGCAAGGGAGAGCCCAGGAACCTAATTTCTGTTTATAACAGCCCATTCTAGTGATAACTGACCCAAGAGAAAGGCATTCAGCCAATCACAAGGCTCCAGCCCTATAACCCAAACACCTGCCATTGGGCTCCCCTCTCGGCCTGCCATACTAGCAGATGTCAGGGTAAGTTTCAGAAGAGAAAAACTATATTAAAGCCAGAGATGGAGAGATGCATGAACAAATGGACAGACATATGGATGGATGCAGGACATGGGGTATAATAGAAATAAATGCACAAAAGTCGGCAAGATGGCTCAGTGGCTAGAGCATTTGAATGCAGACCTAAAGACCTGACCTCGATCCCCAGACTCATATTAATTCTCTCTCTCTCTCTCTCTCTCTCTCTCTCTCTCTCTCTCTCTCTCTCTCTCTCTCTTTCTCTCTCTCTCTCTCTCTCTCTCTCTGAATTAGGTCTTAGTTATAGGTTGCATAGGATCCAGGGCTAACCAAAGCACACTTCCTACAGACAGAATGGTCAGGTCAATGGCAGGAGGGGGGGGGGGCTGAGCGGAGGTATGGACACTTATGTAATGTGACTTCCTGAACACCCAGCTGTGATTGGTTTGCCCAGTCTTTGATTTTTTCTTTTCAATCATCTCAGCAAATCTCTTCACGGGAACCAAATTACTTGCTCCTTTTCGTAGAGAAGGTCATTACTGTAAGGAAAAGTCAGATGAATTTGCATCCCAGACGGTTAGCCTCCACAGCTTCTATTGTCCTTCCAGACACCAAAGGGACTTTATAAACATGGAGGAATCCTATTTCCCTCCTTGTAAATGGCAAACAGCCCTCACCTCTCCTTTCAGTATCCAACAGAAGCCACAGTAACAGGGGCCTTCAAAGGTAATTCTTAGTCTCAGTTTCTTCTTCCATTTGAATAAAGTGACCTATGCAGTATTGTTGCTTAGATTAGTTATTGGTGCCAAGTGACTTTGAAATCTATGTGGGGTATAGACAAATTAAATTATGGTCATCCTTGAATGAAAAAGGCTTTCTGATTTGATGCCTGTTTCTAACAGAGGTAAACTGAGGTCCATGAGTTCTGGCTGGTGTTTGCTCTAGTCCTTCAAGCCATCAGACTTGGTGACCTTTCTGGATTCCACCAAGAACCAGTTGGCTGAGTGCATCATTGAAGAGTTTCCACCCACACAGAATTGCTGTCAATACAAAGAAAGTCGAGGACGCCCAAGAGGAAAATAGTACCGATGAGTTCGCGTTGCTTCGTGCTTGTGGGCTGGATTGTGTGCCAACTGCTTCGCCAGCCTGCAATCTCATGGCTGTCTTTACTCCAACATTTTGAGCCTGGTATGAGTAAGGCAAGTTGTACACTTGTCTCTCACCCCCAAACGGCATGCCCACTCCAAACCAACTGCTCTGAATTTGCCTTGGATTTCCTCAGGGTTAGTACTAAAATTCCCAAGCCCAGAGGAGCTGCCTCAGTTCCAGGTAAACCAGAATGGTTTATTACTAGCATACACACACACACACACACACACACACACACACACACCATAACCATCTGGAGCCATACAGTCACGTCATTCTGAATGGTAGTGGTGGGGACCTCCAAGTCCCACCTAAGAGGTCAAGAAGCTGAGTTTAAAACAGAGGAACCCTTTGTTTACCTCCTGGCTGCTCTAGAGCCAGGTAGAGCCAGGCCTGTGGTTCTCCCACACTCAGACAGACCAACGATGCCATTTGCTTCCTGGTTTCCTTGGGTTTACTTTTAGAGATAGGGTCTTGCTATGTAGCCCAGGCTAGACTTAAACTTCCTATTCTTCTGCCTCAGTCTTCCAAGTACTGGGATCACAGAAGTGTACCACCACCTCAGGGTATAGGTGCTTGTCTCTCTGGGTGCTCACTTGAGGTTTTAAAGAAACATATACATATAAATAAGCGCTCATGGGGGATCCAGGAGTAAAGGATTTTGAAGATATGCTTTCTTTGCTGTTTTAAGCTCTACCCAGTTAGGGAGAACTGAAAACCTTCTTTTTAAAAAATAGACCTGAAAAAACCATCAATCCATTAACTCCATGTTGAAAGCAGCCATGTACTTATGAGCTGAATATGAAGAGATTTATGGTAAAAATCCTCTCTCACCATGGATTCTCCCAAATGCTATTGATTTGAGATAACCCTTTCTTCCCATTATGCAGCATAAAATGTAAATCTGGTACTGTACCTTGAGCCTAGGTTCTTGCGCATACTGGTACTCACTCTACACTTTTGCCCCCATGCCTTTTGATGGTTGCTATTTTTGAGACAAGACATTGTTCCATAAGTTGCTTAGGCAGGCAAGTTTTGAATCTGAGATCCTCCTCCTCAGCCCCCACATAGCTGGGATTACAGGTCTGCACTACCAGGTCTTGCTAAGTTGCAAATCATTAAAAACTGATTTCTTTTAAGAATAAGTTTTTCCATAACATGTGTTGAAAATGCATGAAAATTTAATCAAATCCTTCACATCAATGGGCTTGATATTCATATTAACAAATTTTGAGGCACCATTGGAAGCTGAGTTATCACAGCTGACCACACGCTCTCTCTACTAAGGAAAACGTGGGCTAGTACAGTGCAAAGATACTTTCATTTCCAGGATTCAAAACCACAAAGAGCTTTGTGTTTGGCCCTCAGTTAAACAAATAGCTAAATTAATCAGCATTCTCATTCCCCTGTTTACCTAATTAGGTTTTCCTTCTTTGCAAATAGACAGAATAGTATGCCATTTTGATTTATTTCCATGTCTGCCAGTGTAAAATATGAATGTACTACAACACAGGCCACAGAGGATGAAGGCTTTTGATTTGAAATAGGATGGAGAGCTTCAGGAAGACCGAGGCACAGTGGATTTGCTGCTGATTATATTAAGGTCGAGGGCAATGGATTTGGAAAGAATAAAACAAAATAAAATAAAAGGGGCCACACTGCTAATGGAAAGGCCCAACACCCTTACATGCAGGCTATGGGCCAAAAAAAGTGCAAAATCTCAGAGCTGTGAAATGAATGGATTCCTCTTGCTGCAATGAACAGTTAATGCAAATTCCTCCAAGTTCATGAATCCCATTTGGGACCAGGCAGATGGTCCATCCCCAAAATCATGACTCCACCAATTTCACAGAGAGCAGGTTTTCACAGGACAGTGAGCACAAATGAATAGATGGAGAAAGAGCGATAGCTACCCACAGCTCACTCTGTTCCACTGGCTGGTAGGATTTCGTGCCATTGTGGGAGGCAGTCTGTTTTCCCAGCATACCCAGGGGCACTGAGTTGCAAGGCAAGCTCTCAAAGGGTGAGCTTCTGAGCCCTGTTCAATCTCTCTGCCTTTGCCTTTCTGAGGCTTTCTGATAAGGAAGCCTGCTCCCCACAAAGTGTCAGAGCCTCAAACAGAGAATGTTGAGTGACAGCATGGAGGCTTTGATTGTCTGGAAAGCGCAGCTGCCCAAAGCTACCCTGGGTGCAGTGCGGAAAGTGTGTGCTGGGTTCCTTCCACACACCATCTGCTTTGTGCCATGGTGGCACTGAGAGGGGACCACAGCACAGCAGCAGAGTAGCAGCCAAGATTCAGGGGCTTCTCTCTGTCACAGCATCCATCTACTACACCACTACTTTATCCTATCATCATAAAAGGTTTCTTTTAGTAAGTTTTTCAGAAAATGCTTGGGAATTGCCTGATTTTCAGACAGGTGGAGGGATGACTAATAAAATTTAAGAGAACCAGGTACTTAGTAAGAACTTTTTTTATAGTGTTCCCGGAAGTTTTTATGCCATGCAGATATTGTGGGGGGGAAATCAATAGATCAGAAAGTAACTGCCTTTGAAAGGATGGTTTGTGCCAGATATGGTGGCTTGTATCTGTAACTTCAGCACTCTATAGGTTAGGGCAGCAGGCTTCAAGTTCTAGGCCAGCCTAGGCTATTAGTGAGATCCTATTAGGAAAGGGAAAAATGGAAGGAAAAAAAGGAAAGAAGGAAGTAGGGAGGGAGGGAGGGATGAAGAAAGGACGGAGACAGGGGAGAAAGGAAAAGATGTTTTGTTAGAGTTACCAAGAGGAGGCAGCATGCCACTCTGGATAGGGCTGCCTGGGAACCGTAGGTTAGGAGGAAGAAAGGTAAGGAGGTTGAAGGAAGGAGGGTCAAATAGGAACATCTTTGTGGTCATTTTCATGGGAAGTAATGAAAAGCAGAGTAGGTGACAGCCCCAGCCCAGAACTAGAGGCTCTCAGAATTTGGTGGGTTCCAGGCTACAGGGTAGGCCATTGTTCTCAGATACTCAGCTCTGTGGTTATTTGCAGTAGAGGACAGTATCTCAGACTACAAGAGCTGAGAAAGAAGTCAGGTAGAGGTACGGGCTGGAGAGATGGCTCAGAGGCTAAGAGCACTGGCTGTTCTTCCAGAGGTTGAGTTCAATTCCCAGCAACCACATGGTGGCTCACAATCATCTGTAATGAGCGGGTAAAATCCCTCTGTACTTGCCTTTATACTTTCTCTCATGATGACATAAACAGAAGCCACAGCTACAGACATTTATCTTGGGGCAATTTTGCCCGTGTTTGAAGTACATTGCATACGAACTGCTCTAAGTCATGGGGCTCAACAGCATGCTCCTCTGTGTGCAGCCTCTTCTCAGAGAGCTTCTCTTCACCCAGGAGCTTGAGTCTGGCATGGCTCTATTTGGAATTGGATCATCTACTTCCTTAACACTCAAAGTTTATGTTAGCTGAAGTGTCGTCATGGAGGCAGGGGGCGGGTGCCTAACAAAGCTGTAGGCATTCTTCCTGTGTTTTGTGGGGAGGGGCTCTTGTCAAATTGTTCTGCTTCATCTCTACCATGTATAGTTGCCTTCTGACTTTGCTACCATGAACAAGGAAGTCATGGCATAAAGAGCAGTCAGCTGAGCATGTCTCCTGGCCGGGGATGAAGGCTGAACAGGAACAGTCCAACCCCTGTCGATATCACAGTTTAGATATATCTTTCTGTGTAGAGCAAAGTCATAGCTGGATGTGTCTATCTTATTAGCCTGGCCCCATGTTCCTCTATGCTGGGACAAAATGGGAATAGAAAGCAGAAGAATTCATTACACCCTATTTTTCCTTTCCTCCTTACAAAGCCTGAAGACCTTGGAAGCTAAGTGTGGAGTCCTAAGACATTTTCCTACCAACTTAGGAGTTGGAGCTGGTTACCTAACCTCTCGGTACTTCAGATTTGGTGTGATTTGGTTTTCCTGTCTCTAGAATGCAAACGACCTTATATCCTAGGGTTGGGAAGAACATTTTATCACTGTATCAATGACTGGATAAAGATGTTAACCACCATCAAGATTCCCTGGAACAGCATTTTTCCTGAGTGTGACCTGTGGTCCACCTGCACTGAAATTATTGAAGGTGCTTGACACAAGGGTACTTCAAAATATGTGTCTCTGGGGAAGGTTCCAGAATTCTGAGTCTCCCCCTCCGTGTGTGTGTGTGTGTGTGTGTGTGTGTGTGTGTGTGTGTGTGTGTGTAAGAGAGAGAGAGAGAGAGGGGGGGGGAGGGATTATTTCTTCTTTCCCAGTGCATACATGGGGGGCAGAGGACACCCTGTGGTTCTCAAACCTTCCGCCTGTATGAAGCAGGGTCTCTTTGCTGTTTGTTGCTCCTACTCTAGGCTAGCTGGCCTGTGTGCTTCTAGGGACACTCCTATTTCTGGCTCCCCCCTCATTGTAGGAACACTGGGGATACAGGCAGGCTTCCGTGGATTCTGGAGACCTAAAGTTAGGTCTTAATGCTTGTGCGGAAAGTACTTTACCCACTAAGCCACCTCCCCAAGCCCCCAACTTCTCACACACACCTGGCCATGATTTGTGAGAGCCCTAGAATAGAACTTAGGGTTACGTCTGATTCTGGTTGGAGGAGGAACTTTGCAGGCAGGTGGACCTAACTTCAAACCTCACCTTTACCTCTGAGTTGAATCTGTATGGTGGACAAAACTACTGAATTTGGAATCTAGGAGCCTTTGTTTCCATAGGCTGAGATATTGTCTGTCCTGTTCAGCATACGTGTCCTGGTACGTGGCTGCTAGTCACTGGCTTTGTGGCAGATCACGTTCATCACTATCTTTGGCCATTTATGGCTCATGGGTCACAGGCTGGATACGCTGGCATTTATTTGTTTAGATAGAGTCTTGCTATGTAGCCCAGGTTGCCATCAACTTCCAGTCCCTTTGCTTCAGCCTCCTGAGTACTGGGGTTGCAGTACTCATTCAGATCTTTGACAGATCTTCTCTGGGCACTGGAGCTTGTTAATAGTCAAAACCACTGGCTTCTGATGAACGCCTGTCCCCATCCTCAGGAGAGCTGAAAATGTCATAGGAAGGGTGGTTAACAGAGTCAACTTATGGGCTTCCAGACATTCTCTTGGCATTTGGGAGCATCATGAAGTCCCTAGTTCAAGTGTATTTCAGTTTCAAGGAATTCCTCTTCAATCAGCTTTAACCCTGAGGCTCAGTTGCGCCTTGCTACAGCTGGGATTTCACTGAAACACGGAGACAATGGCCCTGGGTTGCAAAATGCAGCCTAAACGATTACATGGAGGAAGTGATATCAAGCATGGCCTCCCAATATGTACCACCCATCCTCCAGTGTCCCAGGGTATGGCTTCTAGCTGCTTTCAGGGAAAAAAGGTCAAGTCTCATATAAAGCAGCTAATGTTTTCAACAGCTATCCTGTAACTTTTCAAAGCCTCCACCTGGAATAGTAGCAGAAATATCCTAGGGGTACCTGTGTTTCTAATAACGAGGAGAAAAATCTGTGCAACGTGTAATCTGAATGAAGACAGATGTAGCGTAAAAATAACATGTTGACCTTTTTGTTGTTGTTGTTGTTGTTTTGAGACAAGGTTTCTCTGTGTTGCTTTGGTGCCTGTCCTGTATCTCCCTCTGTAGACCAGGCTGGCCTCGAATTCAGAGAGATCCACCTGGCTCTGCCTCCCGAGTGCTGGGATTAAAGGCGTGCGCCACCACTGCTCGGCACATGTTGACTGTTTTAAGGCAATGGGAAACTAGAGCTTGGAGCCTGTTATTGCCCCAGAAATTTTGTTGTGTCCCATCAGACAAGTCACCCATCCTCTCTGAGCCTGGGGAGCCTGAGACTTGCCTTCTAGGAGCACTTCAGTAAGAGAAAGTTGTATTGAATAACTAGTCTTATGTGGTAGGTACCACTTGTTAGTGTGTAGCTCCGATCTGTTTTTATTGCTGTTGTATAATTAATTATACTGTGACATCCCTATGTAATTGAACTTGCTGCTGAGTTGTCACTTATCAACACCTATGAAGATGCATGACAGGCACTTTAGATGCAAGTTAAGATCCTTGCTGGGCCAGCCATGCTGATACCCAATCCTGTCACTCACTGTATAGTGCCACCCCTTCAAAGGATCTCCATCAATGGTGGCTTTTCTGCCTGCATTTCTGTCTATCCAGATAGCTGTTTGCAAAACCCCCAGATCTTACAGCCACCCAGACCCTGGGTGATGACTTTCATTCAGGCAAGACAAAAGATAAATGTCACCTGACGTGATATTTGCTTCTAACAGTCCATTCGCCTTCAGTATATGCCTGAGCTAAAGGAAGACAGCATCAGAAACCACTTCAGCACAGACCCAAACTGACTACCGTGCTTTCAAAGGTCACAGAGAGGTTGTTAAAAACAAAATTGGTAGCTCAAAGGGTCTCTGACAGGGAGAAGCCCCATCAACTTAATGGCACTTATGAATTTATGGGCTATTGTCACTAACTGAGTCATCTTTATACAAAAGCAGCAAGGAGCTATGATTTCATTAGGGTGATCACGGCTGTCTCTGTTTATAGAGCTGATGACGACCTGTAAGTCTGAGTGGCATAGGTCCCCAGAGATCATCTCCTTCTCCAAAGCTGGGTGCCTTTCTTTTCTCAAAATATCTGTCTCATTCACTCAGCCCATTTATCTCATTGGAATCAGTTCTTTATGGTGATGCTCCAAAACTTGGCCTGGCGGACAGGTAGGAAGACAGCTCCTTGGTTAGGAAGACCCTGTCCAAGCACTGGCCTGCAGCTTCCTTTCCCAATCCGTCATCCCGCAGAGTCTCAGACTGAAGCTGAGCACCCTGCCCCCTCAGCTACAAAATGAAGGGGCTGGGATTAGTATACCACGTCCTCTGTGGGGCTGTCCCTTTGCCCAGGATTTGAAAGTCCATCTGGCTCAGTAAACGGTTGGCAAAAAGCCCCTTGCCCAGAAGAGCTAGTCAGCTTAGCCCCATGTAGTAACTTGTCCTAAGAAAAGAGCAAAGTACCAACAAAAAATGGTTCCCTGCTTGTCAAATTGCTGCTCCCTGGGAATTGGGGAAAAGATGGTGTGGAGGTGCTAGAGGGCTTCCGTCATCACAGGTAGGGTTCCCTTTTTTGAGTAACCTCTAGTTTAGCAACCTATTTGAGGAGTGTGTGTGTGTGCTTACTATGGGACACATAAGAGGGGAAGGAGGTGTGCAGGTCTGATATTCCTTAGATGATAAGTGAATGCTCTTGCTTGGTGAGCCATGGCATCATCATAAATGACATCATTCAACATATAATAACGTCACAGTCATCTCTTCCAGACCCAGGCCAGGCTGGCTCAGAGGCCATGCCCCCTGAATTCTCCCACAAAGCAGAGGAAGCTACTGACAAGTTTGGCCTCTTTCTCCTACTTGAAACAGCCATACTGTGTTCTGTGCCAAGCCAGCAGGACCCGGGAATGATCACATTGCACTCCTCTCTTGTCAAATGGACAAGAAATACCCTTTACTCTAGAACCTAGGGCCTAGGTCCAACCTCTTTCCTTTTTACACAAATAAGCTTCTCTCCCCTCTCCCCTCCCCACATCTATGTCTCCACATAACTGGAGCTGAGTATGACAAGTGAGCACACCTGTTGTGTAGACCGGTTTGAACGTCTCTTCGGACTTTGGCAAACTTGCATAACTTCTTGGTGAACCAGTTTCTCTGCCTGTCTTACAGATGTCACGGCATCACCATGCCTATTATGAAAATGGGAGATGTCCAACTGGCTTTTGTGCTGGAGCACTTGTTCTCTGGCTAGGGGCATTGCTTGGGAGGTTTCAGGAGGTGGGAGGAGGTAGGTCACTAGGGACAGGCTCTTAGAGGCACATTTATCTCTGTCTAGTCTTGTCACACTTTGTTTCCTGGTCTGCCGTGATGTGACCAGCCTGCTCACTTGCCCATCAACACTGTTGTTCCCACCGCCATGCCTCCCCTGTCACTGTGGACTAAAGTCAACTGAAAGCATGAACCAAGGTAAATCTTTCCCCCCGAAGCTGTTTCTGTTAGGTCTTTTGTCATGGAAGCAATAGAAATAACAAAATACCTTAGCAGGTAAAGTCGTTGGAGTGAATGTGAAAAACAGATGGCCAATTCCATGTAGTGCGGTGTGTGCAGGAGAGTACCTGTTACACAATAGGTGCTTGATAAAGTATTATTGAAAGAGAGGATTTTTCACTCTGGCAATATATCATGTGAAACAGTATCTAAGGGTCTTCTGGGAGTGATGCCAACCATCTCTTTTATCTCAGATGTCTTTGGTTAGGTCCTCGAAACACTGAAGATAAATGTTAGATTTGACACAAGGGTAGACAACTTCAGGATAGCCTTGAGTATGGTTCCCATTGGAAGACCAAGATGGTTCCTACCCACATAGGTCTTTCCCTGAAGACAAAACAGAGTGACCCTTTAGGTCCTTCTTACTATTATAATTCCCACAATGATGGCTCTGAGAATGTTACATCCTGAGCTGCACTCAGCTTTCAGCGGAGCAGACAGTAGAAGCTGAACCCTTGGCTAGTATCTTCTGTTTATTATAAGTACTTGTTTATGAAAGTGGTCTCTTGCGATGAGCTGCCGTCTGCCTCTGATACCTCACAACATAGTCTTGAATTCTTGAAGCCAAAGTAGTCATCATGTGGAGTGTGCTGAAATTATTCACTATTGTGTAATATTATTCACAAACGGAGTCATTTTGTGATACCTTTTTTACCTTCTTTCCCTGCGTCTTCCCTGATCATGTGTGAGTGAGTGCCCAAGAACAGTGCCCACATGCCATATAACACAGGTATCCTCCAATGTGAAGCAGGGACACAATCCTATTCAAGCATTGAGACTATTTGAAAATGAGGCTCTTTATCAGTATTTCAGAAGGCTCAATGTAGCATTTATGCTTCAATTATATATTCCTCTGGGAAATACACATAAAACCTCAATTCAGTCAGGTCCTTTCTCCTTGTGTCTGCTTCTAAAAATTAATGCATTCATGAAACCGTAACAAGAGGCTGCTCCACGTGAAGCATGTCTCACAAGATGCAATGTCAAATTACTGTGTGGTGATGGACCTCTCTGTACTGACATAAGTGACCTGCAGATAGCAGAGTGAGGGAAAGACTCCACCCAGAAAGGCAGGGTGCAGAAACTGACACTTTGCTGCTTGTGATAATTATGGCTGCAAACAGATACAGTGCAGAATTTAGAAAACACATTCATATATATTATTCCCTATGAGGCTCATAATAACTCTGAGAGGCTGGCAAGGTAGATGTTATTATTGTTCATATTAGTTATTATTTTCTTCATAGTTAATCTTGATTGTTAACTTGACTGGACTTAGAATCACCTGGATTAATAAAGCAACTGCTGAATGTTTGTGTCTATGGAGATGTTTCTGGATTCAATTAACTAAGAATTAACAGCACTGCTCTACTTGTGGATGGCATTATCCTATGGGATGGCAATAAAAAGTGTGGGTAGAAAGCCAGGTAGCTCAGCAGTCTATCTGCTTCCTGGCTGTCATGAGGTGAGCTGTTTTGCTCCAGCATGTCCTCCCAGCCATGGTGCTTTGAAATGTCTGAAAACGTGAGTCTAGATAAATCTACCCCTTCCTTACATTGTTTATGCCAGGTATTTAGTCGCAATGATGGGACATCAGACTAGCATAATTATAATTAATCATCCTCACTTGGTAAATGAGAGAACCACACTTTCCTACAGTTATCTCCTCGCAAAGGTTCCATTAGCACTGAGGGAGTCAAAAAGGACCTGAACTCTAGCTACCCACACTCAGATCCTAGTGCCAATCATAATCCACCCCTAAACCCCATAATCCTAATGTTAGAACCCTGCAGGGTCAAAACTCTAAAGTCAGAAAGTCCCCCAAATCGAAACACTGAAAAGCCAAGTGTTGAAATCTCAGAAGCTGTAATCATGAAAACTGTAGTTTGCATTAGAAACAGTTTGTTAAGAGGGGCAGGGAGGCAAATCCTGGAGAAGGTGCTGGTGTGTGGGGGCTGAATTATATCTGTTTAGGGGTCACAAATACCTAAAAAGCTGGGAAAATAAGCGCTTTAGGAATACTGATTCCTTTTATCCTTTTTTTTTCAAACTTGATTCTATCACAAACATCTCTAGCCCAGCGGCCACTGTGTCTTTGTGTATATAAGCGGTGTCTATGCACAGAAAGACATTGAGACTTCCTCAGTAAATGAGGCGAAGATGCCATTGGTTTACTTTTTATGTTTGCATTTGTGAAAGACAAAATTTCTTTTTTTTTTTTTTTTTTTTTTGGTTTTTCGAGACAGGGTTTCTCTGTGTAGCTTTGCGCCTTTCCTGGAACTCTCTTTGGAGACCAGGCTGGCCTCGAACTCACAGAGATCCGCCTGCCTCTGCCTCCTGAGTGCTGGGATTAAAGGCGTGCACCACCACCGCCCGGCAAGACAAAATTTCTTAAGGTCTGGGGCTAGAGAGATGGCTCAATGGTTATGCTCTTCCAGAGGATCCAAGTTCAGTTCACAATACCATGTTGGGCAGCTCACAACCTCCTATTTTCTCTAGCTCCCGGGGATCCAATGTCCTTTTCTTGCACTCATATGCTTACACACACACACACACACACACACACACACACACACACACACACACACACTATTTAATAAATAAAATAAAGCCAGCATAGTTGCCCATGCCTTTAATCCCAGCACTCAGGAGGAAGAGGCAGGTGGATCACTGTGAGTTTGAGGCCTGCCTGATCTACAAAGCAAGTTCCAGGAAGTCAGGGCTATTACTCAGCAAAACTCAGTCTCAAAAAAAATGAAAAAAATATTTTAAAAAAGAAAAAATTCTCAAGATCTCAGCTCTCTGCACCTATGAATGCTGTTGTAGCCCTTAGACAGGAAGAATACATTCTAGTAATATACTACCTCATAGAGTGGATATAGTGAAGATAAAAATATGGGTATTGATTTCTTTTAAGATTTATTTCTTTTATGTGCATGAGTGTTTTGCTAGTATGTATGTTCCGGGTACCCTCAGAGGTCAGAAGAGGGTGTTAGATCTCCTGGAACTGGAGCTAGAGACAGCTGTGAACTGCCATGTTGGTGCTGGGAAACAAAACCAGGTCCTCTGCAAGAGTAGCCGGTGATCATGGCTGAGCCATCTCTCCAGCCTCTGTTGTATGTTTCCAAGTAATGAAAAGAGAGGCTCTTTAATGCTTCACCACAAAGAAACAAATAGATAATCATTACCCTGATTAGATCATCATATACTGTGTACATGTCACAGTGTGCCCCATAAATTTATTCAACTATTTTTTGCTGATTAAAAATAAAATTTCCAATATCTAAAAAAAAAACTTAACTTTTAAAAACTAAAAGTATGAATCTGAGGACTAGGCTCAATGATAGAGCATTTGCTTAACATGCCTGAGGTCCTGGGTTCTATCCACAGTGCTACAAGAAAAATTAAATTAAACCTTAAAAAAGGAATAAATAGCATGTAATATTGTTCTTATGATTAAATACAGTCATGGAAGTAAAGGATCTGTCATGTGTCAGGACTGACCAGGTCCTAAGGGACTCTTTCTTCCCCAAACAGTAAAATAATCAGGCAAACAGGATTCTGCCAGAAACAGAAAGGTATATGGAAGAGAACTTTGGCTTAAAAGAAATCAGCTGTTTTGCTGTGTTTATGTAAATGCAATTAGAGTTTGTAGCAAGCCTCATCTAGTCACTGGTGATGCAGAGCCTTGCCTGGCAGTGCTGTGTCAGCATCAGAAACTGACCCGAGCTTTTGACGGTTTTAATCATTGAGGACATCTTTCTTCACCCTATCTAAGAATTTGTAGACTGTCAACTAGTTTGGGTCAATTTGCTCCCCTTGCCTGCGGTATTTGATGTTGTGTGAACTCTGGACTATCCCTCTTAAAGCATGAATAAGAAGGACAGGGGTAGCCGGGCGGTGGTGGCGCACGCCTTTAATCCCAGCACTCGGGAGGCAGAGCCAGGCGGATCTCTGTGAGTTCGAGGCCAGCCTGGACTACCAAGTGAGTTCCAGGAAAGGCGCAAAACTACACAGAGAAACCCTGTCTCGAAAAACAAAACAAAACAAAAAAAAAAAAAAAGAAGAAGGACAGGGGCGCTTTTCCACATGCAACAACCCATTGCCCAGTCCCGTGCGGTCCATTGTGACGGAATTGTGTTATCTACTTAACTACCACCACATTCCAGTTGTTGTGTGGCCATAAGGTACCTTACCACCTAATTCCTCGAGTCTCTCTAGAGCTGTGGGCACTCAAAAAAACTTAAAAAAAAAAAAAAAGGAAATAGTTCTCTAACCAAATGGACATGCAGATAGAACCAGAGCTTGGGCTAGATATTCCCTGTTCCCTGCATCCACTGGGCATGAACTCTGAATGCGTTAATCCCCAAGGGTGATATGTCAGGGCACAGAGATGCTGCTGCTCTGCCCAGCAGTTTACAGAATTCCTACCAGCTCAGACGCCTTTCAACTGTTGGTTTTGATCGTTGTTGCTTTGATCACCTACACAAATCCAACATCCAGCCATCAGCCAGTTGAGAATTCAATCCCAAAGCATGTGTACACTCCTGGACCTGCTGCTCAGTTGCTGGGGAAATGGAGGGCTGTGCAGCTCAGAGCCTGTTCAGGGAGATTTGCGGGACCTGTAGCATAGGCTTCCTCTGCTCCACTGCTATGTAATTCACTCCATCAACAGAATGCCCTTTCTAGAATCTTCATCTTTACACCTGCCTTGCCCACCCTTGTAATTCTCTTGTAAGAACTTTATTGGCCCCTCACCCCTGCTGATGGTAGCATCTATTTAGTAAATCTTGGCCAAGGTACTGCCCACTCCATCAGCCTTCACGCCTGAGCTTTTTCCAATCAGGCACATCATTCAGGTAATGACTTCATCCCACAGTTATATTTTTGTTTTAGAGACTTTATCCAAAATCCTTTGTGTCTGGTTCCAACCACAAAACCAAACATACAAAGATTGTGGTTGGGGCCAAACAGAATTAATCACCTAGGAACTTGGAGACTGTTACATTTCCTGCAGACAACCCAACAGCTCTAATGTTTCATAGCCTCGAACCTAATGTTTCACACCCAAGAAGCTTCTGAGCATCAACCTGTCCATCAGCTCATCCTTAGCAACAAGAACATCCTCACTCCCCCAATCCTTTCCCAGCTAAAGGGACTGCAAAAAGTGCAGCCATCAGCAAAAGCTCCAGGAAGGGGTATGTGAGTAAAAGCCATTGCTTGGCACCAGCATCTGAGCCAAGCAATGGGGGCACCCTGGGTTGCTTTGGCAGCTGAGAAGGATGCGGTTTGCAGAATGCCCTCATAGAGCAAGTATTGTTCTTGTTGGTTTTCATTTTCAGTTCCATGTAATTACTATTTCTTTTATCTCCTTTCTTTGGCATTCTTTCTTTTCCTTCACATATATTGTAAACATATGTATGCATTTTTCTAGAAATCTGCAGCCCTTGCTGTATTTTACTAAGGCTTTCATTGAAGAAACAAACTTCCTGACTGAGGTGCCAGACTGGGGGTTGGGGGAGGTGAAAGCTACTTTGCAGAGTATGTTTCATTACTCATGTGACCCATGTGTCTCCATCTCACCTCATTTGCCTTTAAAACTAAATATGTGACAAACTGAGCCATACAGATCCGGGATCTCGGTGGGGAGTGAGTGCAGACAAAAAGCTTATTACTTTGGTTTCCTCTTGTCTTAAAAATAAAATGCCTTTCCCGAAATAACTGATAAATGGTCCTGTGTGGGGATAGACAGGGTGCCGCTTCCCCTGCTGTTGAATGCCCATTTGACATCTTAGTGAGAGTTAGAGTTGCATCCCAGTTCTAGACCGCAAGCCTGGATGCTCAGGGTCTCAGAAGGCTAGAAGCTGGAGAAGACAAGCTGATTCCAACAGGAAGTGTTCATCTTACAATATTCTAAATTTCTAATCTTCCAAATGAAAATGAAGTCAGAAGGTGAAGGGTCTGTGAACACTACATTGTGCCATTGCATAATCACGGGTGCTGTTTTGGTTGATTTTATTCAAGCTCCCCTTTACTTGGCATTTTGTGGATAGAAGTTACAAACTTCTCAGTTACTGAGACCCGCCCCTCTCACCCCACCCCCTTGTGCCTGAACTCAGTCCCGTGACCCTAAATTGCCTCGTGTCTCTAATCGGCTTGGCTGTCAACCTCTCATTGGTCAGCTGATCTCTACTAGATATCCAGAAGAAAGCAGCCTTATTACACATTCATCATAAAGGATGAATGGCTGATTGATTGTATTTTCCCCAGAGAATTTTGATTTAATAGAGTTGTTCACATAAACCAATGTCTACTGAATGGAATTTCAGGTACCAACTTTAACATTTATTGACAGTTTACTAAAAGTTGGTCATAGTCCTCAATGCTTTGTGGCAAAGTTGATAGAATTAAATGAGTAACTTTGCAATATAAGGAAAGAACCCTTTCCTAACACCTCATTCTTTCATAGCCCCTCTCATCCCAGGCACCAGCTCCCACTTCATCCAGGTATCCACTTATGGACACACATGGCCAAATTTCCTCACCAAATCTTATGCTCATGTGTTCCATACTTAACTTGGAGAAGATGCCAATGAAGTAAAGCATCTTGCACTTAAATGTGGTCCTCTCTGCTCTATTACCACCAAATCCTAAACCGAGTGCACCCAAATCCCACTCTACCATCTCCAAAGAGGCAAGCTCAAAGGGCAAGAATCATTTGATGTTTATGGTGTTTTTCCTTCCCATCCCCATCTCTTCATTTCCTAATTTAAAAATGTCTTTTAGCCCAAAGTAGATCTTTCTTCCACACTCGGTTTTCCCTGTGAAGTGCTTTCATATGGTAGAAATTACCATTTTTTAATTGGAATATATGTAGAAAAATGTTTCCATTTTCATTTTTTTAGAATAAATTTAGCTTTTTGTTTTGTTTTAAGACAAGGTTTCTCTGTGTAGTTCTGGCTGTCCTGAAACTCACTGTATAGACCAGGCTGGCCTTGAACTCAGAAATCCACCTGCCTCTGCTTCCCAAGTGCTAGAATTAAAGGTGTGGGCCATCATGCCCAGTTAGAATAATTCATCTTATGATAAGGTTTTTTCCTATGTTCTATGAATAAACAGGGTTTACACAGGGGCTCTTGTTAAAGTGAACTATGTTTTTGTTTTGTTTTGTTTAATTTTTTATGTCTTTAACTTGAAATTGTATTGGTTATTTTATCTTCCGTTTTCTATAGTTAAGGCAGTCTTCTCTTTCAAGTGGCCTATATCTTTGTAAAAACATGTTTTTATTTATTATTTGAGAAATTTATACATGTGTACAATGTAGTTTGATTATATCCACCACCATTCTTCTTCTACAATCCTTCTCAGACCCCTCAGCAAGTCCCCTCCCAACTTCAGGTCATTTTTTAAAAAATGCCACTGAGTCCAATTGGTGCTTCCCTTGTGTGCATAGATGTAGAGTATAAGTGGCCTTCCAGGAACCATACCCCGGAAGCAAATTCACACTCTGTTTGCTCCTCAGCTAGAGGTGAGGCCTCATGGGCTCCTCCCCCATCTTTGCTGGAATTTTAACTGGCTTGATCTTGCGCAGATTTTCTGTGGGCAGCTGTGGCTGCTGTGCGTTAATGAGTGCAATGGCCCTATCGTGTCCTGAACTCACTGTTCTGCAGCAATCCTCCCTGACCCCTGGTTCTTACAATCTTTTCACCACCCCCACCCCCTTCTGCAATGTTCCCTCGTCTTGGATGAAGAGGATGTGATGCTGATGCCCATGTAGGACTGTGTGTACTCTACCATCACTTATTTGTGCTCCTTGATCTGTCTCTGTAGTAACCTCATCCCCCACATAAAAAGGCTTCTCTGATGAGGACTTTAAAGTGCACTAATCTTTGGGTGTAAAGATAAATATTTAGAAGATAGTTGGTGTGGGAGCCCACGGAGGCTTTCTAGGGAGACCTTACTCAGGGTCAAAGAATCTGAGCTTGCTTTACCCAGCAGGATTGCATAATGAGATGATTTGGCCATGGATGTGTTGACTAGGTATTTGGAAGGGTCTACACTTGGCTGTATGGTGTGCTTTGATCTCGCAAGGGGGAGGTCTTTTGCCTCTTTCCTTGGCATATTATAAAAAGCCATTTTGAATAAACCTAGGGGCTGTTGGGCATTAACCCAGGCCCTCCCAAAGCTATCCTGTGTCTGTCTTTCTCCTCTTCATCTAGGTCTATCTTTCTACCTCATATTTTTTCATTCCTTTCTCCTCCACTCAAGGACCCTTTGATAGGTGGGATCAGGTTGGAGCTGGTCTCCCCACAGACTGCCACAAGTTGGATGCTGTGTCCATTTAACAAAGAATTGTAATATGTTCTCCCCTAGGGCCCATAACTTTCCCAATCACAGAATTCTTCAGTGTGGGGGCCCACAGAGGCTCCCTAGTAAAACCTTACTCAAGGTCAGAAAGTCTGAGCTTGCTTTACCCAGCAAGGCTGCATAATAGGATGATTTGGCCAGGGGTGTGGTTACCAGGTGTTTTGAAGGGTCTACACTTGGTTGTATGCTGTGTTTTGATCTTGAAAGGGGGAGGTCTTTTGCCTCTCCCCTTGCTAGTGTATAACAAGCCCATTAGAAATAAATCTGAGGTGACTGGGTATTGACCCAGGGCCCTTCCAAAGCTATCCTGTGTCTCTGTCTTTCTCGTAGTCGCCATCTATATTTCTATCTAATACTTCCTCATTCCTCACTCCTCCCCCTAAGAACCCGTCAGGTCAGAGCTGGCCTTCTATACTTGAACATGCTTACTGTACCAGGCATGATTTCCATTCTAGTTTAATTTTTAAATTAGCTCATAAGTTATGTGTTTCCTGTGGGTTTTTCAGACGTATTTGGTTTGGGTTGACCCTCTTCTACCCCCTTTTCTCATCGTTCTGTCTTTCATACCTCCTTATCCCTTCCAACCACATAGACTCAGGACAGACCGTATCACTCTGGAGTTTGCATATGACTGGCCTTTGAGAAACTGGGCTCTGCAGGCCTTCTTGGCAAATGGTCATGTGTGGTAGGGGAATGTCAAGTCACAAACACAAACATGCAAATATACAGGGACATAGGCGCTTTCCCTAGTAGGAGGTGTCTACAGTATTAGTCAGTTTTATGGAGAAGAGGAGACTTACTTTGCTCAGAGTTTCGGAGGTTTCAGTCATGGTGCTCTCCATCTGTTGCTCCTGGACCTGCAGTGACACAGGACATCATGGTAGGAAGTCTGCAGTGGGGCAAAGCAGCTTACCTCACCAAAGACAGAAGGCAAAGAACTGGGGCAAGGAAAGGACAAGATACAGTCCCCAAGAACACACCCACTTCAACTAGACATCATGGTAGGAAGTATGCAGTGTAGCAAAGCAGCTTACCCCACCAAAGACAGAAGGCAAAGAACTGGGGCAAGGAAAGGACAAGATACAGTCCCCAAGAACACACCCCCTTCAACAAGGTCCCACCTCCTGAGTTCCTGTTACCTCATACTAGACCATCAAATTAGGAATCAATCAATGGGTTAATCTATTGGTAAGGCCCCAGCCCTCATGATCCAGTTACTTCTTAAAAGCCCCACTTATGAACGTAACTGAACTAAGGACCAAACCTTTAGCCTTTGGGAGACTTTCTGGATCCAAACCATGACATTTGCCTTAGGAACATCAGTGATATCAGTTCAAGTTTCTCCCAGAGAATCACTACTGATGATCCACCAGCATGGAATTTGTTTGGAAGTTTTCTGAAACTGACTTAAATTTTGTAAGGGAATGATCTGCGGTCGGGAAGGAAGGATGCCACTAACATTACTGTCATCCTACATTAGTAAATTTAAACACACACAATTAAAATTATATATATGTATGTATATATAATATATATAAATACAATCTTTAGAGAGTTACTTTAACTTTGTGTAAAACTCTTTATAATTGTCTCTGTTTTTCACATGTTGTCAGGAACTAATGAAAAACTCCTTCACGGGACCCCAGTGTGGTATGGGGATCACTGCACCTGGAGCTAGAGAGGACAGTCTATTCAGGGCCCTAGTATAACCTGAAAGCCCCTTCCAAGGAGACAGATATGAAGATTCAAGCTTCTGTGAAGACTCAGGGTGTCCCTGGCTGGGGGACACCTGTGTGGCAGAACTGACTACATTAGTAGAGACTGATCAATGAATTCAGTAGACCATGCCATTGAGTTATTGCAGCTGTCTACACTCAATGCAGAGCATATCGCTCCTCCCTACATGAATTAATGGTCAAACTCAAATTGCAATTGATATGACCTAAGTCCATCACTTAGTCTAAGTACTTAACTATGCTCTGAGCATATCACAAAGTGGCCAGATGATACTTTTCCAGAACTGCAGAAACAGGGATCTCTGTCTATACCACAGATGGGGGAGGACTGGGGTTAGGGTGGAGGCCCTGGAGATTGAGCCTCTGGAGAGAAAGAACAGCAGCAATGCACTTTGACACTGAGGATAATACACCCACAAATCATTTAAGATGTTTTGAATAGACAGGACTGACTAAATGAGACAATTTCCTCCCCTCCTACTACTTAGCCTGGGGTGAGGACAAAACCCATTAACCCTAATAAAATTAATCCCATAATATATGAATGAGCACAACGCTACATAGCAGTTCTTGATACTATATGTCTGAGAAGTTTGAGCTAATATACATATAGACAATAGTAAATATAAGGTATTTTTGTTGCTTTACAATTTAACTAATTTCTATGAGAAAGGATGAAATAGATTCATCACAACCCCCTAAAACTTTTTCAGATTCCCAGCACAGTCCAGGGCTGGGCTAAAATGCAAGTGTAATGAACAATATACCGATAGCATTTACTAGGTACCAAATAATTAAAGCTTCACTTAATTACAATATTGTTTTCTACACACCACTTGTATGAAAAAGTGCACAATTAATAAGGAAACAAATAAATGTTAGGGGTCTGATATGTATGATCTTTCCTTAAAAATATTTATTTTATTATTTTCAGTTGTGTGTATATGGGGGGGTAGTATGTGCACAAGTGCGGGAGCCAGATGGTGCAATAGGTGTTGCACCCCTCCAGAGTTGGAATTCCTGGGCTTGTGAGCCACCTGACATGGGTGCTGGGACCCAAACTCACATCCTCTATATGTATGCTCTCAACCACTGAGCCATTCCCCTCATCCCCATATTATCATTTCTTGTCCATAACTGGGTCATTCTTTCATACATTCCCCTTAGATAAGGTGGTATAATCACTCAGAAAGTCACCAGAGAAATGGCACATAGTCCCATCTCCTAGCTGGAGCCAGAGCCTCTGCTTTTCACTGGAAATCAAATCAGAAAGGTTGATTTCACAACGTTAGCCCCCATTCCTGCCAAGGCACTAGTGCTTATCGGCAACACTCTTCTCTGGCATATTAATACTCTAAAAGATGACCCTAACAAGCACACGGTTGGTTTGATTAAAATAAACTTGCAATGGTGGCATGACATATGGAAAAACATTGTGATAGAGAAGCTATTTGGATGGATAAAACTTTCCTAGTGCACAGTGGGTCTCACTGGGATCATCTGCCTGTTTCTCCTCCAAATACCGACAGCCTACGTGAGCCTCATTCAGCCAGATCCTTGGTCTGAGGGCTCTGAACTGAATTGTACACCTCCTCTCACCCAGGTGCCCACAGTTGCCTGCCACCCCAGCCAGCTGTTAGAGAAAGCAGGCTGAGGCACATAGCTTCCCGCCAAACCCTGGAGCAGTTCCTCCCTACTCAGATGAATCTCCTCTTCCTCAGATGCCCAGAGCCATGCAGCTCTGATTCGGTTGAAGTCTTCGGAAAGCTTTCTTCATTCTATGTTGCTTCCAACCCCTGCTGTTACAGTCCACATGCAAAAGATAGATTTGTCAGAAGCCATTGGGCAACCATCTTTCTCTGCAACACACACACACACACACACACACACACACACACACACACACACACACAGCCACATGTGCACACACGTTCTTCTGGTGATGTCAGCAAGGAGAACCGGGGAGCTAGGACTATGGTCACCTCTGAGGCATTATATGGATAAGAATGTGTTATGACTCCCTCTTCTCATTTATTCAGACCTTGGCTCCATACCAAGGAACACCCAGAGGAACAAAGTACATTCTTGTCTTCCTTCATGACATACTGCTTTTTTGTTTCATAAAGTTAAGCATGGTTAGGCCATTGGTTTTGTAGCTTTGTGAATATGGGTATGTACTTACATATTTGTGGTGGAGTGTGTGCGTGTGCGTGTGTATGCATGCCTGTGTGTGTGTGTGTGTGTGTGTGTGTGTGTGCAGTGCACATGTAAGTGCACTTGAGTGTTGTTTCTCAGATACCCTCTGCCTTGGCTAGTTCAAGACTTGTCAATTTGGCTTCCCTGGATGACCAGCAAAACCCAAGAATCCACATGTCTCCACCATCCAAGGGCTGAGATTACAAGCACACCACATATAACATACCACAATACCAGGGTTTAAAAAGAAAAAGGTGGGTTCTGAGGATTCAGTACAGGTCCTCATGCTTATTCCACAAGCTTTTGACTGAGTGAGCCATTTCCCCAGCCCTTATTTAGCATTTGATTGTGGATATTTCTCTAGGATTGTCTTTCCTGCTCGTTTACTTGAAGGACTCAAGTGCATTCTTACCACCTTCTCTGTCTTGGGAATCTCAGTAGAAAATTTCAAGAGCCTATGACTGAGGCCATTGGCCTCAAAGTCCCTCCCATAGCTGGAGGAAAGGCAACCACCTTCCACTTAGAACTCTTGTTACTTGGAAAATGAAACACAGTGGCAGGTGTAAGAAAACAGCGCCCAGGAGCCCACTGGGTGGAGGTAGCATTCCCTCTCCTGCAAATTAGGCAACATGAATGAAAGTGCTTCAAAGCAATGTGGTAGTTCCTATCTGTGTGGCCCCGTTAATATAAGCCACCCTAGCACTGCAGTTTTGCATTCTTAACTTTCCTCTGCTGTCAATTCAATGAATGAACTATCTCCACAGTGTCCAAAATATAGCCCAGTTCTCTGAATGCCGAAGTTCACAGGTCACTGGCATCAATAAGGTGCCTTTAAGACTTCATGTAAAAAGATTATGCTTGTGATTTTGCTAGAATGAGCCTTTAATATTTTCCAAAGCCTGTCCAGGTGGCTATAGTAGTACAAGGTGGAGGAATTTGAGATCGCGTTCACATGACGCAGTTTTACAAGGAGAAATATTTCTGATGCTACAGGAAGTGGCCATAACAACAAGTCATTTAAACAGCTCCATGGAAGGAGCTGGGAACACACATTCTTTCAGCTAGGCTGTAGTTAGGGAAGACGCCAATATAAAAACAGCCTGTTTTTAGGGGCTCAATATCTCATCTGTAAATGCTTGTGAGTCATATTTTACAAGGGCAACACACTCAGCCTCTGTTGTACTGCAGCTCCCAGCCACCTTAGGGGAGGAAGCGAAGTGGAATTCCGTCAGTGAGCGCTTCCTGGCAAAATTGCTTGTGAGCTTTTGATTGCAAAATCGTTATACTTGGCATTGAGTTGAGTAGAGGAAGAACCTGACTTGGTTTTGCAAATCCCTTGGCTGATACAATGCTGCTCTTAAGCTTTTAAACCGCTCAGCTGGGCTCAAAAGTCTCAAGGAAGCTGTAAAATTTCTATTTCAGATTCTTAGTTTCGAGTGTGCTCCGCACTCCTCAGGCGGGATTTTAATGGCATAGATGTAACCGGAGACTCCATTCTCATATTTGGGCTGTGGCATCTTCTTCGCTGAGACAGATAGATAATCCTAAGAGGTTACAGTACAAAGTCGAGAGGACACACGCCAGATGGGAGTCTGTGAAATCCACATACCGGGTGGTGTGGTGTAAAACAGTGATCCCAGACTAGCCTTGTGTGATTGGATAATATACAGATGGTGAAGAGAGAACCCTTTGTGCCCTATTCACTGAACCCTGCTGGCTTTCTGCAGAACTACAGGGAGTGTCTTTAAGTGAAGTCTATGTGATTCAAGTATAGGACATAATATTTTTGTTCTTAGCTGTCATTGTTTTATTAGTTTTTTTTTTCTCTTAGATTGGTAAACAAAATAATGGGCTTCACCACAAGCTCCTCATACATATGGTTTTTTTTTTAAGATTTATTTATTTATTATGTATACAGTGTTCTGCCTGCGTGCCAGAAGAGGGCACCAGATCTCATTCTAGATGGTTGTGAGCACCATGTGGTTGCTGGGAATTGAACTCAGGACCTCTGGAAGAGTAGCCAGTGCTCTTAACCTCTGAGCCATCTCTCCAGCCCATCATACATACATACTTTGTCTTGTTGATTCTCTTTCTCTGTTTCCCTTCTTCCAGGCCCTGCCAACTCCCCTTCTTTTCTCAAGTTACACAAATTGTGTTACACTCTTTTTCCCACCTCCCCAACTCTCCCTAAAGACATCTTGTTCCCTTTCCAGGTTCAACACACACACACACACACACACACACACACACACACACACACACACACACACCTCTAAAATATACAATCCACATATGAAAGAAAGCATACAGTATTCTTTTTAGGTCTGAGATATTTTGCTTAAGATAATAATTTCTAGTTTCATCGATTTTCCTACAAATGTTATCATCTCATTTTTTTCTCAATGGCTAAACAAAAACCCACTGTGTGCATGTAGTCTATGTCCTTTTATCCATTCATCTGTTGATGGACATTCCTTGACTGTTCACAGCAGTGAGCAAGGCTGTGCAGGTGTATCAGTGGAGAAACATAGAGGTCTGTGGGTAACCGCCAGGAGCAATACAGCTGTGTCACTTTGTGGGTGTAGGTTTACTCTTTTGATACTTCTATACCAATCTCCATAGTGGTTCGACTAGTTTGCAATCCCACTAGTGGTAAGTCGGGGTTCTGCTCGCCCAACATCCTCACCAGCATTTGCTGTCTTTTGTGGTGCAGTAGAAAGAACTGTAGCATTGTCACAGTTGAGAACTCTTGAATTTGGGGTACATCCCTTATACTCCCTGAGCTTTGATTTCCATATCTGTGAAATACCCAGACATAATAAGATCAACCCAATATCATCACCAAGAGACTGATGACCTCATAAATATAAATGGCATGGAAAACCTCTGCCTTCTCTTAATGAGGCTAATCAGGATTGTTTTGAAACAGAATTTTGGTTTGGATCCCAGGCTCACCTTGAACCCACAATCCTCTGCCACAGCCTCACCAGTGCTAAGATTACCAGCTATACCTGGCTCTTGACTCTGTTTTGAAGTGTGAAAAATTGACTCTCATCAATGCCTGGGAGTCATGGAAGCACAACACACACTTACCATAGCACCCAGGAGACAGCCAGGACCAATGTGCTGTTCATATCAAAATGAAAAGAACAGATTGACTTTAAAGAATGGAAATATCCATTGACTGCTGCAGAATACATCTCCCTTTCCCGTGCATAAAGCACAGTCTTTGCTGGTGTTACCATGAAAAATGCGGCCAGAGAAACAAGAAACACACCTCTCTTCCCTCTCTGCAGTGTCTGGGGTCTATCAGCCGTCCAGCTTCTGCAGGCTTCTTTCCACTAACCTGAGGACACAGCCTACCCTGAGAAGATCACTGTGGAGACAGGGAGTGGGCTGAGTCTTCGATGATGAGCTCAGTCAACCGTCCCCTGAGTCGATCATAGCTGAACCCTGACTCTGGACTGTGGTTATGGGAGAGGATCATTTCCTCATCGTTTCACATTAGGGATTCTGAGGCTGGCCTCCAAAAGCATCCCAGTAGTATCAAATGACACCTGCTTAGATGCACTTAGCAGATGCTCTTACATAGCTGTGACAAAATACTTAACAGAACCGCATTAAAGGAGGGAAGATTTATTTTGCCTCGGGGGATCAGAGGGTTCAGGCTGTGGTCACTGACTCCATGTTTTTGGAGCTCAGCCTTGCAGTGCTTTCATTTTTCACGATGCCAAACTGGAGCATAATAATAGTCTAGAACCTACCTACTTCATGGAGTTTTATGTGCTAAGTAAGTAAGTTAATTCATGCAAAATGCTCAGAGTCTAGCCTCAAAGGAATATTGCTGCTACTGCTTAATCCTGGAGGTGGGTTATCACACTGGTTAAAGGCACAGATTCCGGATCCACTCTGCAAGGGTTAGAGTCCTTCTCTCCACATCTACTAATGAGTAATCTCAAGTTTCTACATAGCCTCCCATGCCTCTGTCTCCTCATCTACAAAATGTCGTCAGCAATAGTAGCACCTGCTTCATAGAACTATAATTTTTAAGTCAATTGATGTGTAATACATAAAAAATAAATATAGTCACCTTTTTTTGTTATCGAACATATTACATCATTTGAGTCCAGACAATTGCTGGATTGAGTTAGAGAATATGGTGGAGGATAGCAAACAATGATGAGGAGTTCCTGGGAACTTTCCATCAGGGAACCACTCAGTTGAATAGGCAGAGCAATGGGGTCATAGCTTGCTCAAGATACCATCACAAACCACCATAGACTGAGTGACTTAATCAACTGAAATTTATGTGGTTCAGTTCTGGAGACTAGGGAGTCTCAAGTCAAGGTACCCCATTACGTGATTCCTGCTTGAGTTTCTCTTTTGAACTTCAAGATAGTCAATGGCTTGCTCTGTGCTTACATGGTCTTGCTCCATGGGAGAGGAGAAAGAGAAAAGAGCACCCAATAGTTTCCCCTTTTATAGAGCACGTCTGAGTGAGGGTTTCTGTTTCTGTGATGAAACACCGTGAGCCTAAACAACTTCAGGGGTAGTGTTTCACTTGTACTTCCATATCACAGTCTACCATCAAAGGAAGTCACTGCAGGCACTCAAGCAGGACTATGGACCTGAAAGCAGGAACTAAAGCAGAAGTTACAGAAGGATGCTGCTTGCTGGCTTACTGCTCGTTGCTTGATCAGCTTCCTTTCTTATAGCACCGAGAACCACCAACCCAGGGTGGCCCCATCCACAATGGTCTGGGCCCTCCTGCATCAGTCACTAATTAAGAAAATGCACCACAGACTTGCCCACAGGCCAATCTGATTGAGGCATTTTTCATAACTGAGGTTCCTTCTTCCCGAATGACTCTAACTTGTATCAACTTGACTTGAAACTAGCCTGCGCAGGGCACTAATCCCATTAGGTCAAGGGTCCCACTCTTCTGATCTTGTTTAACTGTCACTATTTTCTTAAAAGTCCTCTCTCCAAATGCAACCACCCTGGGGGATTCCAATTTCAAAATATGAATTTTAGGAGGACAGTTTAGTCTATACCAGATACTTTCCAGGACATTCTGCCTCTAGCCTCGCTCGGCACCCTGTTTCCTTCATGGGGTAACAGATGATGAGACATGTAGGATGTCTGCCCATCCCCTTCCAATTCTGATTCTGGGAGAAAAGAGAGGACCATGAGAACCTAATTTTCTTTTCCAGTTTTCACCAGACTATACAAAGTGCAAAGTTACACAAATAGGAACAGATTTTTTTTTAAAAAAAAGATACACTTTTTAAAAGCATTATTGAGGTAGGGTGGTGGTGGTACATGCCTTTAATCCCAGCACTTGGGAGACAGAGGCAGGAAGATCTCTGTGAGTTCAAGCCCAGCCTGGTCTACAGAGTGAGTTCCAGGACAGCCAGGACTGTCACACAAGGAAACCCTGTCTCAAAAAACAAAAAACAGCCGGGCGTTGGTGGCACACGCCTTTGATCCCAGCACTCGGGAGGCAGAGCCAGGTAGATCTCTGTGAGTTCGAGGCCAGCCTGGGCTACCAAGTGAGTTCCAGGAAAGGCACCAAAACTACACAGAGAAACCCTGTCTCAAAAAACCAAAAAAAAAAAAAAAAAACCAAACAAACAAATAAGCATCATTGAGATACAATTCACATATATAATTCACTTGTTTAAAGGGTTGAAACCAGCCCTTGTTGATGTGTTCAGAGTTGTGCAACAATCACTACAGTTTTAGAACACTTTCATTATGGAAAAAGAAATTCCACATCCGTTGATGGGCATTCCCCACTTCTCCACCCCTGACTGATACCTTTCCCTACTCTGGGCCCTCGTCCATGACTTTTTTTACTTTCTGCCTTTATATATTTACCTATTTTGGACATGTACTAAGTAAACAAATGTAGAGTTTCTTTTAAAATACCTTTTATTAATGCCTTGGACTCTCAGTTTTTGCCAATAATTTATTGGCCTAGGCCATGTACCTCAAAAATAAGTGTAGAAAAGAGTGTATGATAAGAAGAAAAGATTTTGGCCGTGCAGCGGTGGCCCACCCCTTTAATCCCAGCACTCAGGAAACAGAGGCAGGCGGATCTCTGTGAGTTCGAGGCCAGCCTGGTGTACAGAGTGAGATCCAGGACAGAGACCAAAACTACACAAAGAAACCTTGTCTCAAACCCCTCCCCCCCAAAAGAGTAAAGATTTTGAAATGAAAAGTGTACCTTAAACAAGATGACAAAGGGTAGTTTATCCTTTAAAAAAGCAAAGGGTAGGGAAGCTCAAATTTCAGATGAACCCTAAACTAATGAATTTTGTGTAAAGTTGATTTCAGATTAAAATAACAAAAGGCCCCTCAGCTGCTTATTCATATGGACTTGGGAGAGAAAGGCTCATGGGAAATAAGCACTTGAAGAGTTATTATGTTTGAGAAGAGGAATTCCTTCCTAGCATTGTGCTGCTGCTTCCTTCTGACAATCCTGGACTTTTCTAATCATCCTCCTTAAGTTCTACCCCTGGGAGGAACCAGAAAATACACACATTTATGCCAGGCTCCACGCAAGGCCTGATGGGGTGAACAGAGGGTTTGATTCATGTGTAAATATTCACGTGCCTATGTGGAGATCAGAGGACAACTTTCAGGAGTCAGTTCTTTCCTATCCCGTAGGTCTTGGAATGATTCTCAGGTAGTCAGGCTTGGCGGCAAGCTCCTTACCCACTGAGCCATCTCACAGGCCTCTACTCATTGGCTTTTGTCTTTCTGGATTCCTGTCCCCTTTGCCTTAAAAATTCTTGGATTGTCACAACAGTGCAAACTAGCTATAGAGCACGGTGCTTACTATTTTTTTTATTTGTCAATATGACATATTCTCATAAATCCAGCTCTAGGGTAAAGAAACTGAGTAGCAACTGTATTCAGATGTACTGAGGAAAGGAAATAAAAACCTTTGTCTGTTGCTCTCATTTAATTAAGAATGTCTGTGTGTTTGTTGGCATTTGAAAAGTCAGGTAGCTGTCTGTTCTCTGTTTCTGTTGCCGAAACCAAGAAACAAATAATTGCAAGTCTAGGAATTTATCGTCATAATACGCATTCCATAGCTTCTTCTGACCAAGAAGCAAATACCTTAATTGCAAAGCTCTCTGAGGCCCCTTCTCCTGAGCCTGGCTGAAGACAGCTTGCAGTTTCTCTGCTGATTCTTAGCTATGACAAGCCAACGGAGATATAGAACATGTCAGTTTCCTGACTAAGGCATCAGGGTCTAGTGAAAAGCATAGTCTGCCAGACAGTAATGCCAAACAGAACCATAAAAATGAACTTGCTACTTGGGGAGATGCCTGCAACAACAGTTCTCAAAATATCCCATCAGCAAAAGCTTTTTAAAAATGTATTCCTTTTGTGTGTGTGTGTGTGTTTGTGTGTGTGTGTGTGTGTGTATAATGTGGTTCTTTATGCAGGTGTATGCTCATGTGGTCAATGCTAAGTATCTTCCTTGATCATTCTCCACCTTATTTTTTGAGACAGAGTCTCTCACCGAACTTGGAGCTCAATGATTCAGCTCTGCTGACTGGCCAACACGTTCCAGGGATCTGCTGGTACCCATCTTACCCAGCACAAACATACAGACCTGCTCTGTTGTGCTTGGCTTTTTAGGTGGGTACTAGGGATCCAAACTGAGTCCTGATGCTCGCATAGCGGGCACTTTGCTGTCTAATCTAGCTTTCCAATCAGCATCTTTTATTTTCTTAATAGACAGAGAGCAAAGAGTCTATCAAGGTTTTTTGTTTGTTTGTTTGTTTCCACTTGAAGACATGGAGAACCAGCAAAGAGCTTAGTGATGCCTTTAAAATGCTGCTAACATGTAAATGAACCATAGCACATGGCCAGGAGGTTCACCTGGGTTCCATGGGCTTTGGGTTTGGGCAGACTGGAAAGGAATTAGTACTTTAGAATTTGATATTTAAGACTTAAGACATTAAGGAGAATTATAGGAAGGAAAATTAGTGTGTATCTTCCTGAATCCAGAGTTGAGGCAGAGCAGAGGCTGGAGCAGGAGAGATGACCTCTCCAGGGTCACCAGCAACAGAGGAGAGGCAGCCAAGCCAGAGAATTGAATAAACACATCCACGGCCCAAGGACCTGAGTGTTTTACTGCAGACAGAGCTTCTTGATTCTATAACAACCCGGACATTCAAAACAAGTGTTCTCTTGCTTACAAGGCCCTGATAGGTGACTCCTAGGCCATGGGGTGACAATTATAACTAAAAGCAAGCCCTCCAGGAAAGTAGTGGGGGGGGGAAGGGATTTGCCTAAATTGGAAGAAGATAATGAGGCAAAGGATTATGGGGAATATTCTAAGAAAATAGTGACATGGAAAAGAAGAACATTCTGACTTCTGGTTGGGGAAAATTAGCAGGACTGGGCTCTGCTGATAATAAAACTGTATGACTGACGTGGCTATGGCTGTACAAAGCACTTTCAGCACATCTCTGTCCCAGTGATCTCATGTTTGAAAGGATCTGACTCAAGCGGAAGTAATTGCTCACTGAGATGTGACCTCCCTTTGGCACGGCTAACCAGCCACACTCCGCCATTATGGATCAGTGGCTTTGGCTCTCTGCTAATACGGTGCTGTGCAAACACACACCGCCCTCTGACCTCCTTCCCTCGGAGCTGCTCCTAGCCGGAGAGAAAACAGCAAGAACAAACTGCAGGGCAGCATTTATCCTGTCCCCACGTTTTCTACAGGAACCCTTCAAAAAAAAAATGTACCTACAAAGTCTGGGAAGACTTCTTAGGAAGACGTTCTGACTGGCTATAAGGCAATGGTGCTTACACCCACACTCAGACTCCAGAAAAACACTATGGTTAACAGTTTGTTATAAAGAAATATTCCAGTGGAGGAGATGCACAAGGCACTCAGGAAAAGGGCAAGAACATACATGGCTTCTTTGGGTTGTATGCCCCACCCCACCCCACCCTACTCCTGGGGTTTTGAAAAGGATTCACCAACCCAAAAGTTCAGAGAACTCTGTTCTGTAGAGGTTTTGTCAAGGTTACATTGAATATCATGTTTGATTAAACCACTGGCCATAGTAATGGACCTGCTACCCTGTCCTCTCCCTGACTCTTTAATGATCTGGTCTTTATATTGAGCTATCCCCATCCTGATGATACCTGGCTCCCTCATTTGCCTCTTAGGAGACAATCTCATCAGCATATGACCAAGAGTAAATCCCAAAGGTGTCTAGAAGCTCTATACCAGGAACCTGGAACAAGAATCAGGAACAAGCACATGGCACATGAGTGTGCCAACAATATCATATAGGCAGTGGAGGTCTCATATTATCCTAATGGTGCCGGGAGATTCCTGAGTACCACAATGTGTATTTCAAGTATGTACTGGCCTGGTGTGGTGATGCATTCAGGAGGCTGAGGCAGGAGTGTCCCATGATCCATTTTTAGCATGTATCATACACTGGTAAACAATACTGTAAGCATCTTTTATACTTCATTTTTATTGTACCCTTTCTACATTTAGATATGGTTTGGTTTTTGAGACGGGATCCAATGTAGTGCAGGCTGACCTCAGACTTGCTTTATAGCCAAGGATGACCTTGAACTTCTGATCCTCTGCTTCGACCTCCAGTGATTATAGATGTGTACCACAACATGTGATTTATCCAGTGCTGGGATCAAACAAAGGACTTCACACATGCTAGCAAGTATTCCACCAACTGAACTACATCCCAGCCCTTGATATGTTCAGATGCACCCGTACCACTGTGTTATAGTTACCTTTGGTACTCAGTGCTGCAATGTACTATACAGACTTGGAGCTGAGAGCCACAGACTTATCCCATCACATAACCTCAGTATGGAGCAGGCTCAGTGCCTAGCTTTGTCTAAGTAGATGGTGTCATGGTCACAATGTTACCTCCTAACCATGAATTTTTCAGGACATATCCCCATCAGGAAAGGACAGGTGACTATATTTATTTTGTATTACATCACAGTACTAATTAGCATTCTCTTATGTTATTAGTTATTCGTTCATCACCTTTCATAGCCTTTTTATCAACCACAGCATCCCTTCATTTCTCTAAGCCTCAGGCTTACCATCTGTAAAGTGGTAGTAATATGTAGGACTTACCTCACAATCCTTGTGGGAGTTAAGAGAGCTAATACCTGCAAAGCTCTCTGGGGCAGTAGCTCCCAGTCACAGGACGACAGTTCACTAAGTGGCAGCAGTCATTGCTTAAAGTGACTTTGTGTTGTGTCAGGCACAGTTTCAAGTGATTTGTGTGTTATCAATTTATTCCATCTTAACAACTCTATTAGACAAATGCCATTAGCCCCATTTTATAGGTGAAGAAGTTGAGGCCTAGAGAAGTTATAGCACCTAACATTGTGTGATTAAAATTAGTAAGTGAAGCCAACCCCAGGCTCTAAAACCTCATTCTTTGCCTCTACATCATTGGAATTCAGTAGATACTTGTTAACAGGAAGATTTCCTAGATAAAAGTATCAACTCTGCTGGATAAGACAACAGTAAAAAGCTAGTCAGTGCATAAAAACAGAAATTCCCCAGATTTTTAGTCAAATATTTCTACAGTTAAGCTCAACTGACTAAAAAAAAAAAAAAAAAAAAAAAAAAAAAATGGGTAGATGGGATCCAACATCCCCAAAGGAAATTAGGAAGGAAAGATTGCCTTCAAAATTCTCTAAATTATGAGGCAGTGAAGGACAGTTTGGCCCTCCCTTCCTGCCCCCCATAAAAAGCATCAATAGCTCTCCTGAAGGGGGGATTCCAGTTTTAGGTTGGAGCCCGCCTATGGTCCCCTGAGCTTCTTGAACGCTTGCAGCTGAGTGCTCCAACTTCCTGCCCTCCTGCTGGGAAGATACCAGCTGTGTGAAACCCTGCACCGCCTTGCCCCCCAATCACCTCTGCTGGCAAAGAGCTCCCCACCCCCAATCCTCACTGCACATGCATCATTTTGATTGCTCTAATTGCTCTGTTTACCATCTTTTAACTTCTTTACTTTGAAGAAAAGAGCTTCAGAAAGATTACCACCTTCTCTTCTATCTTACAGGTAACAAAACAAAGCTCCTATCTGTTGTATGTTGAGTGACTAGATGCTCAGCTAGGTAGCACATGCCTTGAACATTTTTCATCAAATAATTAAAACAGTTCTATGAGGTAGGTTCCATTGTCCACATTGAGTAGGAAAGGAAGCTGAGACCTCACTTCAAAACTCTGCTTCAGGGGTCTGGGTAGACGGCTCAGGGAAAATGGCTCAGTTGGTAAAGTGTTGACTGCTCAAGCATTAGGATCTGAGTTCAGTTCCAGGTACCAATGTTTTTTTAAAAAAAAAAAAAAAGCCCAGCATGTCAGTGTACACCTGTCATCTGAACCCTGGGGCAGCCAGAGACAGGAGACTCCCTGGGGCTGGCTGGCTGGCCAGTCTAGTTGAGTCAAGTGAGTTCCAGGTTCAGTAACTCTGTCTAAAAATGGAAGGTGAAAAGTAATTGAGGAAGATAACTAATGCCAGTCTCTGGCTTTCATATGCACATGCATACAGCCATACCCACCATACTTCCCAACATGCACACACTCTGCCCCAGGCTGCACATGTCAAGGCAACAATGCACATGCCCAGCTCTGCTCTTGCCAAACCCGGAGTCCCTCTCTTCTTGACTCATTGGCATTAAAACCCTAGAGTCATATCTTCCCATACTTCTGGGATGTAGAACTCCCTCAAAAAGAAAGACTTCTAAGACAGAAGGTACCTTCTGGGCCTGAAGCTGCACTTCCTGTGCTATAGCCAGTTCCTCTTTCTAGGTTTTGGAAAAATACAAGGTCTTCAATGGGTTTTTAACACAAGGGAAGAAATTTTCAGGAATAGATTATCTTCCCTTTCCCATTACTGACAATCATCTGGGGAGCATGTGAGGATGAACGGATAAAAGATAGTTTATATCAACCCACCATGAACCTCTGGATGCTCAAATAACTAAAGCTGATTGAGAATTGACCATGTTCTAGTCTGAATGACTGAATCAATATGACAGGGTCTGTTTCTTTCTTTCTTTTTTTTTCTACCTTCTTCCTTTGTTTTCTCTCATTCTGGTTTGTGTTTTGTTTTGGTTTGGTTTTGGTTTTGGTTTGTTTTGTTTTGGTTGTTGTTGGTGTCCTTTTCAGAAGCCTGAATCTTGTCTTAGTTAGGGTTTCTATGGCTGTGAAGAGACACCATGACCACAGCAACTCTTCTAAAGGAGAACAATTTAGCTGGCTTACTGTTTTGGAAGTTTAGCCCATTATCATCATGGTAAGAAGCATGGCAGCACGCAGGCAGACATGTTGCTAAGAGAAGGAACTGAGAGTTTTATATCTTGATCTGCAGGCAGCAGAGGAAGACTGTGTGCCACACTGAGTATAGCTTGAGCATAGGAGACCTCAAAGCTGGCCTCCACAGTGACACACTTCCTCTGACAAGGCCACACCTACTCCAACAAGGCCATACTTCCTAATAGTGCCACTCCCTATGGGCCAAGCATTCAAACACACGAGTCTATGGGGACCCGACCTATTCACATCATCATGTTTGTTCACAAGCTAATGAATCCTTAGTTCTTCTTCCCAGAACCACACATATACATGTGTTGATATACTCTGGGTGAATGATCATAGAGGCTTGCCACTCCCCTCAGAAGAGCCAAATCTTTGTAAATAGGATTAATCCTATTTACAAAGAGATGCTCCTAAAGCAACCAGAGGGTGGTGTTGAGGTATGGGCAGTGGATGGTATGAATGCACCTTGAAGACTCTCTCTTCCCCTTCTAATCATTGCAAGAGCAGCATCAATTTACTCACTCACCTCTGGCCTAGGCTCCAAAAGGTACAAGCGAACAATCCAAGACAGCCTGTCACTTTGTGCTGGGCAGATGAAGTGTTGTGTTCAAGGCCATTTCTAGTGCAGTTTTCGGTGTTCATGGCTGGGACCTTCCACTTCCCACAGATAAAATTAGCCAACACTGCAGCAG
The DNA here is from genome assembly GCF_007827085.1 of Peromyscus californicus insignis. Classification (NCBI taxonomy): domain Eukaryota; kingdom Metazoa; phylum Chordata; class Mammalia; order Rodentia; family Cricetidae; genus Peromyscus; species Peromyscus californicus. Next base: position 64,636,285 of record NW_026294606.1, on the reverse strand, counting down.
TCTTCAAAAGGCTGATCCTCATGGTGAAAATCCTCCTCCCCACTGGGATCAGAGGAGAGCTTTGGATGGACTATGTACTGGTAGATGAACTATATCAGTTAATTTTATGTTTCTGTGTCCAAAATGTTATACATACATACATTTATATGCATATATATATATATATATATATATATATATATATATATACAAGTGTCCCATACATACAAGTCATACACAAATATAAATACATATACACAAATAATTTTGACTTCCATTTTCTTTAAAATATTGTCAAATTGTGCCTTTGGGCTCAGCTGACATGGAATTGACTTTAAATGTCACAGAACAGTTTTTATTGTGTCCTGAACCTTCGTGTATTACAAAGCATTCCTACTGCATAAGATGGAAGAGAAAATAGTGGCTTCTTGTATTTCATTAACAAATTTTCATCTCAGAGTCACACAGAACAAGTATCACAATCCCTATCATTATTCACTTTAGAGTATGGTGGCTGTATTTATTATTTGATGTATTTGAAGCAAATACTCATTATTTTAATATATTCATAGGCTGGGGCATAGCTCCATGGTAGAGCACCCAGCAAACCCAAAGCTTTAGCCTCAATCCCCAGTACCTCAAAAGCAAACTGAGAACAAATGATAAGATATACATATAGTAACAATTTATTTAATAATATTAGATAAAGTAAGAGTTTGCGAGTATGAGGCTGGAGAGAAGGCTCAGCAGTTAGGAGATCTTGCTGCTCTGCGGAAGACCCCCGTTTGGTTCCCATCACCCATATCAGGCAACAGTTCACAGCTGCCTGTAACTTCAGCTTCAGGGGATTCATCCTTCTAATGACTTCATGGGCATCCACATCCATGTGCACATGCAAACACACACATACACACATATATGCACATATACACACATACATAGATCTAAATTAAAAATAAATCTTTTTATAAAAAGAATTTGTGAATACAATGGAATAAATCCAAGTTTGTTAACAAAGTGCCAACAGAGGGGATAATAATAGTATTAGTAACTTTTTTCATCACTATGACAAAAAAATATCCAACAGAAGCAACTTATGGAAAAGGCTTTGTTTGGGCTCATGGTTTCTAAGGGATTTCAGCCCATCATGGGTGTAAAAGAAAGGTAGAGAAAGTGGCTCTGTTGTTGCAATGGGACTGTGAGGAAGCAACTGTTCACACAGAATGGACCAACAAGAAGATAAATAGCCTAGAACCAAGGGCAAGCTGTAACCTTTGAACTTCCACAAACAATGACCCAGTTCTGCTAGCCAACTCTCACCTTCTAAAGAATCCACAGTTTTCAAACTAATACCACAAGCTAAGAGTCAGGTATTCAAAACATGAACTTATGAGGGGTACATGTTCTCTTCAGAACATAGCATCCATCCCTGGCCCAGTCAAGGAAGCTTCAAATACAGTGACATCTGGTCCCCTTGAAAAAAGGAGGACATCTTCACTGGGATGAGTTCAGAGGGAAAGATCACAGCAGACTGCAAATGTGAGGAGGGGAAGGGAAAGGCTATGCTGGCGGGCAGCCAGGCAGGTGTTTCTGTTGAGCAGTAGCGCATAATTCACATGAAGTTACAACAGCAAGGAGAGCAGAGACTGGAGCTGACTGGGAAAGGTATCAACTTGATCTAGACAATGGAGACACGGAGTGTTTCTGAGCAGAGGTATCATGGCTGAAAAGAATTTATGAAAATTACATTGGTAGCTAGATAGCCTTCCTAAATCTGCCTCAACAAGGTATCAATGGCTTAAAACAGTAGAGATCCATCCCCTCATCATTCTAAAGGACAGAAGGAGATCAAGGCATAGGTGGAACCAGGTCCCCTGTGAAGACTCTAGGGGCAAACTCACCCCAGTGCCTCTCGTCTTGTTTCTGCTGGTTGCTAGCAAACCTCATTATCCCTTGGCCCACAGCCAGATCACTCAAACCTCTGCCTTAGACCTCACCTGTTGTGCTCTCTGAGTATCAAAAATGCCTTGTACTATTAGGACATCGTTCACATTCAGGTTAGGGCCTAGCCTAACAAATAGTCTGAATTTGGTTATATTTGCATAGACTCCATATCAAAATAAGGTCACATTCACAGGTGCTAGGTAGGCATGAATTTGGTGTGTGTGTGTGGGGGGGGTTGCACTGCGGCACCTCTTCTGTACATTCTTAGTTTTTCCTTACAGCTTATACACCCCAGCAAAATCTTTTAAGCAATATAAAAATTACAATGTGGTTACATTCTGTTTTTTAAGTGAATGAGTACAATAAATACAGGTTAAAAGAAGCATCATATTTTCCATATCCCTTACATGATTAAACACTTTACATATTACAGATGAAAAACAAATTATCTTCAAGAACCCACATACATTCATGTCCAAGCAACTTATAGATTAACAGAGTGTAAGCAAGCAAGATATTTTTCTCAGCCAGTTCTTTTATTGGCAGGCTGCATTTTGTGGTTACAAAGAAAGGATCAATCACTTTATTATCTATCTCAACAGGTACTGTAGCTCGAATCCTAATTAGTCTTAATAATAAAAACAGGGAGCCAGATATCAGGATAAATGCTGAAAGATCCGAGAGACAAAGGAGCAAGGCACAGCCACCTCTTACCTGGCCAACTCCTCAGCCTGAAGGGAGGGGGGCAGCGAGTTCCTGTCTCCTTCCACCTTATATTACTCTCTCCATCCAGCCATATCATTTCCTGTTTCCTCCTCCCTACTGCTGGAATTAAAGGCGTGAACTTCCACCACCTGGCTCTGTTTCTCTTTTAAACTAGATCAATCTCATGTAGCCCAGGGTGGCCTTGAACTCCTGATCTTCCTGCTTCCTCCTCCCAAGTGCTGGGATTAAAGGTGTGTGCCACCACAGCGTGGCTTCTATGGTTAACTAGTGGCTAGCTCTGCCCTCTGATCTCCAGGAAAGCTTTATTTGTTAGAGCACAAACAAAATGTCACCACAGGAATCTTATAAAAAAATCTTAAAAGAATCAAATTTCTAAACTTTTATATATGAAAAACAGTCAGCTCTACTTTGAATCCTCAGAGTACATACCCATTCATGAACAGTTTTTTGTATCAGGAAGCTGAGGACAGAAATGGGTACAAGGCATTAGTCATCACTCTTGATCACCAACCCATTCTAGCAAGAAAGGTACGTCAGCCTGCATAGCCAGACTGTCTTTGTTCCTGCTCCCTGACCTCAACGAGTCCCTTGTTCAACTATTAAAAGTGTGTCATTCTAAACTTTAAATTGTTCCCCACGATTTTCCACATCAAAGCCATTAACAAACACATCTTCACCTAACATGAAGTCGTTATTTAAGCTTTATTTTAGCTATGATGGACACTGAGATAAACACATATCCTAACACTAAGATTAAAAGAACTTGAGCTAGTCTAGCTTTTGGGACACAGTTGTTTTTCTTAATCATTAACCTAAGACACAGTCTACATGGCTCTTCAAGAGAAACTCATAAGTTCTAGCTGTATGACTTATTTTCTATCCTCTGCAGCCCCTGGTTTATCGGGGGTGGATGGTGGAGGGGTGGGGAATGGACAACACCATATCCTGCCTTTATCTATATTAATTTTCTCACTAAACTAAACTCTATCACAATCCCTTACTATATTTATTAAAAACCCTCAATCATCAAAATTCTATTTTAACTAACACTATTGTATAAAATCATTGCTTCAATTAAATAGTACAGCTTAAGAGGAAATCATCTTCATAATAATTCGCAGGTAAGAGTGCCCAGTAGAATGGGATATTTCCATGAGATAGTCGCACTCCATTAAAGGCAGTGGGGATTCCCCCACACCCATTCACTGCATGCCAGATCACAGAGAAAAATGAGGGCAGCGAGCATGAAAAGGCACAGCAGTAGCAAGAGACATTCTGGAGCCAAAGTCCTCAGGGCCTTGCCTGTCTGAGAATCACCCATCAGGGCCTTGCATTCTGGTGAGCCAACTCCTGGAGTCAGTTGCCACCTGCTGATCCTCTGACATGGCCACAGGCAGGGAAACGCAGTCATGGGGTAATCAGCAAGAAGTTCAGTGAATGAACCACTTAGGGTCTAGATTACAGTAATAACACTGGGATGTGGAGAAGAGGGAACAGGCAGAAACAGAACACAAAAGGCAGAGTCAGCTGACCTGATCAGGTGGCTGACTTGAAACTGAAGGAGAGGAAGTTAAGGATGACCCAAGATCCATGAGTGGGTGGGTGAATGCCTGGGTGAATGGTGGACCCAATCCAGACAGGGAGCTAGACACTGGAGCTGGTTTAGTGCGATTGGTTTAATTTCACGCTTCACTGTGTAATGCTAGGAGAAAGTGTAGCCATCTGCAGCTCTTCAGAAGCTGGGCACGTGCTGCTCAAGTGTTGGCCAGAGGATAGAATAGGTAGTGGGGAGCCAGGGATAGACTAGCTTAAAGGAAATAGAGACATTAACACCAGCATGGACAAGTCCTAGCCTGAGAGGATAGGAGAGGTAAAAGATTGAATCACGGGAAATAGGCCAATCATATGTCACATAGATGAAAAGGGCAGAGGGAAAACTCAGCAGGAAGCCAGTGGACAGGGAATAAAAGTGGTGGATGGAAGGGAAGACTAGTTCTATAGATAAATCATGTAATATAATCCTATTACTAAATATGAACATATGCGCAGATATTGTCTTTGAATGTCACCTTTTTATCCACACAGCACACATCAAATTTTAGAATTTCTTTAGGAATAATATGGAACATAAGACTAACATTCACTTTTAAAAGTCCATCAGAAATACGTTTGCATTCAGTCCTCAGCAAGTTCAATGGCAGGTTGTCATAATTTTGACGAAGAAAATTTTGGGGAAAATGCTGCTCTGAAATACCTGTTTGCTACCCACATGAACTTGTTTCCTTTGGATGTGCCCAGAATGGAATTAGTGTTTCCTGACACTCTCTCCCTCTCTCTGCATGTGTATATGTGTGGTATCCATGAATGTGTGTGTGTGTGTGTGTGTGTGGTCATATGTGTATGTGAAAATGTGTGTTAGCAAGCATACGCGTGTGCACAGGGAGGCCTGAAGTTGGCATCAGGTGTCTCCTCCTTTACATATTGAAGCAGGCTCTCTAGATGAATCCAGAGCTAGCAAACTCCAGCTAGTCTAGCTAGTCAGCTTCCCTCTGCCTTCTGCTTGCTGGGATTCCAGGCGGCAGCCATGCCTGCCTGGCTTTTTACATGCTCTCTGGGGATCCAAACTGATCCTCATGCTTGCACCCCAAGTGCTTTAACCACTGAGCTGTCCATCCCCCAGCCATGTTGTTAACTCTTGTTTAAAAGTGCAGTTCATGCCGGGCGGTGGTGGCGCACGCCTTTAATCCCAGCACTCGGGAGGCAGAGCCAGGAGAATCTCTGTGAGTTCGAGGCCAGCCTGGGCTACCAAGTGAGTCCCAGGAAAGGCGCAAAGCTACACAGAGAAACCCTGTCTCAAAAAACCAAAAAAAAAAAAAAAAAAAGTGCAGTTCATGCAGAAAGAGTAGGCTGGGTTTCCATTTTTCTGCAGAGAACAAGTGAGTGTAAAATGGACAAATGACAGTCGGCCAGGACTTTGGCGATGAAGTTCACGTGCAAAACGAAACCAGGAAACTTTGGACTGGGAGACAAAGCTGGGTTTTTGGAGAACATCCTAAGAAATGCTTTGTGAAAAAAGTGAGAAGGAGGCGAGTTAGGCACCTCAGAAGCAGCTGGGGGGAGAGCGAAGGACAGATGGAGTTCTGTTTTATTGGAGAAAGCAGAAGTGCTCTGATTGCCCAGTCCCAGCACAAAAATGAAAAGAAAAAGAAAATGGAAGAAAAACCAGTGTGAGTTGGTCTACTCTAGGACTTTTTCAATGAGCACCAGGTCACTGTTTTCAGAGCTTCCTTATGATAGAACTAGTCATCTGGCCTTTCCAAGAGGGATCTATATAGTTCTTCTAATTAAGAAGTAGAACCTTCTCTGGCTACAAAGGCCTGGCACCTGCTTCTTTGCAAGCCAGAGAAATCCATTCTGTCTGCTGGTGGGTAATAGACACCTTCCTTCCCCTGTGTGCTGTATATTTCTCTGTCAACAGCTTTCCCACCAACACCTCGTTAGGAGGAACTCCTGTGCACCTGAAGGCTGCAACCCCCACACCCACTGTGGGACTAAGTTCAGGCTCCATGGGACCTTATTGGCTCTGGGGAACGCATTTGCTGCCTGGGGAAGGGCAATCTGAGCTAGTCTGAGTGTCTGAGGAATCCAGTTATATTACCAGTGACTATGCTTGAGCCTTCCACCTGGGTTTCCAAGTCTTTATTCTGGTCACCAGCCTCATGTGTGGCCTTTTGCCAAGAGACCAAATGAGGCCAAATGTCCCCAGGGGCCTGTTCCCTGTGCACAAGATACAGTCAGTCTCTTAGGCCGGCTGCCCTCCTCCCAGCTTTAAGCATTGCATCACGCTGCGTTCTTGTGCTCCAGCATTCACTCCAGCTAAATTCCTTTTGTCCCATTCTTGAAGCTCTCCATGGCACAATGGGCATGCTATTAAGATTATCAGAGAGATGAATACGAAACATTTTCCAGGGCTCCTCCCTCTTGGCCCTGCCACACTCTCTTTTCGAGAAGCTCTCTGTTTCACAGAACTCTCTGTTTCAGTCCCAGGAAGAACGGTCTTCCCTCAGTGGCAGGGAGCAAGTGATGGCACACAGAACTGCAGTGTGGTGTCACCTGAACCCTGGGTAGTGGATGTGCCATGGATTCCAGAATTGCTTGCATTCGTACTCAGACTCCACAGATGTGACTGGCTGGGTGACTAGAAGAAAGGTCACCTGTCTGCACCTGAGCTCATCGATTTGGAGAAGAAACGGTAACCTCAGCCAGGTGGTGGTGGCACAGGCCTTTAAGCCCAGCACATGGGAAACAGAGGCAGGTAGATCTCTGTGAGTTGGAGCAAGTTTCAGAACAACTAAGGCTACACAGAGAAACCCTGTCTCAAAAAAATAGATAGATGATAGATAGATAGATAGATAGATAGATAGATAGATAGATAGATAGATAGATCATAGATACATAGATAGATACATAGATGCATAGACAGATAGATGCATAGATAGATGATAGATAGATAGATAGACAGATAGATAGATAGATAAAAAGAAATGATAACCTTAGAGGGCTATGGCGAGGGTTAACTAAATTCATAGGGGGCCTGGGCAGGTGAATAATTCTATAAAGAACTTACCTTGCAAGCATGAAGGTCTTAATTCAATCCTCAGAACTCATGTATTTTAAAAAAAGAAAATAGAAAAAAAAAAGGCATGAGCTGGGGCTATAGTTCAGTGGTTAGAGCACTTGACTCTCATACACAAGGCCCTAGGTTCAATCCCCAGTAGCACCAGGGTAAAAAGAAAACACAAATATTGTGATGTATGCTTGGAATAGTACTGGAAAGATAGAAGCAGGTGGGCAGCCAGCCTAGCCTGTTTGACAAGTTCCAGGCCAGTGAGAGACTGACTCCAGAACAGTGGATGGTCCCTGTGAAATGACAGCCACCTTTTTCTCTAGGATTTTGTGCTTAGGTAAGCACTCTACCAACTCCTTCCCCATGCATGTGCACACACATGCGCGCGCGCGCGCGCACACACACACACACACACACACACACACACACACACACACACGCACACATCTCCCACACACACTATATATTATATATAATGTATAAACTTATAACCAATGGCTAAAGATTAGATAGAAGTGAAGGTAGACGGATGGATGGATGGATGGATGGATGGATGGATGGATGGATGGATGGAGAGAGAGACAGAGAGAGAGAGAGAGAGAGAGAGAGAGAGAGTCATTCATTCATACATAGATGATTGTAGAGAGAAATTGGAGAGATAAGTAGATGGACTAGATAGATACATAGATGATAGCTGATACTTGAATAGATACCGATTGTCCATAGAACAACCAGTAAGATTTTACTTAGAAATTAGAAATACAAACTTAAAGTTGTGAAAGTCCTACTTCCTCTCTAGCACATACAGTCGACTATATAATACCTTCCTCATGTGAGCAAAAAGAATATTATGAAACAATACTATGAATAAGCAATCTAAATACAGCTTGCTTTCTGCAGAAGAGTCTTCCAGCAATTCATGACCCTAAGCATTTCCAGCTGCAGGATTAATAGCCTGGTGCTTACAGAACATGGCAAAAATCACTACAACCTCAATACAAATTCAATAGAAAACAGAAAGTTGTGTGAATATTTAATATGCTTAATTATATTATATTAATTAAATCAATTATTTAGTGTCTTGGCTGCTGTTCTGTAATGATTTTTTGCATGTCCAGGAAATTAACGGTGACCATACTGTCCCTTATTAAAAACATGCTCCAGTAATGTCCTGCTGGTTGGTGCTATTGTCAAAATACTGCTGTGACCTTGGGGATAAAAGGAAGTTGACATGATTTGCAAGAGAAATAAAAAGACCCTGGTAATAAATTTAATGAGGCACCAGGGCCAGGGTCAGTCTGACCGATAAAAGTCATTGGTGACGAGTCTCCATTCAGCCCAATCCTAGAGAAATCTGCAGACTCTTGGAGTCGCAGGGATTCTCGCACATCTTAGTACACTGTGGGAAGTCTAGGGGTCTTTGCTGGCTACAGACCTATCACTTACCAGATTCGTTTCCAGTTTGGTGAGTTAAACTTGGATGGCTGACAACAGTTATCAATGTCATGCAGTCCACATCTGATCAGGTGTAATGGTCGTTCAGATTCCAACCCTTCCATGTGTTGGTAATGTCTCCTCAAGTCTAAAGGGAAATCTTACTAAGGGGAGTGTTTGAATGACTCACCCTTTGTGCTGGCTTAGTGTGGTTTTCATTTTTCATTCACCCTACCAGGTGTGCTTTGGGTAGATAACACAGAAATGCATAAGGGAACCATTAATATGGATTTTATTAAGTTGCTTTTAAATGTGCACTTTGCTGTGTAGATGGTTTTAGCATCTTTGTGTTAACCATTCACTTATGTGCGTTATTGCCATATTTATGGGACACAGCTGGATCCATTAGACTCATGGAAATCTTAGTTTAGAAAGGAGAATTTGTGGGCTGGGATGTAGCCTACTTGGTAGCACGTTCGCCCAGCATGCACAAAGTGCCGGGTTTATTCTCTAGTACAGGGTAAAACCAGCCACGGCACTGCACTACCATGATCCCAGTCCTCAGCGAATGGAATCAGGAAGACCAAATTTTTCATAGACAGTCTGAGAGTTTAAATCCAACCTATGCTGCATTTGTATGAGGGAAGTTATTTAAGAACCAGCATTTTGGCTCATGAAAGGATATTATTTATCCACATTGCCCAAGATTCAAAAGTTGCATTAGGCTGTGTGGCTGGCTTGAGAATACTGAAAGTCAAATGCTGTTTAATACCATGGGTGTGTACACTGGTGCAATCTCCATGGGGAGCCAGGTTAAAAATGATTTATTTTTAATGTACCCATGACTTTTAAGTCAACAGTTCCATTTTAAGAAGACTACCTCAAAAAACACATCTGTGCATATGCAAATTCCATCTTCTTTTTTATTTATTTATTTATTTATTTATTTATCTTTTTTTTTTTTTTTTTTGGTTTTTCGAGACAGGGTTTCTCTGTAGTTTTGCGCCTTTCCTGGGACTCACTTGGTAGCCCAGGCTGGCCTCGAACTCACAGAGATCCGCCTGGCTCTGCCTCCCGAGTGCTGGGATTAAAGGCGTGCGCCACAACCGCCCGGCTCTTTTTTATTATTTTTAATAAATACACATACTTCTATACCCATATGTGTAATTTTTTCTTTGTTTTCTTTTTTCTTTATTCTTTGTGTCTTTCACATCATGCCTCCCAACCCCACCCATCTCCCTCCCTCACCATGGACTCTTCCTGGACATCCCATTGCTACCCTAAGTCATGGAGATCCTGCAGCCCTGGGTCCACAGATCTGAGCCCCCCCCCCCCCCCCCCCCCCCCCCCCGCGTGCGCCATGCCACACCACGCCCCACCTATGGTCCAGCAGATCACAAATGGGATGGATGCCTGGGTGGGCCAACACATAACCCTGGTTCTGGGCCTGGGTAGTTGCAGGGTTGGTCAGCCCACCAGCTCTCCCCTGTCCTCACCACCAGGGTGAGCTCTCCAGCATTGCCCTGGCTTGTTCATCCCTTGGAGTGATGAGCAAGGGGCGGGGCCAGTTCTCTGGCTTTCACGTCCTCAGGGTCGGCTCTCCCACACATTAACCTTCAGGGCCAGCTCTCCTGTGTTGTCCAGGCAAGGTGCGGGGGCCACTCTCCTGAGTGCTGCAGCTGATGAGGGGCAGAGACAGCTCTTCCACCTGCCTCAGGCATTGATGGGGGGGGAATCTGCACCCACCCCCACCCCCACTCCCGGGTCCATACTGCCACATGACAGATGAGTAATGGGGACAGCTCTCCCATGCTCACAACATCAGGGCTGCCTTACCCACACCACTGACAACAGGGTCGGCTTTACTGTGCTGCCCAGGCGAGGTGCAGGGCCTGCCCTCCAAGTGTTACAGCTGGTGGGGGCAAGGACAGCTCTCTTGCTCTTATAACCTCAGGGCCAGCTCTCCCATCTGCCTCAGGCATTGATGGGGGGGGGCAGGGGAAGGTGCAGGAGGGCACCTCTCTCCCACCCATGTCACCTCAAGACAGATGAGTAATGGGGACACCTCTCCCCACATATGTCCTTTTAAACCTAGCTTCCGCATATGAAAGAAAACATGGAATATTCGTCTTTCTGTGGCTAGCTTATTTTGTGTAACACAGTGATTTCCAATTCTGTTTCCTTGCACCATCCTCTTGCTTTCTGATCTCAGACACCTGCCCCTCACCTGCCTGGTAGCAGAGTCCTCACTGCCCTGTTTGCTGCCTAAGAGAGAGATACAGACAACAGTTTCTAGGGGGGTGAATTTACCCCACTTTAATCCCGAGCTCCGTGTTTCCGCTAGACTGGCAGGCCAGTTAGCCCTTGGTACCTGCCTGTCTCCACCATCTCACCCATCTGCTAGCGCTAAGTGTGGAGACATGAGCCACCATGCCTGGCTTCTGCGTGGGTTCTGGGGGTTCAAACTCACCCTCACACAGGTACAGTAAACGCTGTATCCACTGAGCCATCTACCCAGACTCTCTAACAAGTATTTTTAAATACCTCATCCTGTCCTCAAATAAAATTCATGAATAATAGGCACTGACGTGCTAGCTCAGTGGTAGAACACTTGTCTAGTGTACTGGCACGTCCGAGGTCCTGGGCTGGATCACGCACATTTAAAAATAATCATGGATGTTTACAGCATATTTTTAAACTATTGACACAGTTCTGCCATGTAAACAAGAAGAAAAAGGACATTAACCTATCACCAAATAATTTATTATAATGCATGTGTGTATGTATGTAATATGTATGTGTATGTGTATTATATGTAATATGTTTAATGTGTATAATGTATGTAATGTGTGTATTATAATGTAAATGTAAGTATATAATGTATAATGTGTGCAATATATGTAATATATGTGTATAATATGTATGTAATATGTATGTGTATCAAATAACATTATAATGCATGTATGTATGTAATGTATATGTATAATGTAATATGTATGTGTGTACATTATAATGTATGTGTATAATGTATAAAGTCTATGATGTATGTAATATGTATGTGTAATCAGCTGTACTAGAGGTCATGGAAAAGCAATGGATCAGTTAATCACCATGACTACCAGAACTGCAAAAGTTGCTATCCCCAGCCTGCTTGTCAGGACTCGGCTCATCCTGGAACATGGCCGTTGGTACACTGCTGTTCTACAGCATAGCTCACCCTAGAGATATTTCATAGAGCACAGCATGGCCACTCCTTGATCTTCATAACAGCTGCCTTCCCAAGAAAGGTGGAAACAGTGAAAACTGCAGAGAACACAATCCACACTCGCCGTCCACACACACGCTACCCTCCTGCTGCCACGGGACTCTGCCCATCACCTTCCCTCATGTCTGTCTGCCGTCACCTCATCTCTTGTGGGGGAGGTAGTCCTTGGACTGCAGTAGTGATGGGAGGGGAGGGGGGATTCAGGATGGGAAGAAATATGGCTTGGTGTGTGTGTGTGTGTGTGTGTGTGTGTGTGTGTGTGTGTGTGTGTGGTATGTGTGTATGTGGTGTGTGTGTATGCAGTGTGTGTATGTGGGTTTGTGTGTATGTGTGGTGTGTATGTGTGTGATGTGTGTGTATATGGTGTGTGTGTGTAGCATGTGTATGTGGGTTTGTGTGTATTGTGGTGTGTGTGCATGTGTGTGTGTGCATATGCACATTTGCACTAGAGAAGAGTAGTGGGAATCTCACACATTCTTTTCAGCCTTTTCAACCTTGCCTGTTGTTTCTGGACAAACCTCAAATGCAGGAGGCCTTAATAACCAGCACATGCATCTATGATAGGAGTGTGTATCCACCCTTCTCCACTGTGTGTCTGGGAAGCTTTGGCCTTCAATGGCATGGGCTCCCTGTCACCATCTGAGCATTGTTTTCATTTGGTCCCTAGGATCTCTCCCTACAAACAGTCTGGGAAGCCACACTGTGCGCCAGTCTTTACCAAGTGTGCATCAAAATGACTTTGTTGTACTGTGTGTGTGCTGGTGTCCCATCCCACCCCCTTACAGAGCCTGGGTGCAGCAGTCCCATAGTGACAGGGCACATGATAGGCGACAAGCCCAAAAGAAGACCAGGCGGGTTATTGTACATCCCTCTCCATCAGCACCACAGCCAGTGCCTGATACTAATATCACCGTTGGTTTTCAGAGTCATGACATCCACACTTGTGAGGGGACAGGGGCTTGTGGGTACAGGAGATAAGGCGGCAAGCAGAGTCAGGGGACATGTAGAGGAATGGACCCTTTGTGCTTCTCAGAGAAGCCACCAAAATGGAAAGATGCAGTGTGAATGGGGAAGACAAGGCTGACTGTGTAAGTCAGCTGATAGCCACAGTTGGGCACGAGGACAGGCACCAAGAGATCCCTACAGCCTGATACCCAGCCAGTGCCAGCCTGCGGAGTCCTATAGACACAAGCCTTTAAATTGACATGTTTGTCCTCACAGAGAAGGCCAGAGCAGACAGGCTAGCCTTTATAACTCTACTCAGACAGACAGATGTCTGTCTGGCTATGAGAAGAGAGCTGTTTTACTAATACATAGTATCTCCAGAATCCACTCACTGTCTGGATGTAAGGTGAGATGCATGTTGGACAGGTAAGCCATTAACAGGCCATTATATTAGTCACCTTTACGTGTGTCATGGAGGGCTTTCCCATCCTACCACAGTTATACAGGGATAATTATAAATATTTAAAATATGAGATTAACTGGGGGCTGTGTGTGTGTGTGTGTGTGTGTGTGTGTGTGTGTGTATTATCACACAAGCTAGCTAATCTAACCATCATTTCATTTTGTTAATCTATTTTATTTTATTTAGATAGGGTTTGTACTTCCAACTTACTATGTAATTAAGGCTGACCTTCAGCTCTTGATCCTCTTATGTACTTCCAAAGTACTGGGGTTACAGGTATATGCTACCATGCCCAGCTTGCTTTCTCAAGGTTTCTCTCTCTCTCTCTCTCTCTCTCTCTCTCTCTCTCTCTCTCTCTCTCTCTCTCTCTCTCTCTCTCTCTCTGCTCTTCAAAGAGAGAGAAGGAGACTTAAGTGTGACCCTCTCAGCCCATTTCAAGCATACAATGCAGCATTGTTAATTGTGGTCACACTGCTGACTTTAGGTCCTCAGAACTTCTTTATCCCACATAGCCAATGCTTTATCCCTCCGACTATCACTTCCCCACACCCCCTCCCCAGTCCCTAAAGTCTCTCCTTCTACAAGTTTGACTATTTGAGATTCCTCATGTAAGTGAGCCCATGCTGGGCTTGTCTTTATGTATCTATCTTGTTTCCATCAGCCTAATGTCCTCCAGATTTGGGGAAAGGATGATTTCTTCAATAAATAGTGCTGGAAAAATTGGGTATCCTTGTGAAAAAGAATGAAATCTCATACCATATGCAAAAATCTGCTCAAAATGGATTAAAGGCTTTATTGTTGAGGGAAGTTATTATTGCAGCATATTCCAGGTGGGGAGTCAAACTTGAGTGATCAAGATAAAAGCCAGTGAGTTTACTTTTTAAAAATCTTAGTTTTTGCTCAATAATTGGATTCAATTGCTACTGACATTCACTGGTCCAGGCGTAAAATGGTTTACTAGGTTACTTTTTGGACCAGTTCTGATCAATCCTGCAGGAATCTGACACACTGGTTTATACTTAGTCTTCAAATAAGTGATCTTGAGAAGAAAATCACTGTTCTTGAGTGGACTGAAAGGTGTTTCCAGTTAAATACATCTGTGTATTCCACTGCCTAGTGCCTAGGACACGCACACAGTTGTCCTTAATAGAGAAGAGTTGCTAGGAGCTGAAATGTGGTCTGACTGAATGGGAGAACCTCCACTTTATAGAACATTTAAAGTGAATGCTTATTTCCAGGAGTGAAAAACAAAACAAAACAAACAAGACACCAGAGCTTTCTGGAAGAGTGATTTTTTTTTTCAGTCCTAGGAAGAAGGACTGAGACCAGCTTTATGTCTAAATAGGGAGTGCAGCTAATTCTACCCTCGCAAGACTGACGTTTTGTTTGTCTGAGCAGCAAAATATTAAGCCTGGGGGAGATGTTTCATAGCATAGGAAGAAGAACTAAGCATTCAAAAGTCAAACAGAAACAAAATTTTAAGGATTAGAGAAACAATTTAGCCAATGATGAGCTTGGCCGTATAATCATGAGGGCCTCTGTTCAACCCTTGGTACCTAAGAGGCTAGGTGTGGTGATTCGTGCTTGTAATCCCAGAACTGAGGAGGTGGATGAAGGTAGGGCACTAGAGTGGTCCTCCCACCTTCCTTGGTATCCAGTGGCTGCTTGCAGTTCCCAGCATTCCTCGTGAAAGTCTCCCATGAATAATATCCGTAACCCATTGCCTATTTCCTATTTGCATGCCAGGCTAACTCCCTTCTGATTAATTTCTCCCTTTTAGAAACTATTGCAGAGACAGCCTCACCAGGATCAGGGGCATGGCTCAGAGGCTAATGTCACCTGCCACCATGCCTGATGACCTAAGTTCAATCCTAGAAACCCATATGGTAGAAGGAGAGAACCAAGTCTAGCAAGTATTCCTCTGACCTTCATACATGTGCCAAGTGTCATGTGTGCGGTGGCCTGTATGTACCCAGTCTCATACACACATGTACACACATACACCCCTCAGACATGTTTCTTAGGTCCTGCTCTAGAATACTAGGCACTTGCACACCTAGACTGTACAGACTTGCTTGCCCCTGATGTCTGCTGTTTCTTTCAAGCTCAAACAATTGTAGAAAACAACCATGAAAAGCCATTGTTGAGACTGGGAGGCTGACTCCTTAAATGAGGAATATTAAAAATAATAGGTTCATTTGAATCAATTATTCTCCATCAAGTAACCACTGGTCTATCCCAGAAGGTGGGCTGATGAAAATAAACTGGGATGTCTTTTGTGAATAAAAAAAAATACCTTGGAGGGCCAGGGAGATGGTTCAGTTAGCAAAGTGTTCGGTGTGCAAACATGGGAGCCTGAATTCCATCTCTAGAACCCACAAAAAGTTCTGGGCATGGAGGCAAGTGCTTGTAATCATAGAACCTAAGAGATGGAGAATCCCCGTGGCTCACTAGCCACCCAGGCTGCCTAGTTGATTTCCAGTCCATTGAGAAACCCTGCCTTAAAACAAACAAATAAACAACAAGAACAGTGAACAACTTCTGAGGAACAATGCTCAAAATTCAAGATTGACTTCTGGCCTCCATACATACACCTGGATACACATATGTACCCCAGCACTCAATTATATATACATGTACACACAAAACGAGGTAAATAAAGTGTGCCTTTTCCCAATTTAATTCATAGAAGAGTGGGCACATGAAAACTTGATTTGAACCCTCCCCTGAGATTTCTGGGAGACTGGAACAATATTGCATTGGTATAGACATCTGTCTTCCCTAACAGTCTTCTAGTGGCATGGTCAATGGTGCCCACATCATTGATTTGATTGGTGAGAGACACCTGGCCCCTTGAGCGCCTTCTAGGCAGCAATAGTTTTTAACAAAAGCCTTGGGAACCCTATGAGAAGTAGAGCTGTAGTCAACAAAAGAAGGCCGACAAGAACTCATGTAGCAAGACATGTGACTCTGTTTAAACACAAGATGGCAGCTGTGTGGCAAGAAGTCATCTGTATTGAGTCTTAGTTGCTGATGTGGCTCTAGTCACAGAATCAGTGTCAGATGCTGGAAGCACATTAGCAGATAGGAAGGCCTGGGAAGCCATTCCCCTGTCAGGGAAATATGTTTTCTGTACAGTCTCAGCTATTGAAGCTGTCCATCACAGCATCACCCCCACTCCTCCTCTGACGCCACCGCTTAACAAGAGACACCTGTTGTGGTACCCGCTGTCCATCCCCCACTAGGGGCTCTAAAGCAAATTCAAAACTGCAACGTGCCAGACCTTTGAGTGTAACTGATGACAGACTGTCAAGCTAAGCAAGTTTGACAGGCCTTCAAACTGCTTTTAAAACAAGGTTAAGCTTTTTATCAGGATTTTCTTTCTAGTGGGGGAGTGACTTTATTTCATGGTGGCTCTGTTTAAATTACATATACTGAATCTGTCTACCTCCATCTTTGGGAAAATGAACACTTGTGTGGAAACTAAACCCAGGAGTTTTGCTACTCTCCTTTTAGAGAACTGGGGTAGAAGGGGAAATACTCATGTTGTAGAGTGCGAGCCTCTTAGACTTCTGTTCCCTCCTCAGTTTCACATGGATTACCCCCTCTGACATGGGTGTTGGCTTCCCCTGATTGGAATCAAAAGACTAGACTTTTTGAGCTAGGGCTTGTGAGATAACTAGGAGGCCGTCTGGTCTTTCTATACTGGGGCTATGTCTGTTAGTACAGTCGTGACACAAATGTCTACTATGGTCTTGATACCAAGTATTCCTGGGAGGTTTTCTCAGTTCTGAAAATGTGCCCAAAGTGATGTTATTTCTTTAGATATGTGATTTCATCCTTAAAAAAGAAAAGAAATTCTGGGCTGGGGAGATGGCTCAGTGGATAAAGTACTTGCTGCACAAGTGTGAGGACCAGAGTTCAAATCCCCAAAAGCCACATAAAAGTGTGGCAAGCATGGTGGCCTGCCCACAATCCTGGTACAGAGGAAGCAGAAACAGGGAATTCCCAGAGTAAGCTAGCTAGTTAGACTAGCCAAAACAGCAAACTGTGAAAGACCCTGCCTCAATAAAAAGTGAGGAACAATCAAGGAAGATACCCAGCATCAACATTGGACCTCCACATATATGTGCACACATGTGCATGTGCAACTGTACACACACATACAAACACACATCACATATGCACATCACATATGCATACCACACATGCATACATAGGCAAAAAAAGTAAAAGAAAATTCTAACACGCGCTTGAGGATGTTATGCTAAGTGAATAAGCCATTCACCAGAAGCCAAATACAGTATGTCCCTTATAGGGCCTCCCAAGACAAGGAAGATGCATGAAAAACAGAATGTAGGATTGTGGGTCAGAGAGGCAGAGAGAGAGAGAAATGGAGAGACATGAGGAGTTAGTGTTCCATGGTATTGTGGTTCAGTTTTACAAAATCAAAGTTTCCAGAGTTGGATGACAGCAATACTTCAACACACAACTGTGCAACACATCATTGGACAGTGATGTGAAGAGCTTAATGGAGCATTGCTGAATCACATGTAGCATAGTTGAGATGGAACTGGAGAAATAGCTCAGTGAATAAGAGGAGCTTCCTAAGAAAGCATGAGGACCTGAATTCAGATCTCCAGCAACCTCAATATATATATATATATATATATATATATATATATATATATATATATATATATATATATATATATATATATATGCTTGCCTGTAACCCCAGCAGGTGGGTAAGGGTGGAGTGAGGGCAGAGACAGAAAGATCTCTGGGCCTTCCTAATCACCAGCCTAGCAGGAAAATATAAAATAACAATCTCCAGGTTCAGTCCTACCTCAAGGAATAGCATGGGATATGAGCAATAGAGGAAGACACTCAACATAGTCCACTAGCGCCCCCATACATGCATACCTATATATATATATATATGTTCACACATGTACACACACGTACACACACACACCACTACAAAAGAAGATGAAGCATCACATTTGTGTCATGAATATTTTATTGCAATTTTTAAAAATGCTTGCATGAATAGAAAGGAGTCAAACTATAGAAGCCAAAAAGAATTTCCAAGGTTTCGTGAATATTCTACCTGACAGATGCTGGAGGAGCTGACACAGAGATGAAGCCTATTTCTGAGATGTTTATCTACTTGTGCATGACGAGGGTGTGAGGGGGAGATCGTATGGGATCTAATAATATTCTGGGGAAAAATTTAGTACCCTCCAACTTTCATTTCCTTGTTTTCCACAAGACTGTGTTTCTCTGTCGTGGTGCACAGAACAAGGTCTGATGCGTCCTCCACAAAGAGCCATTGATGGCGTGTCTGTGTGAATTGCCCTGGCATTGGTCACAGCCAAGTCCTGCAGGACCCACTGCCCCCGTTCGACAATACACTCCACTGTGTGTAGCCATTTATGAAAGGTCAGAAATGAACTGAGAAATGGCTGGAGTCAAAAACATGTGGCCCTATAAATATCAGAGTCAGACGGCTTCGTGAGGTTTCCCAGTCTCGTTCCTGCCCTATCTAGCTGTCTTCACATTCATCTGCTGCTGCGATCCCTTGCGTGTAGCGGGCACTTCACCTTGGGAAATTCTACAGAGGAGACTGCCTTCCTCACCTGGTGACCTTTGTGCCCAGTCTGGTAGCACAGAATCATTAATAAGAGTTTGGGTTTTTTAAACCCTTTATCATTTCTTCTAGGGAACCCTGGCAGCCCGTTCTGCAATGCTCTGTTTTATTTTAAGAGTTCCCACTTCTCACTAGTGGCAACTTTGCCTGGTAACTGACTTTGACACCAAAGGTGTTCTGTGAGCGGAAGGGTTTGCAGCTTGCTTGTGGGGCCTAAGAGCGAACTGGGACATTGACCATGACTTTAGCTGCCAGACTGGATGACTTCGAGATGACCCTCGAGCACCTGCTCATGGATGTGTTTGTGAGTAAAAGCTTTTCATTTCAATGTACCAAGATTGTCCTTGCCATCCCAAGTAACCTAGAGATTGTGTCCCCATAGTAACTGAGGCTTCTAGCTTGTCCCGTTTCCACACAACGTTGTCATGTCTTACTAATGTGCTGTGGGGGGAACTGGGGGGTGGGGGCATTGTTCCTAAATGTCCAGTGACACAGAACTGTCCATATGGATTAACTGGCAGAGATGTGGCATTTTGAATCAAGTAAGTTGCAGAAATCTGAATGAATGGGCTGAAGAAACAGAAAACACTCCCCAGGAGAGATCAAAACCACTTCAGTATGCATTCTCTGGGGAGACCAGATTTGTTTGTGGAATTTATAGTGCTCAAAATACTGATCATTCCATGCAGAGAAATGCAGATTCCTGGGTAGCATCACTGACTCTACTGTCCACAGACTGTTTTCATACGAGTTCCCCAGGAATTGATTTGATCAGATGAAGTTGTTTGGTTTCATTTATTTTCCTCTAAAGGAAATAGCAGCTGACAGGGACCCCCCTCTTCCTGCAATGATTTTAGCAAAGCAATTCTGAAAAGCCCCCATCAACAGAGTCTCTACCCCTGACCAACCACAGGGCTCCTTACACTTTGTTTGGGTTTGCTGCAGGGCACAGGTCTGCTCTCTCTGGGCTGCTGATGGTGTGGAGGGGACTGCAGAAGCAGTCTTGCAGGTGGTAAGGCAGCTGGAAGGTGTTGGTGGTGTGCTCCTTCCAAGAACAACAGTTGGTCTGCCAGGGAAGGCGGCTGCAGCGCATGCTGGGAGGGCAAACTAGTCTGTGTTTAGAATAAGGAAAAGGCTCCAGAGGGTTGGTGCTCTTTGGCTATACATCACTAGGGCCCTTTCACGGACTTTACAATGAATGGCGTATTTTGGCAGACAGGAGAGTCTGGAGCATTTCTTATTATTAATTTATAATTTATCTTCAAATGGAGGCAACTTCATGCTGGCAGGATTCCCAGAGGGGCTTTCTCTTTTAGGAGGGTGTGGGAAGCTGAGGGACTTGAGTCCATTCAGAGCATAGGCATGCATTGGGAAATAAGCCTGAAGGTAGAGTACGTGGTAAAGAATGGACAGGGTCCTCCTGAATGTCTAGCCCAGAGTCATCAGTTCATAGGATGTATGATAGAGAGCAAAACAGGAAACTAGCTTTGATGGCCAGTCCTCTCTGCAGGGTTGAGGTAGGCGGTGGTCTCCGGCATAGTAAAGGATCAATGAGAGTGTGATTGTCTCAGAGGGGAAAAAATTAATCAGAAAATTGTTTTTCTTGAAGTACCCGAAGGACATTAATGTATCCCCCTTATTGCCTTGACTCCCTAATTTCCTTTCTACTCCCTCTACATTCCCATGGTCTTGTTCCCAAGCCTGGCAAAGTTCTTCATCTTTAAGGGGAAGAACTCTCATATGCCCCATCCTTTTTAATAATAGTAATTGTAATTTAATAATTTAATAACTACCTCTCACTTGATTGCTCCATTTTCCTGGCCCCATTTGGAGGGTTTGTTCACCCACTCTCTCAGGAAGGCCAGAGGAGAACACTGAATGTCCTGCTCTCTCTGCCTCTTCCTCTCTCTTGGTCCAGTGTCACTCACTGAACCTGGAGCTAAGCTGCCAGGCAGCAGCCCCCACTGGTACAGCCTTCTGCCCCCCCCCCCCACAGCTCCAGGGTGACATGAGTACAGTGGCCAAATATGGCTTTTTACATGGGTGCTGGGAATCAGAACTCATGTTCTCAAGGGCACCTGCCTCTAGCCTTCTTAGCATCCAATACGCCGTATCAACACCATGAGCTATATACTAAGGACTTGTTTTTAAGTGCATATTATTCATTTCATTGAAAATGAATTAATTTGGGTGAGACCATCAAGATGCAAAAGAGAATCCTATACTCTCTATACATGTTCCCATCTTCATTTTAAAATTTACTTATTTAGTGGGGCATGCATATGCCACAATATATGTGTGGAGATCTGAGGACCTCCTGTGGGAGTCACTTTTCTCCATCTACCATGTGGGTTCCAGTGATCAAACTGAAATTAGCAGGATTAACAGCAAGCACCCTTACCTGCTGAGCCATCTTGTCGGTTCTCTGCATTTCTTACCAATTACAGGACCTCTTCTTGACACATTCATGACAGAGGCCACCATGGTTATAAAAACTAAAGAAATCAGTGGATGGAATGTGAGGAGTAGGAACTCTCTTTGTGCTTTGAATTTCATATAAGGTATGTGAGTCATGCCTGGTGGTACAGACCTATAGTCCTAGCTACTTGGGTGGCTGAAGGAGGAGGTTTGCAAGTCCAGGACGAGCCTGGCCTACAGTCAGTTCAGGGCAAACCTGAGCAACTTAGTGAGACCCTGTCTCCAAATGAAAACTACAAAAAGAGCCAAGGATGAACCCACCATAGAAAGGCACTTGCTTAGTCTGAGCGTGGCTCAGGGTTCAACCCCTAATACCATAAACAAGCAAACAACAAGCCGGGCGGTGGTGGCGCACGCCTTTAATCCCAGCACTCGGGAGGCAGAGCCAGGTGGATCTCTGTGAGTTCGAGGCCAGCCTGGGCTACCAAGTGAGTTCCAGGAAAGGCGCAAAGCTACACAGAGAAACCCTGTCTCAAATAAACAAAAAAACAAAAAACAAAAAACAAGCAAACAACAACAAAACCCACCACAATATATGGTACGTGATATATACGTGAAATGCAGGTGTCCTAAATAAACCTGGAGTCTAAAGACTTATTTACAGAGCAGACAACCCCATGTGACCTGCGTCCAGATGACAAAGGATGCAGTGGGTACTGTGGGTGCTTCATGTCCCTCTTCCAGATAATTCTTCCTCCCCTCCCCCCCCCCGCTAGGTCTCCCTGACCCCCAACTTTTGTGATAAGCATTTTCTTGATGTTTGGTATAGTTTTTCCCGTCTGCATGTAACAATCCTAGAGAACATTAGCCATGGATTTGGAAGCCACACACAGCTGAGTCCCCACCCTCACTGTGGAAGCAGTGTTTCACATGTTTGCTCTTTCTCTGTTCTCATCAGTAAAGTGTGGCTCAGACTATCTGGTATATGCAACTACAGCAAAGATTTAAAGAGGGTGATGCCGGGCCAGCACCCAGGCCTGGAGAGTACAGAGACGGCACTGGATATGCTCATTTTCTTCTTTCTTGGCTCTGTTGCTGATGGGAGATGAGCCCTAGAGAACCTCTGCTGGCATCCCCTTAGGGAGGGTGCTCTGAGCCAGACGACCTATGGATGACTTAATTTTTTTTTTTCTTTTTACTTATTTATTTTATGTAAGTAGGTGTTTCGCCTGCATGTATGTCTGTACACCACACATGTGCCTATTTCCTAAGGAGGCCAGAAGAGGGCATCAAATCCCCCAGAACTGGAGTTACAGATCGTTGATAGCCACCAAGATGGTGCTAGAAATTGAAAGAGCATTGAGTGTCTTAACTGCTCCAGTCCCTGGCTGCTCTTGCAGATTCATTGCAGAAAGAATGGGGAAGAATGTCGGACAACCCATAGGGATTGAGATTAATATCCTAAATAAACAGAGGTCACTGGAAATCTGTTGGCTAGTGTTTTCTCTTCCAACCTTGCTAGGAACCACGGGCTTTCCCAAGTGAATCTAAATGTCTAGAACAAGTGTTCACATCAGAGTCCCATTACTCTTGCCTTGCCTCTATAGCTTTGAGCATGCTCAGTAGGATGCCATCCAACTATCTCCAGAACAGTGGTTCTATGCTGACCTTTGCTTTCCAGGATATTACCAAGGGACGTTTTGGGTGGGTGTGCTTTGTGGAAATGCAAGGTTTCTATAAGATGAGATAATGGGGGCCTATCACATCTTTCCTTTCATTATACCTTGTTGCCACTTGGGGCTTCTCTATCTGCAGCTGTCCAGCTGGGTTCCTGGGGGAAAAAAAGCCCTCACATGCTGGGCACAAGCTTCCTCATTCAAATGCAGTTTACAACCACCTATACCTCCAGTTCCATGGGATCTGATGCCCTCCTCTGGCCTCCAAGGGTAACTGCACTCACATACACATATCCCTAAATGCATACCCATAAAATTTTATTAAAAACAAATATTTTAAAAGAATGGCTAGTATGGAATTTGTTGTATATGTCCTACTTCCAACCGTCAGTCTATCCACCTTATTTCAGAAAATGAGAGGCATGTCACTCATCTCTTACATCTCATAGCTAGTAGGTATAGCTAAGAGGCTCTGCCTTGCATGGATATTCCAAGACCTCCCCATAAACCAAGGGCACCCAGTACAAACTGAATAAAAGGATAATGGGAAGCCAAGCAGACATCTTGAAACATTCTTTGTTGGATTAAATGACCTGATTATCTACTCTCAAATCTGTCCTTTCAAAAGGAGGCAGATGCCTCCAGCTCTCCCCTCTTCTGCCTGGCTTCAGCTGCCAGCATTTCATGTGCACATTCTCATGGTCATCCAGGACCTTCTGATTATTACCCTATTATGCTGAATCTTTCTCTGGCTCGGGCTTCCTGTAACATCGCTCCTTCTGTTTGCAGTTTCATTTTGATTTTTATCAACATATGTGCATGGCAATTCTCATGAACATAAAATTTAAAGAACTCTAGAAGGCTTATAAAGAAATGCTCCAGGTTCCAGTCCCTTCCTTCCGACCTCTGAGTCCCTCTGCCCAGGGAAAACCATGTTCTTCTAAATGTTGTGTGTACGCTGGTGGTTAGCTGTAGTTTTCTGAATAATACGTTGTCTTAGTTCCTGTTGTATTGTTGTGAAGAGACACCATGACCACAGCAACTCTTATAAAGAAAACATTGAACTGGGGGCTTGCCCACAGTTCCAGAGGTTAGTCCATTGTCATCATGGCAAGGAGCATGGCAGCACACATGGTGCTGGAGAGGTGCTTACATCTCAATCTACAGGCAAAGAGAGAGAGAGAGCTTGGACCTGTCATAGGCTTTTGAAACCTCACATTCTACCCCCAGTGAGACACTCCTCCAACAAGACCATGCCTACTCTAGCAAGGCCACACCTCCTGATCCTTCTAATCCTCTTAAACAATCCCACTTCCTGGTAACTAATCATTCAAATATGTCAGCCGGTGGGGGCCACTCTTGTTCCACATGTGTTTATATAGTAATTTCTTAAATACTTAATTTTGAGATTTTATGCTGCTACCCTGAGACATGAGGGTTTAACTCTTTATGTGTGTGTATGTTCGTGTGTATAGAGGCACATGCATATGTGTGAATGCACACTTATATGTGAGAATATGCATGTAGAGGCTGGAAGACAGGTGTTAGTCTCTCACTGGAGCAGGTTAGGCTGGCTGACCAGTGAGTCCTAAGGATGAACCTGTATCCACCTCCCCAGTTCTTCTAAAAACAAAATGTAACTTGGGTTGGTTCCTGAGATTGAACTCAGTTCTTCATGCTGGCAAGATAAATATTTTACTTTCTGAGTCATCTCCTTAAGCTGAGAGTTTTAACTCTTGTTACATACACACACACACACACACACACACACACACACACACACACACACACCACATTTCTCCCTTCCCCTGTGTCTTCTTGAGATACTGATGTTGCTGTTTAACATAAAATCTAATTTTATTGCTCTAACGAAATATTGTTTATACCTGAGAAATGCTGTATGTTATAATTACATATTCTGGTGGGCTTTACAACTTTATGTTTTTCCTGGAGTTAATAATGACCTTTTTTAAACATTAGTTTAATATCCTGTACTCTCACCAGCTGTTTTCCTTTCAGATCTTCATACTAGAGTTATATGGCTTGTGTCAACTTGGAAACTTCATTACACGCTCAGTTCACTTCCATTTTTGCAGTGGGGGGGGCATCCTTTCTGAACTCTCCATCCTCCATCAATTAGACAAGCTCCTTTCTTGGTCTCCTGCATAACCGTCTTCTTGATGCTTCTCCTGCCCACCATCCTATCAACCCCCTTCACGTCTCTCCTGTGAGAAGTCCTCCTTTTCTTGGAGTTTGTGTTGGCCTCTTTCTAGGCTCAGTGTCCAACGAAAGTGCTGAAGAACACCATTTGCAATGTTCACAGGAAGTAAAGCTGTCCATTATTGAGTGGCCATCCTATGGTTTTAATGACAGAACTTGTCTAGTGGTTGCCTGAGTGCCATTGAAAACCTACATGTTCAGGTTTGACTCTTCTCTTAAATTCCATCTCAAACATCCAGACACCAAAAACTGAGCATGCCCAGAGCCACGCAGCATCTTCTCAGACCTTCCCCTCCTCCTGTGCATCTATCATTAAGGGTTAGGACCACCCTTCCCCTGGTTTCTTCAGAGAGAACCTTAGAGGACAGTATCCAGGGCTTACACTTCATCTTTTCCCATTTGAACCGTGCAATAACCTTTTAACTGCCTGGTTGGCCTCCATTCTACCATTCACCCTTGGTCAATCAGCCCCTCAAAACTAGTATCACTTCCTTGCTAAGAGTAAGTTGTAATAGTTTCCCTTTGCTCACAAAATGAGGTTGTCTTAATAACTGTTTCTATTGCCATGTTAAAACACCATGACTAAAAGCAACTTGGGGATGAGAAGGTCATTTCACCTAACAACTTATAAGTCTATCACTGAGAGAAGCCAAGGCAAGAACTCGGGGCAGGAACTGAAGCAAAAGGCTTGTAGGAATGCTGCTTACTGACTTGCTCCTTGAGGCTTGCTCAGACTGACTTCTTATGCAACTCAGAACCACCTGCCCAGTGTTGGCACCACCCACTGTGAGCTGGGCCTTCTCATATCATTCATCAATCAAAAAATACCCCCCAGGGTTGCTCACAGGCCAATTTCTCAGTTGAGGTTCCCTCTTTGCAAATGACTCTATCTTATGTTCAGTTGACATAAAACTAGCCAGCACAAAAGTCTAAGATATACTGTTCTATAGTATTCCAGTGATAATTTGACCTTACACTCACTGTGTGTGTGTGTGTGTGTGTGTGTGTGTGTGTGTGTGTGTGTGTGTGTGTGATATGTATGTGAGTACAGGCCCACACATGCCATAGAAAATCTATAGAAGTCAGTGAACAACCTGGAGTATGGATACTTGCCTTCCACATTGTTTAAAGCAGGTCTCTTGGTTGGTTTTTACTGTGTTCCAGGCTAGCTGTATAGAAAGCCTCACAGGATTCCCCTGTCTCCACTTCTTTCCATGGGTTCTGGAGATTCAGGCTTTTATAGCAAGTACTTTACCCGCTAAGCCGTCTGCCCAGTCCTGTGCTGTCATTGTTTACCATCCTTGTTCTCACACATGTGACTTGGTACCTCATGCAATTTTCACAACTTTTCCTTATGTTGTAGAGACCTCAAATGCAAACACAGTGGTGTGACCAACAGGAACAGAACCCTCTGTTCATCCTCATTTGCCCCTAAGAATTGCTCCATTGAAGGTATTTTACCCATTCTGGTCATGAACTGGTACTGAGAAGCCCTTTGACATTTTGACTTATGGGTTAGCGGGTGTCCAGGGCACACTCAAAATAAACCATATTCCCACGGTGTGAGGTTCCAAGATGCCAGTCTTTCTAACAAGTTCATGTTGCTTTCTCCCTTTCCATTGGGAAAATATGAGACTTATAGGTAAGTGGGCAATAATTACCCTTGGTAGTAACATATTTCCTGGGCATGGAAGAGAGAGGAATCGTACACCATCAAGGAAAGACACCGCTCTCTTTTGCAGCAATGGAAGGTTTATTTCCACTATGGGATCTATTCTGTGGATGAAAATTACATGCTCAAGTTCTCTGCCTGGAAAAAGGAAGCATACAAATGGGAAACAGGTTTAAAAGTTGATCATTTTTCCCCCAGCACTTAGCTAAGTATCTCATATGCCTGACGCAAGAGAGCCAAGCCTATCGAAGGTCAGAAATCAACATGCACTGGCTCTGCTTAGAAGTACTCCATATATATCCAGCTAATTCTGTGAAGTCAATACCACAGATAAGGGCATTATTTATTTTGCCATTCCAGGTGTAATTACACGGTTTACCCTGTGCAAAGTGCACTTCATAAACATGGCAGATCAATGCTAGTTATCAAAATCCATCCACAGCTGACAGAACATGAAAAAGGCCTTTGCAAAATGATCTGGAAAGCCCATCTGCAGAGTCAGCCCCACAGGTCAGCTTATTACCTGCTTAATCACACAGGCATCCTGGCAATAGTATCGATTCCCCGGGACCAGGACATGACATCACTCTTAACGGCATGTGCAATAAGTTATTCCCGCCATGCAGAATGGCCATTAGCTCAGGCTGCAGCCTCTGAGTGTCTAGAGCGGCCTCTAGCCGGCAAGGGAAAGTAGGGTGCTGGTGGGGACCAATCATATCGAGGCAAGGTGTGAAGAGGTTTCATACAGAAGAATGAAATCCTCCTGCTGGGGCTAGAGAGATAGTTCAGTCGATAAAGCGTTTGCTTTGCAAGCGTGAACACCCTAGTCCCATCCCGAGAACCCATGTAAATAAAAGCCAAGCATAGTGATGTGTGCTTGAAATCCAAGCACTGGGGAATGGGGGTGGAGGAGGGTGGAAACAGACAATTGCCTGGAGCTCATTGGCCAGCTAGCCTAACTAGTTGCAATTTCCAGGCTAACAAGAGACTATAAAAAAGTGCAAGGTGGATGGCACCTGAGAAATGATAGATGAGCTTATCCCCTGGCCTCTGTATGGATGCACACACATGCGCTTTCATATAACACACACACATACACATACACATCTTCACATAAACATAAACAAGTGCACACACACACACACACACACACACACGTCTTCACATAAACATAAACACACACGCGCACACACACATTGCTACTTGTGAGTAAGGCCTCTGTTTGCTCTCTGTCCATGAGTGAAAACTTAAACAATGTTGTCAGCAGACCAACAGCCTTGTGTTTGGTGATCAAGGCATGCTTAGACAGAATATTGGTAACTCTTCCATGACAGGCATTAATATTTTCCACAATCTCTACAACTTGACGATTGCTTCAAAGATCTCAGGAGGCTCTAGGACACCTGATTATCTGGAGGTTTCCCTGTGGTACACACTACGTCTTCCCCTCTGGCTTGAAAGAGGGTGAGGTCTATTTCCATTGTGATAGGAGGCATGTCTGAGTTGATAGGGTTGGGAGCCTTATTATGGGTGAACTAATTCTCTTCTCCCATCACTGAACTGAGACCTACCAAACGCCAAGCTTTCAAAGGGCTAAGAGACAGGTGCTCAGTGAGGCACCCTTGAATGAAGCATGACTCTAGAGCCAACCACACAGAGAGAGACAGAAGGATGGACAGTGAGGTCCACAAAGGCTGTTGTGGTGCCTAAGGCCACAGGAAAATGTGGCCAGTCGTGATACATAGCAGTGACACAGGGAGTAAGGTGGCTGGCCACTGACAGTGTGACAGTGGGCAAGTGACTCCCCTTCTCTGTGGCTTCATTGATTCATCTCATGCAGGGAAAGACGAGTACCTATTTGATAAGACATTGGAAGAACTAAGTGTACCAGCATTTAAAATGGTCCCTGCAGGAGAATGATCCACCTGAAGGGGCTGTGTGATTTCATCAGACACTCAGTAAGGCACCTGGTGCTGGATGAGGAAATAAAAGCAATGAAAGGAAATAATAAGCTTGGTTTGGGCAGGGCCCAGGCCCATGTCATAGAGTTTGATATAGTACGCAAGACAATCCCAGAGTCATCTCAGAAGCAAGTGGACCCTTAGTCTTGAGCACCACACCTTGTCCCAGCAGTGACAATAGGAATCAATCTGGGCAGATCCTCCCCAGATCCTTTATCTTGTCTGGTATCTTAAGGAAGGGTAGATGTTAAATGAAATGTGGAATTCAGCCACTAGTGAGGGAAGAGACAGGAGGGGGCCAGGGGGAGGCAAGGGGGAAGAGACAGGAGGGGGAGGGGAGGGGAGGGAAAGGAGGCAAGGAGGAAGAGGAGAGAAAGTGAAGGTAAAGAGGGATGGGAAAGAGGAAGGACATTTATCCCCCCACTCAAACCAACTACGATTTTTTAAATTATTTATTTTTATTTTATGTGCATTGGTGTTTTTCAACAGGAGACAGGAAGTTACAGAGAGTTATGAGCCACCATTCGGGTGCTAAGAATAGAACTCAGGTCCTCTGGAAGAACAGCCAGTGCTCTTAACCATTGAGCCATCTCTCCAGCCTCCCCCCCACACACACACACACACATACACAACTATGATTCTTCCTGCAGCATCTTCTGATTGACACAGGGGGATATGTTCTGTTCAAAGACAGCTACTTTGAACTGTGTGATGTGTAAGAACAAACCTTAGCAAAAACTGAGGGACACTCAGTGTCTCACACTAATCTGGGGAGCTTAGCTTCTTCCAGTCCCAGGCATGTGAGTCTGCTTACAGGAGTGCTGCTTGATGTCTTGGTCCTGTTCTTAGGAATATCAGGCCTTACCTTTGACCTCATTTCTGGACTCTTTCTTAACATACAGCCACTAGGCAGTGTGTACTAACAGGACAAGGCAGGGGTCAAGTGAGTCAGCAGTATTTGGAAGAAACAGGAAGGGGGCTGGGACTCTGCAGAAACTCGTCGCTTCTCTCCCAGGACCCGCCTTCAGACACTAGAACTCTTTAGACCTGTTAAGAATTTGTCTCATGGGAATCTTTCCTCTGATCTCCTTCTAGTTGCATATGGCAACAATTAAAACCCCAGCTTCTCCCCCCAGCTACAGCTTCTCCACCCCAGCTCAGAGGAGTTTGGGCCGTATCTGTGCTTGGATATGGGGCATGTTTGCACCCTTCCCTGTCACCCCACAGTAGTGCGTCTCCCTTAGCCTCCAGCCCTTTCAGGATGAGGCAGGCAGAAGGGCAACTAGAGGAAGTAGCTTCTCCTGCTCAGAACTGCCTTGGCTGCCATTAGTTCCCAGGAACTGACCAGTGTTTAAACCCAATTTTGTCATCACAGGTACCCAGCTGTCAAAAACCCAGTCTTCCTCCCCATTCCTGTAGCCGAGAATGTCTCCCATGGCTGACAATACCACCGATGTCTTTCTTTCAATTCGTCACCTATGGTGCCTCTCTCAGCCTAGAGCCCATCCCCTGCCTCCTCCACCTGGGTTTGTTTGTTTCGTTGTTGTTTTGTTTTATGTGTTTGTGTGTTTATTTTTACCCTCTATACCATATCAGAGCGCCTAGGATGCCCCAAGACCCCCTCTTAGGCAGATCCTAGCAAACCTAAGATCTAAGTGCCTCCCAGGTTCTCTTCATTCTGTCCCTTTGCGGCTCCTGCTACACTAGCCAGACACTTTTCTAAAGCAGCTCCCTGTCTGCCCCAGTGGATGTTACTCTGTAGCTCAGGCTGACTTGGAACTCGTGATCCTTTTGCCTCAGGCTCCTGTACTAGGATCACACGTATGCATTACCATGCCAGGCTTCTCCCCTCCTCTTGCCCCTTCCTCTACCTTGAGTAGCCTGGAAGATGAGGCCAACTTAGAGTCTCAGCCGTGGTTGCTCCCTTTTCAACCCTGATGGTCCCTCCAGGGCAATAAACAAGAAGGTGGTAAGAGTGGTTACCTATTTCCCTAAGAGCTCAAAACACTGAGAAAAGATCCTTTTTAATGTTGTGCGAAATGTTCCAAGGAGTAACCACAGCTGAGGATGGAAGTCCAAAGAGGCGTGTCTCTATTCTCACTCAGCTTTGCCGCAACCC
Organism: Peromyscus californicus insignis; assembly: GCF_007827085.1. NCBI lineage: Eukaryota > Metazoa > Chordata > Mammalia > Rodentia > Cricetidae > Peromyscus > Peromyscus californicus. The sequence goes on along the minus strand of NW_026294606.1, from coordinate 64,605,183 downwards.
TCATCCCCCGAGGTTTGGATTTTTTCACGTTGTAGAAGAGCAGAAAGTGTTAGGGCTTGTGTGAGAAATGGCCCTCACAGACTCATGCTCTAGAACACTTGATCCCCAGCTGGGGGCGCTGTCTTGGGAGGCTATTGAACCTTTAAAGGGTGTTGCCTAGCTGGAAAAGGTAGCTTGCTGGAAGCAGGCCTTGAGCATTATGACCAGGCCCCACTTCCGGTCCTGTCTGCTTCCTAAGTGTCGATCTGCCGGGGAGCCACCAGACATCATGCTTTCTGTGCATCCACTGTGAAGGACTGGATTCCCTAGACCCATGAGCCAAAGTAAGTTTTTCTCCTTTAACTTGCCTCTTGTAAAATAATAAGAAACACAAACGTAAGAAGGATCCCATATTCTAACTGACTGTGCAATTCTCACCCGGAGGGGCCCCTCAGCTCACCTCCCCAGCACCTTCCTCAGCAAGGTCCCTTGTTTCTCCACTCAGCATGCCCTCAACCTCCAGAGCTTCCATTTGGCACCCCATCCGCTGTGTGCCCTCCAGAACCTTCCTCTCACAGGAAGCCACTCTCCCTCCTGACCTGCTTTCTCGGTGTTCCGCCAGAGGCGGGAACACTGAGAGGAGACAGCTCACCGAGGGCCAGCCACTTGAAGTTCTAAGTGAGAGTGTGCATGTGTGGGACTTGCGGGGAGCCATCGCTGTCTCATTCGCCCTGCTGTAGCTTGTAGCTTGGACCAGTATGCTCGTTGCTCTGATTTGGGGCTCTCTTTTATGCAACTGTGGGTGTGTGCTTCTCATATATATGTGCAGACATATACAAATACACACACATATACAAGCACAGACATGTACTTACTCAAACATATGCATACAAATACACATACATTCATACTTATACATAAACACAAATACATACATTCATATATATTATATATATTACACATACACACACACAGAGAGATTCACGTATATACACACACTCATACATCAGATGGGCTCTTCCCTTCCTCCTGTCTCTCTGCATCATCTCTGGTGTCATAACTGCCCCCATCTCCTCTTTCACACCCTGCTGTCAAGTGACCTAGAACATGGCTTTGATTTTTTGCACCTTGCTTTGGTGCATGGAGAACACTGATTTTTCTATAATGCAGTTCGCTTCATTCTCGAGCGGCTTTAGTCCAGACTTTCATATAAATGATTTCCTCAGCACTGGGAGGAAACATTTCAAGTAAACAAACAAACCCTCCTTCAGCCAAAGCGTTCGCTCCTTGAGCCATCAAGAGCAGCAGTGTGGGGGAACTAACCAGCTGAGGATGGCTTCCCCAGCACTCCAGACCCACACCACTCACTGACACCTAGCCTATGGCCTCTTCCCTAGCTTGCCAGGGGCCCTCTAGACTGTTGCCTGATACACAGGGCCTGGGTTTGTTGTGCCCTAGTGAAGACATGCACTCTCCAAGATACATTTGTTCCAAAGCCTTTCTCTTCATCCTGCTCATCCCCATTCAGCTAGTCCCGACTTCTCAAGGTCAGTTCTCTGGTCCATTGTCAGCACTGGTCCTGTCTGGATCCGTTGATTCGCAGAGTCTCCCCTCTCTGTCCTCATCCCTCCTGTGTGACTGCTTATCTTCTCCCTGTCACTTGGCTGGCAGAGGACAGTGAAAAACTGGAGGCTGTCACTCCTCCTCATCCTCCCCGCTGACTCCATCAGTGTCCGAGTAACCTGCCCACCTTGGCATCCGTGAGCTCCAGGCCTGCCGTAGGTGACCCCATTTCTGAGCTCTTCTTACTCTGCTCCTCTTTGAGCCCCTGAGGCAGGGCCCCACTGCCCCTTCCTTAGCTCTTGGGTTGTCTCTGAACTGCAGTCAAGCCTGGGGGACACGACGGCAGCAGATCCAGAGACTTTGAAACTGCCCCGCTCACCGATCCTCTAAGCATGCAGCTTCAGGTCCCCTGTAAGCCCGTTAGGAGGATTTCCTTCCTAGATTGAGAAACCAGCTGACAAAGCTTCCTATGACAGCTGACAGCAGACTAGGCCAGGTTAGACCCTGCACTCACACAAAGCTACTTGGGTATACATCTGAGTTCTTATCTGTCCATCGGTGTCCTCTGGTCATCTTACTCAAACCATATGTATATCTCAGTTCCTTCACCTGAACTGACAACGGAAGTCGTCTCATTCATTGAGATAGCCTTTGGAAACAAACTTCCCAGCCCATTGCCTGGTGACTCAGGGAGCATCCATCCCTTCTCCTCCCCTAACGTGCTCACATCAGGTACAGTATGAGCGCCTGTCTCCTCCCGGGAAACATACTTGTGTTCTAATAATGAAAATAAATAGTACATATAAATGCTGTAGAAATTCATCAAGGGACTTGAAATATACAGGTCTCACATTCTATGAATAGACTCTCAGATATTTCTGGGCAAGCTGACTCCTCAGCCTTGAGATCATAAGGAGGAGGTGGACATTTACTCCACAGGGACTGGGGAGGGCTCCGTTAGTGGGAGGAGACTCTTCTATTATAGAAAGCATGACCGTGCCCCGGCCACATTGGGGAAGGGGTGGAATGTGCCGGGCTGCAATGTGTGGGGAGTCTGGCCCCGAGTTATTTTGATTTCCATTAACATTCTCTTCTATACGTATTTAACCATAATTGAACACATGTGCTCCTGATTTATTTGCACTTAGTTCATCCAAGTGTCCCTTACAGTCTGAACTACCCCGCCAAAGCCTTGAGTTCTTCAGTGAAACCTCCATTAATACCCCTGGGAAACAGGAAGTTGCATTTACTGAAATATAAATAAATTCAGCTCTCAGGGGCTTTGTTGGGGCCGGGGTCACAGGAGAGGCAGCCATCCACTACGTCCTCTCAGAACAAGCTGGAAGGACACAATCCCGTAGCTCTGGACAGATGAGTGTTTGGAAAATACATCCATCCTTTGTTCAAACTCCTGATGCCTTCAAGTGCCATTTTGGAAAAGCAAGAGACCCTCCAGATTTGGGAGACTAACTGAGTGTCAGTGCAGATTTATTCTCTGCTCCTGTCTACTTTGAATCTGGGCAGTGTAGGCAGGAAGAGAGGAGGAGGAGGAGGAGGACAGATGACATGTAACCTAAAACCCCTGTCCAAAGATATCCACGGGACTCCTGCTCTCCCCGCTCTCCCGGCTGGCTCACCCTCTCGCTCACTCCAACTGCACACATGGAACCAATTATGAACAAAGAACGATTGTTGTCCATTCGGACTTTCCCACGTGGGCTCATTGCTTTCTTTAACTGCCTCTTAGTGTGTGTCTGCGTGGGAGGACCCTGCCCACGGTTCCAGCCCAGCTCCCCAGCATCCCGGTGCCCCACTCCTCCAGGCCTCTCTGCTGCAGTTCATTCTCTAGTGGCATAAAACCCTCCTTCCCTTCACACGCCACCTCCGTTTCCTATTAGGTTTGTCTGAATAAACAGAACTTTCTTTTCCATCACTCTCAACAAACTGAGCTCTGGTTTGTGGAGAATAAAGAAAAGCTAGTTCCCAACATGTGAGTAACATTAGGCTGAGCCTGAGATCCCCACAGAGGGAGCGACCATTGCTTTCATGAAAACCAGGGCAGAAGAATTGTGTAGGGTTGTGTTCAAGAGAAGCAAACCGAATTCCTTAAATCCTGCAAAACTGTTACTTGTCATTTTTCTCTGCTGTGGAAGTGAGCTGATTGCTGGGGGTGAAGTGATGAGGGGGTGACGTGGGGAGGGGTAAGCTAGCAATGTAGCCATTACAAAATGCCACAGAAAGTTAAAACTCTGGCCCACTTGGACCTTCTGTTGGAATTATACCTCGAATAGAAAAGAATTGGCGGATGTGGATGAAGCAGAGCTTGAGTCATTTCAACACTTTGTAAAATCTCACATGACTTAGTTGTAATGGCCGCAGACATAAAACTGAGTGTCCTAGGGTCAATGAGACGTCTTGGTGGGTAAAGGCTCTCGCCACTAAGCCTGAGACGTGAGTTTGATCTTTGGGACCAAAAGGTGGAAGGAGAAAACTGATTCCTGAATGTTGTCCTCTGACCTCCACAACCCTTCTGTGGCACTCTTCAAACCAACACCCCATGCACACTGGCATACAAAACAAATAAATAATGTAAAAGTTTTAGACAAAAAAACTGTTCTAAGCACATTTGCCCAAGGCAGTGGCACATGTAACTCCTTTGGCTTTGGTCTGATTCATCTGAACCGTGGATGTAAAGATGGCAAAGACAGTTTTCCTTCCACCCCTCCCCCACCTCTTCTTCCTGTGGACTGTATTCACATAATTAATTTGATGCATACATTTTCTGTTGGAAGCAGTGGTGGGAAAAACATATTCATGTCTTATGTTCAATTTCATAGAGGTAATTTATGAATCCAAAGAGACCCCCAACTCCCCTATGCATTGTTGCTAGTCTTCAAATATTTTTTTAATGTTAGGAAGAGAATGAAATCAGAATGCAGGATTTTGAATTAATCTCTGCTCCAGATGTGGGGGAGATTCCTCTTAGTCCTTTTAAGGTAAGCATGTGACCTACTGTACAGCCGAGGGGCTTGGGCGTCACGTGGTGGAGTGAATAATGCGTCTGATACAGCCTTGATGAAACAACTGACCTGGTTGCCATCTGCAGCCCTGAGAAGCAAAGTTGACATTTCTGGATCACTCTCCCTACAAGCACTGCTTACCCACTCCTGGGACAGCAGGTCTCGCTGAGCCAGCGCTAGAGGGACAGCCAGAAGGAAGCTGAAGGTGCCGCTCCACGCTCTGTGCAGCTGAAGTTGGAGAACTTGGGCTGTTTTCCTTTCTCCCCACCCCCCACCTCCTGACCAACCACATCTTGACTCACAAGGTCGAAAGGAAAACTCTTTCAGCTTTTCAATATTTGGGAAACCTCCTGAAGACCACAGCTTAGCTCTAAAGGAATCTAGCTCATCTCCCTCTTTGCTAGCATCACACACACACACACACACACACACACACACACACACACACACACACACACACACACACACACTTGCTCACTCCCAGCCCCACACCATGGTAGTTCAGACTGCAGTGACTCCAAACAGACCTCAGAGACTTCTGAAAATACCTTATGGATCTCTGAGAAGGCGCAGCGTGGAGAGGGTAAGCAATGTAGCCGGCTGTTTGTTTTCGTTGAGCAGTTGCTACAGACATGGAGATGTTGATTTCATTGTGCTTGGAATTTACTGCTGCTACTGATGTTTTCCTGAGTTTCCTAGGGCTGCAGAGCTGTGATTCATTCCTCTCTCTCTTTCTCTCTCTCTCTCTCTCTCTCTCTCTCTCTCTCTCTCTCTCTCTCTCTCTCTCTCTCTCTCTCTCTCTCCCTCCCTCCCTCCCTCCCTCTCTCTCCTGAACAGATAAGTATGAGACTTCTGAGATGGAAATGTCTGTCAGTTGCAGATGCCAGAGGGGAGATGAAATATGAGGGTAGAGCTGTGGCCCTGGAGCTTGTAGAGAAGTGTGCCAGGGTTGGGAGCCCGACTGCTCCGGTGCTCACTGAAACACACTCTCAGGGCAGCAGCGTCTCAGATTTCCTCTGCTGGGTGAAAAGGGAGGTGAAGGGGCTTCGGAGCCTGCCGATGTCAGTTATGAAACCGGGTGGTGAAAAGCCCCTACTCACCCTTATCCGTTTTGTTGTCGCTCTCTCAAACATATTGCTGTCCTTTGGGGTCTGTTTGTTCATAATCCTACTGATTTTGGCTGAAGTGATCGTTAATTTCCTGAAAGCCTGTGCCCTTCGTGGTAGCCCCTGGCAGAGGGAGCCTATAAAATAATAATAAGGGTTTGTCTTTCTCTATAATAAGAAATACAATTTTGAGGGTGGCTGTCATGAATGTAAAATGGGCTGGTTGTCTGGAGGAGGTTGGCTCAACATGTGGGGACTGGTGTCTATACCACCATGGAGCAGGATTATTTGGTGTGCCTTAGAAGCCCCCAGACCCCTGTTGGAATCCGGACAAGTCCTTCCATGAACTGGATGTCTACATCCACATGTTAGATTAAGTACAGGCCAAAACCAACCCCAAAAGTGAGGTAGATAAGTTAACGGACCCAGCTCATGAAAGGGAACAGACCTTAATTCAAATGGCTTTCTGGCTGGACTACTTGGTAGTTAAGGGTATTTTTTAATTTAAAGAAAACCTAATTAAAGGTTCAGCATATGGGGGACTGTCTAGAATATCCAGGCAGAATTGAGTTTCTGGCTCTGGTAAGTTATAATTTTTTCTATTTGAATTTTTAAAAGGGCATTACCCATTCTGGTTGCATGTAGGTCTTTAGTTTGAGGCACGTTTCTGTGCTAAGTATCAGTTACACCAATTAATGTGTAGTATGCGCCTACTGTGTGCTCCCTTTATAGCTTTGGAGCATGGGAACAAAAGAACACAAATTTATCCATCATCTCCTTTGTTTGTCTGTTTCTTTGTTTTACAACACTGTCTCACTCTACAGAACTCACTGTGTTGTCCACGCTTCCTTCCAACTCATGGCAATCCTCCTGTGGCAGCCTCCCAATTGCTAGGATCACAGGTGAAGCCAGACGTCCCAGCCCCAGGGCATGTGGAATGTGATTTTCAGTTCTGATGAAAACCCTTGCCTCTGTGATAACCAAACCTATGTAATATGCTTTATTATTAAGATATTTGTCTATAAAGACTCAAATATAAATCAGGTTTCTCAGGGGTGGGCAAGGGCAGGGCATAGAGGAGAGTATTGTGCTGCTTCTTAAAGAAAGAAACAAACAAACAAATCTAGTTACAGGGCTAGAGAGAGGGCTCAGTAATAAAGAACACTGGCTGCTCTTTCAGAGGACCTGGTTCAATCCCCAGAACCACAGGACAGCTCATGACTGTCTGTCACTCAAGTTCCAGGGGATCTGACACCCTCACACCAATGCCCATAAAATAAAATTAAATCAATTATTATTTTTTAAAATCTAGTTCCTTTGTAGCCTCTCTTTGTATCATTCAGATCTCTAGATGAGTACTTAATATTTAAATATAGATCTGCAAAAATGCAGAGGTGTGCACTTACAACTTGGTTTTTTTTTCACTGTTCACCATTTTAAGACAGATCAACAATACAGGAATTCAGATATGACCTATTGCATATCTGTTGGCATGTATATTTACAAGTAAGGCATTACATTTGAATTATACAAAGCTTATTTCTTCCCTTAAGCATATGCCAAGGTTCATGGACTTAGACACAGGTCCAAGAGCTCTGGACCCTTCAAAGCAGCCTGCACTTCCCTGGAGCTTGGCTGTTGCAGATAGATCTGTGGCCTCCCCGTCCTGGACAATGGGATAGAAGCTAATTGGAATATATGGTAGCTTGTCAGGTCCAATTGGGCATTTAACACTGCGGTGCTTCCATGACACTTTTAAAATGGAAGCCATATATTTATATAAAACGAGGGCAGTTAGGTGATAAACAGCTCCAGACCATGAAAGCTGACCCTCTTTCCCTGGGACTCCAGTACCTAGCCCTTGAGACAGTGGAGAAGGTGCCAGACATTTGGGCAACTGTTATTGTCTGGTAAAGCTCAAAGGCTTCAAATTACCACAAGGCCTTTACTCCAGGCTTTCCAGACACATTTCCTCGCCTTACCATCCTGAGCTGCTAATGAAACATGGAACATGGGGCCTCTTCCCCTCACGCTGTGTAAATAGAGAAACTAGGTACAGTAGGCACCATTGTCCCTTCAGACACATCAGTCCATGACAGGACTAAGTCCTGGAACTTAGTGTTGTCTGTCCTTGCCATTATAGAATGCCTTGCGGCCTTTGCTCTCTGGTGGCCATGTGGTGTGACAGCCTGGCTCTGAAGAGAATTATCATCAATTCATCACTGGGACCTCACAGAGAAGACATGCTTAAACCTGAGACATGAGGACCAGGAACACTGCATGATTTCAAAGCAATGAGAGTACACGCGTGTGTACATGTCTCTCTCCGTGTGTGCATTGCACATAGAAGTCAGAGACCTACTTCATATGTCATTTCTCATGATCAGTCCCCTTGCTTTTTGTTTTATTTTATTTTGTTTTGTTTGAGATAGTCTCTCCCCTTGCTGCTTGGAGCTTGCCCATTAGGCTGACCTCAGGGATCAACCTGTGCCCCATCTCCGGCACTGGGTTATGAGCGTATGCCACCAGGCTTGGCTTTTTTTCTTTTAGCATGGATTCTGGGGATCGAACTGGGACCTTTGTGCTTCACAGCAAGTGCTTTACTGCCTCAGGCCCTTTGCTCCTACTTTTTCACAGAACACTGTGACCACATCCGTGAGCTCAACAGAATGGGGAAGAAGTAGAAGAAACATAAGGTCGTGTGTTTGGCAGACGGAGTGAGATGGGCACGCAAGACTGAAATAAAACAGTTGTAAGTCAATAAGCTACGTGCTAAGACTAAGACACAAGTAAGAAATGCAGACAGTTTGGGGGTGATAGACAGCAGCACAAGGGGGTGGACAGAGCACGATTTGGGAGCTGTCCCAAGAGACAGTCGCCTCACTAGCTTCTAATTTGTGACCTTGACAAAGTACTCAGAGTGTGTGTGTGTGTGTGTGTGTGTGTGTGTGTGTGTGTGTGTGTGTAGACCAGAAATTGACACTGAGTATCTTCCTCAATCACTCTCAACCTTATTTGTTGACACGGTCTCTTGCTGAACCTGATGCCCAGGAATTCATCTAGATTGACGAGCCAGCAAGCCACAGGGATCCTCCTGTCTCTGCAACTCCTTCCCCAGTCCACCCCAGTGCTGGGCTTGCAGACTTGTACTGCAGCATCCAGCTCTTACTCGGATGCTGGGGTCTAAACTCGGGTCCTTATACTCAGATGGTACCTGCTTTACCAACTGAACCATGTCCTCCCCCCACCCCCTTAGCTTGTATTGTCAGTAACCAATGGCATCTAACAGCTAATTTCCCCTCACTATTGCCTCACACACACACACACACACACACACACACACACACACACACACACATGAGAAAGCCAAAACAAGGTTTTGTTTTGTTTTCTGGTGATAACTTCCCATGAACTTCATGTATCATTCATAAAAAAACAAGGTGCTCCAGGTTCCATGCACACAGGTGCCAAGTCCCTCAGCCTGCTTGACCAGGAGCATCCTCACGCTCTCCTCCTTCTAAAGCAAGTGTTTTATTGTAGTGGCTGAGGAAAGATGCAGTAAGAAAGCCTTTTATGTGGTCCAGTTCAGGCAGTTCGAGTTTGCGATTTGAAATTGAGATGGAGGTAGGTCCTGTAAGGTGGCTATTGCCACCTCAGTTCTCTGCTTTTGTGATAGAAACTGAGCAACGTGTCTGTCTTCCCACCCAGAGATTTGATCTTTGATATCTCTGAACTCTTCCTTCAAGGACTTCTCAAGCTGTAGCCTGTCAGAGTTCATGCTCTGATTTCCCAGCTGTGAGGGACACAATGCTTGGTCCCCTAGTGGCTTACCCTCTAACACATAGACCCACAGACCCAGAGTGCACTCGACATCTCTGTTCTCTTGACAGTCTTCACACCTTGAATCTAATGTGTCCAAAGTGGATTTCAGCACCCACTCACCGCCACAAGCCTGCTTCCTACCCCAGCATGAGCTAACTAAGTATGATCAACCATCAGTGAACATGGATGGCACACATTCTTAGAAATGTATAGCCAGGTCCTTTCATTGTTGTGCCAACCTGATAGAGTGTACTCACACAAACCTAGATAGGATAGTCTACTAAATGCCTAAACTATGTGGTACACACAAGCCTGTACATTACAGCTTCTTACTCCTAAAATCCTAAACCTAATCCTCCTAATAATGTAGTATTAAATCAAACACAATAAAGTATAATGAAATGGAGAAAGCGATAAACATGAGACAGAGGAGGCTGCTGTTGGCATATCACAAGACATCCTTTTCCAGCCAATTACAGTGTTTTCATAACTAGAAAGATTACAGTCTAGGATATTGATAAAGGGTAGTATAAGCCAGTAGTGTAGCCATTTATGATCACTGTCGAGTGTCACATACTGTGTCATGGTCAATGCTAGTCTTTGATATGATTGGCAGTGAGCTAGAATTGCTTGCAGGAGGATCAAGTGACTAGGTCAACTCAATGCACTGTGACATGATGATAGCCACAGTGTCACTAGCTTTAGAAAAATGGTCAGCTCCCTCATAATCTTTTTTTTTAAGACATTGTTCTCTGTGTCACTTTGGTTGTTCTGGAACTCAGTCTGTAGACCAGGCTGGCCTCAAACTCAGAGATCTGCCTGCCTCTGCCTCTTGAGTTCTGGGATTAAAGGTGTGTATTACCAAGGCCCAGCAAGATCCCCCATAATCTTATGGGATCTTATGTGGTTCTGTAACAGACAGAAATGTCAGTATGGGGCACGTACCCAAACTCGAACCCAGGTGTCTTCCTGGTCTTTCCATTTCCTCTGTCTCCCTCGAACAGCCCCTGTGTGTGCTGTCATTTCTGGTTTTGATGTCTCTCTGTCATCTTGCAGCTCCTCCCAACTGCCACATTAAGGCCACGGTCATCTTGTGCCTGCACACTGTCTTCTTATGGTTGCTAGTCTTGCACCTTCCTCTGTAGTCTTTTCAGATAGATTAGGGACAATTAAATCACTGTGTACATAAAGCATTTCAGTGGTTCTGTGCCTCAGGACAAGTACCAATGCCAGATTATAATCAGGACCCTGCTAAGGTCCCTGCCTCACTTCTTCCCCCCTTACTCATAGACTGTACTCCAACCACACATGAACATATCCTACCACTTTTAGAATACCATTTTCTCGGTTGCATCAAGGCCTTTGAACATTCTTTCATTAACCTGACACTTGCTGCCTCCTCCTCCCACCCCTTAACTTCCTATTCCCATCCTTTTGCATGAAGCTCAGATCCTATTGGAAGCCTTTCCAGATGCCCCACCTCCAACCAAAGTCTACAAAAGCACACTTCCTGCAAGATACCACAGCATTCTGTGCTTCTCTCTCAGTAACACAGGTCACCTGCATTGAAGCTGTCATTTCCATGGATAACAAGCTCCTTGAGAACAAGTCACCTGATTCTTGAATAGTAGGAATAGTAGAAATATTTGATCTCAGACTTTCCATTCAATTTTTACATCAGTATGAAGACTCCAGATGAAATCAGCCATGCCCAACACAGATCCAAGAGGCCATCCTATTCTTCCTAAAATAGGGAGTCATTGGCCTAATCTAACACAGTCTGCTGTGAGACATAAAATTTGGGCAGGGGAGATAGTTCAGTTAACAAAGTGCTTATCTTGCAAGCACAAGAACCTGAGTTCAATCCTCAGACCCCCTGTTTTTGTTTTGTTTTGTTATTTAAAAGAGAGCCAGCATGTATGGTGCACACTTGCAATCTCAGAGCTGGGGATTAAATAAATAGATAGGATATAATAGAATATAGTAAACTATTCCGTGGATATGAGAATGAATGAAATCGGGAGTTCTATCATTAATGTCCCTCATTCTTATGTCTTAGAAGTAAGACATAAATAGGAACAGCCTCAGTTCCCAACCTGACTTCCTGGAAGTCTCATTGTTGCTGGTAGAAAATGTGTTCACTCTCACATGTTAACACAAACCAAGGAAATGAAATGTTCTTTCTTATTTATTCTGGACTCTAAGAGCACACTAGACACCTCTAAGTGGAACAAGGTGGGAGCAACTAACCCGACTCAAACTAAACGTCTTCCACAAAGTAGTATAAATTTGATGGTTTTATTGGGGGGAGGGGATGAAGCAAGAAAGCTTTCTCTTTTCCTACAATTATTTGAACATTTTAGGTGAAAAGGTCTTTTTTTTCTTCTTCTTGGAAACACTGAGATGGTGTGATATTTCTGGAGTGGTATTTTTAACACAGCATAAATTAAACCTCGTGGCACCCACAACATTCATTATTCGATGTGTTATTCCAGGTTGACATATTGCCAGTCTATTATTTTGCAAACCATTACATTATCCCAGCTGCTAAGCTGCATAACTTAGGGATCCAGAATACAACAGCGTCTCTGTACTCATGTATGTGGTGCTTACATTTTGAATGTGTTCATGCAGGGAAGTGTGAGACACTACCCAAAACACATACAGCAGACAGCTCTTAGTGGATATTTATTACCATTGAAAGCAGACAGCCAAGAACTGTTCAGATAGATCAGTGTATTCACATATATTATTATCCAGCCCCCTCATCCAAGAACACTTTTGTTCTTTCCATAAATATATGCCTCTCTGGAGAAAAAGATCGTGAACTCTCAGGGACTCCAATTCTCTGGTTCACAGAAGGCATGAAAGGTCATTTCCCCTTGTTGTTAGTGATTAGGTTTAAATGGAAAATAAAAGTTGTGTGTGTGTGTGTGTGTGTGTGTGTGTGTGTGTGTGTGTGTGTGTGTGTTTACTTGTAGATGGGGGTGTCTGAGGAGGCCAAAAGAGGGCATTGGATCCTTAATTCTGGAGGTACATGGAGTTGTGAGCCACTCTATGTGTATTCTAGGAACTGAACTCCAGTCCTCGGCAAGGACAGTACACACTTAACCCCTGAACAATCTCTCCTGTTTTTGAGGCAGGGTATCTTACTGGCCAGGAACTTGTCAGGTAGGCTAGGCTGGCAGGGAGGCTTGAGGGAGCCTCAGGAATGCATCCATCTCTAGCTCATCAACTTTACATTGGAAAGATCTAAGAAGTCTTGTAGGCTCCCTGTGCCTACACTGTGCCCAGACCAGAGTGTATCTCAGTGGATGAGATCCAGGCATCAGGATTTAAACCTCCCAAGTGACTCCACTGAGCAGCCAACATTGAGAACACTGCCTCAGAGTGTGTGTGGTAAAGATGGATCACCCATGCCAACTTAAGGAATTCAGACAGTTCTTGTGTTTTATGATGTTTTCACCTGAAAGAGGACTGGATGTGTGGATGGGGTGGGTATGTTTGCTTTTTTGTGGTAAGATGGTTAAATGCATGGTTCTTGATGACAGAAAACTCAATTTGAGCTTCTTGGGAGTTGACTCTATTTCTGGGACATCCTTGGCTATACTAGGCAGTGCTCTCTGTACTTTGAGTCTACTCTCTTCATAGTTTGACACAGCGTTTTGTAGTCATGGAGTATGGAACATGCAGAACTTCTTTCTAGACAAGTCTAGATCCCAAACATCAGTCTGGCTATTCCTGCCTGCTGGTCTTCTCCAGTGAAGAGCTGTCTGTGTTTATCTCAGCCCTCTGTAATGAAGATATGTTCACAGATTGATCAACTATTCTTAGGGTGTGTCTTACGAGTGTTCTGAAACAGAGCTCTTGGGTCCTGAGAGCTTAGGACATGTTCAAGCAGCTTGACTACTGTCCACTTGTGCAATATGAGTTTCTTTGAGCATCTAGTTGAAATAAGTCCATTGTGTATATCTTTGAGTGTGATGTGTGCAAACGTGTGTACACATGTGGAGGACAGAGGAGGCCATTGGATGTCCTGTTGTATCACTTGCTGATTATTCCATTGGAGCATGGTATCTCATTGAACTTAGAGTTAGGTTGGAAGATACCAAGCCTCAGTGGTCCTCCTGTCTCCACCTTCATGATGCTGGGGTTCCAGACACATGTGTGGCCACGCCAAGCTTTTCACATGGGCACTGGAGACCACAGAGGGGTCTAAAGGGGTCAAGGTTTTAACAATTAAGATAGCCAAGAACCTTTTCCCTGTGGTACCACAGAAGCATAGCACAGTGGCTGATATCCTTATTTGGAGGGGCCTTGTATATATGTTCAGTGTTGGGCACTTGTCTGTGAGTGTGAAGGCCAGGAGTCAGCATCAGGTGTCTCGCTCAATTAGCCTCCACCTTATTTTGGGGGACAGGGTCTCTCACTGAACCTGTGGCTCACTGATGCAGCTGGACAGGCTGGGCAGCAGCTCCATGGATTCTCCTGTGTCTTCCCTGGTGCTGTGATTAGAGGCACATGCTACTGCTCTTTCTTCTTTCTTTTTTTTTCTTTCTTTCTTTCTTTCTTTCTTTCTTTCTTTCTTTCTTTCTTTTTTCTTTCTCTCTTTCTTTCTTTATCTTCCTTCCTTCCTTCCTTCCTTCCTTCCTTCCTTTCTTTCTTTTCCAACTGAGCTGTCACCCCAGCCTACAGAGGTCATTTTAACTAGCACCTCTCCCACCTTAAGCCACTACATCCAAGCTCATCCACCTTCCCCTGTGTTACTTTCAAAAAGTAGTTAAAGAAAGGATGGATGAAAGGTTTCCGTATCTTACAGTGGTCACCTGTACCAAGTCACTATTCCACCCCCTTGTCTCAGTATCCTTGGCCTCTAGCCTAAGGAAAAGCCCTTTTGTTTGGTTTTGGTTTTGCCTATGAGAAAATAGTTTTTTAAATGCCTTGATATAATCATGTGTCAGGGCTTCAAAAGCCAGCTGAGTCCCAGAATATATTTAGAAAGTATAATTTAGGGCCAAACCAGCCATACAATGTCCAAAATGAGTAAGTCCTAGTTTGAACTCTGAATTTGGGCATTTAGACATAGTCTGTAAAAGAAAGTAGATTTGAACCAAATGGGAAAAATATCCAGTCTTTGATATGAGAATTGGTGCTACTGGACCTTCATGGACCTCGTAGATGAAAATGTTCCCCTTCTGTGTCCACTGCTGAAGGAAAGCTGTGGCCAGCATCCATGCGCAGATTCCACCCATAAGAAGTGTCCTCTTGGGGATGATGGAGGCCTCTAGTTCCAACACCCATAGTTCCCCTTCCCCTATGCCCTTTTTAATTTTCCTTTTTGATACTTCAAGTTCAAGTCAGTTAAAGATTAATTTAAAGGCAGACAGATGTGAGCCCCACCCCCCATCTGGGGCTGGTTTTGTGAATTGGTCCATTGCACACCCGTTGCACACCCATTGCACACTCATTGCATATCCTGGATCTCAGTGCAGCTGAGTCACCAGAGCTCTCGGATGTTTTCACACTGCTGCCCTGCAGGGACAGGTTCATTTACATGGGCAGCTATGTGGGTGCTGCGTTCTGACTCACTGCTAACCCGAAATTCTATCACCTAGATGTTTGCACTTCTTCCCCTTCGTGTATGTTAAAATCCCAACCTCCGGCCGGACAGTGGTGGTGCATGCCTTTAATCCCAGCACCCAGGAGGCAGAAGCAGGCAGATCTCCGTGAGTTCAAGGCCAGCCTAGGCTACAGAGTGAGTTCCAGGAAAGGCACCAAAAGCTACACAGAGAAACTCTGTCTCAAAAAAAAAAAAAAAAAAAAAAAAAACCCACCCCCCAGTGGTGCTGGTATCAGGGAGCAGAACATTTGCTCTCAAGACTGAAATTAGAACCTTATTAAATGAAAGAATTTAGAGGCTGGGGATGTAGCTCAGTTAGTAGAGTGTTTGCCTAACATGTGTGAAGTCCAGGGTTCAATTTCCAGGACCACATAAACCAGGTGTGGTCTAGAACTCTCGGGAGGATCATGATAAAGCAGGATCAGAAATTTAAGGCCACCCTTGTCCACATAGGGAATCTGAGAGCAGTTTGGGATACATGAGACTCTGCCTCAAAAAACAAACTAAAGGAGGGGTATGGAAATGATGCAAATATATATAAACTCATATAGAATCTCAAAAACAGAGATCTTCAAATTAAAAAAAAAAGTAAGGCTCCGGTGAGCTAGCCATGTTCTTCCACAACATGGGGCCACAGTGAAATGTGCTATGGACGAACAGTGAGTGGAGCCATTCCAGCTATCAAGTCTGCTCTTAAACAATGGGCGCCTTACTGTATTTTTCCCACCGTATTTCTTGAGCCGAGGTCTCTCACTGACCCTGGACCTCGTTTCTCTAGACTGGCTGACCATCAGTCCCCAGGGATCTCTGTCCCCTCCCCCCGGTGCTGGAGTTACAAAGTACTCCACTGGGCTTTTACTTGGGTGCTAGGGATCTGAACCCAGGTCCTCACGCTTACACTGCAGTCATCTGAGCCATCGAGCCACCTCCCAGCCTTACCCTTTACTCTGTTACCATCTCTCAACCTGTACTCTGTATCCCTTCTTGGCCAGTATCTGACCAACATTCCCCCAAAGAAGCATCCTTTTCCTTTCCACCACATGACTGTAGGATGCATGAGGAAAACCTAGTTAATGTGCCTTAGCAAAGGACCTTGCAGGATAAGAAAGCTCTATCTGTGGAGACCCACTCACCAGAAATGGGCCATGGACGAGTTTATTTCCCCTTGTATCGTCTCCATGGGATCCAATCCTTCATCTTAACTCTAGGGGCTGGCTTCTGTCCATGCCACTCACTCTGTAAAACAGGACCCCACACAGGCATTAGAGAATCAAGCTTCTATTGCTGCTGGTGGAGAGCAGGAAGGAAGGAACACTGGAAGCTGAGGCAGCTTCCATTCAACTTTGCCACAGGGATGCTGAGCCTGGTGTTCCTATTTTCAAGGTTTTCCAAAGGAAATATTGTTGTGCTTTTTCAAAAAAAAAAATTTGTATTTCTGGGAGTAGTATGTGTATATGCTTCTATGGGTCTGAGCAAATGTGTATGTAGATGCATGTGTGTATATGTACCAGAGGTCAACACCGGGTGTCTTTGTTGATGGCTGCCACACCTTATTCTTTTGAGACAAGGCCTCTCCCTGAACTTACAACTCACCCATTCAGCTAAACTGGCTGGCCAGTGAGTTCCAAGAATCTGCCTGTCTCTGCCTCCCCACTGCTAGGGTTACAGATGTATACCACCACACCTGACTTTTTATACGGGATCCAAACTCAGGACCTCATGTTTGCATGGTGACGAATTTGCCAAATGATCCTTGTCCTAAGCTCCTGTACTAATTTTTTTGCATTTTATTTTCTGTGTATGGGTGTCTTGATCTCATGCATATCTGTGTGCCATGTATATGCAGTGCTCACAACATCCAGAAGAAGAGTGTCAGATCCCCTGGAGCTAGAGCTGCAGATGGTTGTGACCACCATGTGGATGCTGGGAATTGGATGTGGGTCATCTTGAAGAGCAGCCAGTGCTCTTAACCACTAAGCCATTTCACTAGCCTAGTCCCCCTTCACTTTTTTAAAGGCTATAGCTTGCCATGTAGCCCAGGCTGGCCTGGAACTTAATCACTACATAGCCCTGGTGGCATTACTTGGTTCTGGGATTATAGATGTATACCACGCCTAGTACATTTAAGGCGTCTCTTTATTATTATTATTGTTGTTGTTGTTATTATTTCCCTTTGCTTTCTTTTTTCCTGTGCTAGGAATGGAATCCAGGGCTTTGCCTATACTAGGCAAGTGCTCTACCCCTGAGCTGTGTCTCCAGCCCGAATTTTCTAGTATTTAGGAAAAGTGTATGTGTATGCATGACAATGAAAGCGAAAGAGAAATCTGCTATGTACCATCTTTTGCTGCATGTGAAACATAGCCATGGCCTGTGGATGCCCACTTTCTCCACAAGAAAATAAATACCAACTCACCCTAAGTAGCTGTGCACTCTCTCCATCCCCACAGTTTTAGAGCTCATAAAAAAAGAGAGAGCTCTTATATAAATAAACTAGTCTGGGACTAGATCTTTGGGCCTTCCACTGGAATTATATCATCGTACTGCGAAATTGGAATATTATTAACTGTATAAAAATTCTTTTGACAAGTCAAATGCAAATTTCTAAATACATTTACATAAATCGAATCATGTCCTTCAGCTACAGGAAGTGGGGAGGCTGCAGAGAGCAGCATTATAACCATCAGGAGGATGAAAACTTAAGCAGCTGAACGTGAACACGGGGTCTGATTATTGTCTGGTGGGGCAGGGGTGCTACCAGCCACATCCTTCTTTTGTTTGAGCCAGGTGTTTCCCCACTATCTCAGACAGTAGGCCAAAACAAACCCTCCCATCCAATACAGCAATCACCTAGCAGTGGAATTTGTAGCTAAGATGTTCAGGTCAGTAGTGTGCAGGGCCACCACCCAAGAGGCTGCACCACAACCAAGCTGACATTTGTTTATGTCCCACATGGTTGACTGATAGCAACCATACGGAAACCTTTTCTGTCTGAGTCGTCTGCTTCCTGCTAGATGGAGTAGAATTTTGGGGGGTCAGCCAAGTCCTGGAGCAAGGACTTGAACGATTTGCACCTCCTTTGGCTGGTGACAGCATCGGCTCAGCCACTGGAGCTCGTCAGCTTCCCTGGTGTCAAAGAGGAATGATGCTCTCCCTGACTGAGAGGACAAGTCAGGCTTCTGGAACGTGCGGGCCCTTTGAGTGTCAGCTCTTGCTTGTCATACTCATCCCCAGAGCGGAGATTGATCCCTTTAATTTTAATCTCAGAACATCCACCCTTCTGCCTGCTGCCAGATAAAGCAACTGGTAATTAAGCACCTTGCAGCAGTAGACCCTGCTTCTTGGGGACATCTGATACTCCAGAGAAGCCCATCAAGGACAGTGTCAGCCATTTATTACTTGAATGCCTTTACACTGTATCCTTATTAAATTAAACAATAAATATCAATATACCTGAGCCATATTTTCTCAGTTCCCTGTTGACATCTTTTTGGTGTTAAGATTTAATTCATCTTTATTGGGGTGGGGGGCTGATAGGTAATATCCTCTTGAAGATATGGGACAACAAATCCTGGACCACCAGCTGACCAGGGACAGGACACAGATGTGAGTGGGCATCACTGACAGGCTATAAAACCAAGGGAAGGCTCCAGGATTCGCTGCTGGCCTTGATCTCTCAAGCACAGCCCACAGACGGGCCAAGTCACAAGTTTTATAGATGCTGCTGAAGAAATTGAAACTAAAGCATGCAGGTAGTGACCAGAGGGTTTGAGGAGAAAGAAACAGGTTCAGAGGAGAAGAATCTGGAGCATCTGCACACACTGACCAAGTTGTGGGCACAGACTGAACTAAGGGAAGGCAGTGATGGATAAGATGCCCCCTGCTCAGAAAGCCCACAGAAAGGGGCTGGGGAGATAGCTAAGTCAGAAAAGCGCTCTCACGTAGGCATGGGGACCTGAGGGAGATCCCCAGCGCCCATGTAGAACGCTGGGCAGGGTGGCACACAGTTTTTATCACAGAACTGGGGAGGCAGACAGGCAGATTCCCTGGGACTCCCTGGCTAAATAGACTAACCTAATCAGTGAGCCCCAGGTCCCAGTGAGAGGCCCTGTCTCAAAGACAAAAATGGTCAGTTCCTGAGAACAATGCCCAAGGTTGATTTCTGGACTCTACACAATGTACACACACACACACACACACACACACACACACACACACACACACACACACAGAGACATACTCCAAATACATATGCACCCACCCACAGTCACAGTCACACACACAGAAACTCACCTGCACACAGGCACACACACACACACACACACACACACACACACACACACACGCACGTGTATACACACACACTTGAAATCTTTTCAAGTGACCATTAAAGCCAATGCTCCTTCTGTCACCTGCTGTCCCTGCACACATTCCATCCCATTAGTTCCTTTGAGAAAATAATAAGTATGTGACTCTGTATGTTTATCATTTTTACCTTCGCTGCTAGAAAATTTGAGGCTCAAGTTGAGACCTAAGCTCTGTAATGCCTTTTCACATCTGTGCCATGCGTTTACCTCACTTGTCCCTCTGCCTTACATTATCCTTACTTCCTGTTTAACTCTTAGTTTTGTTTACACCGTTATGTGTCTTTATTGCCACTCCTTCCATACTGCCTGGGATCCTGCTGCTCTCTCTTCTCTGTGTGGGCTTCTGTTGGGAAAACTGACACAATGAAAACACAGTCCATTGAGAAGAGGGCAAAGTAGAACCAAGTCTACAACTTCCTTTCTCTCGGCAGAACGAATTGTCTCAGCAGGTATATCGAAACCGCTCCTGGGTAAGCTGAGACATGGGAACACCACAGTCTGAACAAGGCAGTTCTTCTTCCCAGGACAGGATGCATTCATCCCGTACAAAACCACTGCGTCGCACCCCATTGTGTGCAGGAGGGACCTGGAGTCTCAGCATACCCTGAGTTGAAGGGGTTCTCTAGGGAGATCACACAGGAGGTGAGGTTCCCATCGGCATGGTGGCACATTCGCATGCAGCATCTCCCAGCGCCCTGCAAGCTACCGTTCTCTGTGTGGTGTCTTCCCCAGATCTCACCCTTGCTGGGCTGAAGGCTGGAAAGTTGGTGGGTTTTGACTTTTCATCCCCACCCCGGCTGGATGCAGGCAGCCTCCTGTGGGTCCTTTTCACTCCACACCTCTTCTCTTCTTTTCCTTTGGCATTTTTGTTGTCCTTGTAATCAGCTGCCCCCAACTATCAAATGCACCTCTCTGGGAAAAGCGTACTGCCTGTCATGTGAGCTGGGGCCAAGAACCAGAAGAAAGCCACGTTCACAGTTTTAGGAAAGTTGTTGTGTACGTTAGTGTCTGGGTGAAAACTGTTCATTGAAATGAGTAGAGGTGCTCCGTCTAAATCCTTCCCCAGCAGAGATCCTACCTCAGTGTCTCCTCCAGAGGACAGGGAGTCATTAGTTCTGTTCCTTTCCAGGTAGATACCTTGGTTTGTGTTTTGCTTAACATCCAAGAACCACCCATCCCCGGAATCTAGTATCTGATGTTGGTTCTCATGGGGGGGAAAAGATGGGGACAAGAGGTAAGAGGCTAAGAGGCTTCCATCACAAGGCAGGGTTGCTCAGAGAGGAAGAAACAGCACGATCCTGAGGGCTGATTCTGTTACCTGGCAGATTCTGAAAGCCCCTGACCTTGAGATGTGAGCTGTCACTATCCGAGCATTTCTCTACCTTGCCTGGCTTTTGGGACACTCCTGCCCCACTGCTCAGTAGAGTGTACAGGAAGCAAGACAAGGCTCCCTGATGACTGTCATGTGACCAAGACACTCTGGCCAAGGATGAAGACAGACCAGACTTCCTGACTCCACCCTGGAGGGGCCTCACTGGGTGAACAAGGGTCAAGGATCAAACATCCAGTTATACATTTTCTGCCCTGCTTATCTAGCCCACCTCCGGACTTGTTCCCCTGGGGGTGAGTAAGGAGGGAAATGAATTCACTGGGCAGCAGCTACCCTGGTGGCTTTTCCCTCACTATTTCTCAGTCTTCTCACACTTCCTTCTGTCCCGTGCTCCCCTCCAGACTGATCAGTCTCATGCCTTCGAGAACATGACTAGAAGTAGATTCATACATGAAGGAAGTTACAAAGGTTCCAAAGACCTTGCCTGGATAGGAAAAATCTAGAAAGTATAGGTGCTGATTTACCTGTTACTGGGGGGCGGGGAAGCACATTTTGTTTCCTTTATGTGTGTATCTGATTCTCATACAGCCCCTAGAAGATTGGCTGTGTTCACATCCCCCACTTTTAGAAGAAGAAACAGAGTCCAGAGAGAAGAAATCATTTTCCAGGGTTACTCTGGCCAGATTCTAGGTTCAAATCCAGGCAATCTGAATCCGGAGAGCTCTCGGGAGGGAGCTGGGAGGAGCTGACACTGGAATGAGACCCTTGGTGCTGAAACTACTGAGAAAGTGTCCTTTGGAGAGGAGTGGTGGGTAAGCATGAGCAGATCTCAAATGGGTGGTGATGCAGCCTGAAGATACAGGCCTAGGATCCCATCTACTCTAGAGGCTGAGGCAAGACGATCACCTGGGTTACAGTCAATTCAGGGCTAGCCTGGGCAGCTTAGTGAGACCCTGTCTCCAAATTTAAAAGGCAGAAAGAGGGAAGCAGTTGACCATTGGATGGTATGCACAAGGCCCTGGGTTCAGTCTCAATAGCACATACACACATGCAGAGTGTGAATTATGATGACGAGGAATGTTTTCATGTATCTGGTGGTGTCTAGTAAAATTCCAATGGAAGCTGCTGTCCTATGTCTTCTCTGTGATACTATGGGGCCACTTCCATTTTTCTCTTTGTCTTATATTTTCAATATATTAAGTACCCCACATCCCTACTTGTTTTCTTACCCAGTCCCCATGTCCATTATTTATATTCATGTGTTCACATTTTTTTTTTTTAGTACTGGGGATGTAAATCTATATTTTGATGCTGAGATGTGGGTCACCGATAGAATGCTTGCCTAGCATGCTTGAGTCTATGTGTTCTATCCCCTGTGTGATACAAGGGAAGGAGGGAGGGAGGGAGGGAGGAAGGAAGGAAGGAGGGAGGGAGGGAGGGAGGGAGGGAGGGAGGGAGGGAGGAAGGAAGGAAGGAAGGAAGGAAGGAAGGAAGGAAGGAAGGAAGGATGAACTCACAGTGGTGACCTCTGTCTTCTGGGTATTGGGGTCCCTGACACCCCCATAGAAGTCTAGGCCACTGTAACAAAGTGGTGGAGGTAGGATGTGCCACTAGGGGGCAGGAAAGACTCAGACCCCTGGCCTCCATGCTTGTAGGATCTGTCTCTACTAAAGATACTTTTTTTGAGGGGTGGGAGAGATTGTCATAGCTAGAAGCAAAGTTACTGAAAATCATTACACTAGGCTGCTATGGTAAGCAGTGTTTCCATGTGTAAAGGAGTCACTCACTCGGAACCTTGTCAAATGCAGATTTCTCACAGGTTCCTAAGTATCAGCTGATGCCTAGGACCAGGGAGGATGCTTTGAAGTAGTCAAGGCCTTAAAGTATCTCCAGGTCTGCACCTACTCACAGATTATTGTTCTCTTTCTCTCCCCCCCATCTCACAGAGAGAGAGAGAGAGAGAGAGAGAGAGAGAGAGAGAGAGAGAGAGAGAGAGAGAGAGAGAGAATACACAGATATACATGCATGTGTGTGCATGTACATATGAAAGCCAGAAGACAACCTTGGTTGTCAATCTCAAGCACCATCTACCCTTCATCTTGTTTCTTTTTGATGTGGGTACTGTCATAGACCTGGGAGCTATCACTTAGGCTAGTTTGAGTGGCCGACAAATCCCAGACATCCACCTCTTTGCTTCCCTAGCTCTGGGATTATAAGCATTATAAGGACGTCCACCACCCCTGGCTGTTTTACGTGGGTTCTGGGACTCAAACTTGGATCATCCGCTTGCAGAGCAAGCATTGCTAGACTGAGCTAGCTCCTCCGCCTTATTATTGTTCTTTTTTCAACTTTATTCCAGAGATGGAGAGAAGATAGGTACCACTCTATGAACTCTCTGTCCTTTATCTATAGCAATCCACCCCATTCCCCCGCCTCTATCGTCTATCAATTTATTATCTTTACCATGGTCAACTTATCTGAACATTGAGGCAAGTTCAGTAGTGACTGTGTAACCCACCTCATGAAGAATGAAATCCATGATGTTGGTGGTCACAGGTGAGAAAGGAAGGGACTTAGCACACAGAGATGGCCCTTTCTGAAATGCGTTACTTCTTGGATCCTGTGGATACTTAAGATTATACTTCCCTTTGCAATGCTCTCTCCTTCCCTAGTGCCTGTCAAGGTCTAGGAGATGTTCACAGGTGCCAAGCCAGGAAATCATACAGACCTAAACCATCCAAAGCCCTGAAAACTCCGGAGCCCTCGAGAGCAAACATGGATCTTTCTGGATTCTGTCTAATCCTGCAGAAGCAGGATTGGAAGCAGACTGTGCCTGTATGTCCAAAGATTATCTTCATTTCCTCTGTATTTTGAGAAAATATTAAATAAATAGGCTTGAGACTGTACATTAGCAGGCTGTCAGGTTAGCTCCTCCTCACACCGTGTGTGTGTGTGTGTGATGTATACATGTGTGTGCTAAGTATGTCTTAGCAAGTGCATGCAGAATTCAAAGAAGGACATTAGGTGTCCTGCTCTATGATATTCTACCATATTCCCTTGAGATGGTCTCCATCTGAAACTGAAGCTCTACATTTCAGCTAGGCTGACTACCCGGAGATGTCCTGGTCTTTGTCCTCCAGTGCTGAGGTTATAGACACTCACATTCCAGCTTCTGTGTGGACACTGGGGATTTGAACTCGGGTCCTCCTGCTTGTGCAGCAGGCACCTTTAACCACTGAGCCATCTCCATAGCCTTTCTATATCATTTTCCATCCCATCTCCAGTAGACTTGTTTTTGTTGCTCTGAGAGCAGAGAAAGGGAGGGGAGGCACAAAGTGTTTGTTTTCCAGCCACAGATGAGGGTAAGTCCTCCTGCCTTAGGGTGTAATTCTTTCTTCCTCTTCCCTTACAGCTGTGACCTAGTTAATTGTAGGTGGGAAGCAAACTCTGAAACCATCAGACTTTTGACTTGGCTTAGGATCTTGCTCTGTTCAGTGGTAGGATGTCCTACTTAATGACAGGAAGTTGGGTCCCATGATCAGCAACATTCATGTTCTTTGTGCTCAGAGATAAAGAACTGAGTGTATAAGGCTGTGGTTTCCTTGTGGTCAGGGAGGAGAGGCAAGAGATAGATGAGTCCATGACCCACGGATGAATCACTCCTGTCTAAACAGTTGAAATGCTCCTCTGAGTGTTCTGACCTGCAGTTCTCGAGTCCACTGGGACAAAGGAGGGAGTGATTCATTCCTAATGTTGAGGAGCCTATGGGCCAGAGTGTTATATCATTAAGAAGCCAATTTAGGGCTTGGGGTGTTGCTCAGTTGATAGAGTGCTCGCTTAGTACGTGTGAAGCTCTAGGTTCAGTCCTAGCATTGTGTAAGCCGGTCACAGTAGTGTATATATGTGACCCAAGTTCATCTTTAGCTACATAAAGAGTTTAGGTCAGCCTGGGCTACATGAGATCCTGTCTCAAGCAAACAAATAAACAAAGGATGAACTGGGAAATCGCTCAGTTGGTGAGTATTTGTCATGCACACATGAAGACCTGAGTTTGGTCCCCAGAACCCAGCTAAAAACAATTAAGCATGGTGGTATGCTCCTGAAATCCTATCACCTGTTAGGTGGTCACAGGCAGATCCCTAGGGCTCATGGGCCAGCCAGCCTATCTCCTTGCTGAGCTTCAGGCCAGTGAGAGACTCCATCTCAAAAAACAAAGTGAACAGCTCTAGAGGAGGAGGAGGGCAGGTCCTGGAGGAGGAGGAGGAGGAGGAGGAGGAGGAGGAGGAGGAGGAGGAGGAGGAGAGCAGATCCTGGAGGAGGAGGAGGGCAGGTCCTGGAGGACACCTGAGGTTTTCCCCTGGCCTACAACACACACACACATACACACACACACACACACACACACACACACACACACACACACACACAAACACGAGAATGAAATGAGATTCCTAGCAGGAACCTATTGCGTCACAAACAGGAAGGCTCAGAGTCATGTTTTAGCACAGCTTTCAGGTAAACTCTGACTCTGGCTGGCCATGGCTGACAGAGACTTCGGCAACACCATGAGTTGGGAGGAACTCGTGTGACATACAGTGACCTCGAGATCGATCAGAGAGTAAGTCTCTTCCTCAGCTGTGGGGGAAGGTGAATTTGCTTTATTTATTCCAAATGAGGGAAAGGGCCTCTTAGAAATTCATAGCTGTATCAGGCCTTAGGTAAAGTAAATTTATCACTTACAGGATCCCTATGTCCTGTGTCAGAAATTGTCAAGGCACAGGAGAGGCACAGAAATAGGAAGTCCTGGACAACCGACAGAAGACGGAGGCAGGGGACATGACCTTACTTCCCTCTCATCTACCACTTACCCACTTCCACCTGCAGGTCCTGGGTGTCACACTAGCAACTTGACCCCTACCCTAATCCAAAGGGTGGGAAGTCCTCTGGTATAGGAAGAAACAACAAGGTCAGACCCGTTTTTGACCCTCCTTTATGTCGTGTGTGTGTGTGTGTGTGTGTGTGTGTGTGTGTGTGTGTGTGTGTGTGTGTGTGTGTGTGTGTTCGCTCATGTGGAGGTGAGAGAACAAGCTCTGGTGGTGTTGCTCAGGTGTCATCCATCTTTAATCTTGAGACAGGGTCTCTTCACTGGCTGTTTCCATCCATCTGTCCCCAGTGCTAGGATCATCAGTATGTGCTCCCCATCTGGCTTCTTCATGTGGGCAGTAAAGAGTGAACCCAAGTCTTCCTGTTTGCAGCTACTTTACTGAGTTATCTCCCAAGTCCTGAAAGCTGTATCCCAGTTTGGCTCCAAACTGTGGTGTTCCAGTCTCATCCTCTTCAGTAATTTCTTGTCAGCATGCACCATTGTGACCCACTGTATGCATCTTTGCTATTGATTCATCTAATTTCTGTTCTTCTGGATTCATTATTCAAGGTACTTTGATTGACTGCTTTGAACTCACTAGCTTTGACCTTTGAATTATGAATGGTGTCTGTGCCGCTGTCTCAATATCTACAGTTTGCCTAGATGTTCAGCCCCAAGATAATTGGTTCTTCATTTTGCAGTCTTTATTACTAACTCCCAACCCACAGTTCTCATCCTCAGCTAGCCATGGATTCCAAACAGATCATATTATCTACGGCCAGCTAATTTAAATGGTCCCAAAAGGCAGAAACCTAAATAAATATTTTAATCTGTAAGAATTCTTAATGAGAAAGTTCAACTTGAATTTTTCAGCAGAAGTCTAAACAGTGACTACATAATAACTCCAGCTTAAAACAGACCTGATTCTGTACATATCAAAGAATTCTGGTCCCGTCGTACTTGAATGTACTATACAAAGTTTTCATTCATTGGTGATCCAAATCCCCATTGACCAACTCAGTACAGATAATTCATGGTTGCTCCTTGGGTTGTTTTATTATAGTGATTGTTTGTCATTGCTATAATGAGAGGAAAATATGTTAAAATAATTAGCAATGCAATTTAGCATCCATAAATTTCCATCTGATTCCTGAGATTTCCCTATCAAAAACAGTTTCCTCTTTGTACCATGGGGGATTTGTTCCTAGACCCCAGCAAATGCCAAAATCTATAGATGCTTAAGCTCCTCATATTTAGCAGAATGCTATTTGCATAGAGCCTATGTATAGTTTCCTATGTACTTTAAAATCATCTCTAAATTACTTATGCTATATAATGAATGCAAATGCTGTAAAAATAGCTGTTATATACATTATGTAAGGAAGAGTGGCAAAGAAAGTCAATACATATTCAAGGCCAATATCATTTTTAAAAAATATTTTGATTCTACAATTGGTTGCATGTACAAATGTGGAGCCCATGGATATGAGGGGCTTGTTGAACAGAAAATGTGATAAACTAGAATAAAGGAGATGCTTGGCACAGCCATGTCAGAATGGAGGCCTGGAGAACCAGACATTTCTCAGAGTTTATAGGAGTCTAGAGTACAGCACTCAATGACACTTTGACGCGATGCCTGGGGTTGACATCCCTTCACAATGCACATTTTGGGGGGCTGGGGATGTATCTTAGTGGTAGAGCACAATACATCACCTAACACACTCAAAGCCCTTGGTTCCATGCAACACACACACACACATACAACACACACACACACACACACACACACACACTCACACACACACACAAAATCATCCGATGATAATTACATTCCTGTTAAGTTCAAGATAGTAAATATAGAAAACTTCACTGTTAGAAGTTTTAAAGACAACAGAGACTACTAGAAAACTATCTTATTTAAAACCAAAAAAAAACCACCTTCCTAGATAGCTTATTATAAATGAGAGACTATCCCAGACTGGCGAAGGAGTCTAAAGAATTGAAACTATAGATAAGAACTAAGTGTTTTTACCTTTTCTAAAATTCTGTCTCTTAGAATGTCACCTGCTTCTCACTAAAAGAACTTTCTCTCACTGCGCTGTCCCTGGTCCTCTTCCCACCATCCAGACAAATCTGTCAGCCTCTTCTGTCTCCTTTTCAGAGGGAGAGTGTTTGATTACCCTCTAGGTGAGTCCCCCATGAGCTCAGTGCTCCTTTGTGGAAAGGAAGTGGTTCTGGGCTGTCACGGCAGTTTCTGGAGCAAACAGCCCCTTTCTCGCCACCGACTGGGAAACTCCTTTAGAACTTCACTACTGACAAGCCCCAGACCATTGCTCCTGTGAGCGTTTGGAACCCCTAAGCAAAACAAGGCCTGTGGGGCTTGCTTTGTTTCGTTTTGTTTTGCTTCAATTTTAGGCTGTGATTACGTAAACATGTGCTTGGAAAATGTAATATACTCCAAAGCCATCTTTATTCCCCGAGTTCCATGGAAACCAACCAAGAAGAGATTAAAGCGTTTAATTTCTGATCCAGGCCTGGACTGATTTAATCTAGGGGGCCCTGATGGCTGTTTCTGTGGAGGCCTGGGGTGGATGTGAGAGTCTGCTTTCCTAACAGGGGTAATGGGTAGATGACATCATTTTCACAGCCATAGGATCACTCCCCTATGATGGTTCTGAGAGCTTGGGGGAAGTATTTCTAAAGATAGCTCTTGGCTCGCTGCTACTGATTACTTAAGCCAGAGGGCAGCTCCTGCATCTCTCATACTTTCCCAGGGACCCAAAATATTTGTATAGACATAGCCAAGCATTCTTGAAAATCATTCTCCTACATCTCACCCTGAGGACATATAAGTTCCTAGCATTGACATGAGTGGGTCTTTGGGGTTCTGAGGATCAGAAACAACGGCGCCATGGTGAGTCCTTGTCAAAGCTGGGACATTTTCCAGACCCATATATGGGATTGCATGTGCTAATGAGCAGGCCTGAGATTCCTCTGGGTTCCCAAAGCTTGTTTGGGTTTGGGTTTTGCAGTTCGCCCACTCACTTAACCAGGCAAGTGCTATTTCTAAATATCCCTTTCCTGAAGAATTGGAACACGGTTTATAAAGTGACAAATGGTAACTTCCAGAAGCGTTTGGATTTTGTCCTCAGATGGTGGGTGTGAGTGAGACCGTCAGAAGCAGAAGTGAGTGGAGGGGAGCTGCTGAGGCAGGAAGAGGAAGCGCTGGGATCCTGTTTTAACCTCGCCTTCCAATCTTGCCAGAGGCTGAGGCAGGAGCTAGAGCAGTCTGCCCTTCCTAAAAGCAGCCCTCCCTGCCTCCGCCAACCCTCGGTCATAAAATTGACTTAGGAAAGAGAGAAGCCATGTCAAGAACTTTATTCAGGAAAGCCAGAATGCTGCCACTTCACACGTACTAGGGCGGCTGGAACCAGCAGGAGGAACATAACAAGACTGAAGAAGATGTGGAGAGACCAGCACTAGTGAGAATACATCGTGATGCAGACACTTTGGAGCACAGTCTGGCAGTTCCTAGGAAGGAGAGGGCTCCTGCATGCCCAGTGGAGGTGTAGACACCCTTCTGGGTAGGTACACCCCCAGAGAAAGGAAAAGTGTGCACCCGTACAAAAACACGTGCGCAGATGCTCACAGCAGCATGGTTCAGAAAAGCCAAGAACAACCTAACAGTCCGTGAACTAAAAAACAAGTAAACATGGTGAAACCACCCAAGGAACACCATTTAGCAAAGAAAAGCACTTTTGGTAGGGCGGGAGGGATGGCTCAGTAGCTAAGAAGGCTTGCTCCTTCGGGTCAAGCCCTGGGGAGACAGAGACAGACGGATTTTTATGAGTTCAAGGCCAACCTGGTCCATCGACATAGAAAGATTCAGGCCAACCAGGGTTACGCAACGAAATCAAAAAAGGAAGTTCTTGCTGCTCTTACAAAGGACTCACCTTGGTCCTCACAAGCCCCTGTAACTCTGGCTGAGTTAGCTGACAACTTCCTCTGGCCCCAAGGATGTTCACACATATGCATGCGTACACACAAAAATAAAAAACAAAACAAAAATAAATGTTTAAAAAAAAAAGAATTGGTAAGTGCTACAACACAGGTGAACCAGGAAAACCATCACACCAAGTAAATCAAGGCAGGCACAAATATTAGATTAATAGATGTCTAGAGTAGGTGACCCTATAGAAACAGAAAGTATCTTACTAGTTGCCAGTGACATAGGAAGAGAAAGAAGAGAAAGGGTGAATGTGACAATTAGTGGGTGTGGGGATTAGGGGGCACGAGAGATGAAAGCGTCCTAAAATCCTATTATGGTGCTATATGTACAGATCCTGTGTGTATACTGAGAACCACTGAGTAACACTTCTGTTTTGTATTTTTCAAGACAGGGTTTCTCTTTGTAGTATTGACTGTCCTGGAACTCGCTCTGTAGCCCAGGCTGGTCTCCAACTCAGGGATCCGCCTGCCACTGCATCCCATCCCTAGTGCTGGGATTAAAGGCGTGTGCCACCATGCCCAGCAAGTGGCACATTTTTAATGGGTTAATTGTCTTGGTATATGAATTACAGCTCAACAAAAGTGGGCATGTGTGTGTGTGTGTGTGTGTGTGTGTGTGTGTGTGTGTGTGTGCAGAACACTATCAAATAGTTATAGGCCACCTTCATTTTTAATACATAGCAAGGCTGGGGATGTAATTCAGTGTAGAGCACTTACCCAGTATGTACTAAAGCCTGCCCTGAGCTCAACCTTCAACAGGGAAAGAAGGAAGGAAGGGAGAGAGAGAAGAGGGAGGAGCTTCTAACCTTGTCCTATCCAGTATTTTATTGTATTTAGAGAGTTTGTAGCAAAAATATTGATGGATATACAAAAGGAGTTGTGCGTTAATTTTTACCTCAGTGTCTGGTAGATGCCCTGTAGCCTGTGGGCCTAAGTTTGATCCCCAGAACCCATGTCAAAAGCCAGGTGTGGTGATACACGTGTGTAATCCCAGCATGGGACATGTGGAGGCAAAATGATCCCTAGGGCTGCTGAGCAGCCAATCCAGTCAAATGAGCTACTTCCGGGTCATTGAAGACCCTGTCTCAGGAAAAGATTTGATGGCATACTGAGAAACGACATATAAGATTGCCCTCTGGCCTCCATACACATGTGGACACACAATGCAAACGCACATGCAAGAACACACAAGAATAAATAAATAAATAAATAAATAAGTAAATAAATAAATAAATAAATAAATAAATAAATAAATAAATTTAAATTTTAGTCTGACTCTTTTATCAGGAGGCAGAAAAAGAATGCAGAATGAAGTGAGGATCTGTAGCTCAGAGCCGTGAGGCCTAAGTGACACACAGATACAATGTGTCTGTTAAATGCACACAAAACCCGAAAGGAACTGCTTTCTAGAACAGCAGCTTTCTGGAGATTTTGCGGCTGGCATTGCTGCAGTCTTGTGTGGAGTGACCCTTTTCCTCTCACTGCCTCAGCCTCTGTTCGGAAGACAGAGAGCACTGGTCCCCTTCGGTCCTAAGAGAATGTATCTGACATATACTTGAATTCCTGATGAAAGTCTCTAGATATTGAGCTGCAGCTGGAGTGGGCTTTGATGTCCAACGCACCCTTTACCTCCAGGTCTTATCACTAAAAAGATAACCGCACACACAGCACATCTTTGAAACGTCGCCGTTTGTGCCTCCTGGGGACTCTCTGGACATCGAGGAGTTCTCCAGTCAATCTTTGGGCTGACATTTTCTCTGATAAGGTGGCAGGCATCATCATCACTAAATGACTTAGATGGGTTCTATTAGATTGCATTTGGGGAATATGTTTCTTTGGTTGCTATAAATACACTTCTCCATGTCTGTGCTGTTTCCTGTATATTTACGTATCTGCAAGTTTTATTCCTAATTACCCTCCACATGACTTTCAACTTATTTTTTTCTGAGATTTTTTTTTTTTAAGCAGCAGTGGCATCTTCAAACATCCCCAGCATCAGGAGAAGGCATTTAATTAGTTTTAAATTGTTTAAAGCTGATGTTAACAGAAAGGCTGTGTTAACAGAAGCAGCAAAGGGACAGAGGGAGTGCTGAGAAGTGCTGAGAGGTGGAAGATGAGCTAGAGAGATGGGCCCATGTGTGTGCCGCTGTGAGGAGCTGAGTTCGAATTCCTGGTACTCATTAAATGTCAGGTGAATATGGAGGCATGTCGATCATCCCACAACTCAGAGGGCAGAAACAGGGGGTCCCCAAGCCAGACTGCCTAGGTAGACTAGCTAGATTGGTGAGCTCTACATTCAAGTGGGAGACCCTGCCTCAGTCTGTGAGGTGGCAAATGGTCAGGGAAGACACCCAACAGCAACCGCTGGTTTCTGCACACATTTGAACAGGTGTGCACACACAGGCACACCCTCGTGTGAATGTGCACACCTACACACCACACTCTATACAACAAAAAGAGAGAAGATGGAGTGGCAGGCTAGCGGGCTGGCAGATGTACCGAGGGTCTGGGTTGTGGCATATTCAGGGCCAGCAGCCACCCTGTGTACCATCTAGGTGCCCCTCTGCTCTGGCCCAAGGTGGGAGCTTCAGCGTTTCTCCCTGCATCGGGAGGCCATGGATTTAGGGTCTCCAGCCATGGAGTCTTCTCCAAATGTAGACCCCGAGGACCAATATGTATCTCTTCCTTATTCTGTTCCCCATGGTGTACAATAGATCATCACTTGGCACCTAGTCCAGGAGGCCAATGCCTTCCATGTTTTGGCTCTCTTTATTAGCCAAAAAGCCCCCCGTGGAGGAAAGGTGACCCAGTGATGGTCTGTGAATGGCCCCACCTGGTGTCTCTGTGCTGTTCCTCATCCTTCAGGAACCTAACACCTGCTGCTCTGGCCCACTCCATTGCTTCTAAACCTCTGCATTAGCTCCGCAAGCGCCTAGGCAATTCAAAGGAGTTAGGAGCCGGGAGGTAAATCCAAGTCACAAATCCTGGTGTCTTGCTCCTGGCCCATCACCATTTTGTCCCTCTGCTCTGTGACTTCCTCCTCTGTAAGATGGGTATCTACATACACACAGAGAAACACAGAGAGAGAGAAAAAAAACAAGATGTACATGCATGTACATTCACTGGTATATACTCATGTAAATACGTGTATGCAGAGAGAGAGAAAAGACTTACATGCCTATATACACACACATGTAAATACACACACAAGCGCAAAGACAGACACCCAAATTAAGAATAAATTACTGTGAGAATTCAATGTCTCTTAAAAGTGCAGAGCAGGCAGGGCTGGGGATGTAGCTCAGTGATAGACTACTTGTCCAGCATGCTCAAACCCCAGGTTTCACCCCTAGAACCTCCAATAAAAGGGACCGCACAGGCATCATGGTTGGCGACAGCTGTGGTGTTGGCTTGTACATCAGTTGGAGGGCAGACAGGAAGCTTTCTTCTGATATTTTGTTTTTCCAACCTGAAGACTGAGACATACTCAGGGAGACAATCCAAAAGCTTGGTAGGAAGTCCAGCAAGACCTACCAGCATTAGCCACAACAGCCCATCACCCTGAGCTTCTCGGAGCTCAGAGACAAGTTACTGTGAACAGGAGCAAGCCTCCATGGGGATGCCCACTAGTCCTCACAGGGCTAAAATCTTCAGGACCATCTGAGTCCATCTTGATTTTCTCAGAAATTCATGCTTATGCTCAGGCATTTAAAAAATATTATGGCACCTTTATATTCTAAAAATTCCCAGACAATCTGCTAAATATATATTTAAGTTTTCTTGTATGGTTTTTTTTTTTTTACTTTTAAAGGCAATTATTTAGTGATAGAATAAAACAGTATCTTTGGAACTTCCCTGTCTCTTCCATAATTATATGCTTGGGATAAGAACCTGGTTCGTGGCCAAATCCCCCAGAGGGTAGGGAATATTAGGGCGCACATGGAGAAGCAACCATCAGATAGTGAGTGCTTGTTTTCTCTGGGAAATGCCGGAGCAGTTAGCTAATACACTTTAGAGAGACACTTTCTGTCTACTGTGTCTTCAACTCATTGCTTTCTCCTACCCCATCCTTCCTTCTCTCTGTCCTTCCTTCTTGAATTCCTTCTCTTCCTCCTTCCCTTTTCTCTTCTTTCCCCATTTAAGCAAAACAGTGTCTACTGATGAGTGTAGAAAAGCATGCTTCTCTAGCACATCCCACCTTTCACTACAAAAATGGCAGATGAATGAATTGTATGTAGGATAAAATCAAACATGACACCTTGCCTGAGAGCCATCGTTCACGGAGAGATGCTAAAACTCACCAAAAGGTAGTATAAATGAAAGCAATCTTCTTGTACTAATTAAACTGATGCGTGGATCATAACAGGAGGGGAAAACAGATTAAGCAAACATGACTTGAGAATCACAAATTTGGAAATAATCTCAAGAGTTCGTCAGTAAAAAAAAAAAATTCCCTGAGTTACCAGAGTATAGTCAGTGCTGAACCACCCACCCACCCCCATGTCCTGTGTTATTGGTGGTAAACCTATTACCTCATTTAATTCTCCAAACAGCCCAAAGAGGCACACGGTGTTTCCATTTTGCAGTTGAATAATTCCATGAAGGCATTCAATTTATCCTGGTTCCTACAGGAAATGGTAGGGCCAACTCCAACTTTATCTAATTCCGGGATACTCCAGTAGGTTAGAAGGTGATAATAAAGGTAAGAGTTGAAGAAATAAGTAATAATATATAAGATGTGCCGAAGAAAACTGTGCTTTATTATCAACCAAGGTGTTTGTTTGTTTGTTTGTTTGTTTGTTTGATGGGTTTTTTTTGTCTGTGTTTGTTTTGGGAGGGTTGGGTTTTTCGAGACATGGTTTCTCTGTGTAACAGCCCTGGTTGTCCTGTCCTAGAACTCACTGTGTAGACCAGGTTGGCCTGAAACTCACAGATATCCACCTGTCTCTGACCTCCCAAGTGCTGGAATTAAAGGTGTATGCCACCACTGCCTGGCTTTGACCCATCTCTTAATTATACAGATTGTATCGTAACTATACTCCCATGTCCTTTACTGTCCCTTTCAACCTTTAAATCTCACCTTTTGGTATAGAATCCCTTGAATTAAAAAACAGGCATATTTCCAATATGGTGATGCATGCTTGTGATAACAGCACTCAAGAGGTAGAGGCATAAGGATCACAAAGTCAAGGGTAGCCTGGAACATATAATAAGTTTTAGGCCAGCCTGAGCTAATAGCAACACCTATCCAAAAAAAAAAAAAAATAGCCAATCAAAAGGCAATTAAGTTCACAAATAGTCGCAACACATTTAATTGGTTGTCTTTCCTTTGCATCATTCTATGCATCATTTATCCATAAAACAGCCAGCACTTTTATAGATCGTAAGGGAGAAAAATGGTACAAGTTGCCTTGACCTTCTTTCTCCATTTTCATCCATAGTCGTGGATGTAGCTATTAAATCCATCAGATAAGCTTCCTGGCTTCTTACCCCAACCTAAATTTAGCACGATTCCAAGGAAAATGCCTGGTGCCTTAAAAGTAGCCCAGAAAAATAGCTCCAGTGTTGACTGAACTTTTGGCTTCACCATGCAGAAACTCTTAGGTTCTCCAAGTTTTAAAGTTAAGAAAAATAGATGGAATGCCATGGGAATGCTGGCAGGGGAGGCTGGAGTCGCTTCCCTCCACTTTCTCACCCTGGAATGTCTCTGCCTTGAGCCCTTCTCTCAATTTCATCTGGACCTGCCAAAAAAGCCAGCACCAGTGTGTGGGACTGTGGAAGGAGAGGCAAGGATGTGTGATTATCTGCAGGCCGGAGGTTTATTCTTCCCTGGTGCCTGCAGGGTCCCCAGAGACAGGGAGCCTTGCGCTAATCCTTGAGGGAAAACAGTCTCTCAAGATTAACAGGGTACTGGAGAGGGTAGGTAGGGGAAGGAGGAGAGGGTGAGAGGAAGCGGAATTATTTTGACTGCATTTTTTGCCTTGTCTGATTAAATCTCAGTGACATTGGGACTTTGCATTTCTAAAAGAACACAGCTCTGTATATAGGCCTGGGAACAGAGGGGCCAGGGCAGGACCTGGAGCTGACATGGCTGCAGGGCTGTTGGGCTCTGAGGAGGCGCCATGTAGCTGGAACTTTGCTTGCCGGGTACTAAGGACTTGCCGGGAAGGAAACCTGCAGCTTCTGCAGCTGATGTTAAGACCATGGTGCATCCCCAGGACTGTCTATCAGGTAGGACCAAACCTCACCCTTCTTTGCCGCGCTGTGTGAGGCGGTGGTGGGCAGTAATAGAGGAGGGTCGTGAATGATCAACATCTATGCTTGGGACTGGGTAATCAACTAGGGTCTGGGTAACCTCAACAGAACACCCTTTCCAAGGTGCCTGGACCCATGTGAGATGCTTTAAGCTCAGTATGCAAGGCGACCCTATGAAAGAGGTACATGTTACTGGTTGTAAGATGGGGTTATTGAGGAGTGCAAGTTGTTAAAATATCTATCAAGCAAATGACAGAGGCCAGGGACTTAAACTTCAGTATCTCTGGCTGCAGAGACTACAAATGTGCTTTGTGTGGGTTCCAAAGCCCAAAGCAAGGTCTGATGTTTTCTGAGTGTGTGTGTACAAGTTAGGTGTGGTGACAGGCTTGGGTAAGGGACAGGATGTGGCTGTAAGTGACAGAAGGCATGGAGGCAAGAGCATCAAGGAGGAACACTGGGTCGTTCCTCAGTTACTTCTCCTTTGTTGGCTAACACTGGCGTCTCTGGAATCAGACACTTAGACACAGACCTCATCCAAACCCGAGAGAAAGAAAGCACTTTGCTATTGGGTCTTGGTTTGGTGTATTTTTATCTGGTGGATGGGACACTTACCTGTTTGGGTGCTCTTGTGTATGTAGATGCTGTGAGTGTGGAGGCCAGAGGACAGCCTTGGGTGTCCCTCCTCAAGAGTTTCTCTACCTGCATTTCAAAAGAGGTTCTCTCACTGGCCTGAGGCTCACAGGTTCACCTGGGCTGTGTGACCAGGGAGCCCCAGGAATCTGCCTTTACCTCCCCAGACTTGGGGTTACAAGCATGCTCCACTACTTAGCTTTTTACCTAGTTTCTGAGAATCAAACTCAGGTCTCAGCGAGTCCCCTTACTCACTGAGCAATCCCCTCAGCCCTTTGATTTCCTTTTTTGCGACAATGGGGATGGAGCTCAGGGTCTCACACAGACTAGGCAAGCATTCTATCAGGAAGTAACACCCCTAGCCCACAGAGGACACTGTGCACAAGGGGGTGATACTTCACAGACAGTTGTCTAGAAATGCAGAATACTTCTAAGAGGAAGACGAGAGTATCTGTTTCCCCTGGCCACCAACAGTCCAGATTGGTGGCATTAATCCACATTTCCGCTTGCCAAAGAGGTGTCAGCCCTCTCTGAGATCTCCAGCCCACCCTGAAAGGGACCAACCTGCTGGAGCTGGGGGAGGGAGACAAAAGCGCACACACAAAGGAGTGCAGTTCCTCTGGCTGCCTCTTCAAAGAGCACTCACTGGCTTCTCTTCGGCCTGACAGTGTTTTGTAACCCAGTTTATTTCATTAAGTCAACTCAAGCAGGCTTGGCCCTCTCTCCTTGTTCGCTGGCTCACCACACTGTTTGGCATGAGGCAGACACAGCTGGATTTGTATTTTCTAGGTGTGATTTGGTGGTGTATAATCCTCTAATGAACCATGATGTTTAAACAGCTCAGGGCTTCGTCCTCCTTGCCCCATATACAATGTCTGAGGGAGCTTGCATCAAGGGACCGTTCCTTGGGAGCCAGGCCCCAAGTGCTGGGTGGCTTTCATATGTATACTGCTTCCACCATCCTGGTCCCCTCTCTGCTTATAGGCAGATGGTTTCTGGTGATGAGCGTTCTCTAGAATTCTTGTCCTTGAGAGGGACATGCCTACAGTGTTACTAGAAACAGCACTAATAAATCACATATGAAATAAATTTGAGGGAAATCCCCCCAAAATTAACAACCATCAGAAAAAAAAAGTTAGTATTTCCAATGACAAGTTATGAATCTGAAAGACATCTGGGGGTGGGCAGCACAAAAACAAAACTTGCTGGAGAGTCAAGAGGAAGAGGGAGCACGGCCAGGTTATCCAGTGGAAGCTTTTCTGAAATGTTACTTTCCAGTCCAATGTCTCCCCTCCCCCAGCCTGGTATTTGGAGGGATGGCTTGGTCTAGATAACACTGCCTCTGCAGACATTGCTGTGATTGCAGTTTGGGGACCTGGCTCCTGGTCCTTCCCCATCTTCTCTCACCCTTCTGTCTGCTCCTCTTTCTTACCAGGTTACATAAAATTGAACTTCAAAGGGCTGGAGAGGTCACCCATCTGGTGAAGTGTGAGGACCTGAGTTCAATTCCAAGAACTCACATAAGAAGCCTAGGTAGCACTAAAACCTGGAGTAGCATAGGTTTTTAACCTCAGTGTTGGGGAAACAGGCAGACAAGCTGGTCTTGGCTACTCAGGGAGTTATAGGTCCTAGGAAGAGTCTCTGTCTCAAATACCAAGGTGAGTAGCTCTTGAGGAACAACCTGATTTTGATTTCTGGCATCCACATGTGTATGCACACACATGTACTCTTGCATACACAAACACGGTTAAAAATAAAGACAAAATTAAACTTCAAAATCAAGGGAGCAAGGTAGCCAAGCCCCTCCTTCCCAAGAGGCTTTTTCAGGACTTCCATTAACAGCTGAAGTATATTGAAGAGAATATTGACTTATTAGCCACCAGTCCCAGGAAAACATTCCTGTGCAACCACAATTCAATCCAGTCCAATTCAATCCAGCAGACATTTGCTGAGCAGCAGTTATGGACGTGGGCCTGTGGGCTCCTGGGACTGGAGGGTTAGCTTTCTCATTTGTCCCTGGCCCCTCCCTGTCCAAACTGAGCTGGTTGACTCAAGAATAGTTGTTTCTGATCCACACAGCCATGTTTACAGCCTGAAGGTGATTCCCATGAGTGAGTCTGAAAAAGCCGTTGCTAGGAGGAAGGTTGGGGTGGCAAGTCTAAACTAGTTCACCAACCCCAGGCTAGGATAACAAGGGCCTGGTTAGTGCACTCCAGAGCCAAGCTGAGGGGGCTGAAAGAAGGAAGGGAAGCCAAAAACTTAAAGCCCGCCCTGGACCACGGGTGGTCCAAATGCCTTCTAGACAAGACTTGTCAAGTCCTGGCAACTCCTACCTGCCCCGAGACCTTCATGTCCACTGGCCAGCAGAGCTGACTTAATGAGACCCTGAAAATGTATACTGATCATCTGCAAGACTCAAAGCCTTGTGGGAAATTACCAAGAACATGGTAATTTCATTTCATCAAAAAGCAGCATTGAGAGACATTCAGAGAATTACTAACTTTACTCAAGGAAAACATTGCCTTACTCAAGGAAAACACTGCCAAAAATACTCTTTTTATCTCTCCTGGTCTTTGTTTTCTCTGTTACAGAACCAGGGTAATAGCTTCATAGTGTTACAATGATGAAATTAAGTATTGTGTGTGTGTATGTATGTATTTATGTATATATAAAGTGTGTTACAAATAATGAAGAATATACCAAAGTGAAGTAGTGTTGATTTTTAATATACTGTGTTGGTAGTGTTATTTAACTTGGGAAAATTCATCATGAGTTTTAATTCATGGGCCATTTTGATGTGTTTTGCGTAAGTAACATTTCCATGGATTTTAGTGTCTCCCTAGCTAACATGATGAATTCTAGATTCACCGGTCTGTCTCTAAAGCACTCATGCAGGCTAGAAGGAGAGCTCCATAAAGTGTCTACACACCAAGCACCTGAGTCTGAGCTTGAGAACCCACACAAAAATCAAAATGGCGTGTGGTGGCACTACTTATGATCCCACAACCTTGGAGGCAGGGACAGATGGACAAGGACTTGCTAGCCTAACCTACTGGGCAAGCTCCAGACCAGTGAGGGCCTGGCTCAA
Source organism: Peromyscus californicus insignis (assembly GCF_007827085.1). Lineage (NCBI taxonomy): Eukaryota > Metazoa > Chordata > Mammalia > Rodentia > Cricetidae > Peromyscus > Peromyscus californicus. The sequence continues at coordinate 64,565,534 of NW_026294606.1, read as the reverse complement.
GAAAAGGGTACACAGTATCTGAGGAATGCTATTCGAGATGGTCCTCCAAACTCCATGAGCACATGCACAAACATTTGTGCACACACAAACACACACAAATCCTACCTGTGCCTAGACCTGACTCCCAGGGGTTCTGGTTTAATCGGTGGGGGCCTAGGTGTTGAGATGTTTGAAAGACTCTCCAGGAGTTTCTGTTGTACAGTCAATCCAGACAGCCAGGGCTGAGGTGCCTCATCCCCCTGTCAGGTAACAAGAAGATGCTTACAAAACCCAAATAGTTACAGCAGCACCATGGCAGGGGTGTTCCTTAAATGTCCTTGATTTGTTCAGTAGACATTGTATAGGGAATTACACTGTACCTTGTAAGCATGTGTTATTGAAATTATAATTTTTTAAAATTAATATAAAATTAGATGCTTATATCTGTGTAAACAATCAGAGAAATAATTAAAATCATACAAACAGAGGCCAGAAGAAGGTGTCAGGTCCCCTGAAACTGGAGTTACTGATGGCTGTGAACTGGCATACTGTTGTTGGGAGCTGAACCCAGGTCCTCTGCAAGATCAACCAGTGCTCTTAACCCCTGAACCATCTCTCCAGCCCCTCCACTTTCATGCCCACGTATTTTACCTGTCCGCTCACTGATCTCTTTTCAGCAGACTGTGATTTGGTAATGTATTCCACCAAGGGAAGAGAAGTCGGTTCTTCCTTCAGCAAGGCACATCGACGTTTGTCCTTTCGTTCCTGTGAGTTTAGGCGAGTGTCTTTCAGACTCAAGGCTTCTCACTGGAAAGCTGTGCACATTTTGAAATTACAGAATTTGAGAATCTCCTTCTAAATTTCTTTTATAGCTAGCCTATGGCAGAAGATACTTGATGTTTAGAATCAAGTATTAGAGGTTTTTCCCCCTTAGACACAGGCTTTGTGGAAAAAAACAATTAGATTCTATTGCCTTTGGTTTAAAAAAAAAATTCAATGTGCTTTCTAATTGCAGGTATTGTCTGTTACGGAGAGTTCTGGTGGGAGAAATTGGGCTGGGGGTTGTGAGTACTGAACTCTCTGTAATTTTACAAAACTCTACAGACTGGCTTCTGGCTCTCAGCATTTGAAACATTATTTCCCTTCTGCTAGCCACATATCTTCACAGCCAGGGCAGTAAGTCGGAAGAACTGTGCCCTTCCGTGGGTATCCCAGAGACTGGGCACTGGGGACCCAGCACAGCAGCCATTCCTCTACTGACTCAGTTCTCAGTGTCTTGGGTGGACGTAGAAATTGCCTGTGGACCTCAGGCATCCAGCTTTCTTACCCCAAACCAAATGTGTCTTCCTTCAGCTTCCTCATTGCATTCCAAAAATACCCATGGACATTCCATAGCTGCTTGATCCAGGGAGGACACCTCAGAGAGGGAAGTCAGAGTAGAGTCAAAATTAGAAAGGGAAATTAGTCATGACCAACGACAATTAAAATATTTCACTCTTGGAATAATGACTTCATGAGCACATGGCTAGAGATGCCAAGTAATGAGAATTCGTAAAATGTAAGCTTCCAGGTGGATTTTCCTCTGCCCCCTCCACCTCTCTCTCTCTCTCTCTCTCTCTCTCTCTCTCTCTCTCTCTCTCTCTCTCTCTCTCTCTCTCTTTCCTGTGTAGTTCAAACTGTAAGAAAAACAAAATAAATGAGATGAACAGTCTGAATTATTGGCCCACCATAAATTGTTTCTGGCCTCAAAGACATGGAACACACATGTATGGCATATGTACATCTGTTTTAGATTACTGGGGACTGTTCTTTAGTTGCATGCCATTGGGTTGGGTTATTTCTCCCCTAACCCTCTATTTGTAGAAACTGCTCCCTTCATAAGGGTTATAAACATTGATGCTTTTTTTTTTTTCTAGTGCCTGCTGAAAACACACCCAAGAGGCTACATGCCTGGTCCTCTCGTTTCCCTAGTCTTAGGACCTAGGCATATCAGCAGTCATGGGCATATCTCCCCACATGGAAGTGTGATCTAAAGGCATGCTTTGGTATATGAAGGTTGTACTTCTAGAAGGAACTTTGGACCAGTAGCTGTAGTAACCACCCCACTGTTAAGGATATGGGAGAGTCCTTTGTCTTTTTTTTTTTTTTTTTTAATCTGGAGATCACTTTTACCCAAGGCTAGCATTGGCTCTTTCTGGACCACATAGCCAGGCTGACAATTACCTACAACTCGACAGATTTTAAGGAAAACCAGCTAAGACATGAACTTGTCTTAGCCACCTGAGTTGGGGTTTGTTGTCACGGAGACCAGCTTTGTGTTTTTGGAATAGGAAACATGTTTCTGGAGCATAGAGTTCCTAGAAACTCAAGTTTGTAAATTCAGGCCAGACGACTGCATGATTGGTTCTGATGTTGTCCCTTCTCGGAATGACAGACGATTTCTCTCCAGTGTGACAAGATTTCAGTCCTCATATGTATCTTCTGAAATAACTAACACAAGCAATCTGGACCGAGGGGGTAGACTGTGATTCAACCGAATGTTTCCACATGTGCAAACTTCAGCTTTGATTCCCAATTTGCTGTTTCTGCTGCTCCCTTTCATCATTTCGTTATGGCCATGTCGGCCTTCAAAGGGCGATGTCTTTTGTGCTATTTAATGCCTACATTTGGCTTGAACGTACCCTTCTCTCCACTGATCTACAACATGTGCTGTGCATAAAGGGAGGGGACAGAAGGCTTGCACCGAGGGAAACCTATCAGCAAGTTGATTCGAGCTCTTGGTCAAATCTGCGCATTCATCTGTTGTTCCTTTTCAGCCACGCCCTAAGACTGTTGGGAGCTGTTGGTGCTGCCGTCAGTGTGCTTGAATCTCACACACCCAGGTCTTCTCTCTAGAAACGGTTTTTTACAATGTCAATATGGATCCGTGACCACATAGGGACTAAAAGCAAAACCAAGCGTCATTCTTGGATTTTAAATTGATCTTCCTTCATGTCAGCTACAAACACTGCAATCGCTTCATTTTTACTGTGTGCATAAGTGTATTTCTTAATGTAACAGGAAAGTGTCCTCATTCCTTTGAATGCACTTTTCGTTGTTCTCAGGAGAAAATTACACTTCCTTTGGAGATTGAAAATTAGCTTCCAGTCATGGTATCAGCCACTCCTCATTTGGGGGCCTGTCTCTCCAACAGTCAATATCTACTGCCAAAGCCTTTGGAAACCAACTCAGCATCTTAGTTTTTGGTCAACTTCTGACTGCCTCTGCACAGGGGGTGCTTCTAAGGTGGTTAGTCTCCTGTATGGAAGGAGCCCAGCAATTGTCTTGTAGATATCTATTCAAGGGCCTCCATTAGCTATACAAGCTCTCATTTATTTGGAGAATTCTTTCAATAAAGTAATTTGGAAGATGTCTAGCGGCCAGGTGAAGTCAAGTATCCTACGTTCAATTTCTAGCTTCTATACTGAACCCAGGTATGGCGTATTCAAGCTTTCTCTGCTTGACTTCTCCATTCATAGAGGTACGTTTGCTTGCTCATTCATTTATTCATTATGCACTTGTTCATTCATCTAACAAATAAGGAACACCTGCCGTATACCAGGCATCATGCTAGGTTCTGGAGATAGGATGGTGAACAAATACTACTGCATGTTCTTGTAGAGTTTACGTTCAGTGGAGATGGGACAGTCACTAACCATTCAACAGTATCATCTTGTAGACGCATGTAAAAGTAACATTGGAGGCCAGCACTTTAAGGACAAAGAGCCTGGCAGCCTGAGCGAAGGGTATAATAGGGAGCAGAGGTCTTCAGAATAGGTGGGAATGAACTAGGCAGGAGAGGCAGATAGACAAGAATAACATTACATGCCAGCCCAAAGCCGCTATGACAGGCTGTAAGACAAGCATCTAAGCCTGGTGGGGTATGCTGCGTTTTAATCGTCTGTGCTGATACTGACTGGACTATTCGACACTGGCCACTCCCCTAAGCACTGTCCTTACCCACTGCTTTACTTTTAGGAAGCCAGCTGGACAATTTTGGAAGCTACCATCTAGCCTCAGATGGAAATTTCCTTCATTCTCAAGGGTATGAGCTCATTGCCATGCCAGATGGGTTTCCAGTGAATGATTATTGTGCAATCCGATTATTTTTATGTCATGTTAATTCCCTTTGAAAAATGGAAACAGGATATGTAAGATAGAAAAGAATTTTCTAGTGACAGCCACCCAACAGATTGAGAGAAGGCATGCAGTTTAGAACGGAGTAGCAACTGTGGCAGGAAGAATAAATTATTAGTAATAACTTTTTACTATACACAGTCAATTTTTATTATTTGGAACAACTTTTTTTTTTCATTGTGCATCCCTGGTTGACCTGGAACTTGATATGTAGACCAGGCTGATCTTGAACTCACAGAGATCCACTTACCTTTGCCTCAAAGTGCTAAGATTACAAGTGCACACTACCACACTCAGATCAGAGGAACTTTAGATCTGCAGCAGAATACATAGAATCAGTGTTAATACAACAGAAATGTGCTCTGGTTGGCAAGCAGCTGCCCATAGGATCACTCAATGTCCTCTAGTGACTCTGTCCTCTTCATTCATTCTGCTGACAAAGCTGGACAAAAAACAGAAGCACCCCAAGGAGAGATTTTAATGAGTCAGCCCTCCCTGTGGGGCTCATACCTTTTACTCACATCTTTTTTTTTTTTTTTTTTGGTTTTTCGAGACAGGGTTTCTCTATGCAGCTTTGCGCCTTTTCTGGAACTCGCTTTGTAGGCCAGGCTGGCCTCGAACTCACAGAGATCCGCCTGCCTCTGCCTCCCGAATGCTGGGATTAAAGGCGTGGGCCACCACCGCCCAGCTTTTACTCACATCTTATTAGCCAGAACTCAGTCACATGACCACACCCAACTACTCTACAGGCTGGGAAAGTAGATAGGTAGCCAGTTAGTCAGATCACCCCGTCAGATGAGACAATTTACACTGAGGCTAAGAGAAAGGGTATTAGAGGTAGTGAGTCGAGTATACACTAGTGTCCTCTCATCATAGGAAGTGTGTTCCAGAACCTCAGTGGATGCTTCAAATCACAAATAGTACCAAACTCTGTCTGCTATGTTTATCCTATACATTCATGCATATGTATATACATACATACATACCTAGAATAAGGTTTCGTTTATAACTAGGCAGAATAAAAGATGGATAACAACATCTAATAATAAAACACAGCAACTCTAAGAGAAGACTGGGATAAAAGTTACTTAAATGTATCTTCTGTTAGTCCCTAAATAGCTCGCTATCCTTTTCACTCAAAAACATGCTTTACAGTTTCTTCCAGGCAGCCTCACGATCCTTGTACACTTATGCCACTGCTAAGTAAAATGAGGGTGACTTGAACATAGACGCTGTGATACCCCATCAGTAACTAACAGGTAGCTAGCATATACAGTGTGGAAACGCTGAACAAAAGGGATTTGGGTCCACCACAGAGCAAAGCAGGACAGGGAGAGATTTCATCATGCCACTCAGAGCAACACACAATTTAAAACTTGCCTACTGCTTATTTCTGGAATTTTCTGCCTAATATTTTTGGACCACAGCTAACAGGAGCTAGCTACAGACCAAGGACTAACACGTGAGTCCTGACTACTAAGGGCTGAGTCCAAGGACAAATCACTTAGGCCTTTGGAATACAAATTTCTCACCCCCCCAAAAAATGCAAATCCCAATACTGTTTATCACCACATAGAGTGAGGGAGGACAAAGGGAGGCACAAAGCATAAAGTCTTAAGATTAATATAGAACACTGTAAACTATTAGTACAGTGTTTCTCAGCCTATGGGTCATGACCCCTCCGGGGTTGAATGACCAATAGTAGCAAAATTACAGTTATGAAGTAGCAATGAAATAATTTTATAGTTGAGGGCCACAAAACCTGAGGAACTGTATCAAAGGGTTACAGCATTAGGGAGACTGAGAACCACTGAATTAGTATCAATTCATTCATTTGTTACAATGTAAAAAGCAAACAGATGCCTGGATGATGTGTGTCATTTCCTCTGAAAAATGAATAGGATATGATGATATAAAAAAAAAAATTCCCTAACTTTCAAAAACAAACCCCAGTTCCCCACATTAAGGAGAGGATTGTTACTATCATAACTATAGGGATCGCCTTTAAGTTTCTAGGGAAAATTTAAGCAACTTTTAAAATCATTTACTTATTAACTTGTTTACTATTGTGTGTACGTGTTCGTGTGCGTGCATGCGTGCGTGCATGCGTGTGTGTGTGTGTGTGTGTGTGTGTGTGTGTGTGTGTGTGTGTGTGTGTATGATGGGAGGGGGGCCATCACATGCTATGTGCATGTCATGGTCCAGGTCAGAGGACAGCTTTGTGGAGTCAGTTATCTCTTTCTGCCCTTAGGTAGGTTCCAGGGATCAAACTCAGGTTGTGAGGTCAGGTGGGGAGGTCAGGTGAGGAGGTCAGGTGGGGAGGTTTGTCACTTTTTTCTGATATGCCATATCTCCTACACTTAGCAATTTTTTTTGGATCAATAATTATTCCAGGAAATTGTAGGCAGATGGTTTGGGCATCTTGAGTAGCACAAGGCTGCTGGGGACTCCTAGCAGCATGAAGTCAGCAAGATGATGATTTCTAGAAGTAAAAAGGGCATTCTGTTCATTTGCCCTGTTCAGATCCAATCCAAGTACAAGCGCACAGGCTGCTGCCCACCTACTGTGTGGCCTCATTTGTCCTGCCCTAGGCAGGGTTTGCCCTAGGCTAGACCAGATAACCTGCAGTGACTGCTCTTTGGGGCCCAGTCAAGGGAGTAGGACATTCTGAACATCTGACAGAGGGGAAGTGCCTGTTGGTACCCATCCCCAGGGGCAGATTGCAGATAACACTGTGGCATAAGGATTCAGAATATCAAGTCTCACTGCATGCTTGAGATGGAAATTGGGAACATAACTGTGGTTGGTACAGCCTCATTCTAAGATTATGTGTTATAATTAATTTGCCTCTTACACCCAGGATCAACTCTTCAAATAATTGGCTCAGCTATTGTGACACAAACTGGCAGTTAAAGAAAACGTCCCTCTAGATAGGTCTCTGAAGGTTATTCAGCTTGTCACTTGGTGATGGAAAATCTTTTTTTTTTTTTAATTTGAAACATTTCAGTTAATTATAGAATAGATTTCATCATGACATTTTCATACACATATAATGCATTAGATCTTATTCATACTATTACCTGCTCTACCTCCCCCACCAATCCTGCTGATCTCCTTCCTCTTCCTAAGTAGTTCCTTCTTCTACTTTCATGTCTGTTTTTGTGAATCTGCGAGTCTAATTGGTGTTATTTACAGAAGCATGGATCATTTCTCAGAGGCTACGTCATTGAAGATGACCAAACCTTCCTCCAGCGATCATTAAGAGCCTGGAGATCATCAGGGATGGGTGGATCCTCTTGAGATCCTCCCCTTAACAGCCCTTAACTGCCTATAAATACATGGGGGAGGTGGGGCCTGGTGAGCCCCTTCCTCCCGCTCCAGGACAGGATGTTGACAGGCCCAGCCTTCTTCTTGTTCAGGTAATCACAGCTGTTTTGAGCTCATGAGTGCAACAGCCTTGTCATGCCTAGAAGACAGAAAGTTCCCAACACTCACCATTCCACCAGCTCTTACACTTTCTCTGCCCCCTTGTCTACTATTCCTTGAGCTTTGGAGGAGGTTGCAGTCGAAAGTTTTCCTCTGTCCCCCCCAGTCCCACAGCCGTTTGAACCCAAGTAAACACACAGAGATGTATATTACTTATAAACTGTATGGCCTAATGGCTCAGGCTTCTTGCTAGCTAGCTCTTTTATCTTAAATTAACCCATTTCCATTAATCTATGTTTTGCCACATGCTCCATGGCTTTACTGGTCTGCTGGCATCTTGCTCCTTGGGCAGCAGGCTGGTATCTCCCCATTCTGCCTTTCTCTTCCTATCTCTCCCCTTGGATTTCCCACCTGCCCCTAAGCTGCCTTGCCATAGGCCAAAACAGCTTTATTTATTAGCCAATCAGAGCAACACATATTCACAGCATACAGAAAGAAATCCCACAACAGGAGGTGATATAGCCATCCCATTTAGGAATGGGCATGTTGAATGCATCTAGATAGCATCTCAGCTTCATTGTTAGGGGAAAGAGGAGTTTTACTGAGCAGGGAGTCTCATATCAGTTGGTTCTCATTGCTCATAATCCCACCAGCACTGTCCAATAAAATGTCCATATTTAAGCCACATAATAGAATGAAATACTTACTGTCCTGGGAATCTTGTTAATCCAGTGTTATCTCTTCTATCAAGGTCACAGCTCAACCAGCCAAGGAAATGACTTGTCCAGACTGGCTATAACTGTAACTATAAAAAGTAGAGAGAAAGAAAAAAAAAGACAAAAATAGAACACAGGTGCTTATTGAGCACTTTGCATAGACTTTATGTAGACACTAATTCTCCCAATGATCTTATAAGGGAACTACTCTAAATAATGGCCACTTTATAGACAAAGGAACGGAGGTTTGGCCATGTGGCACCAAGGCACAACTATAATAAATGACAACCATAGGCCATATTTGAGTCCATTCCGTGTGTAGTATGTGTGTGTGTGTGCTCACATGTGTGCAGGTTTGTATGTGTATGTGTGTCTGTGCATACTCACATGTGTTCAGGTGTATCCCATTGTGTGGATATCAGAGGTCAATGTTGGGTATCACTCTCTGTTGCTCTCTGCCTTTTTAAAAAATTGTGTGTATGTATGTATGTAGGTAGGTAAGTAGGTAGATATTTATTTACTTATTTGAGACAAGGTCTCTCAGTGAAGCTAGAACTCACCAATTCAAGACTTATCACTTGTCATGCCTAGAAGACAGAAAGTTCCCAACACTCACCATTCCACCAGCTCTTACACTTTCTCTGCTCCCTTGTCTACTATTCCTTGAGCCTTGGAGGAGGTTGCCCAGTGAGTCTCAGGAATCCCCCTGCCTCCTCCTCTTCTCTGTTGAGATTACAGGCACATATCACTGTACCTGGCTTCTCTTTTTTAAGTGATCCTGGGAGTTCAAGTTCAGGTCTTCACGCTTGCTTATTACTTACTGCAATCATTTTATCAGCTCAGCTGTCTCCGCAGACCCCTGGATATCACTCTTTTTAAAAAGTATATTTCATTTTTTTTTTCGAGACAGGGTTTCTCTGTGTAGCTTTGCGCCTTTCCTTGAACTCACTTGGTAGCCCAGGCTGGCCTCGAACTCACAGACATCCGCCTGCCTCTGCCTCCCGAGTGCTGAGATTAAAGGCATGTGCCACCACCACCCGACTTCATTTTTAAACTAATATTTTTATTAATTCTTTGAAAACTGTGTACATGTATACACCATATTTTACTCTATTTACCCCTGCCCCTCCCCTTAACTTCATGTGCTCTCTCTGGATTTGGTTATAACCCACTAAGTCTAATTTCCACTACCCATGTACTGATGAGGGTAAGGCCATCCACTGGAGTATGGTCGCTCTGCCAGGGGCCACAGCCTTGCAGAAAACTGATTCTCCCTCTGCCAGAAGCTATCAACTGTCAGCAGTTCTCTAACTGGGGGTAGGGACCTGTGAGTCCCTCCTCCTCCAGGCTGGAATGCTGACTGGCTTGATCCTGTGCAGATCTTGTGTAAGCAACCACAGCTGCCACCGCGAGTCCTCATTCAGAAGTCCTGGCATGTCCAGAAGACGTTGCTCCTCTGAAGTGTTCCCTGACCCCTGGTTCTTCCACTCTTGCCACCCCATCTTTCTCAATGGTCCCTGTGCTTTAAGGGGAGGGAACATGATATTGATGTCCAATTTGTGACCGGAGCTCACTCTTCATCCTCTATGTTCAGCAAGTGTAGAAAACATTGATTTGTTCCCTGTGTCGTTAACGATCTCCCAGCAGGGCTTACTTCTGCTTCCCCAGCCAGAGAACAAGAGCTCTCTCTGCCTCGACCTGGCGAGTTTCTGATCTGTGGGGGCAGTGGTATATTTAGTAATCCTTAAAATATAATCAGCTGTTGCTCTCCTCTGACTTTGAAAGCTGTCTGGACTTCCCTGGTTTCTTGGCTGTGTGAAGTGCCTAAAGACACGGACAGGGTCCTTCCCACTGAAATGTGTGAACTAGTAAACTCCAGCCTTTCAGCCAAGTTTATGTTGCTTGGCTCTAGATTAGACAGCGCTCTCTCTCTCTCTCTCTCTCTCTCTCTCTCTCTCTCTCTCTCTCTCTCTCCCCTCCCCCGTGTGTGTGTGTGTGTGTGTGTGTGTGTGTGTGTGTGTGTGTGTGTTTCACTTCTGTGTATCTTTGGTCGATGTCAGATATCTTCCTCAATTGTTCCCTGCCCTATTTGTTGAGACAGGGCCTCTCACTGAATCTGGAGATCACCAATTCAGCTAGATTGGCTATCCAGCAACCCCCAGGGACCCTCCACTTCTCTCACCCTGGGATTACAGATGTGAGTCATTGTGTCTGGCTTTGTACATGGGTGCTGGGGATTGAACTTGGGTCCTTATGCTTGTGCAGCAAGGTCTCCGCTGACTAAGCCAGCGCTGTTAGCGCTAAGTTAGACACTCTTAGTAACTGCAGGTGACACTTGTTTAATATTCAATCTATGTGTGTTTCACAAGTACCAAGGTGACCTAACAAAGGGACATCTCACTGTAATTTTATGCTTGAGACAACTAAGTTCTAGAGTGCTTTGACTCACGGGGCCAAGGTCACACTGTGACCTGTAGTGATAGAGCTAGGTCTAAAAGCCGGTGAGCTCAGCAGAGGTCAGGCCCAAAGTCTTAGGTAAATGCCTGGCCATAGGCACTCTGCAGAGAAGTGTGCAGACTGTAACACTATACCCATGCAGCCCAAGTACCTTTTCCTTCCTCTTCCAGCATCCTCTGCCGGTCTGTGTCCATAGCCACGTTCATCCCAGCTTCAAACATCCCGCTTCCTTTCACTGTCCTTGCACTCTCCCATCAAATACACTAATGCGCTTGGATCAGTGCAGAGGGTGTGGTAGTGAGATCCCATAGCTCTGGGGCAAATCTCAGTTTGAGCACTTAGTGATGTCACCGTCGTCTGTGACTTTACCTCACCTTCTTCCACCATGACACAGGGCTCGTTTTGTTGGTTGTTTGTTTTTGAAAGGCATGTTAGCATCTCATAGTCATGAGATTTTATATGCAAAGCTCTTCCCATTTTCCTGAAAAGACTTCCATAGCAAGGAGCCATTGCTGTAAAGGACATCACTTTGTAGCCAATCAACCAACAGTGACTGAATGACACACTAGTGTCATGCTAAGAGAGGAACATGGAAGAGCAAGCTGTGCGTTTGCTAAGACTTTCTAAGTAGCTGGGTAACTTAGTTAGTAGGGAAAACGTAAAAAGGAGTGCATGGCACCAGCTGGGTAACTTAGTTAGTAGGGAAAATGTAAAGAGGAGCGCATGGCACTAGCTGATAGAGGCCAAGAGGAAAGATGACAATAACTACTGTTGGATTTCAGAGGAAGGAGGAACCAGTGCTCAGGCAGGACTCCGAGAGGAAGTTGGAGGACAGACAAGATTTATATCAGCTCTGGGGGAGGGGAGGATTTCTAAACAGGAAAAGCATCGAATGGAAGAGGAAAGTGTGGGACTTAAAAGCAGTGTTCATGGTTACACTACACAACCAACCCTCGAAGGGGCTTACAGAGAGACAGGGGGCACATTTGGGGTGCCAGGAAGACACAAAGGCACAAAAGGAAGTGAAGGCTGTGAGGAGAGCGGGTGCTAAGGATATGGTTTAGCGGTGAAGCATTGCTTAGTGAGCAGGAGGCTCTCAATCGCACCCCCAGCACAATCAGGAAAAGAAAAAACAGAGCAACAACACGTGTAACTGGGAAACAGGCAGAAAAGGCGCAATTTCCCCAACTCTATGAATTAATATTGCAAGCAGCCATAACACCAAGGGTCCTCAGTTCCCTCCTAGATTCTGAATCCCAAGACGCTGCTGTTCCAGGAAAGCAGTGTTTACACTTTATCCATTTTGCTTGGATGTTGTGTATCCTGAGATATTAGCTGGAACAGGAGGGCTGATTCTCAAGACACCTGCAGGGAGGAAGCATGGCCTCTTAAAGGTGTCTGCCTAGTCCTTCCATTTTTTGGCTTGAAGACAGACATCCCCACCCAACACACCACACACACACACACACACACACACACACACACACACACCTGTACTGTCCTAAAAGTCATCTGCTGGTGGAAGAAAGGGCTGCTCTTGCTCCTAACCAACCTTTCTATGACCCATGGTTTCAGAGGCCACTGACTTTTCTCATGACTCCCTAAACCAGTGGTTCAACAAGAATGTTCTAGACAAGCAGGGCCTCAGGCCTGAGGAAATACTCATGTCGGGAACTGGGGGAGGACTAGAATTGAATGTAGAACACATTGTGAACGAATCTCCAGTTCCAAAAGTTTGCAACGAAACTCGATTGCAACCCCTCCCGGGCGCTTAGGCAGCCAGCCCTCATGTCTTATTTCTCAATCCACCTTCTGCTGCTCCACCAGCTCTTAATCCTGCTCAAACATTCAAGCCCGGTCTTTGGATCTTCAACCTTACCCGGGAATCTCCTAGTCAGTTAATGGTGTGTTACACACACCGCTGGGGAAAATGGACAACCATGGATCACAGTTAACGTTCTTTGTTTATCATGAGGTCCCAGAGACAAGCTCTGGTGAGTTTACTGTCGGGTTGATGACTATAGGGGACTTTTAGGGCAGAAGTCTCAGCTTCTGTAGCCCCTATAGGCTAAGTTCAGCCACTGTCCTAATTCACCAGTTAAAGAGACACAGTAATGAAAAGCAGAAAGGGGCAGTTTTATCAGTTTTCAGAATAGGAACAGATAAAGAGGTCCTGGTGACTCCAAGTTCATTTTTAAGCTACTGGTGTGCGATTTGGGTTTAACTACAAGAGTTGGGACAAAGAGCAAAGGAATGCATAACTGAACAGTCCTGGTTAAAAGGTGACCAAAGTTCATTGTCTCAGCTCAGCCCTAGTTAAGAAGTTATTAAGATATCAATGGGAGAGGGGACCACCCCGTTCCTACAAGATGACCTGCTCCAGAGTGCAGCCTCGCCACCATAGATAGCTATCAGCAGGGCAGGAGTGGGCTCTGTCCTTGGAGGTTTGACTGTTCCTGGAAACCTAGGTGCCTGCAGGTTTAGGACAATGACTTATCTCTGCCTCCTGCTTTGAAGGGGGAGGAGCTAGTTTAGGTAGAGAGACATCGATTAGATAATGCAGAGTCAAGCAAGAGTCTGTGACAGACAGATACAACCTGAAGGCAGCGATGTCAAGCCTTCATCTTGTTTTTCCTTACCCTGTGTGCCCTTGAAAGGAGGCAATGTTTTTTGTCAAAGGCGGTTTCTAAATAATAGGAGTCCAAATCCCACCCCACCTCACCCCCCCACGCCCCCACCCCACCCTCTTTACCTGCTGCATGAACCCATCAGGCTGATTGGTTGTATTGAGCTTTGGTTATAGCTCCTGTAAAATGGGGTCACAATCAATTTCATATAGGATTGTTCTGAGTACAATTCCATAGAGTTGGAATTTTACATACATTACCTATGTAAAGTACTCAGTGGGTCTAGTAACTCTCGCAGCATGCTCAATGAAGGGCAGTTGTTTCCTCATTGACCCTTTGCTCGTCATGGAAACACCCCTGGGAATCCTGCCTCCTTCTTCCTAAGGCTCTTTGGCAGCAGGCTTTAAGACGAATTTGAAAGGATTTAAAATAAAAACCACCTGGACACTCTTAGCTTGCATCACCAACTTTGAAGCATGTGTGCAAAAGCAGGAAGACAGACACGTTCTGGGAGAGTACTGCTTTGTGTAGACCGTTCATGCCCTCCTCCAGCATCCACTGCCCCATTTCCTTATGCAGCGCCTTTCTGGGAGGGTGGGTATCTCTACAGATGGAAAACAGTTTCTCTGTGGGGCTTGCTCTAAGCTAGAAATTCCAAAACAGAAAAGACCCCAGCAGGGCACTGACTCCACACTGGCAAATAAGGCTACCATCCGGGCGCCAACCACAGTACTGCAGTGTGCTTTTAATTATGGAGTCCTGACTTCAAGGGATAGCTTCTCGCCCTCTGCAGAAGGCCTGCAGGGCATTGACATGGTTCATCTGCAGAATGCAGGTGCCCGGAGTCAAAGGGAACCTTCTCCGTCTGGGTGATATTGTCAACCCCAGCAGCCACCAGTTCCCCCTTGGTACGTCTATACTTTGGTAACTTGGGTCAGGAGGACAATGGGTCACCTAGCCAGCAAGCACTCAAGGGGAGAATTATGAAAATCAAGTCAGATGATAGCCTTCCCTTATGCAATTGAGAATGATGTATGAATTGCTAAGTTTTTGTGACATTTGAAAAATGGCACCTGTCTAAGGAAGAAAATTGTGTCCATGGCTAAAATAATTGAAATAAAGAGTCTTTTATTAGAAGGGAATCTAAATTGCTTTTAAAGATGATGTCCTGCTCTTTCTAGCCTATCTATAATCTAAAGCATCAACAGTTAAAGGCATAAGAAGAGCTTTAATTGGGTTGTGTGAAGATCCAGCCACCAACAAGGGCATTCAGAAAGGATTGAGGTATTCTTCTAGCCAGTGTGTCTGTGGTAATATTCCAGGGGCTACATTGGTAGAGCTTTGCTGGTGATCCCAAAAATCACAAAGACAGCCAATAGCAGGTGATTAAAATATATTATCACCGCGCTGAGAAGATGGCTCAGTCCATACAGTGTTGCACATTCAGGAGGACCTGAATTTGGATCTCTTGCCTCTGTGTAAAAGCTAGTTGCATTTCTGTAATCTTAGTGCTGGGAAAATAAACAGGGTGATCCCTGAGGCTTGCCAGTGGGTCAGTCTAGCCAATCAGTGAGCCCTAGATTCAAGACCAGGCACTGTCTCAAAAAAAAATAAAGATGGAGAGCGGTTGAGAAAGATATCTGACATCAACTTCTGTCACACATACACACACACACACACACACACACACACACACACACACACACACAAAATAAATATATCACTGTAGACTGTGAAGTAGGTTGGAATGGTCTGATAGCCCTGGAGGCTTCTTGCCTTGTGTCTCTCTCTTACCCAGCACTTAGACAACGGGAGCCACTGGGCGTGATAGGAAACGCTGATTGGAAATGGTCTAATTTCTGGTCTGTGCCTTTTCTGTCTGACATCATGGTCCAGTGCTGGATCATTCACATCCACTTCTGATCTGTCTGTTATGGAGAGACTAAGGACTGTGTGTGTGTGTGTGTGTGTGTGTGTGTGTGTGTGTGTGTGTGTGTGTGTGTGTGTCTGTGTGTGTGTCTGTGTGTGTGTGTCACTGTGTGTCTCTCTGTGTGTGTGTTGTCTGTGTGTGTATATCTGTGTGTGTCTATGTGTGTCTGTATGTCTGTGTGTGTCTGTGTGTGTGTCTGTGTGTATGTGTGTCTGTATGTCTGTGTGTGTGTATCTGTGTGTGTCTATGTGTCTGTATGTCTGTGTGTGTCTGTGTTTCCCTTTTATTTATTTATGTCTGACCATGGGGCTTACACACTTAAAAAACAAAGACATTAAGGTGGAACTGGCTACACATTGTGGGAGGAAAAAAATCACACTTGCCTCATCTTGGAGCTGTTAAATTATACCAGATTTATGTAGCTCTAAAACAAGCCATTTCCTAATTTAAGACACATTTCTCTCTTTAAAGAATTATCCCTCTACTTACTTGTGTATCTCACTTCCTCATGCATTTACTCATTCATTTGCTCACTTGTTGAACAGGTTTATTCAAATGTATTATATGACTCTTAGAGCCTTGTGCAGGCTAAGTGGGCACTCAGCCACTGAGCTATGCCTTTAAGGTAAATATACTAATAGTTTAAAAACCTTAAAACCTAGGGAAGCAAAGAGAACTGATGCTCCCAGCTGCCAATTCTCCATAAACTCTTGGCCCATAAATCCTGATCACTCTTAACATTTTCCTCATTGATTAGCATGTGCCCCCTTGAAAACTTGGCTGGAAGACTGCATCCATGCATCCTCTCCATCCCCAGTCTCCTCCTGAAAGACTGCATCCATGCATCCTCTCCATCCCCAGTCTCCTCCTGAAAGACTGCATCCATGCATCCTCTCCATCCCCAGTCTCCTCCTGGAAGACTGCATCCATGTGATCTCTCCATCCCCAGTCTCCTCCTGGAAGACTGCATCCATGTGATCTCTCCATCCCCAGTCTCCTCCTGGAAGACTGCATCCATGTGTCCTCTCCATCCCCAGTCTCCTCCTAGAAGACTGCATCCATGCATCCTCTCCATCCCCAGTCTCCTCCTGTTTCAGTAGCTTTCTCTATCAACTGTCCTCTCCTTTCATCTTCAAAGCCTCTCTCCGTGGGTTTCCTCTGAGTCTGTATTCAAACTCACATCTTCCCACTGAGCCTGAAACAAGCATCCTCTTAACTCGGTGCATTCTCCAAGATGAGACACTATTCAATTTTAGATGTGAAATGTCCCTCACCAGCTCCTGTGGTTCCCCAGCTGGGAGGTTATGGAGCCTTTAGGAGGTGGAGCCTAGCTGGAAGAAGTGGGTTACTGGGGGGTGGGGGGCATTTAGCAAGGTTCCAGCTCCACCCACCCAGATCCAGCTTCACTTCTCAGCCTGCTGATCCTATGACATGTAACAGTTCCCAAGACCATAGACAGAGGGACCTAAGTTGCCACACCCACCCCAGCGTGAAACTGTGAGCTAAGATAAACTGTAGCTTCCCAGAAGTCCTCTGTGTCAGGTGTTTTGTCCCGGGGATGAGAAATGTAAGTGTAATAAGCATACTCCTTCCCTCCCTGTCAGACATCAGCGGGCTTCCTTCCCAGGGCCCCGCACGCTCACCAACCCACTCCTCATGCCCTCACCCTCTTGGTTTCTGTCCCTGCTTCCCTTAGCTCACCAAGATCCACTTGGTTATCACAGTCATGCCGATTTGCCCACCTCAACGTTTCTGGGTTTCTTGAGTGGAAGTGCTCCACCTCCCCTCCTCATCCCCAGTATCTGGCCTCCCCCTCCCCTCCCCCTCCTCTTCTCATCCCCAGTGTCCAGCCTCCCCCTCCCCTCGCCCTCCCCTCCTCATCCCCAGGGCCTGGCCTCCTGTGTCATTATACCCTTCTTCCTCCTTCTTCTCTGAGCCCTTTGAGCTCCAATATTGGTCCCTTTGGCTCTCCATTCCACCGAAGGGTAAATACAAAGATCAGTTCTCATCTTATTCTCCCCTCTCTCTACTCTCCTGAAATCTCAGTGTTTGAATTTCATTATATTCTTGGTCTAGTTTATCCATGATTGACAAATACAAGCGAGGTCACATTCTGTTTGGCCAACGGGATGCTAAGTAAACAAATCAACAAGGTAAAGCTGTCAGGAAGAGACTTTCTGACACAGTGACATCATTGCTGAAACCCAAATGCTGAAAAATAACAACCCCTGGTCTGTGGGGGGGAGTTTGCACGTATGTGTTTGCACGTGTGTCGCAGCCAGAGGACAACTTTGTTGTCCCTCAGGTGCCATCGATCTTTTTATGAAAGTCCTCCAAGTATGCTAGGCTGACTTGGCAGTGAATCCCAGGGATTTGCCCGTCTCCGTCCCCTCAAGAGCAGGTTTACAAGCCTCTGCCGCCGCCATGCCTACCTCTTCTAAACATGGAGTCCAGGATCAGAGTCAGACCGCCATGCTTGCCGCTTTACTGACCAAGCTCTTCCCTCAGCTCCCAAGCAAAGTTCTAAGGGGAAAAAAAGCACAAGGCAGGGTACAAAAAAAGGGTAAAAATAAAAGAGAAAGAAGAGCCAGTACAGAAGTCCTGGAACAAAACAAAGGAGGCCTGCTGCAAGAAGAGAGAGAAGACGCCTGGCTGAAGTGCCCTGAGCATAGGAGAAGGGAGAGGTCCACAAGGCAGATCCTCCAGGAGGGAGTGAGCCCCCGACCCCATCACCTGGCGCCTTCTGCCTATGGTGGCATTATTCATATCACGTCTTCCTCCTCCTCTACTCCAGATACCCTGAACGAGAATGAGTCGGTCTACGTTGTTTTCTAGCCTGTCAAGCACTAAATCAACACCGTGTTAAATGTGTTACATTTCAGTGAAAGGCACAGAATCAAGCAGAAAGGCTGTGTGTGAAGATGGAAATTTTCCCAAGTTAAAGCCAGCCTTGGAGTCACTAAGACAATGCCAGAAATAACAGCACAAAGAATGATCAGTAACATTTGGTTACAATAGCTAAGGCGAGCGGCCCTTGTTTCCCTGCCCCCACGCAAGTCTGGGAGTTCAGTATCTTCTAAAGCTAGTCATCTGGGACAGGATTTTAGGGTGTGTGCGTGTTTGTTACCTCCCCGGGGCCAGCTGTGGCTGGAGGAAAATTCTTAACATCAACTAAGGTCAGATTGAATTAACTCAAAGACTTTCTTGGGGAAATAGTCTCCGTGTTGCGAAGTCAGTGACGCCACTAATTAAAGAAATGTTTCTCTGCGCTGCTGTGATCTGTCACAAGAAGTGTTGACTCTTGATGACATGCACATGACTAGCATCTTATTCCATGCATTCCAAAGGAAGAAATTCACAGATGTGAGTGGCTGCTTCTCATGCCCGTCGCTTCTGAGACAAGATGCTGTGAGTTCCCTGCAGGTTAGGGTGTAGTCTGGAGATGGAGAGCCTGGGCTCAAACGTCAGCTTGATAGCTTCTATAGCCTAGAAGACATGGAATGCCACCCACACACACACTGAGCCTTAACATCTATGCTAGTCATCGCCTTGGCACTGTAGCAGATGCTGGAGATAGTCAACTTACAAAGCCGAAAGGTTTATTTGGGTTCACAGTCTGGGATATTCTGGTCCATGATGGCTGACCCTACTGATTCAGGGTAACAGCAAAGCAGATCATCATGACAAAAGCTTCTGATAGAGCAATACCACTCACATCATGACCAGGAATCAAAAGAGCAAAAGGACTGATTAGGGTATCACAACCCACTTCAAGGGCATTCCCTCCACCCAGTCCCCCATAACCTAAAGATTTCCCATGAGGCTCTACCTTTTAAAGGTTCTGCTGTCCCCCAACAGCACCATGCTGGTTACCATGTCTGTATCACACAGGCCTTGAGGGAACTCTCCAGATCCAAACTATAACAGGATCCTTATCACATAAGACTAATTTATAAACATGTAATGGAGTTGTTTTGTAAGCCACTAAGCCTGACAAACTTACTTACTTAGTAAGTTCAAAGCTTTGAAAAATCTCAACAATATTAGTTCTTACCTTAATTATGCAGAGCCGCAAGAACAAAATATTCCCAGAGTTTCTTTTGATTAAGTCTGGTTCTAGACATGAGCTCCTAGGGCCTGTGCTGTATTTCCCAACTTGCGGGGTGGGTGGAAAGGGGATAAAAACACAGCGGAGATTCAGCTTGGCATCATGGACTAATTCCCACATGAACTAAATTGCTGTGTAGTAAGCTACACGTACAAAGTGATGTTTTACCAAATGCGAGCAGAAAAATCTCCCATTTTCCCTGGCTCATTTTATCCCTAGAACATGGTGATAGTTTCTCAGACTCCCCCAGGCCAAGGTCAACAACCTCATTGTCTGGGCATCCACAGCAGACATGGCTTTATTGAGTTCATCAATTTGAAAAGCAAAAAGTGATTATATCAGCATCCAAGACATCCATGGCATGTTTTGAACTGTATTCATTTGATTAAAAAAAAAAAAATTCAACAAGTGCTGAGCATGAGCACATTTCCATTCCTAAGAGCCAACAAACAGCCACGCTTCAGAGGAGTTTGAACATCTATTGCAAATGTCATAGTGACATTTCAGTGATCGAATCAATTGTTTGTCTTCTCACTCTCTTTCCTTGCCCTCATCAGCCTGGTAGGCACCTTCCCTGTGGCTCCACCACCTCCTCTCTTCACATCCTTTACTGCCCATCACAGAATTTTGAGCTACCTCACCTGTGCTCCCAACTCCTCCTGGCTTCATCCTCTGGTTCTCGTCTTTAGTCTTTTGCCAGGTTAGATATGTTATTTGTCTTCTAAGATATAGAAAACTTTAGTGGCTCCTGATGACCCACGTCAGGACCAAATGCCTGAACAGAAAAACCTTTGTTAATAGAATCATATGCTCACATAAGTTGGTAAGTAGATTTGAAAGTATTATTTTTGAATTTGCATGTATTCATTTATTATGTACATGCCTGTGTGTTTGCATACAAGCATGCCTGTGCACATGCATATGCATACCACAGCACCTGTGTGGAGGTTAGAAGACAACTTGTAGGAGTTGGTTCTCTCCTTACACTGTGTGGGTCCCAGGGATTGAACTCAAGTCCTCATGATTGGCAGCAAGTCTCTTTACCCTCTGAGCCTTCTCACCTGTCTGAGAGCAGGGTTTCAACAGCATAAGTGCATTAATATTTGTTTATTACAAGGCTATGGTATGGGAACCATATTTGGTTGCACAATAGCAAGAAAATTCTGGATCTCTCTCTGAAGTTGCTGCCATTCAGTGAGGATGGACAGGCACATGCCTGAATATTTGCAAAGGCCAATGTAGTTTTTCATGTTGACACTTGTTGATGTAGACAATAAATTACCAAAGAGATGCTTACAAAAATCTCACAGGAGATAGCAGAAGCAACTCTGGTCCTTTTTCTGAATCAAGGCATGCCAAGACCAGCAATGTAGGATTCAACACTGAGTGCTGCTACTGCTCTGTGTCTGTGTCTGTGTGGAAATGGAAAATACAGCATCTTCTATGGTTTTAACCCTCTTTCATTGTGTGTTGGGGGAGAGATTGAAGAAGGCTAAATCCAACTTTTCTAGAGTCCCCTAGACTTACCATAAACCACAGACATTAATCTGCTCAGACTTTCCCAACTCTGGTACACTGGTTTCTAGTAGGTAGACACTGGAATCCACCTCCTCACATTTAGATCCAGACTGACAATTTCAGGCATGTGACATGTGGGCCATGAGGAGACCTCTGTGTCCCCTGTTTAGCTGGGGACAGTCAGTGACAGTGTGGAGGAACAGGTGTACAGAAGAGCACATGGTCAGTGCTGTTATTTCTGGCGTCATCACTGTCTTCTGGCACGTAACAAGCCTCCACTTCCACCCCCTGTTTACTGTTCTCCAAGCGTGTGGCACACGCTCATCTCTGCTCTCTGTCCTGAAGGTGCCAAAGCCTGGCATGCTAAGGGCTAATGCAGTCCTTCCTTTCCAATGACTAGAGGTTTTCCTATCCATCCTTAGAGGCATCCTGACATAAAGGCTGTTGATGAGGGCTGACACAGCCCATAGTGATCTCTTCTGAGGTTCTGAGGCTCATCAGCATTTCTGAAACCTCACAAGCTTCCTCATGCCGGCACTCACTTTGTGTGTGATCATTTGTCTAACATCAACCTCCTTCTTCTCTGTGCTACAGGGTCCATGAAGGAGGGCCATGATTCTGCTGTTGACTGTTTCATTTCCAACACAGTACAGGGATGAATGCAGTCTAGAGAAACAGACAGAGTGAGTGAATGGGTTATTGACTGAGTGAGTGAATGGGTAAATGACTGTCTAACTTGGTTGCCTGGCTGTCTCACATAATTTAGCATATACCCTACTTTATCAATTCTTCCTATATGACAAATATAGGAAGTCCATGCTGATTTTTAACTAATTAAACTGTTTACTACCTAGCGAGAAAGCTGGTAAATGAACAGGGAGAGAAATGATGAGTGAAAGACACAACCAAATCACAACTGGATTGTGTTCCCATGGTAAAATACCACTATAAAGTCATCCGGGAGTCACCAGAGCTTGTAGAGTGACTGACCTGAGAGAAATGAAACATGTCCAGTGACTAAAAGTTATATCATGTGACTTGGGGAACCAAATTAAGTAAACAAACCTGTGATAATTATACAGAAGAACCTGAAATGCTTTCTAGGGTAAGGAAACAACAGTTTCTTCTCTCCCAGGACTCTCCAGCATGCCCTGACGTGCTGACAAGATGGTAGAAGTAGAGAAAAGGATTCTGGGAAAATACCAAATCTCAACTTACTGGTTGCAGCTCAGCTTTCCACTCATCAGCAAGGATCCTTGTACTCAGGGTAGGGCCTAGAAAGTTCCACTGAGTATATTCTTCCAGCTCTTGGATATCAGGGACTTGTGCTTCTTCATTTTCTGGCTGTCCCCAGGCATATTGAGTCAGTTGGAAGCAAACAGGGTTACATTCTTTGTTCTTTTTTATCCCACCTCAAAGTTATGGGGTCCCAAAGTTATTGACTCCTCATCTACCTCACCATTTGGTGGTGAGTCCAGAGCTCAGACAGAGAAGGCCAACACTAAGAGGGAGTGTGTACATAATGCTCGGGCTGTTTTATGGCCTTGTTTTCAGCCAGATGAAGGTGAGGAAGTGGCCTCTGACCCTGGTCAGGGCTGGCTTCTTCCTGGAAGTCTGGAATAATGCATAAGGAAATGAAGGATCAGTTGCTGGCTTTAACTGGATAAGAAGGAAGGACCAAACAAATGCACAATCGCCCCTCTCTCAGGGGAGGTGGCGAGAGTTCCTGAAGTGACCCATGCTGCATAATCAAGTGAGCTGTATTGGCTGCTTTGTCTGAGAGAACGTACGAAGTCTCCCAGCCCAGCTCCTAGAACGAACTTTTCTCAGGTAGGAAGCAGTTCAAATTCGAACCTCTACAGAACCCCGCCTGGCAGATTTGTAGACAGTGTTGCCCGGGAGACACCTTAAACTTTATGACTACATATTTAAGCATTTATGAGACTTGAACTGTGTTGCATTAAAATGGGGGAGGGGGAAAAGGCAAGGGGAAAAACATCCCAAGACTTGCAGCAAGAGTAATTAGCCCCAAACGTTTCATAAAGAGTTTGATAGCATTCTGGTTTGAAACTCCTTTCCCGGGGCCGTTAGAGAGAACGAGAAGAAAGGAATGCGTTAAAACTTCACTATAGCTTTTTGAAAAACTGCAGGACCAAACCAAGCAGCTGGATTCGTGTTTATAAGGAGATTCAGTCTCAGCCTAAGGTAACAGATGAGAATTTTACTGGGGAGAAAATATTCAAGACATGCACTTGACTGTTTTCATCATACCCATCAAAGAAATTCCTTTCTTTATCCTATTGATAAGGTTGCTGTTAGTCCGGTTGGCTGAGTGCCTCCTAGCCTCCCTCCAGGGAGTTTGTCTGTTTCCAGTCAGTCTGTTTCCTAGTTGCACCTCAGATACCCTCGGTGGTACAAGCTTTGAAGGCCAAGGTACCTGACAAGATGCGGGAGTCAAACCTGTGTTAATCCTGCTCTAGTGATGCTATGTAAGCATGGCTCAGCTTGACCACTCGAACCTCTCCAGGGCAAGGGCCATACCAACAGCATCACTAGTATTTGGTTTCTAATGAAAATTATTTGCTCTAAAGTTACAAAAGGACATATTTGATTTGGGTTTATTTTTCAGCCAAAGTTATATCTGAATTTTGTGTTGTGTCCCAAACCTTTGCTATATGAAAGAGCATAAAGATAATATACACAAGTCATGCTTTTAGAACGGCTAAACAGCAGTTTAAAATTCATTATCCATATGTATATGTATATATATATATGTATATATTCATTCCATGCATCCTTATAGAATCAGAGATTTTATCATATAAACAACCACACATATTGTTTCTCTTAAAGAAAAGTAAAACAAAATACATTTTTTAAAGTTATTTTGGGGTTTACATGTGTGCAGAAGCCAGAGGAGGATGCCAAGCATCTTCTTCTACCAACCTATCATATTCCATTGAGACAGGGTTTCTCACTGAACCTGGAACTCATTGGTTTTTGCTGAGGCTGGTGGCCAGCAGACCCCTGGTGATCCCCCTGTCTCCACCTCACTTCAGGTCTGGGGATGCAGAGGCTTGCAACCATGCCCAGCCTTTTTGCCTGGGTGCTGGAGATCCAGGTCCTTAAGCTTGTGCAGTGAATGCTCCTACTCACCGAGCTGTCTCCCCAGCCCCCACATGTCCTTGCCATCCAGAAAGAAGACTTTCTGAGTTTCCATGAAATTCAGATTATTAAAAAGTAGTGCTAAATGACTAGTTTATGGTTTATACTTTTCCTGGGTATCTTGATTGAAGGACACACAAGCTACAATGTGCTGTCACTGTTCTAATCCAGGCAGCCTCTGGGCCATGGAGGCTTCTCCCTTGATGAAGCTCTAGTTGGTGGTCCCTGGCAGATCCATTCAAGATGGACTCTTGGGAGAAGGCTTCCTTTGCTCCTCATGTTCATCTTCCATGGCTCTACTTCCTGCTCCCCATGAAAGCATAGGGGCCTCCATGGCAGGGTCCTACTAGCGAAGCCAAGACATTTCAGGCATGAAGGGGCAGCTCTTTATTGCCTCTAATGAGCCTTCTCCAGTTTCATTTGCAGCTGAATCAGAAACTTTCTGACTCATTTACCCTGCCACAGAGCAGTCCTCGGAGTGAGTGGCCAACCACAGTAGGACAGGCTTCTCTCTAACATGAAGGCTGCTATGAAAGCTTACCCACCTGGAGCAGTGGTCCCAGTGCTTGCTGGGATCTGGGCGTCAGCCTCTGCCTCTGCAACCTCCCCAGAAGCACCTAGACAAAGAGCCCATGGCACTCCTGACCTACCCTTTCTTATGATCCTTAGGAGGCTCTGGCCACCTTCCTCCTAAATAACACAAATCTAATTAGGATTCTAGGTACCTGAGCTTATAAGCAGCAGAAAAGCTCCTCTGGTTAGCCCGTCCAGCATCTTCTACCTGACACTCCGCCCGGTCCTTTGCTTCATGGCTTATCTTATTTTCCATCTTTCTCCTAAGTTCCTTGGGATCCTCCCGTCCTGCTTTCTTACTTTATCATGGAGTAGATGATTGATCCCAGCCTGGCCTTTGAGCAGCTGTATGCTTACTGGCATGCCCAACCACCTTGGCCCACAGTTCACAGAAAGTTTGCAGGAGAAAACTAAAAGGCACTTCCAAGCTGGAACCTTCCAGAAGACTGAGGATAGGGTAGAAGGTCAGTGTGGTAGTCAGAGTCTTTGTGCTGTGATAAATGTCTGTGAGAAACAATTTCAAAGGAGGGAAGATTTCTTCATGGTCATGGTTTCAGAGGTATCGGTGTGTAGTTGGCTGGCTTCAGTATTTCTGGAACACAGGTGAAGCAGAGCATCATGGCAGAGGGTGTGAGGGCAGAAGTGCTCTCTTCACAGTAGCCAGGAAACAGGGAGAGGAAGAGTGCATGCTAGTTGAGTCCTCTTTCCTCCTGCTTTGTTTACTCTTAGACCTTAGCCTCTGAGGTGGTACTACCCACTTCCGGGGAAAACGTTCCTCTCTTCCTTATCAGTCTCTGGAATGGCCAAGGAGGATGTGCGCTTTGGGACTACATCTCATGTCTCTCCACCCAAACAAGTTGACCGTGAAGATTATCCATCACAATTAGCTGACTTCAAGGATCCAAGTAAGACCTATCATGACGTTGTTATTCTCTTGAGGTAGCAACCAGATCCCTCCCCTTCTCAGCATCCCTACACCACCATGACCTAGGTCATCCTCTGTCTCATCCTCAGTTCTTTTAAAATCCACCAGGTAAGATGGGGCTGTTCCTGTTCTGGACTCACACCATATATGTTGGCAAAGAGAAATACTTCCAGGCCAACAAATGGACATGATACGGAAGTCTAATTTTAACACAAGCTCATGCATTTCTTCAAATACAACAAAAATAATGGCATACATGGTATCAAATTAAATTCAAGAATTCCTGTGTTTTGAATATGAAATTAATACTTCTCATGGAAGTGAGTGAGGGAAGAACCCACATTCTTGCCCGTTCCCACTACAGCACAGGTCATACTCTTAAATAGAAGGAGAGAGGGCTGGAGAGATGGCTCAGCATCCAAGAGTGCTTGCTGCTCTCACAGAGACTTAAGTTTGATTCCCAGCATGCATTTTAGGCAGGTCATGACCACCTATAGTTCCAGCTGTGGGGAATCTGACACCACACCTTTTTCTGACTTCTCCAGACACTTGCACATACGTGACAGACAGACAGACAGACAGACAGACAGACACACACACACACACACACACACACACACACACACATACAATTAACCAAAAAAAGAAAGAGAAAATGAAAGGAAGACAAGGAAGGAAGGAAGGAAGGAAGGAAGGAAGGAAGGAAGGAAGGAAAGAAGGAAAGAAGGAAAGAAGGAAAGAAAGAAGAAAGGAAGACCAAGAGGACAGTCTGGCTGCCCACCACTGAGAGGAGTCAACCCACGACCTTGACCTCATTTGACACTGCTCTGAGTCCCCCAGGGAAGCAAGGCCACAAGATGAACTTCCCTTCCTCCAAACACACATGGACTGCTGTGGCAGTCCTCATTCTAACTCGTAAGCCCAAATGGCTCTGAGTGGACAGGACAGGATATCAGCACATGTTTAGTTGTGTTCTCATATTTATTTCCATCAAAGTGCTATTTGAAACTAGTGCCTTGACAAGCCTCCCAAGTATGTGTATCGCTTCACCATTTACAAAATACTTTAACTGTCAGGGTGCAGAACCCTATTTTTTTTAACTGAAGTGATGATCTGGGAAAACCTTCTGGCTGCCAGAAATCCAATTTAGCACGGGCGGTATACCGGCCTTCCTTCTGAGACATTTCGAAGTTGTCGGAGGGAGGGTCTCGGGACTGAGGCATTGGTCTTTCCTGTTGTTGTTGGCTCCATAATGTAATTCCAGGGTTTTGTTCCGTTCTATATTTAGTCAGCCTTGCTGTTAAGAATACTTTCAAATCCTTGACCCTTGACATGTGGACATTTTTTTTTTCTGGAGTGGGGGGAGGAAATGAGACATTTCAAACTTTTGCATTAATGTTGGGAAAGAACAACCCTCAAAAATGTGGCAGTTTCTAAAGTCTGAGCCAGGATCTAACCAGCCAGAAGTTTATATTACAAATAAAGCCCACTCATTATGCCAGGGAAGCATGTCAGAGGTTGATAGTTAGGCTGGCCAAGTGCAAATGTTTCCTGAAGAATTAGAATTCTCAACTAATGCATTCCAGCTGTTACCTTCGGAAACAGGGAGGCAAACCGGGTTGGTAATCTCAGGATAAAATAAGACAGAGATCCAAAATATAACTAAAATCATGTGGCGAACAGTGTTCCAACCCTCAAATGATCTCCAGACTGGTTCCTCTCCTTAATCTCACCCTACATTGATTAATCCCACGAGACTCTGAACAATTTGAACCGCACGATTTGTACCAGGGTCGAATTCTCTACAGCTGTTTCACCAGCTCGCTTTCCCATGTAGCCGCCACTTCCTCCCAACCTGGAGTTTCTCAGTTTCGGTCTTGTTGACATTTGAGGCCATCCTGTTCATTGCTGGGGGAAAAAGAGGCTGTCCTCTGTGCTATAGGATGTGCAGCAGCCTCTCTAGCCTCTGCCTATAACATCCCAGACATACCCTCCAGTTGATGGCAACCAAACATATCTCCAGATGTGGCCACATGTCCCCCAGGCACTGAGAGGAAGCAAACTTATCCCCCAGCTTAGAACCTCTATTAACCTCCCATGCCCAATTCAAATCTTCACCACGACTCAAAACAGCACATGCTGGGTCTAGTGATGCTAATGTGACCTATGCTGGGTCTATCTGTGCTAACTGGGGAGCGGGGGGGGGGGGGGGGGGGGCGGCTTAATAATGGCATACATTCAGTACCGCTCACTAAAGGTCTTTAAAAATTAGGAGACTATCTGTAGTGGGTGGTTTTAGGGGCAAGTTTGTAGTGCAAAAGTCCCTGTTTCAGAGTTTGATTTTCTGACTTTGACAGGAAGGATGAACAGAAATGGGTGTGAATACACACGAATACAAAGGAACGTAAATCATTTCATTATCACAGAAGTGTTTCTCCCTTTTACTGATGAGCTAGGCATAGAGCGGGAAATGCAAGAATATGCTTAAACGAGAAACAGTAAAGAATGAAATGGAGAGATTAGTGGCTCACTCAGACCATATTATGACAGTTACAATGAAGTCATTTGCCTCCTGATAAATGTTTCTGAAAGCACGTGGTGCTAACTGCTCTCCCATCCTTTAGCTGGAAATGGAATTACACATTGAAGAGCTTTTTAAATTTTAATTTTAAGTCCTTTTATAAATTTCAATTTTATTAATCTCCACTATAAATCATAATTTATGAGCCCCGATGCTCCGAGGGCCTCAGGGTTCTCACTCACACAGGATAATGAATGTCACCCGGTCCTTCACTAGACGCAGCTAGAGCAGAGAAGGGCCTAATGCCATGCCACTCAACTGGAGTTGAGTCTAAACCTACCAGACACCCCTTTCTCTGTTACCGTATTAAAAAGAATAACACAGGGCTTAGAAGAACTCAGTCAGTACCATACGTTGCAAACAGGAGAACCTGCATTTGGTCCTCAGAACCCACATGAGAAACAGCCGAGTGTAATGGCACACACTCATGATCCCAGGGATGGAAAGATGGGGGCAGAGACAGTCAGATCCCCGGAGACTGACTGACCAGTTAGCCTAGGGTGCTTGGTGAAGCTTCCCGCCAATGAGACACTCTGTCTCTAACAATAGGCTGAAACTGCCCGACAGCTAACACCTGGAGCTGTCCTCTGACCGCCACATACACACACATCTGTGTACCTATACACCCACACATCCGAGTGCTCGTGCCCACACATACTGGTGTGTGCCTCACACACCTGCATGTGTATGAGCACATGCATACACATAAGAGAACAGCCCAGAACTAGAGATAGATGTCAGTAGTAGAGTACTTGTCAAACGTTCGTCAGGACCTGGGTTCCATCCCTAGAACTGTAAAGATAATCAATAATAAAATGACACCGTAAATAGAAGGAGACTTTTCAAAGGTGGGGCATTGGGTTGGTGAGAGAGAGGAACTGTAGTTTTGACCTTGTCAGCATCGGAAACTCTTAACTGTCTCCACACAAGCCTAGACACCCCTCCACCCCACCCCCTGCATGCTCACACCTCCATTTATCTATTCTTGTTTTCTGTCTTCCCTTCCTGCTTACTGAATGCCTGCTCCCCGGGGCAATGACTGCAGGTTCTGTGGTGACTCCATAATCACTGGGGGAACTGCCTGGCTTCCCACATTTCTGTTGTCCTTCCTCTTCTCTACAGACACGCAGCCTCTGAAACCTCAAGTGTTTGGTGCTTTCCAGAGGTAAACCCTCCAAAAGGTTGACAGAAATGTCACCCCCCCTGACAATGTTTTATACCTACCATTTGCCACCACGAGTCTTCCTGTCTCACTGAGGACCCAGTGTTCCTTTGACCAGCCCCTCCCCAAACCACCACTGGTTCCCATCTTTACTGTTCACAGCAAAGACCTCCATGGCATGTGTTCGGTGGACCAGATCGAGCACACAATTCCGTGGATGGGAAAAGCTTGGTTCCCATGAGTGTGCTCCTGAAAGCAAGAAAAAATGAACAGGGTTCTTTTGTCAACACGGTCACGGAATCTTAGGTCTTTGGAACATAGAGCACATACAAGCATCCTTGGCTCATGTTCTCATTTACTTTAGAGAGTATCTTAGTCCATGCATGCTACTGTAGCAGAAAGAATGTCATAGACTGGGAGGCTAAGAAACAGCTGAAATTATTGTTCTTGTTTCTGGAGGGTAGGGTTCAGGGTGAAGGTACCTCAGTGTCTATGAAGGCAGCTTCCTGGTTTATGGACGGTCAGCTGCACACTGTGTCCCTGCATGGCAGAATGGATGAGGGCTTCCCCTGGAGTCTCTTTTACAGGGGCACTAATCTCATAAGTTGTCTACTCCCATGACCCACCTCCCAAAGGCCCTACCTCCTAATACCATCACTTTGGGAGTTAGAATTCCAAGAGGAATTTGAAGAGAATGCAAGCGTTCAGTCTGGAGCAAATAGTCATTCTTCTTGATCCATCCCAAGTGAGAAGTGAGTGACAGACAGACCGAGGATCCCAACTGGGTAGGAGAACTGCATCCCCAGACAATGGTACTGGGCCATTTGTCTCTCCACCACCTCTTGGTGACCTAAAAGAATGATTACTTTTCTTGCGTAGAACAGGAGATTCAAATGAAAGGTCTAAGCTCATGTATTGTCTGTCCCCTAAGTTTTTCTGGACCACACACAATTGTCTGAGGGTTGCTTCTAGGTCAGCACCTTCTGGACAGAAAATATATTCGTATTCTGTTCCATTTCAGTATAAGACCTTACATGTTGCTGGACACAACCCACTCAATGTGCTACATGCTGGATTGGGCAAAGGGGAACCTAAGAAATAGTTCTTCTGTCAAAACCATGTAGGAGCAGGGAGACTGAGGAAGGAGAAACCTACATGGGCCACAGTCCTTGGGAATGCTGGATCCTTTACCTCTGTGTTAGGGCCATTAGAGAAAATGGTATGAGCTAGAGGCAACCACTTTAACCATGATTAACCAAATGTCAATCAAAATTTGTCCTTATATCCAACCTTCAAGAAAAACGTTTTAATGTAGAAATATCTAACTTAAAAAAAAAAATCTGGTCATCCCCCTCCCTCATTGACACAGTGTGTATTAGTGACGTGCCATCACAGAGAGGCTCCCGGCATCTGCACTGCTTTGGAACCCTCTGTCCTCTTGAATACAGTGGGAATATCTTTGCAGTACAGTGCATAAAGTCAGTGACTGTCTGGAACATCCACTTGTGTAGCATGGTGTGTTACCTGCTGCTATCTTGTATGTATTGCCCTTATTTGCCTCTGATCGACTGTAGATCCCTTGGGAAGAATCCTTTCTAAGAACACACGGTAGAAACTGGAGGGAGAGTGACTCAGTGGCAGATCACTGGACATGAGGCCTTAGGTTCTATCCTCAGCACTTCACGTGTGTGTGTGTGTGTGTGTGTGTGTGTGTGTGTGTGTGTGTGTGTGTGTGTGTGTGTGATACATTGTGAATCTGTGTGTGGTAGCACGTGCCTGTGATCCCAGACTTTGGGAGAGTTAAGGCAGGAGGTTTTTGTGCACTTGAGACAGGGAGAAAGAGAGAAGGAAATAGAGAGATAATGAAACGAAGGAAGAGAGGAAGAAAGAGAAAGAAGAAACAGAAAAGGCAGACATGATAGAAGCTCAGACTGGCCAAGAAAGTGGCCCAGCTACCAGCAGTTACAGAGCCAATGGGATCCTGAGGAATGCTTGGGGAGATGGGAGCCCTGCTCCTGGAAGAAATGAGTCAGGCTGCCTGGCCTTTTCCGTGTCCAGCCCGTATGGCATCTGCAGAGTCACTCACTAAATAGAACATTCTGGACCTATATAGTGTCCGCAGAAGAGGTCATCAGGGCATCGAGACAGTAGGAACTGTGTGTCACATGGAAAACGGGGAAAAAAGAAAAACTAGAGGCATTTAGTTTGAACCAGAAACAATGGTGGGACACAGGCAGTTCTGTATTAGGCCCTTCACTGACAGGTCCTTCTGTGTGTCACGGGCTGTGCTCAGTGTCAGGGAAGTGAGAGCAAAGTTGAGGACCAAGCTTTCACAGAGCTTAGAACATCTCTGGATCCCAAGAAAAGGATCTCCTAAACTGCAATGGAATTCACGTTAAAAACTGTTTTTTCTCAACTGTAACAATAAAGACGAGGCTATTTGCCTTGCTGTTTCCCAATTCTTCATCTTTTTGGGGCTATTTCACTGTCTTTTATTCTTATTCCCTCAAGAAGAAGCCATCACACACACCCTGGGGGATGGGCAGTCATCTAAGACATAAGGGGGCCCCAAGGCACAGGGAAGAAGAATCCACTTGACAAGGTCAACACTAGGTGTGAGCTTGCAAACAGAGTCACCAGACCAGGGTCGTTGGTACACAACAAGGCCCTTTGGGAATGTCCAAATGAGAATAGATAGTAGTTCAGGCTCTCACTGGCTAGAGCCACCCAGCACCACGTGGGAGATGGAGGGAAATGGCATGGAGCTGGTGGTCAGGTGACCCAGATTCTAATCCTGCCTTAGCCACCATCTGTCTCTGGGTCCTTGAGCAATTCACTGGTCTCTTCAGAATCAGCTTCCTGTCCTGGCGATGTATTCAGACTGTATTGCCTCCAGACTACCTCTCGTCCAACATCCACCTGGTTCCAATACAACTTGAGTTTAAAGTTAAAATTTTAGGAAGAGTTCTACAGAATAGTATAACTTAGGTTGAGATCAAATGCATGGGATCTCTGCCCCTGAAGCCCCATTTGCTGTCCTGCTTGCAATTCTGCACTGTGAGGTTGCTGTTCAAGCATTTGTTCCTTGCAAGGACACTCCTCCTGAAGCTGGAATCCATTTTCCCAGTCTCTTTTGGAATTTCATACTGTGGTCCTCTTTACACAGGACTGGTATTTACCATAGATTAGTACCATCTTCTACTAAAGACAAATCATGCCTGGGAGAAAAACAATCCCAAGGCCTTGTTGCCAAGCTTCATGGGCACTGCTGGGTGTGTGGAGGTGACATCGTCCTCCTGGTTCTTTAGAAGGCTCACACAGAAAAACTCAATAATGTGGTTATCTAGTGTAGACCAGAATTATCAAACACTTAGCGGAGAGGAGAGATTGTAACAGGAGTCTGCTCTGTCACTCACCACTCCTCATAGCGCTGAGCCAGAACCACAGAAGCCGCCAAAGCCCAGAACTGCCTGTGATTTGAGCAGGGTGTGATAAGAAAGCCTCTGAGGTCAGTGCAGCCCTGTGCTCAGCTTTGCCGAGGGGGATTTGAAGCTGGAAGCCCTCCACAAACCTAGCAGAGTCCCTCTGCCTTCTCAGGAACTCCTAATACTGCACAGACTTTGCATATCTCGTCTTTCCAGAAACCCAGAGCATTTTTCTCGTAGGAAAAAACAATCCACATTATATGTCCCGATACCAAATAGTTATAATAATCACAGCTAAACACTTGCTGCCGGCTTATTATAGACTAGTCTCTGGACTGTGTGTTCCTAGGATATCTCTTTGAATCCTCATGACAATCCTATGAGAGACATTATTGTGCTCATTTCATAGATGAGAAAGCTGAGGCTCTGAAAATTTGACTTAATTTTCCCAGACATAGAGCTACTGAGCAAAATTCAGACCCACAGAGAGGCTGAGCCCCTCCACCCTCCCACCCCCGTGTGTGTGTGTGTGTGTGTGTGTGTGTGTGTGTGTGTGTGTGTGTGTGTGTGTGTGTGTGTGTGTTGCATTAGAGTAGGAATGCGTACACGTGTGTGCATACGGAGACATGGCATGGACATTGGGTGTCTTTATTATTCACCAGCTCATATTTTGATAGTGTCTCTCACTGAACCCAGAGCTCACCAACTAGCTAGACCGCCTGGACAGTGAGACATGGGGATTCATCTTTCTCTACCCACCCCTGCCTTAGCATCGAGACGCACATCAGCATGCCTAACTTTTATGCGGGGACTGGAGATCTTAAGGCAGCTCCTCGTGGCTGCACAGTAGGCACTTTATTGACTGCACTGTCTCCCCAGCACGTTTCCTCTTTAGCTCCATCTGCCTACTGAGGATTAAATATGCACAGGGATTAAGTATCTACCTACGATCTCAATTGGAAATGATTTAGAGCCAGTATTGGAAATAAGGCTGCAGGCCTTGGGATGTTGGTCCCTCTTCACCTCTATCTTTTTTCATGTCGGTCAATGAGGCCAAGTCCCAGGGGTGGCTGAATTGTTCCGATGCTCCCAGCAAAGGCACGCGGGGGGTGGGGGGTGGGGATGGGGTGGGGGTGGGATGTCAATTTTCTTCTTTATGCACTGGTGTTCATTCTGGAAGTGACAATACTGTTTCATACCAGACTTCTCCATTGAAAACCTTAAAGGTGGGCTTAATATCAAGGCTGTATGGAAGGTCTCCATGGGCAAGCTGTACCTGTACTTTGGGGTACTTGTCATTGAGAACTCAACCTGGAGAACACGTAGGAACCTTCCAGACTGCCTGCCAATTATTCTGCAGAGAAAGAGGAGGAAATGGACAAATGGTAAAGCATGAGGCTGTCACTCTGGTGGTATGATTATGGAAATTTTACACTTTGTGTGTCAAATGGTAACTTAATTCAAAAATAGAAAATTGCTGCAGGCTGCCATCCATCCCGCAGTCATCTGAAGCATGCTGGGCAGTCCAGCACTCCTACAAATAACAGTGAAATACAATGTTAGCAGAATGGCCTGGTGTGGTGATAAACTGTATGCCCTAATAAAATTTGCCTGAAGATGAGAGAGACAAAGGAACAAGCCACTGCCACTTCTCACCTCACCAATTCCGCGAATCCTCTGGCTGAAATCCTCTGAGTCCTCACCTGAAAGGATCCAGTCAAAAAGCTCTAGCTGAAAGGGATGCTTCTGCTGAAAAGCCTTTAGTTCTTGTCTCCTCACACCTTGTATACCTTTCTCCGCCTAGCCATCACTTCCTGGGATTAAAGGCATAAGTGCTTCCCAGTAGTGGGATTAAAGGTGTGTGACACCACTGCCTGGCTCTGTTTTCTCTCCTAGACTGAGTCAATCTCATGTAGTCCAGGGTGGCTTTGAACTTACAGAGATCCAAATGGATCTCTGCCTCCTGAGTGCTAGGATTAAAGGTGTGTACCACTACTGCCTGGCCTCTATGTTTAATCTAGTGGCTTGTTCTGTTCTCTGATCTTCATGTAAATTTTGTTAGGGTACACAATATATCACCACAGCTTGGCATGGGAAGGGAAGGGTCCCAAGCATGTCCCTGAACTTCCAGTCAGTTTCTGATGTGCCATCAAATGCTCGATCATGTTTAGAGCAGACTAGAGGCTCAACTAAATAAAAAATTCCCTAAGACATTATTCCAAGTAAGAGTTCTGCTTCTCATTATCTTGTTACACATCTCTGAACATGCAGAAAGAGGGTCCTTCTTTGTTTTATTACTTTTATTTGGTGTTCGTGTGTGTGTCTGTGTGTGTGTGTGTGTGTGTGTGTGTGTGTGTGTGTGTGTGTGTGTGTGAGAGAGAGAGAGAGAGAGAGAGAGAGAGAGAGAGAGAGAGAGAGAGAGAGGTGTGATGTGTGTGTGTGTATGAGAGATAGAGGGTGTATATGTGATGTGTGTGTGTGAGAAAGAAAGAGGTATGTCTGTGTGTGTGTGTGTGTGTGTGTGTGTGTGTGTGTGTGTGTGTGTTTGTGTGAGAGAGAGAGAGAGAGAGAGAGAGAGAGAGAGAGGGGTGTGATGTGTGTGTGTATGAGAGAGGGTGTATATGTGATGTGTGTGTGTGTGTGTGTGTGTGTGTGTGTGTGTGTGTGTGTGTGTGAAAGAAAGAGGTATGTCTCTGTGTGTCTGTGTGTGTGTGTGCGCGCATGTGTGTGTTATGTGCAGGTTTTCATGCAGCTGCACATGCATATGGAGGCCAGAGGTGGTTGTCTCTCACTAAAGCTGAAGCTCGCCAGTTCAGCTTGACCGGCTGGCCAGCAAGCCCCAGGCTCCTGTCTCCACCCCCCACCCCACCAGTGCTGAGATTGCAGGCAGGCACCACCCTGCCCAGTTTTTTCCATGGGTTCTGGAGATTGAACCTAGGTCCTCTGGCTTGTGCAGAAAGCACATGACTGACTGAGCCATCCCTCCCCCAAGCCCAAGTGCACTTCTTGCTGAACAAAGTCCCCATTCGGTTGTACCCACCAGGCCATCTGCCCTGGTTGGGTGGTCCCGTTGGCCCATAACACTGAAACAGATTGAAGGGTGGTGGAACCTAGTTCCCAGGAGTGTCCCGTCTGGTCCCCAACTACAGCTCCCTTTTCCTGACAGCTGCCACTAGCCAGCACTGTGCAAAATGGGGAAAGGTGTACTAAGAGACCATGGAGTCCTTACTCATCTCTGTATGCAGAAAGAAATGAGGAAGAGCCACTAAGATAGAAAGGCAACTGCTCATCTCCTAAAAGGTCTTTATGTTTTAATCCCTTGATTGAAAAAAACGAGAAAGAGGGCATTTAGATCATTTTCCAAGTGTAAATGCCAACCCAAATACTCACGGGGAAATTTTGATTTTCCTTGATTAGAGTTCAGAGTTCAAGATTTTTTTTTTTTAAAGTGGAAGAGAAAGAAAAACAGTTGTGAAATCAGTAACGATATGTCAAGTGTAATCATCCGTTTACTTCCAGCTAAACCTCTATTTTTTCGAATAGATTGCTGAGTTAGAATTTTAAAGTCTGAATGCCATTCAGTAGGATTGTAGAGATGGACTCCAAAAATATGCCAGGAAAAAAGTCAGTTGTGGCTCTTAATTCCTCAGGCTTAATCTAAATGTTCTGAAAGAACTTAAGTCTCTTGAACTTTCAACACTGCCAACTACTTTAGAATCTAGAGAGCGAATTGTGTTCACTCCCGCCAGTCACGATGAGATGGCATCTCTCTGCTCCGTACGGCCAGCCTCTGCATGCTTCCGGGGTCTATGGTCCGTATGGCCAGCCTCTGCATGCTTCCGGGATCTATGGTCCGTATGGCCAGCCTCTGCATGCTTCCGGGATCTATGGTCCGTATGGCCAGCCTCTGCATGCTTCCGGGATCTATGGTCCGTATGGCCAGCCTCTGCATGCTTCCGGGATCTCTGCTCCGTATGGCCAGCCTCTGCATGCTTCCGGGGTCTATGGTCCGTATGGTCAGCCTCTGCATGCTTCCGGGATCTATGGAGGCTTTTCACTCTTCCTGCTAACTTCGCTTTTAAAAGAAGACAGCCCTGGGGGGTGGAGAGAGGGCTCATTCAGTAAAGTGCTCGCTGCACAAACCTAAGGACCCGGGTTCAGATCCCCAGCAACCATGTAAAGGCTAGACACCGTGGTACTGGGCTATACAGTGAGACCCTGTCTTAAAAAATAATTTAAAAGAAATAAAGTTGAAAAGGAATATGAGGATTTGCTTACTTACTTAGAAAAGTAGGAAGTGCATGCCTCTTGCTCCTTTGCTCTCCGGGCCTGAGGCCGTGGCAGCAACTTTCCAGGAGGAACTTGGTGTCTTGGCTTCTAGCCACAGTCCAACACACTTTCCCCTCCTCACTCAATGAAATATGAAATGGCTTCAAAAATTACTTACTTACCAGGCGGTGGTGGCACACGCCTTTAATCGCAGCACTCAAGAGGCAGAGCCAGGAGGATCTCTGTGAGTTCAAGGCCAGCCTGGGCTACAGAGCAAGATCCTGGGCAGGCACCAAAACAACACAGAGAAACCCTGTCTTGAAAAACTAAAAAAAAAAAAAAAAAAAAAAAAAATACTTATTTATTTAATTAATTAAAATAAATATATGCATCAATATGGAACATGCAAAGATTTTTTTCTCACTTTTCTTCAAGCAATACAGTATAAGAAGTACTTAAGCAACATCTACATTGTTGTACATAGCCCAGAATGATTTAAACCCCAGGCTCTTGAGCTGTGAGTAGTGAGCCTGTGGTCCCAGGTATCAAACGAAGATCACCAGGGTAGCAGCAAGCACCACTAGGCCATATCCTGTTCTCGGTTGTTTGTTGTTGTTGTTGTTTGTTTTGTTTTGATTTGACTTTGGAGGCCCACCACCTAGCTCCCAAATAAATTACAGAGACTTATTCTTCCTTATGAATGCCCAGCCTTACCTTGGCTTGTTTCTAGCCAGCCTTTCTAACTTCAATTAACCTGTTTCCCTTTATCTACCTTTTGCCTCTGAGCTTTTTACCTTTCTTTATTCTATATGTCCTGCTTTCCTCTTACTCCGTGGCTGACTGTGTGGTTGTGTGGCCATGTGGCTGGCCATGTGGCCGTGTGGCTGTGTTGCTGTGTGGCTGGCCCTCTCCTTCTTTTTCACTCTTCCTTCTTCTCTAGAGCCTAGATTTCTCCTTCTATTTATTCTCTCTGCCTGGCAGCAGCCCCTCCTACCCTTTCTCCTGCCTTGCTATTGGTTATTTAGCTCTTTATTAGACCAATCAGGTGTTTTAGACAGACACAGTAACACAGATTCACAGAGTTAAACAAATGCAACATAGAAGAATGCAACCCATCTTTGCATCATTAGACTAATATTCCACAGCATAAATGAATGTAGCACATCTTCAACTAATATTCCACAACAATGTCCTTGACTCTTTTCAAAGTTTTTGTTGTTGTTTAATGCCTAGTGTCAGGTAATCCAAACTCAATAGATAGCTGAGGAGTGTAATCTTGAACACTTGATCCTCCTGTCTCTACCTCTCAAGTGAATATATAGTCATGTGTCACCACACTCAACTAATCCAAACTGTTTGTGCTAGCACTCACCAGTGTTACATTACTGTGAACACCATATGTACACGCTGCATGACACATTGTCTTCACGCCACACGACACCTAGTGCACTGTGAATTGCTGTCACATTGCAGGACACCCACAAACTCTCCCTGAAACTCCTTGGCTCAGGTTTGAGACCCTTGCATATTACATGTTATAGCATTTTACAGTACAAAGATTTTGCTCTTTCAGAAACATCATGGTTTAATATGCTCCTACCATCATTCTCCAGCATGCAACTATTGAAACAGTACATCTTTCAACTGGGTTATGTTAGTATGTTTGATTTTTAAAATTGCTGTTTTAATGGCCAACTTGAGTTTCATAGAAGATGATTATCAAAGAACTAGGCTTGAAGTTAGTAAAGAATCTTCAACCATTTCCAAGATGCCCTTAAATAGAGTTCTGTCATTTTGTACCACATATTTTTACGAAGTGGCATTCTCAACAGAGATGATTATAATATTCAAATATTGATCAACTCTGAAAATTATAGATGCTCTGCATCTTGTAGTGTTAAATATCTAGTCCGGATTTCAGTCCTTACATAAAAATCAACAAGCACGCCCATCTCATTAGCCTTCACATTTGCTATAGTCGTTCATAAGGGACAACATTATATGTCTATCAAAGAATTGTTTTAAAATAAATTTCTTATCAATAAATGTTTAATTTAGATACCTGTTTTGTATGCCTACAGACCTAGGGTTATGTGAAAGTTTATTGGGTCGAAGGGGTCACGAGTGAAGAAAGCTTAAGAAGCCATAATTAAAACTGTATGTGAAGGTTTGAGAGATGGCTGAGAGGGTAAAGGTAACTGCCACCAAGCCGGGATGGCCTGAGTTCAATCTCTCCTGGTCCCATATGGTGGAAGGAGAGACCCAGCTTCCAAAATCCATGTCCTTAACTCCACACATATGCCTTGATCCATGCAAGCCTACACACACACAAAATAAATACAAAGAGATACAAGATACATTTAAAGATGTGATGAAAACTTTAAACTGTGTACGAGTATGTGTTCGTGCTGTGTGAAAACACTACACCATCTAACACAAGGAACTTGAGCATCCACAAGTTCTGGTGCAGGAGATGACTCCTGGGATACTGAGGAAAACCTCTAACTGTGGTGAATGGACCCAGCAAAGACGGCTCTCTGGAGCTCTAAGAATCTGTGTTCAGGGCCTGCCACAGCCAGCCCAGGGGTGTTTTCTGATTCCCAGCTTCCCTTGCTCCTCAGAATTGTTTCTTCACATCACTTCTAGTTGATATGCAACATGTGAAAGCAGATATGGGACATATTTGGGATGAACGTATTTCCCTTCACTGTGATTTTTAAAATCTCTGAAGTCAAAAATTTCCTCTTAGAGCCACACATAATGAGCAGACACTTGGAAGCAGTAACCAGAAGTAGATTTCCTTAAGCATCACATTTAAAAATTGTATGACATTTACATAATTATTTGCATATGTATGTACATGTGCATGCTTGTGGATGTCAGAGGACAACTTTCGGGAGTCAGTTTTTTCCTCCTGCCATGTGGCTTCCAGGGATCGAACTTAGAGTGTCTAGTTTAGCAGCAAGCACCTTTACCTACTAGCCATCTCACCAGCCTGAGGAGTACATTTTAACCACACATCCTATTTATTCAGTCAGGTAAGTGTACTTATTGATCATGTAAGATTGCATGAGGTAAAAGGAATCTTTATTAAAAACCAACAAAAATCCAACCTTCCACTATGATACACCCAGTGTTTCATTAGGGCATATCATCGTTCCCTGAGAATAGGGTTTAAGGAAGGGAGAGGAACTGAAACCAAAGGGCATTAGCATTCTGCCTCTTACCTCAAAAGGATGTTTCTGGTTTATGATTTATTAAATATTTAATTTTGATAACTCTTCTATATAGTCATAACCAACAACAGAATGTGGGAAGAAAACAGAACCAGTGAGGTAGGATTTCTGCACACACAAGTGAACTTTTGATTGCTGGTAAAGTTTGGCGTTGGAGGGAATTCTGCACAAGCTGGCTGTATTCTCTTCTGGCTGAGTGGTCAAAGTTCAAGTCATCATTGAGCTCTTGCTTTCCAGAAAGGATAGTGGGATCAAATGGAAGACACCAAGTACAGAACCAAAATCAAACTCAGCCCCAAGACACTTTTTTTTAAAAAGTAGAGAAAGCTTTATTATCTACAGCAGGTGAAGAGGGCTTTTCTTCTGGAAACCTCCATGTGTTCTGATGG
Source organism: Peromyscus californicus insignis (assembly GCF_007827085.1). Taxonomy (NCBI): domain Eukaryota; kingdom Metazoa; phylum Chordata; class Mammalia; order Rodentia; family Cricetidae; genus Peromyscus; species Peromyscus californicus. The sequence continues at coordinate 64,524,872 of NW_026294606.1, read as the reverse complement.
GCAGACACATTAGGTGTGTGCGTTCCTGAGCATGCTCAGTCCAAGGTCATAGTTCATGAAGAAAAGGTAGAGACATTTGAGGGCATGCTTAGCTCAAGGTTGTGGAGCTCATGTTTGGAATAGGAAAATGGTGGACATGAACATCTCCGGGCATGCTCAGCTTGCTCCAAAAAGCTTTAGCTGAACAAAAAGAAATGACTCTTCCAATGCGCATTGATAGAGGAATTAGCCAGTAATGGTGCCTGCCTCACTTCGTGGCTAACAGAAGGGCCTGTGCAGCCTTGCCAGCCATGCCCTCAGGCAGACTCGCAGGCTGTGCTAATGCAGAGATGGCCTGACTGCACACTCTGTTCGAACCGTCTTTCAAAAATGTCTGCTAAGCTCCTGCGCTCTGCCAGGCTTCTTCTCGAACCTAGAGCAGAGGATAAAGTATACCCAAATCTAGTCTCCTGAAAACTTCACTGTGAAGGGACACAAGTACACAGGAACAAAACCAGATAGAAATCCATACTGTGAGAGCTGATGGGCCACGCAACAAAGAAAATAAAGCAATCGGGAAGGGGAGCTAGACACGGCAAGAAAAAGGGCACTGTTTCCAATGGGAGCCGGGGAGGACTTTTCTTTGAGAGACGTCTTAATACACCAGGAGATGCTATCGGGGAAGAATTCCAGGCAGAAGTACAGTCTGTACAATGGCCTGGAGGTGGGAGCGTGGCTTGTCTAGTGAGGTCAATAACGGAAAAGAAAAAGGGGAAAGGTGGGAGGGGTGAATGGGGGGGAGGTGATGGGAGAATGGTGCTTTGAGGCTACTGTGTGTACTTTAGATTTTACTCTTATTTCTCATTTGTCTCTAGGGGCCTCTTCCGTGTGTGTGTGTGTGTGTGTGTGTGTGTGTGTGTGTGTGTGTGTGTGTGTGTGTGTGTTTACATGCACATATGTGTACTTACATATGGAGGCCAGTATCATTCATTGGGCACCATGCACCTTTTTAATTTTGAGCCAGGGTCTCTCGCTTGCCTGCAGTTTACTAGTTAGGTTGGGCTGACTGATGAGCAAGGCCTGGGAATCTGCTTGTCTCTGCCTCCTCTGTGCTGGATTTCCAAGCACACAGTACAGTTCTGGTTTTGTTTCACATGAGTTCTGGAGCTCGAACTCAGGTCCTCATGGCTGCAAGGCCAAAGAGCGAGATTTTATTCTTAAGTAGATGCCTAGTGTAGTCTGGCTTACAATCTTAAAGGACATCTTTGAGGCCTGGACCTCTGTAGCCCAAGTTGTTATGAGCTAGCCCCTGACTGGACAACATAGTCTGTTTGAGAGGCTGTCAATAATACAGACCTGAGGAAATGACAGAGAGCCTTCCCCTAACTAAGATCTAGCTTCTCCTGTGTGGGTTTGTCAGGCACCTACCTTTCATATTACAATGCTCTGTGATTGGCAGGTATAACCATCTACTGTTCAACAGTGAACCATCCTTGAAGACTAGCTGTTACCTTACTCAGCTCTCCAAATGATGCCTTATCCAACCTTCTGCATAACCCCTGCCCCAGGACTGGCACTGGAGGGCTTGCATGGTGCTCCTAGGAGTCCATGGGTCCCATAGCAAGCTGTTAGGACTAATTCAGACCAATAAGATGAAATGCTTTCCAAATATACCTGTATGGATCATCATCCCATTTTTCTCAATTTTTACGTATGATCCCAGTTTAACTAAAGAATGAACTACTCATAGTGGGTTATAATACAGAATGGCAAATCAATCCTGCTGTTTGAATACAGTCTACTTATTACTGATAGTTACTGTAGGCTGAAGAAGTCATAAATAGGGCAGGCATGGCATAAAGAGACAAAGTTTCTGTCATGTGCCCCATCATAATGATTCTGTCCTGTTAACTGTGTCCTAGAGAGAGGAGAAGAATTATGGAGTACTGAAATGGTTGGTTTCTAAATAATTCCTAACTGGTGTCATACAGTGTTGATTTTATGTCCTACTTGGGCCTTTACTAGTTGGAAGCAGTATGATCTGGTTATTAAAGTGGTAAATCTGGCACTTTACCCTCAGCTTCCGGTGGTGACTTGAGGCTAAAGAGGCACTCTGCTCTTAAACAGAGTTCTCTTGGCTGATGGATGAAAACCGCTTTCTCTAGTCACATAAAATAAGCAGCCATCTGCCTGTGGCCTGTGCTCAGTTTTGTGCAGCCTTGAACAGTAATTGGCTTTCTTCTAGAAAGTGAAGGAATTGCACTCGAGGTGTGTCCTGTCTCTATAAAAAGTTTTAATCCTCGTTAAGGTCCCGTGTGGCCTTGGGTCTTACAGACTCTAGCCGCTCTGTTGCCATCATGTCTTACTCCTTTGTCTCACTCCATCCTCACCCGGGGTGGGCAGTTCAGCTGTCCCTGTCTTATTTAGCTTGAGCTGCTAAAATAAAAGCCTGAGCGGCTCGAACGGAAGGTTTTCCTCACTGCTCTTGGGGCTGGGGGTTCAAGGCCAAGGTGCCAGCAGATTTGATTCCTAACAAGGGTTTCTCTCCTGGCTTACAAATGGCTGTTGTTGGCTTGGCCTAAGTGCAGAGTGAGTTCTGCTCTCTCCTTGTTTTTCTCCCCCGAATACACTCTCTCTGTCTATGTATGTGTCTATGTTTGTCTGTCTGTACGTCTTCATGCATATTCATGTGTGTGCATGTACATGTACATGTAGACCTGTGCGTATGGGTGGCTATATGTTTTCAAGTGTGTACGTTCATAATAGTGTGTAGTTATGTGCACATGTGTGCACATGCGTGTGGAGACCAGGAGACACTCTTGGGTCATTCATCACAAGTTGTTTACCTTGTTTGTTGAGACCAGGTCTCTCATTGGCCTGGGACTCCGGAGATAGGCTAGTCTAGCTGGCCATGAGCCTCCAGGGACCTGCCTCATCTGTTTCCTAAGAATGGGAATACAAGTGCATGCCACCCAGCCAGCAGGCTCCTTTCACATGGGTTCTGGGCATGGGACCCAGGTCTCATGCTTCCAAGACAAGCACTCTACCAACTGAGCCCAGTCACCAGGCTCTGTTATCTGATAAAGGCACAAATCACATCCTGAGGGACCACCCTTATGAGCCAAATCTAAATTTAACCATCTCCGAAGCGCCTACCCTGCCATGCCATCACCCTGAGGGTAAGATTTCAGCACCAACATCCAGGCCATAGCCACAGACAGGAACAGAGAGACAGAGCTAACAATCCATGCAGTGTGCTTTAGAGTGCTTATTTCTTTCCATACTGCTGCTTACAGCCTCCTTAGGTGTTAAAAATGGAGCGGTTTTTACATGATGACTGCTATGTACTAAATGTATCCCCTCCAAAGTCAGGTCAAGGCTCTAGTCCCTCATAAATAGGCTCAGAACCCCTATAAAAGAGCCCCCCCACACCCCTGCAAAGGTCCCTCTTCTCTTCTATGGTGTTGTTCTCTTCCTCCACAGCAGGAAGGCAGTGGCCTGCAAGTGAGAAGAGGGGCCTTATTAGAACCCGAGCCAGCTGATACCCTAAGCTCAGACTTTCACCCTCCATAACCATCACAAGAATAGATGGCTATTTAAAAATTTTTTATTCCATTTTATTTTTGTTTTTGTGGGGTGTATGCACCATGGTGCACAGTTGGAAGTCAGAGGCCAGCTTGTAGGAGCTGATTCCCTTCGTCCACCATGTGGGTTCGAGGACTGAACATCGGTCACTGGGCTTGGCAGGAGGCACCTTTACTCACTAAGCCAACTTGCCAGCCCTAAGTGGCTTTTAGGACCCACCCAGCCTATGGTATCTTATTAGGGCAGCCCAAGGAGCTAAGTTCTGAAAAATGGGATACGTTGCCAGCCATGCTTTTAATTAAGCATTTATTAAATGCAAGTTGTCTCTCTAATATTGGCACATCTAGGCAGAACTGGCCATTTTTAGGCCTGCAGGAGAGTTCAGAAGACAGAAATAAAAGTCAAGCTCTGAACATAGAAAGTGACTCCTAGACCCAAACAAGCATATGTGAGAGAGATGAGTGTGCTTGTACTGTAAAATGTGCTTGCACTTGAACCTGCTGGGGCATAGATTCAATAGAATTTTTTTAATGGCTAAGATTTTGGAATAAGTATTTTTCCTCTTAATTGCTACATTATATTACATCGTATGTAGAATGCATAATTTTGGTCCTTTGAAGTGTTTTTCTAAGCTCTAAGTCTAGTGGTACGTGTCTTTGATCTAGCTGTACTGTAGATGCGTTTCTGAGGCATTTCTCTGTGTGTTTTCCTCTCTTGGACTCTTCCTCTCCAATCGTTCGTGCTGTTACCACCCGGAAATAAAGTGAGGCACATAACTGGAAAATACAGGAGTCTAGTTACTCATTAACTCATTAGCGGGATGATGGATGAGCAGCTCTCCACGCGGAACAATGCCCAACTCGAGTGTAAACAAAGTCACAGACAGATGGCTCGGGTACAGCTCATGACGCTGCACAGGGCTGTTCTCCTCCATCTTTTCTGCTGAGGGAACTCCCCCATCCCTTGAATGCCATCCTGGATGCCATCTTTGAAACTCACAGGCCTATGAAAGTTGTAACTGGTTGGGAAACAAATGTGGGTGCGGGGGCAGGTAGAGGATGATATAGTGTCTTGCCCTCAGTAGAAACTAGATGTCAGTTTGGAAATCAAGAACCACCCTAAGGCAGTGGTTCGCAACCTTCCTAATCCCTTGAGTCTTTAATAGGACTCCTCGTGTTGTGGTGACACCCAACTGTAGAATTATTTTATTACTGCTTCATAACTATATTTTTCTACTGTTATGAATCGTAATGTAAATATCTAATATGACGTCCCAAGGAGGTCATGACCCATAAGTTGAGAACCTCTGCTCTGAAGTCTAAAAAGGCCTTTAAAAGCAAAGGCATCTAGAATGGACTATATGCGATCATATAACATGATTTGGGGATTAATGAAGAGTTAGAAAATATTGAAATCCTATCCATCCCATCGTCCCTCTGCTTCCTGGCCATTCCCCCACTCCTGCTCATTATTCCTTCCCTCCACGGGGCACTTTGTCCCCTGAAACCCTGAGCCCAAAGGAACCCTTCCTCCCGGAAGTTGTTCCTGACAGGGATTTGATCACAACACCAAGAAAAGAAACTAATACAGCGCCCTAAGCTAGCCTTGAACTCTGCTCTCCAGTCTCAGGTTTCAGAAATTCCCTGATCCTGTGTGAGTGTGGGAGGCCAGAGTGGCCTGAACAGACCATAGGTGCCGTGTGCCATTCCGTCATGCACCAAAGACGGACTGACTTCAGTCTGTGCCTGGTACAAGTACTGTTCACAGACCTGGGGATGAGCAGAGAACAAGACAGATGAAAAACCGTCCCTCTGTGGACATCCATCCCTGTCTGATACAGAGAAAATACAATGTATGAACAAATAACACTGAGTGTTGGGGGGACAAAATAAGGCAGAAAACACAGCTAGGGTCAGAGCGCTCTGTAGTTTGCAGTGTGTCCACGCTCCCTGCCCTGTTTCACTGCAGCATCAACGGCAAAACTGATGGGCAGAACTGGATCCAACAGCCCGGCTAAGGCCACCTACCCAACAACCGCCACTGCCTGGTGATGGCCCAGATTTTCCATTTTCTCTCTCAAGCCATGTGGAGAGTGTTGGTCTGTATCAACCCTGCCAACAGCAGAGTCACTCTGTCATGGAGTTTGATGTTTATGGATAGTGGTTGGTGGCCCTGGTTTCTCCCAAGGGATGCAGAAATGTGTTGTTAGTAAATAGAACCTGTGGTTAGCATTACAGTGTAAGAGAGACCTGTGTGCTGCTGCTGAGTCTCCACCCTGCCAGCATCCCCACCCTGTGTCCCCTCTCAACAATAAGCAAACACACACAAGCAAGCAATCAACAACCCTCTACTGAAAGCCTGGCATTATTTCTGGAGTCAGACTCACTACTGTGGCACTAAGAGGTCACCTGGCATTATTTCCATAAGGTGCTGGACAGCAAAAAACAAGGGCAGAACAACAATGGGCAACACTGAGCAAGGAACCAAGCCTCAGGTTCCTGTTCTCTAAAATGGGCATAAAACCTGCTCTGAAAGGTCATTACAGGGACTGTATAAAATTTAAAATAAGTGTTTTTATGTTTAGAATGGACCATCAATGTTATGTTGCTTAGGCAACGAGTGGCGGTTTGTTTCCCCATTGGATATTCCCTCCAGAGCAATAAAGGCAATGATCCCCAAAATCTGGGCAGGGAACAGGCAGGACTGGGAAGAGTGAAGCCTAGGACCCCAGGAGCCTCTGGCAGCAAGGACTGACCAGCATGGATAAGGAAGACAGAAAGTATGCCCAAGGTACACGGTCTAAAGTGGGGACCAGAGTGACCGGAATGAGTGATCCTGGTGGCAGAGCTGAAGGACTCTCTGAGACACATCCGGTGGGGAGGAAACAGAGAAGAGCTCCTAAAGCCCTTCACGCTAAATCCGTGGCTGACAGCACCGAGTCATGAAATCACAGAACACACAGGCTAGCTTCCATTTTAGAGAAAAGTTTTCATCTCCAGTTGACCTGAAGTCCATGCCTCAGAAGTGGTGAGATTCAGACAATGTTGGGTTTGTTCTCGGAGTACAAATTACCAGTGTTGGGAAACCACAGCGCCTGAGCCAGCTGCCCAACTGGAGCCTTTTGTTTGCAGCGTCTGCTCTCTGACCTGAGAGCCAGAAGGGACCTCTGGGGTCAGGGGTCTAGGGGCCTGCAGGAAATCAGGGTTCCCACCGCAGCAGGGTCACAGGTGGCAAGGGGTCTGGACAGGAACTTTCCAGAAATGGAGGCAGTTTCCCACAGGAAGATATCCACCGGTGGCACCTCAGAACTGTATGAAGCCCTCCCTGAGTTGCTATTAACCCCATCCTCTGTAAATCCCACTCCCAGGTACCTATTTACCTACCTGCGCTGGTTCTCCAGTCTCAAACTAATGCAAAGAACAGCTCTGTATGTAGCTTGAGCTGTTTTTCTCTCTGTTGGGCTTAGGCCTCGGGAAACTAAACACTCCAGTCCCAGGAACCATCAAAGCTGGACCTGAATGTGCCCTAACCCTAATGGCTGTCACCTTGATATAACTGGATTTATAACACACACACACACACACACACACACACACACACACACCAAATGTAGTCCAGGAAACTCAACTCAGTGTAGTGCCTCAGATGCATTATTGATATCAAGGTCTTATTAACAGGTGGAATTATTATCTTATTAACACAATGTGGCTTATTCCATATTCTAATAGTGCATTTGGGTGTTGATCATATCATATTTTAGGCCCCTAGATTTTGGTTGATTAAAATTCAAGTTCTTTAAAAAAATAATAACTGCTTTTCATCCTACATATGTGTGGTTGATTGAGTCAAACATTCATATCACACTGGCAAAAATATCATTTTCTCTCTTTCAATTGTTTGGCTCTTTTTTTTTACACTCTTCTTTTTTGCCACATGAACAGTTTGATTTGTAAATCTGGCCAGTGGCTTAAAGCAAATATTTATCAGTATGTAAACAGACACAGTCCTGTGGCACACAGAGACGGGTGGAGCTCTCTTTAAATGATAGCTGTTGCTATTGTTAATATTATCAAACTCCACAGATTGGCCTTAGTAATCAATCGTATTAAGTTACTGTGCTGTTGCTATTGGGAACATTATTCAACAGTTATTATTTTACATTATTTTGTTAATTGACTCTTTTGGCCATTTTTAAGACAGTGTCTCACTATACAGCTCAGGCTAGCCTAAACTCATTATATAGCCCAGGCTAACCTTGAACATACAGTCCTCCTGCCTCAGCCTTTTGAGTACTAGAATTATTGGTGTGTGCTGCCATGCCCATTTTAGTTGACATTCTTTATATGTGGGTGTGCTGGCAGTTATAACTCCCTCTATGGTAAGGGGAGTTGTTTTGTTTTGTCTTCAAATATTTCATGAGAAACTTTATAAAAATCTCTTACTGAAATCAAAATATTTCCTTTTCCATAGTCCTACAAAGACAAGAGAGGTCGGTCTACCCAGTGTAGGTCAGTGTACCCAGCTTCAGACAACAGAGTTCGGGCTATTTACTGGTGTGTACCCTGCTTCAGACAACAGAGTTCAGGCTATTTACTGTCAAGAGAAAACAAAACAAAACAAAACAGATGGGAAGCATTTGGCCCATGCCTTTTTTAAAAAATAAAAACCACTGTATTAATTTTCTTAGACCCTGAAGCTATCTGTTTTCATGCCCAGAGACTTGCACTCTGTTCCTCAGCAATTTGAAGACCCTTGAGCCAACATCGTCAGCAGGGATTTCCTGAGATGCTGTCACGTGGCAACTCATCTCTATTTAGATTTCTGCAGGTGAAAATATCAAAATGTGCATCTTCTTACATATGGAGAGTGAACTCTAACCCATCAGTCCAGAGCTCCTTACACTTTGACTCATAATACCATGTGAAGTTGTGTAGCTGAATGTGAGTTGTTTTTTTTAAGTTAACAGTAAAAGGTTTCTGAAGGTCCAGGCACCACAACTCAATTAAAACTGAAAAGCCTACTGTATGTGCTACCCAGGTGTGTCTGCCTAGACTCAACCATGGAGTACTCTGTGACCTCACTGCAGACTTGGTCCTGCTTGTTCTTGTTCTTGTTGCTTAGGGTTTGGATGGACAGATCTCATGCAGTGCAGGCCAGCCTTAAACTTGCTGTGTAGACAAGATACCTTAAACTCCTAACCCTCTTGCATCTACCTCTAGGCCCTGGGTTTACAGGCATGGGCCACCGTACCCAGCCGTGGCCTTGGTTCTGCACATCCTGAGTACACATTTATTGTGCATGCTGCCTCTGCACAGCACCAACAGATGCTGCTGCCTGGACCACCTCAGCCCATTCATGACTGCTGCACCTTAGGAACCAGGGTGTTTCCACTGTGTACACCAAGATGTCTGCCCTTATAGACATAACGTTGTTTGAGGCCAGGTGTGATGACGAGTGCCTTTAATCTCAGCACTCGGGAGGTAGAGGCATGCGGATCTCTGTGAGTTCGAGGCCAGCCTGGTCTATATAGTGAATTCTCAAAAAAAAAAAAATGTGGGGGAAATAACAGAAAAGACAAAGTTTAATTATGGGAAAGGAAGACTTTTAATATTTCCCTATCATCATTCTCACATGTAAGAGAAAGCATCCATGGCCTTGCTTTGTACTGGTGAACACAGAAGGCTTGACAGTACTTCTGAAAAACTTTGTGTTCTTCATCTGCATTTTGCCAGGCTTTGCCTGAGTTCTTGGTCTATTTGCACTTGTTCTACCTGAAGGAAACTAATAGTTCATCTTGGCATTCACAAACTCCAACTGGCCCTGGGTGAGGAAAAGGATATGCTCAGAATGCTAATTTTCTTTAAGTCACATTTTAGAAGAAGTTTTCTTACCTATTTCCTGAAAAAAGACAAGTTTTCAAACTAGATTTTTTTTTCATGAAACCCCCAGAGGTTTTTAAGTCTGGTTGGTGCTCTTGGTGAATGACGAAGCAGTTGCTGGAGTATGTAGGGGACAAAATCATTCAACACGGTTATGTATCTGTCACGGATGGGTGCCCAACTCTCTGCGTGATTAGTTATTGGTTTGGAATGATGTTAAACCCTCAATAAAACATTCACATACTTCACTGGAAAAGATTTATCTATTATTTTCCCATCAAGCCTTTTGAAAATTAAGATACATTCAATAATTTCATTGTCATAAATGGCATAAAATAAAGTAGGGAAGGAGAAAGCGGAGGAGAGAAACAAGGGAGGGGAGGAAGAAAAGAAGAAAAAGAAAAGAACTGCCATTTTGTTTTCTGTCTGATGGAGAACCAAGTGAGTCTGAGTTAATTCAACAATGTTGCAAAGCATAGTGTCTTAAAGTGACCAGCATTTATTGAGATGGGGGTTGTGAATGCCCATAATTTAGGCTGGGCCCAGTACTTCTTCTGGTCTCATGCATCTGTGGTCAGCTGCCAGTCATGCTGGCAACTTTCAGGCTTGCTTTCCTCTCTGAGCCTTGAATGAACATCCAAGTAAGGCGTCTTCCCATGGCTGCTAGCCAGTGCTCCAAGCCCTCAGTGAAGCGTGGAAGACCTTTATCTGCCTAAGTTCTGAACTGGCAATGTTGTTACTTCTTCCACATTTATTGACCAAGAGAAGTCAGAAAAACAGTATACATTCAAAAGTGGAAGGGCAGATTTTATTTATTGCTATCATTTCATAGCTTAATTACAAAGGGCATAGAGACACAGAGGAACAGGAGACTATGAGCACTTCTGTAATACACTGCAACTCCTCGTGACTGTCCCAGAATGAATTAAGAACACATTTGAAAATGTATCATTTTGTTACATCCTTTGATCATAGGGTTTTTCTGAATAAACTTGGATAGCTTCAATTATCTTTTGGATTTAAACTGGCCAAGTCTATAACCAAGGACTTTACCAAATTTTCTCTTTGGACGTTAAGTTTTATGTTTCTGACAATTATGAAATTGATTTTGCAGAATGAGGAACAGAGCTGGGGATGGAGCCTAGGGCCCTATGCATACTAATCAAGTGCACTACTGGGCTAAATCCCTGCTCTGAAGGTGATTTGAAAAGGGATGCCATATAATTTATGGGTAGGTTTTCATTTTGTCATTCTTAGCCAGGACATCCTCCTGTTTAGCTGCATAAACAAATAGTTAAATAAGATGTGGTCTTGTCCAGATTTCTGTGATAAGTTTTATGTCACTATTTCAATATTGGTGGATAAAGGAGCTGTGTAATTTTTCTTTGTTTTTTTTCCCCCAGGAGACCCCATAGCTTTGGTTTGTTGGCAAGTCCATAATAACAACCCCACCTCTTAAATAAGCCCCAAGAACACACGATGCTGCTTATTAGGAATTCAATGGTCAGAGTTCACGAGTGGTTATTTAATGCTTCATTCTGATCTCCATGATTGTTTCTACACTTTAAATTAGTGCATTGTCAGTGGTGGGGAAGAAAAGATGCTGTGGCTGCAGGAAATGGGACTTTCAGGTGGTGCTGATGAGAGTAGAAATGAGATCAATCATTGTGAGCAACACATTGGCAAGACACAGACAATAGAGAAAGCAATTCTATTTCTAAGTAATTACCAATGAGGAACTCTCACACAATACAAAGGAGACTTACGAAGATGGCCATTGGATTCTTTCGTCCATTTATTTACTTACCCAGGACATAGTCAGTGAGAATGTGCAGTGCCTGATATACTACTTTCAAAATTACATAAACAACGGGGGATGCAATAAACAGAAATCTTTCCTTTACAGAGTTTACATTCTAGAGGAAGGGAATAGAAAGTAAGCAAAGTGGACAGGAAATGTCCTTACAGGTAAATGGTTGATAAATGGTTGATAAAATGAAGAAAAAAGAGAAGAAAAGAATATCAAGTGGTAGGGGGGTTAAAACTTTAAATAGGACATCCCAGGGAAGACTCACTGAAACATGATTGAAGTCACAGATTTAGGGTGGAGTAGATGGCCCAGTAGACAAGAATGCATACTATTGCAGAGGACCCAGATTCTGTTCCCAGCACCCATGTTGGGTGGCTTACAACCACCTGTAACTCCAGCTCCATGGGCACCTGCACTTGTGTGCACATACCCACACATATTACATGTAATTAAAAATAGTAGAGTTACAGATTTAGCAAAGAAACATATTAATCTCAAATTCTCAATGTGAAGTGAATCTTTGTCTTTGTGAGTATGTTCCATATGATATGTAGAACATACTTATACAACTTTGTGAGTATATTCCATATGATATGTGGGACATACTTATACAACTCATTTACTCTTTGCTTTCCTGAAATTCAAGACTAGAGGTACTATCAATTTCAGTGTCAAATGAAGGGAAACTCAAAGACGTAATGGAACAGACTGAAGCCATGCTGAGAAGGTTGCTGGACAACTGAGCAAGTGGAAGGCAAGTGTGACAGGCAGAGGAGGCCATGGACACAAAGGCAGGCTTACAAGAACTTGACTCTCAGTTTAAAAAAAGAGCAGACATAAAGAACCTGTGTTCTGTTCCTTCGATGAAATACATTTACGCTAGTATTGATGAATCTCAAAAACATTTTCTTAAATGAAAACATGATTGAGGAAGACAATATATGCTGGCAGATGTTTTTGAAAGGTTTATAAACATGAAACACTGTGCACTATTTATGGCTGTATATTTCTACGGTCAAAGGATAAAAATAAGTTTGATATTCACGACGTTGGAGGATGGTCATTTTCTGGGGAGGGAGGCAGAATGGATGAGAGGTGTGCATTTAATCCTCTTCCTCCTCTTCTTCCTGCTCTTCCTCCTCTTTCTCCTGCTCTTCTTTCTCTTCCTCCTGCTCTTCCTCTTCTTCCTCTAAAGCTTAAAGCAAATAAGACCAAATGTTAGGCCATAATAGTAGTTGCATAGGAGTCCAATAAATCGCCTGTGCTTATCTGAATGCATGTAACGTCTTATTGTTGAAAGGATTTTTTTAATATAAAGAGTGGCATGGAAATTAAAGAAAAGACAAGGCATGGTGGCATACACCTGGATTACCAGCACTTGGGAGGCTGAGGTAGGAAGACCCTGAGTTTGAATACATCTTGGGCTGTTATTGGGAGGGAGGAAGGGAGAGAGAGAGACTGAGAACTTTGGGTGCTTTTTGTAGTCTAAGGAACTTGGCCCAGCAGGAAGTAGCCTCCGCCTGTGTACTTGTGTGAGCAGTATCAGCAGGTGACAGCTGTGGCCAGCAGTGTGTGTGGCTTCGAGAGGGAAGCTGTGTGTTCTCGTTCTGAATGTCCCCAGGTTTACCAGGAGGCAAAGGCAGTCTAGGCTCTCCTCCCTGCCTGTTTCCTCATCTGGCAGATGGGAAGAAATGGCGTAGGCCTGTAACTGCCAGAGTGCCTCTGAGCAGTGACTAGGGAACAGCCCCCCAATCCTGAGAGTGTCCTATGGGTTTCATTTTGTCTGATCTGGAATCTACCAGAAATGAAGACTGAAGTTTAAACAGTAAGACCACTTTTGGTTTTACTCCACGGGCTTTTCTGATGGTACTCAACTTAGTTCCGGCATCCCTAACACACTGGGGCTCCGTGGGACTTTCAATCCACTTGCTTATTCGTTTAGTGACTTTGAACTACAGGAGTCTTAGCCTTAGAAGAAACCAGCAGGCCACATGTGGATATGTGTATGCTACTGCACAACACACCTCCCCTGAGGGACAGTGACACTTTGGTGGTGGATGCTGACGTTCAGAGCAAGTGTCCTTATATATGTGGCGTCCACAGAAAGCCAACCTTGTTCCCTGATTGTTGAACAGTCGGAGGTCACTTAAGTGGACTTGAGTTCTCTTCTAAGCCAGGCACAGACAGGCTCACAGAACATTCTATACCAGGAGAGAACAGAGCGTACTCAGGGAAGAAGGGAATGTAGGACACCATTATTTAAGCCTCTGATATTTCCTTTGACTTATTTACAGGACTTAACTCACCTGGGGTCTCGTTAAAACTCAGCACTCACATATAGGGTCGGAGCGAAGCATTAATAACTACTTGGTAGATGCCAGGGCACTGAATAAGGACAGGAGCTGCCACATCCCTTGTCCCCAAGTTGACACACACGTGTAAATAAGAAAACTAATAGCAGATCTTTTACAAAATACATGCTTTGTTCCAAAAACTCTATATAATTAGCAGTGGAATACCCACAGCCTACTCAGGAAGCTGAAACTAAGAACTCCAGAACTCACTAGCATAAAGGTACATGGCTAGTAAGGGATCAGGCTCTGGCTCCAACTCCAGCTCCTATTACCACAGCCTGCACTCTACAACCGTGGTCTGGAAGGCGGTCGGCCTGCCTAAGGCTGCGGCCCTTTAATATAACTCCTCACGCCGTAGTGACCCCTAATCATGCAATTATTTTTGTTGTTACCTCATAACTGTAATTTTCCTACTATTATGAATCATAAATATCTGTGTTTCCCGATGGTCCTAGGTGACTCCTGTGAAAGGGTCATTTGACCCCTCCCAAGGGATCACAACCCGCAAGTTGAGAACAGCTGGTCTAGACAATAGAGTATGATACCAATTTCAGCCTGCGTTGTAGACTGGTGAGGGACGCCCTGCAGGAAGATTTTAGTGGACCTGTTTAAATCCTCCTAGGGAAGAGACACAGAATTAGATGCGATAGCCATTAAGATTGTGTCAAAACAAGCTATAAGCAGCTATATTTAAAACCTCTAACTGTGCTGGGCAGTGGTGGCGTATGCTTTTAATCCCAGCTCTCAGGAGGCAGAGACAGGTGGATCTCTGTGAGTTCGAGGCCAGCCTGGTCTACAGGGTGAGATCCAGGACAGAGACACCAAAACTACACAGAGAAACCCTGTCTCAAAAAAACAAAAACAAAAACAAAAAACCAAACAAACAAACAAAACCCTCTAACTATATAGACAGAGTTCATTGAGATGTACAGACTTTGAGTGTGGTTAATTTTGGCATGTGATGTTTATTTTATTTACAAGTTCCTTTATACTAACATTTATTTTTAAAAAATTAATATACATCCAAAATGATGCTGTGCCACTATTAATTCACAAGGTGAGGGCCAGCAGTAGCTCAGCCCATCCGTGTGTTAATCAGCTTTTTATTACTACCACAAAACACTGGACAGAAACAGCATGAAGGCAGCTCATCTTGTTTCACAACTTGAAAGGTTTCCCCAACATAAGCTGGCTCCATCACCCTTAAGCTGGTGGTAAGACAGACATTATGGAGAAAAGGAAATGGCAAAGCAAAGCTCTTCACCACGTGGCAGCCAGGAAGAAAAGGTCACAGACAAGATAGATCCTTCTAGGACACTCCCTCCAGGGACCCACCTCCTCCAGCTGGGCCCTGGTTCCTAGTTTCCGCCATTTCCCAATAATAACCATCGGTTTATGAATCCATCAATGAATGAAGGGCCCAACCTCATGATCCATGCTTCTCACGTTTTCTTATACCTACACCTTAACACCTGAGCCTTCAAGGAACAACGATAACAAACTACCACTGACCTTGTGACTGTTTGTCTGTGTCACTGTCACAGAGTGATTCTAGGCTTAAAGGAAAAAAGACTTCTTTTGGCTCGTACTTTCCAGAGGTCTCAGGCCATCATGGTAGGGAAGACATGGTAGCAGGAACATTTCCGTATCTGGTGGAGGGGAGCGAGCCTGCAACAATAACTTGTTCCCATTGGTGCAGTCTGGAAGCAGAGAGATCAGGCAGAAGCCGGAAGCAGATGTGATCTTCAAATGTCTACTTCTAGTAACCCAGTTCTACCAGCCAGACTCCACCTCAGAAGGTCCCACAGCCTTCCAGAGAGCGCCACAAGCTAGAGACCAAGCCTTCAAATTAGGAGCCTCCAGGGGAAAATTCAGATTCAAACCACAGCCTGTCCAGAACACCTCCCGGAATCTGCGGCGCTTCCCTGGGGTGTGAGTGACCTAGGCTGGCTGTCATCCAGCTTTATGCTCAGGCTTCCTGCTTCCTATCCTTTCCCAGGGCTCCACCTCCACACCCCATCCTCCTGGCTGCACACTCTTGACTGACCCAGCCCTCTTATAGACACGATTATACAAAGAGCACACTCGGAGAGGGGTGCCTGGAGACCCTCGTAGATCAACCCCACCTTTTTGTTGGTGTAGAGTTTTGGCACATTGCTTAGTCTTTCAGAACTTTGGTTTCTATTCTGTGCAATGAATGAGAAGTGACTTTGTGGGGCCACAGTGAAGATACAAATAATGTGCAGAGTGTGCCCTGGGCCACTTGATAAGTAATAGATAGTATCATTCCAGCGTTGAAAGTTGCTCACAGTTCAGGCTATCACCATCTCCAAGTAGGTTTTCTTTCTTGTTTCTTTCCTTCCTTCCCTCCCTCCTTCCTTCCTTCCATTTGTTTCTTCCTTTCTTTCCTTTAGAAATTTTATCATAATTTAAATTTTAAGTTCACACAAACATATATTATGTACTGAGTATATCCACCACCATGCCCTTCTTTCTCATTTCTTGCCTCCTTCTCAGTCCCCACTGTCCCTTCAGATAGCTTCATTTTCATGTCATGTCTACCATGTATAGTTTTCTGTACCTATATAGAATCTAAGAACCACAAAAGACAGGAAGCATGAAGTGTTTGTCTTTCTGAGATGAGCTTAATCCATTCCATTTAGTATGGTTACCTCCAGTTGCATCCATGTTCTAAAAAAAATACACACTATACACACCACATTTTCTTTCTCTTTCCCTCTATTCATGGACAACGAGGCTGGCTCCACAACTTAGCTATTGTGAACAATGGATGTTGCGGCAAACATTGATGTGCATGTGTCTCTGTCATGTGATGATTTTAGAGTCTTTTAGGAGATACCCAGGAGTGACATAGCTGGGCCATATGGTAGATTTGGTTCTAGTTGGTTTTTGTTTTTAACATTTCAAGTCTAATTATGTGTTACTTGTCTGTGTGGGGGTGGGCATACGGCACGGTGCACATGTGGAGATGAGAGACGAACCCCAGGACGACGTTCTCTCCTTCCACCACGTGGGGCCCAGGGACCAACCTCAGATAATCAGGCTTGGCCGTGAGTGCCTTTACCTCTGAGACATCTCATCACCCCCAGTTTTATTTTTGGGGGACTCCTCCGCACTGACTTCCACGGTCCCTGGACCAATTTATATAGTCCAGCATCAATCTCTGAGCAATCCTTTCCCCCACATCCTTAGCAGCATTTACTGTTACTTATTTTCATGATGACAGCCATCCCCACTGTGAAGAGGACTCTCGGTGTTCTTTGACATGCATTTCTCTGATGACTAGTGAGACTGAGCTTTTGTCCACGGTTTCTCTCATTCGTATTTCATCTGTAGAGAAACAGCTGTTCCTTTCATTAGTCCATTTACTCATTGGGTTGTTAGATTTCTTGTTGACTTTTTTAGTTCTTTATATAGTCTAGATAATAATCCTCTATCAGGTGTATAGCCTGAATTTTTTTTTTCCTCCAAGGGTATTTTCTTTGTAAAGAGCACAGAAGGTCTTCTTTGATGATCCATCTCCAAGGGACTCTCCTTTCCTCAATATGTATTTCCTCTTCCACTGAGAACTCAAACTCTTTTTTTGAGAAATGGCCTGTAAAGACTTCCAAAAAACACCAATAAGTAAATAAGTACACACAAGAAAAGCTTAGACTTCCAAAAACAGACACTAGAGGATTTAGAGTACTAAGAGGAGATGAGAGGATGTGTTTGAAAACAAAAGTATCTTCTCCATGAGGAAGACGTTTTCTTTAAGATTTGTTTTTATTTTTAATTATTCGTATGGCTGTGTATGTCTCTGTGTGGTTATGGGCACATGCTTGCAGTGGCCACAGATGCCAGAAGAGGGTATCAGACACGCTGGAGCTAGAGTTACCAGTGGTTGCCAGCCACCTAACATGGGTGCTGGGAACTGAACTCCATCCTGTGCCACAGCAGTATGCACTCACCCACTGAGCCCCAGAAAGAGTTTTGTTGAGCCCCTACAAACTATGTTGCAGGTATCCCTGAAGAAGATAGCCTCTGGTATCAGCCTTGGAGCTGTTCCAGTTCACTTATGAGAAGTGGACTACAACTTCTTACAGCAGTTATATGGACTTTCATGTAAACACTGGTCAAAACTATTTCCTGCCACCCAGACAGTCATCATCATTATTATTATTATTATTATTATTATTATTATTATTATTATTATTATTGTTATTTTATTATCTGGATGGATTTAATTATAAAAATCTACTGGATCTTACTGTGGAATAATGCTTTTGTACACTGGTTTTATAAAACGCTGATTGGCCACTGGCAAGGAGAATTCTGGGAGAGGAAGGCTGAGTCAGGAGATGCCAGCCCACAGTCCAGGGAGCAGCATGTAATGGCACACAGGTAAAGCCACAGAACATGTGTCGACACATAGATTAACAGAAATGGGCTGAGTTTAAGTGTAAGAGCTAGGCAGTAGTTAGCCTGAGCTAATGGTCAAGCAGTTTTAATTAATATAATCCTCTGTGTGCTTACTTGGGGGACACGAGTGGGAGAGATTTGTCCCAACTGCTGGCAGGCTGGGACACAGGAAAACTTCAGCTACAGGATCTAATTATTAAAAAATGGTTACAACCTTTGGTCCAAAGAAAGCAATAAAATAAAATCAACCATGCCATGTACAAAGTTACACAGTTTAATGACTCAGAATACAACAAAGTTGTTAAAATGAAAACAGCATTATGGAGACTCTACCCACAAGGCATTCCCAACAAGGTGAAGAACTCAGAAGCCTGAGAAGATGCTTATGTTGAGAGGAGAGGGGGTAGGGAGCACAGAAGGGAGGCTTCCTGGAGCAAGGAGGATCTGGGCTGAATCTGAGGAGTGAGTGGGTGTCTGTGCAGTGTCGCATGAATGAGAAAAGCTCCAGCCACATGCCCACACATAAAGTGTGGCATAGAAAAGAAAGAAGTAAGGGGGACCTCTACAGATTCTCATTTCCCCATATGTAAGACTCTGTGTGTGTGTGTGTGTGTGTGTGTGTGTGTGTGTGTGTGTGTGTGTACTCATATATATGTGTTTGTGTACTCATATATATGTGTGTGTGTACTCATATATGTGTGTGTACTCATATATGTATGTGTGTACTCATATGTGTGTGTGTACTCATATATGTGTGTGTACTCATTTATATTTGTGTACTCATATATGTGTGCGTGTGTTCATATTATATATGTGTGTGTGCATGTACGGTATATATCTGTGTGGAGGCCAGAAGTCAACATCAGATGTCTTCTTCAATTACTTTCAACTTTTTGTTTAACTTATTCTTTACCAATTTAATACATGTATATACTATATCTTGATCATATCCAATACAAATTGCCCACCTCCCCCAGTACCCTCAATATTTTCACCTTCTCCTCTCTCTCTCCCTCCCTCCTTCCCACTGAGTTGAACATCATACATGAAGTCATACCCCAAAAGAATATGACCCCTTTCCCCAGAAGCCAGCAGCTGTGAGACAGGGTCTCATACTGAACCCTAGTTAATCAATTCGTCTGGATTAGCTGAGCACCAAGCCCTAGGGAGTTCTGTCTCTATTCCCAGGGCTATGGTTATAAGCAGACACCACCACTCCCAGCTTTTTAAGTGGGTACAAGGGATCCAAACTCAGATCAGATCCTCATGCTGTGTGGCAAGTACTTTATTAACTGAGCCATTTCCCAAGCATCTCAATACAATGTCATTGCTTGCTTAAGATTTGGATTGATTGATACATCATCTGTGTAA
This sequence comes from Peromyscus californicus insignis, assembly GCF_007827085.1. Taxonomy (NCBI): domain Eukaryota; kingdom Metazoa; phylum Chordata; class Mammalia; order Rodentia; family Cricetidae; genus Peromyscus; species Peromyscus californicus. The sequence continues at coordinate 64,505,472 of NW_026294606.1, read as the reverse complement.
TGTTAGAAATTACAGCGGAATAAGGAATACTTGCTGATAATCTTTTCCATTTAGTTTCACAAATATCTCTGCCTCCATTGCCTATTGTAATGAATTGCCTATTGTAACAATAGTCAGTAAGTTCTACTTGGTGGTCACTAAGCCAGACACTAGAAAGGAGACAACACTTCCAAATATGTGGCCATTGAAAGGGGACACAGCTGAGGGATAGGAGCTCTGGCAGCAGACTTCCTTAGTGTAATTAAGTCACCCTCTCTGTAAGACCTGGTGTAGCTGGCCAGACCTTGACACATGACTAAATCCCATCACCTATAAGTGGTGGTAATAGTAGTTCCCTATCCCAAAGGGCTATTGTCATGATTAAATGAGTTATTATACGTAATGAGTTGTTATATTGAAAGCACATAATCAGTACCTGGTACTGGGCAAGCATTAACTATTCACATTAATATATATTTCAGAGTAAATAAACAGAGAGAATTGTCCCGAAAGTCAGGCTTAGGTACTTGAATACACTTCTAGTGGGAGCTAATTTCATACTGTGGTACTCACCATAATACAGCTGTTCCCTGGGGGCTCACCCTTACATTAATTAGCTCCTGATGTTTTGATTGATTCTTGTGTGTGTTTCTGAAAGACTTGCCCTGGATTTATGTTGTCCTGGATGGAGGCCATCTAAATCATGATTCCCACCCAGGAAAATGCTAAGTAACTATCGAATGTCCTGAGAACACGAGTTTACAAAAGCATCACTATTGGGCTGAAAAGATGAGAGCGGAAAAAGTGCTTGCCATGCAGGCCTGAGGATGTGAGTTCAGATCCCCAGCACTCACACAAAAAGCTGGGCACAGTGATGCACATACATAGTCTTAGCACAGGGGAGGGTTGGAGACAGAGACTTGTCATCCGGCCAGTCTAGCCAATTGCTTAGCCCCAAGTTCAGTGAGAGACGCTGTCTCAAAACAAACAAACAAAATAAAATACAAACAAAAAAAAAAGAAGAAAAAAAATGTGGGTTTGTGACAGGCACCCAGTGTTAGTCAAGCCCTGCATTCTACACAAACATCATGTTCTCTTGCTCAGGGTAGCACTCTGTTTCTCTCTCTCTCTCTCTCTCTCTCTCTCTCTCTCTCTCTCTCTCTCACACACACACACACACACACACACACACACACACACACACACACACACACCATGTACATACACCATGCATACACACAAAACATAACTATTACAAAATGACATCATCATTTTATAAACAAATGAAACAAAACACAGCTGTATGATTACATCATACATACACCAGGGACCAGGGTTTTAAGTACTTTATCCTACGCTATGAGAGAAGATGGAATTATTTTTTTAACGACTTATTTATTTTTTAATTTTACGTGCATTGGTGTTTTACTTGCATGTACATCTGTGTGAATGTGTCAGATCCCCTGGAACTGGAGTTGTAAGCTGCCATGTAGTTGCTGAGAACTGAACCAGGGTCCTCTAGAAGAGTGATCAGTGTTTTTAACCGCTGAGCCATCTCTCCAGCACTGAGATGGAATTCTTAATGTTTTATACCAATGACTCATAATTGTCCTTTAATTGGTTTTGAAATGAGGAGAAACAAGGACTGGGTATAAAAATATAATAAAGTTCATCCAAAACCTGCCCTGCACTTTAACCTGCTCCTGGGAGCTCTCTCTCCATTCTTACAACCTAGTTGAAATATGCAAGGAGAGTATGCTTGCACTGTTTGCTAGATGTAAAGAATGTAGAACTGAAGGCTAGTCCCTAAAAGATGCAGGTTAGGAAGTATGGGAAAGCACAGCAGCAGATGTATGGAGCATCTTCCAAAGTCATCCCCTGCTTCCCATCCAGGCTCCCAGCCATACTCTGCAATTCGTAGAGGAGAATCTGTGACCACACCTCTGACAGTATATTCGAATACATAGCAGATGGTAATGCAGCATGGAAAATAAGAGCCCTAAGTCTTTAAAGGGCGACCCTGGTTTCAAGTGTGGTGAACAAAGGCATGTCATGCATGATACTTGTCTTTTGAAGACTGCGTCTACATCTGTAGAAAAGGAGTAAAATGGTCACCAACTTAGAGGAATCTTGTGATAATCAACAAGTCTTCGCAATGTTCTTAGCACCATTCTGGGTACAGTACTAACAGCAATGGTACTATATTTCAGTGGGGATTGGCAGGGGATGTATGTAATGACATGCATGTGGGAGTCAGATGGGGACAGTTTTGGAGGGTTGACTCCCACCTTCCACCCTTGTTTTGAAGTAGGGTCTCTTACTCTTTCTGGCTGCTGTGCTGAGTACTCTGGGATGTGCTGGTCTGTGGGCTTCTGATAAATTCCCTCACCTCTGCTTCCCATCTTGCTGTAGGAGTGCTGGGATACAAACACATGTTGCCACAGATGTCTTTTCACATGAGTTCCAGGAATCTGAACTCAGGTCATCAGACTTGCATGGTGTCTTAGTCAGTCTTCTGTGGCTGTGAAGAGACACTATGACCCAGACAGCTTATGAGCAATGGAGGGCTGGAGTAGAGTTTCAGAGTCTTAGTCTATTATCATCATGGCAGGGAGCACGGCAGCACACTTGGCACTAGAGCAGTAGCTGATAGCTAATCTGCAGGCCATGAGAAAGAGTAAGTGAGCCAGGTGTGGGCTTTTTGAAACCTCAAAGCCCACCCCCAGTGACATACTTTCTCCAACAAAGTCACACCTCCTCCTACAAGGCCACACCTCCTAATCCTTTTCAAATAGTGCCACTCTGGACAACTAAGCATTCAAATATTTGAGCCAGTGGGGGCCATTTTTATTCAAACTACCACATATGGAAAACAATTTTACCCAATGAACCACCTTTACCCCCACCCCCTGCTTGCTTGATTGCCCTCTTCCTTCCTTCCTTCCTTCCTTCCTTCCTTCCTTCCTTCCTTCCTTCCTTCCTTCCTTCCTTTCTTTCCTTTTGAGCTAGGATCTCATTTTACAGGCTAGGCCAGACTTGTGGTTCCTGCAGTCCTTCGCCAACTTCCCAAGAGCTGGGATGGAGGGCAGTGAGCCACCATTAAACCTGGCTATTTTCTACTGTGCTACAAACCCAGCTAGAGTCCAGGACGACAAGCACACTTCATCATTGAGCTCCACTCTGACATTATTGGGAGTTGCATGGGTTGGGAACTACTAATGTGTGTCCTTGTAAAGCCAGATATAGATCTTATTGGCTGGCCTGTTGGTTTCTTCGAGACAAGGTTAACTTACTACGTAGCTAGGCTGGCCTCGAACTTGAGATTCTCTTTCCTCAGCCTCCCAAGTACTGAGATTATAGGCATGTACCACCCTACCCAGCTAAAACAAGCAAATTTTATGACGTGTCTGAACACGTGAACCACAAGTTGAGCCCCAAAGGAAAGAGGTAGTTAGCTAAAGTTTATATACTGCCTGGAAAGAAGGTTGAGATTCTGGAAGAAGATGGCATGGGTTATAGGAGCGGGGAGGAGTGAAGGCCGTTCTGTTCTGCAGCTAAATTCTTCAGTCTCAGTTGCAGAATGGCTTGTGGTTGATCAGAAGAGATCTCTGAGTTCTTTTTTTTTTTTTAAACTGTGGTTTCTAGTCAAAACAGAGTCCCCTGGCATCCGCTGCCACCCTAACTCAGGTGCACTGATACAAATTTCATTCACAAGTGAACAAGTGGTGTCTGAGATGGTCCTAGGTTTCTCTGGATTGCCATTTCAAAATATACCAAAGAAGTAAGTTCCAAGTGGGGCATACTCTGGGGTCCTGCAAGTGCCAAGAGAAGTAAACGGGATGTGTGTGTGTGAAGAGTTCCAGAAGAGGCCACACTCCATGTGTGCAACCCAGACCTGGATGATAACAAGGATCTAGACACACAGTAAGTGGAGTTAGGCCCGGATGGCGGCAGGAACAGGGAACAGAAAAGGGAAGGGAAGGGAAGAGCGGTCCGAGGGCAGGAATGAGACAGGAAGAATAAATGTGATAAAGACGGACAGGCTGAAGAGGAGCACTGAGCAGCCAGCACAGCCTCGAAGCAGAGCAGTGATATGACCCAAGTAGCTCCTGATGTCTTGACTGCTGGGCAACAAGGGGATGAATGAGCCCCCGGCATGTGTGGGGACCTGGAGGGAGGTTACAGAGTTGTAGAATAGAAGGGTGGCTGACATGCTTGTGGGGTGCATCGGAAGGTCCCCAGTCACCTGAATAAGCATACTCTTTGTCAATAAGAGCCTGGAAAGGTGCCAAGAAGTTATGGGGTCCAATCTGACTTTTGGAAGAACCGCTCCACGTGTGTGGATGATGTTTGAAAAGCAGGAGAGATGGGAACCTGTTTACAACATCTGAAGTCAGTGGTTACTCCTTGTACACCAATCCCAAGCGGAGAAAGTTAGACAATGGTCTGCTTTCTCCAAGAACTCTGTGTGTGTGTGTGTGTGTGTGTGTGTGTGTGTGTGTGTGTGTGTTGGGCCAAAGTTCAACTTCAGGTGTCTTCCTCAGTCATTATCCACCATATTTGACCACTGTATATGCCTCACCTTTGTTTTTGTTTTTGTTTTGTTTTGTTTTTACACACCAGAGATCTGAACTCAGGTCTTCAACTAGATCCCAAACTCAGGACCTTATGCTTACATGGCCAGCTTTTTACCTGCTGAACCCTCTGCCCAGGGCTCTCACTCTAGAAACTTCTGAGCAGCATTTTTTTACTTCAGGCTGTGTGATCCATGAATGTAAGGAAAGAAGGAAGGCAAGGGGACACCCTGTCCCTGCTCCTGACTTGTGGGTGGCTGCTGTTTCAGTATTTGAGCAAACTTGGAGAGAGAATTTGCTAATAGGGCAATCCATGGCATTGGAGACTCCAGGAGCCTAGGGGACAGAACGGCAGGGGTCTCCTCTAAGGATGCAAACGCAGTGTGGAAGAGAAATGTTACAGGCTTGAACATCAGGTTAGTTTTGCAGTCAAAACATGTTGGAACTGGAAATAGCTTGCTTGCTTGCAACTCAGTATTCTCCCTGGCATGTGTGAGGTCTTGAGTTCAGTCTCCAGCACTAAAAGAAAAGAAAAAAAATGGGGGGCTGGGCAAAGAAGAACTAAAACTGCCTCTAACAGTCCCAGGAAGAGAGGGGATGGCCTTCGTAGCAAGTGAGATTTGAGCCTTGTGTTAGAACAGTCCTGAAAAAAAATCTGATTCAAACCCAGTTTCCCACTCCTTAGATTTGAATCCTCATGTCAAGACCCACGCACTCTTGATCATATCAGCCTGAAATGAGACGGGGGCCCTTAATGTGGACCCTCAACTCCCTCCATCTGCCAACAGTGCCTGTAAAGGGTTCTCTTCTGCTGAGCGTGAGACCTCCTGCACTGTCAGAAATTCTTACCAGTGATCCTACGGAGGGGAACATAGACATAGTGTAGGAGAGACAACAGGAAGCAAGCTGGCCGTGTGGCTCAGTGGTGGAGTTTTGCCTAGCATGCACAATGCCTAGGTTTCACCCTCCACATAGATGCAAGGATTTGTTTTCTTGGTAAAGTTCGTGAGTCTTCACTGCCTGGGGTAGCCTGGCAATAATGGTGCAGGCCATGGAATGTCTCCTTCCTCTGGGGTGGGATGAAATCCCACCTCTGGCCTGGAGGGTAAATAAATGCATCTTGAGAACCAAAGAGGTGGGCAGGTTCTGAACAAAGAGTGAAACTAGTGTTTTACTAAGTGAGTGCTTGTGCCCGCTTCTTGTATTTTTATCAACTGTGTTTTGACAATTCGTGGGGGGCAAAAATGTGTCTAAAGCAATTTGAGCTCGTCAAGCAGTAAACATTTAGACACACGATGTGAATTGAGTTATTGTTCTTGTGAGTTTCTTTTCTTTCCTTTTTTTTTGAAAAGGGAGCCCTGCTGGCTCCTTTGCCTCCCCCAGGTCTCTTGAAATGGAAGTCTCCCTCTCCTAGGGACATAGAGAATTCTTGACAATAGCCCTGTGACTAGGTTATCTTACAGACAGCAACCTCCATTCCCCAAGAGTTAAGGGGAGATTAACATTCAAGACAATTGTACTAGATCGAGAGGGGAGAGCTACGCCTCCAGCCATCGGATCTGCGTTCTCTGGCTCGCAGGGTAGGAGAGGGGCTCGTGTCGTGGGGGTGGGTCTGGGTGCGTTTGGGTGTCTGGTAAAGAAACGGGGGTCCTCCAGATCACAATCACCCACCTCAGCATCTCCGCGCGCGCTTCAGATGCGCGCAACCTCTCTGGTCTACAAGCTAACTTTGCGTCGCTTGCGGGTGCGGCTAGGAGCAGTGGGAAAGAAGCCAGAGGCAGCTCAGGGGGTGACTTGGGGTGTCCTTGGCTGGACCGGGGCGCCGGGGAGGCAGAAGATCGCATTGTTGTCCTGGGATCCAGTGGCGAAAGGAGGCCCTGCCAGCGGGCGCGCGCTCAGTCCCTGCTTTGCAAGGGATCGAACGGCCACCCCGCCAGGCTCCGGTGCCGGGCACCATGCGGCGGACCGGGCGCCGCGGGCCGCGGGTCCCCGCGCGGGAGAGGGGCGGGCTGGTGGCCGTGCGCCCTGGCGCTGGGCCAGGCTCGGCGTGAGCAGCGGCGCGAGCGGGCGATGGGCTGACGGAGCCCTGTGGCGGGCGCGGCGGGGACTGGGGTGGCGGCGGGGGCGGGGACGGGGACGGGCGCGCCAGCACCGGCGGGGCGGCTGCGGGCGCCGCGGAGGAGGCGGAGGCGGCGCCGGGCTCCCAGGCCGCCCGGTAGGCCAAGGGCCTGCGCCCGGGACGAATGGGAAGCTGGTTTCCGTGGACTAGCCTCTTACAACCCGAAGTTCCTCGGCTCCTTTAGAAGAGCAAAAAAATAAAAGGTAACGTGTCTTTGTTTCCCGGTCTCGGTGGCAGGGGGGCGATTGATGATGCTGTACTTCTGAACCCATTTTCCGGTGCTGGGCTGGGCAGCAGGGACCTGCCACTTCTTTTCTGGGGGCTTAGAGGCTTTTATTTCGCGTCTGCTACATTTTAAAAATGCAAGCCCCACGTGGGGCAAATACGATGCTACCTTCTACCAGCCCTTCCCCCTACACACACACACACACACACACACACACACACACACACACACACACACACACACACACACGTTCCTTTGGCGTCACAACCCACACTGAATTTCCCGTGGAGAATGGAAAGGAGGTTTCTATAATAGGTGGGTTTTTTTTTAAAGCACCCCCCGCCTCCGCTTCTGGAAGTGACAGGGATGTCTGGTCCTTTGGAGAAGGTGGCAGGAGGCTGGGCAGCCTCAGCTAGTGGAGCCTGATGAGATAAACCGGCCTTTCCTTTCCAGATGGCTGCAGAGAGTTTGATGCAGAGAAAATGGGAGCTGAGGAGGGGAGAACAGGAGGGACCCCCCGTTAGTACCTGCTTCTTTAAAAATGATTAAATGAGGTGCGTTTGTACTGCAGGCAGCTGCCCAGATGTTGGTGCCCACTGGATTTAGAAAGGTCTCCCCAGCGCGCTGCTCTTTGAAAGGCGTGGGGGCTGCCTGTGTGTAACCAGCAACTCGCTGCCTTTCTCTGGTCCCTTGCTTGTTAGGAGAGTAACTGCTCAGTCAATTCAGACAAATTTTGCTAAATTTCCAAGGGATGGCTGCTCTAATAATAGCTCCAACGGTGGCTCCTTAATAGACATCCTCATTTTGAATGATGCAGCTGTGCCAGCTCTCTGGGAAGCGCAGCTTGCTGAGAGCTGAGATCCAATGCCGGGAAAAGAACTCCCTGACCCCACCATGAATGGACCAGGCGCTGCCTCCCCTATGAATGGAACATCCCAACAGAGGCTGCCGCTGCTGCTCCTGGCTCCTTTCAGTTGGAATCCTCCCCGAATCTGATGAGAGGGATGCTCAGAAAACCTAGACAGGCACATTTCTAAATATAGGATGGTCCCTGTTCAATTTTTGGATGGATGAGTGCATTTAACTGCGGGATGGTTTTGAGCTGCCTCTACCCCCACCTCAGCACCGGCTAAGCCTCATCTTTTCCAAACCTTTTGATTGATGTGTGGGAAAACACCAGTCAGAAAACCCAGGACAAACTGCTGAGTTCATGCAAGGCAGCCACCACTGACTCTGAGGAAAGTACCTTTAGAGCTGGCTGCAAAGCTGTGTCCCTTAGATTTCATGAACTAGGATATGCATGCCAGCATCAAAGCATGCAACAGAGTGCTGAGGGCCCAGTGTTGTATGCAGGGGGACACGTTTCATTGTTTCGTTTCTGATCTTTAAATTGCATCAAACTCATTCATAAACTCTGGGTCCCTGAAAATCAGAGCCTTAGATCAGCAGAAATCTGGTTTTAATTCTCTTAAGTGTTACTTGTCTCTTACAAACTCGAGTGTCAGGAAATGGGCCAACTTGTACATTGTCTTCTGCAGGCTGAGTGATCCATTCTGTTGCCTGTGAAGTTTGTCCAAAGCACAACAGGAATGATGATCCTGTGGCAATTAGATTAGACTGCATTTTATTCTTAGAAGTCACATAGCTTCCATTTACTTTAATTAGAGGTAATATTTGGACATGCTTTGAATTCAATGGTGTATGGTTGTAGGTAGTTGAGGAATATAAAGTTGCCTCTAGGAAGTGGCAAAGGAGAGAGATCTGCTGTGGGAAGCTGTGTGTGTGGAGGTAATCTCCTATTTGTTTGTTTGTTTGTTTGTTTGTTTTTTATTTTTTCGAGACAGGGTTTCTCTGTGTAGTTTTGGTGCCTGTCCTGGATCTCACTCTGTAGACCAGGCTGGCCTCGAACTCACAGAGATTCACCTGCCTCTGCCTCCTGAGTGCTGGGATTAAAGGCGTGTGCCACCACCACCCGGCCTATTTATTTATTTTTAAGTTAAGCTCTTCTTGGATTAAAGAGGAATGGTTTTAGTAGACGTGAAGATCACAAAATTCTCCCCTCTTTTTGGTTTTAACCAACTGTGAGCTGCCTCTGGTGTTGCTGTATTCTTTTTAGTATTTGTCTTGAACTAATTTGATTAATAAGACTTCTTTTTATGGCCCTGGGCCTCTTTGTAATTTTAGACATCGTTGACAAGTCCCCTGGTAGCCCAGCAGGTGGCTAGTGCCATTAGTATGATTTTGCCATTGGGGAAACTGAGTCCCCTTGAGGTTCAGCAAGTTTCTGGTTTCTTAATCCCGGAGATTTATATACCAGATGTGTACAGTAGTGATTTAATTGTCCCAGGAAAGTTAGAGCCCAAGGCCAAAGAAAAGATAAGAGATGAGGCCTTGTCTGGGTCCTGGAGCTTTGGGAAAAGCTTTGTAGTAGGTAGGTAGATGTCAAGAAAAAGTCTCTTGAGTCAATCTTAGTTTGTGGGCAATAACATTATCATTGTTTTATGATGGGAAAGAGAAGAATTGGAAATTTCAGGAAATCTACTGAGGGGCTGGGCCAGGTGGCTTTTGTCTTTAAGGAGCTGTGGGCTGGATGTTAGACTCCCCAAAGACCATGACTAACTTTGCTTCCTAAATATCGAACTTGTGTTCCCATTGTTTATGCTGATGTACATCTTTCCCCAGATATCCTGAAAACCACATTCTTACCATTTACAAGTGTACACAAACCCTTTCTGCATTTAAACTAATATGCTCTGGATGACTGAGACCAGAAATTTACACTTTAAACATTACAGTGCTGCAGCTTTGCTCTTAAATGTTTTTTTTTTTTTGCATAAGTAAATTTTTCTCTCTCTCTCTCTCTCTCTCTCTCTCTCTCTCTCTCTCTCTCTCTCTTGAAATAAAGAAACAATATAACTTCTGGAGAAAATTCTAGTTCTGTAAGTTGAACTGAGAAAGAGGCCTGCTAACAGTTATCTAGCTTAGGAAGTTATCATAAAACATGCTATACACAGCATCAAAAAGTCTAAGTCTGAGTTCATCACCAACTTTTTAAGCATCTCTGTCTGTCTGTCTGTCTTTGCCTCTCTCTTTCTTTCTCTCTCCCCCTCCCTCCTTCCCTCCTACCCCACCCCTTCTCTCCCTTTAGTATTAGGGATTAAATCCAGGGCCTCTTGCACACTAAACAGCATCACAGAGTCCCAGGGATTCTGGGGAAACTAGCCACTAAAATCCAACTCCCTTTCACTTTTTTATTTCGAAGTAAGGTCTTACCAAGTTGCCCGAGCTACTTGGAACTCACTCTGTTTAGGGCGAGCAGGCCCTGAACTAGTGATCCTCCTGCCTCAGCTGCCAGAGTAGCTAGGATTGTAGGCCTTCACAGCTAGTCTGGATAGTCCTTTTCTTTCCTCATTCCTTTCCTTTCTGTCTTTGTTTCTTCCTTTCTTCTTGTTATGATCAGATGTATTAGTCAAACTTGTGCTAGAAACTCTCACTTGAGGTTTACTTGGGGACTATCCCAGCATCTCAGTTGGAGATGATTTCTGGTACCCCATAGAAGGACAGCAGATGATGGTCATCCGGCGCCTATACAGCCTACATCCTAGAAACTCTGTTCTGCTTGTACTAAAGGGAAAAAGAGGGACTAGCTTCCCTAACTTGCTAGGCTCGTAGATAACTCAGGTCTACATTGCCTGTGACATCCCTAGGATTCTCCTTCAGGACTCAGCCATTTCTCTACCTTGCCCATGTCTGTGCTGTGGACTGCTCTCTGAAGGTCCTGGAAACTCTGTAAAGAGAGGCCTGCAGCAAGAACAGCAAGAGGAGGAATCAACTGTAAAGAGCTCTAGAAACTTCTCTACCGTGGGCAACATCATAGAGTCCCAGAGAATCTGAAGGAAGCGGCTTGCTGGGAAGAAAGAGATTTGAGTGTTTTTATCTCTAGCCACAATTAGAATGAAGCACATTGAGAACGTTTTGGTTTTCCCCAGAATAGCAGCTTACCTTATGAGCCTGTACGGTGTCTCTGGCAGCTGTGGGCTACAGCATCACTATTGTACAGAAAGGTCAGGTGGCTCCGCTGCTCTCTTGGACAAGAAGTTTTCTGAATCAGCATAAACACAGATTGTCGAAACTCCTTTGAGTTCCTTAATTCCCTCCACTGCCACCCTTTTCTCTGTCCCTAGGCTCAGCATATCTATCTTTGACAAGGACTGATTCAGATGCAGTCAGCTCCATCTTCAGAAGCTTTGTTCTAGGACTACTATAGGGTCCTTTCTACAGAAATTAAGCGGAGCTGTTTGTTAACTGTTTATCAAATGGCGGGATTCTGGGTGCACGTGACTATATGTCTTTTTGATTCTTAACGGTATTGATAGAAACTTGATATCCTACTCTCCAAAGAAACATTTACCTGTTTAGGAGTACAAGTCACGGTTGATGACAAGTCGTAAGAGGAATGTGGGGGACCTGCTTCAGTCAGTGTCCTTATCACCACCAAACAAATAAAAAAGATGAGTGGGTGGTCACAGCTTGGACTGAAAGAGTGATCTCCCCATGGAAGCTGATTCTACATCAGAGCTGTCTAGTGTAGGATCCAGTTGTAAGGAAGTGCCATTTCTCTCCTAGGTAGTATTTTCTGGAATTTTATTGAAACTGGTGGCGCCCCAGGTGTTCATGATGCAACAGGAACAAAAATTTGTTGGCCATGGTCAAGAGCATTAGCGGGTACACCATACTGTCTGGGTTTAACTCTGAACATATCTGCATGCTCCTTCTTACTCCTATGTTTTAGTATGTATTTGCCAATGCATGGCTCTTGCATACTCTGTTGAGGCAGAGGGAGTAGGCACAGGTGCATGTGTAGGCCAGAAGACATCCTCAGGTCATTCTTCCTCTGGTGCCATTCACTGTCCTTTCGATACAAGATATTTTAACGCTCTGGAACTCACTAAACAGGCTAAGTTAGGGCTGGTTAGCGAGCCTTAGGGATCCTCCTTGTGTCCCTGTCTTCCCAGGCCTGGGAGTACAAGGGCATGCTGATAGGAATTCCAACCATGCCCCCATGGTCGTGCATGCCTGGCCGGACACTTAGTCATCTCCGCCTAGTCATTTCCGGGTCATATGTCCTGCATGCCCCATGCCCCATGGCTATGTGGTCATGTAATCACGTGGATGTGACCACTTGATCCATGCGCATGTGTGGAATAGCCACGTAGGCCCGTGTGCACAGGTGCTTCCTGCCCTTTATAAGACAGGCCCATGTTCCCCCACCCTCTTTCTCGCACATGTCCTTCCATAGGCCTGATCACATCCATCCCTTTCTCTTTGTCTTGATAAAACTCTTGTTAGTGGATTCTGTCGTGTTTCATGACTTTTCCTTGGGGGCAAGAGCGCCATAAAAAACCATCACGTGCCATCTTGCCAGGCTTTTGGTTTTGAAACATAGCCAGGCTTTTGGGATTGAACTCAGGTTTGTTACCAAACAGGGACAGCCCCTCCTGCATACCTTTTGTTCATTTAACATTGAGTGCATTTGACCCACCGCTGCTGATGGGCACCTTATGGGTCCTTGTTGAGCAAGCAGAGCATGAAACTATGATTTGTAGAGGCTTCATTAGAGATCTGAAAGATCCAGGGGGTGAAGTAAAACACAGCTTGTCAAACCATCCTGGGTCTAACCTACTCTTAGTCTACACTCTGGTATGGACCTTCTTTCTCAGTTAGTAATGTATCGCCAGACTCAGATCCATGACTCATTATTATAATGCAATACACCAAGCATTCAAACAATGTGTTTTTGTTTTTTGGAACAGGGTCTTATTCTATAACCCAGATTGGCCTCGGGTTTGCTATGTAGCCTGGAGTGACCTTGAACTTGTAACCCGCCTGCCTCAGCTTCCCAAGTGCTAGGCTTCCAGGCATGAGCCACTGCACTTCTTTTGTTTGTTTGTTTCCTTTTCTTTTTACATCCCAAAGATTCCCCTCCCTCCTCTTCCCAGTTCCTCCCCCATCCCACCCCATCCACTCCTCCTCCGCTGTTTCTCTTCAGATACAGGCCGGCCTACCATGAATAGCATATATCCTGCACTTTTTTAGACAGTATTTTCCTATTTGAATCAGCTAATCCTTCCCCCATCACCTCATGCCTGTTACTCCACCATTTCCACCAGAATTTGTCTGTTCTTTTGATGCCCTGGCCTTTCTTTCTCTTTACTGAGTGAGAAATGCATGGGGAAAAAAATAGTGTGTAATAGGGAGTTAGATTGATGCTGTAGGGTGGCAAATGGAAATAAGAATGGGAGCATCTCCGGGCTGTGCCATTCATAATTATAAAATGCACATTTACACTCTCCCCACATGCCTGTAAAGTGATGAGTCCAAACTGGGGACACAAGTAGTGGAGAGCCATCTGGATCTGAGTTACACACCTACCAATAGCTGGGGACCACGGGCCTGGCTTGCCCACTTCCTGGCTCCCTCTGACGACCCCCCATAAATATCCAATATTTATTTCTGTGTAGCTCAAAGAGAGAGCGAGCAGAAAAGGGGGAGGTGGTGAGGACATGAAGCAGGCTCTGAGCTGAGTACAATGTGCGTCAGTGTTCTGTCTTCTCAATCCCCTTTTATTGGGTCCGTGGAGTGTTTGGTAACAGAAGGACTATAGAGTGACCGGTGGCACAGATGTAGCCTGCAAGACTTGGCAAGAGGGAGGAGACATGTGCAGAAGGTGACAGAAGAGAGAGCTACAGCTCTGGGGGTGAGGGCTGCCGGGTGCAGCCCGGGCTCAGGGCCGCCTGCAAAGTCTATCTGCATGTGATTTGGAGGATCATTAAACATTTTGTCAAGGGGGCACTTTATCAATGAAATAAGTATAGAGGTCATTTTTACCAGGGAGGAGATGTTCACAGCCATTGAGGGGCCTCCCTAGGGTCCTATCTGCTGCACCAAGGCAAGCATCCCTGCCTTGTGATGGGTATGTACATGATGCAACATGGTATGACAAGCATGTTGTACACCATGACATCTTCTTCTCTAGGTTTGGTTATCCCAGCCAGCTCTTCCACCTTTCAGCTGTAAGACCAGTGATGAGTTACTCAATCTCTCTGAGCTTCAGTAAGCAAAGTCACATTCAGAGAAGCACACGAGCTAACATCCTCGAGGCACCTAAGAGGCAGAAAGTATGCAAGACTTTTAGAATATGAAATGTAGGGCTTGGAGAGATGGGTCAGTGGGTAGAGGTGCTTGCTGCCAATCCCGATAGCCTGAGCTCCATTCCTGGGACTCAGACTGAAAAGAGAGCAATAACTCCCATGGGTCTGCTGACCTTCACATGCATGCTATGCGGAGTGTGTGCCTCTCTCCCATGCTTAAAATAAATAGATAAAGAAAGAAAGAAAACATTGAATTTCTAAACAAGACATTTTGTCTATGATCTACCCTCTTGACCTCGGAAGGTTCAACAATACTAACTTTGGAGAAATTTAGAACACATGTGGGGTCTAAGAAGAAATGTAGACAGAAATAAGTCATACATTTTCTCTTACAATGCTGAAATGTCCCAGAAAGTAGTTCAGTAGGAAGAAGCGTTAGCTGAGATGTTTGTGAAGTCACTCCCTCATTCCAGAAAGAGCCCCTGCAGGAAAACACACAGCCCTAGCCATCATTGTTACTGGGAAGAGGGAAAGGTTTATAAGGAGGTAGTTAACAGAGTGGGCCCAGTGATGTGATGGGGGCATGAGGCTGAATAACAAGGAGCTAATGAAAGAGCCTGAGGCTGTGTCTGGGTCTCAGTACATTAGGACACATTAAAATGAAGGAAAGAGGAAGTGAAGAAAATGATTGGGGCTTTGGACTGGTGGGTTGCAGCCCCTTACCTTTATAAAATTCTTCAGTTCTCAAAAATGATCAGAAAGCTCATAGACCTTTTATCTTGGAAAAAAAAATGTAGAGTAAAATTGAAAATGGTGAAGATTATATTAACTAGTAGTGTTAGCTACTCACCATCAAAAGGGAAAAGTCCAGTTATAGGCCTGCAAGATGAATCAGAGGCTGAGGGCATCTGCAGCCAAGTCTGAAGAACCGGGTTTGGTCCTCCCGCCCCAGCCGTGGTAAAGGACCAGAAATGACTTTGATCTCCACGTGTATGATGTGGCACATGTGCACCCACACTCAAAACAAGTAAATAAACAAAACACTTCAGCATTTAATACATAAACAGTTACGGTATTGAGTTAATAGCAGAAACCATCTTACAGCTGAGAATACTGGATGCTTTTTGGAGCGTCCCCGCCCCGCCCCACCCCCGAATTGCCAAAAGCACTCAGTCACACTGAAGATCCTAGGATAGTATCCCTGCAATATAAACATTCAATATGCCAATTTTCCTAATAGTTAACAAAGCGATCTGCACACGTAACCTTCTGGGTAAATGTGAAGTAGAATGAATCAGAGTGAGCAGTGCCCTGCTTTCTGGTGACCAATTAACTCGATGCATACAGACAGCAGACTAAAAGCGTTAAACACATGCACAAATGGGAAGTATTTATAGAACATTCTATCCGCTTGCTTCCAAAACTAGGCTATATTTGAGGGACAACTTATGGCTATCTTTTTGCCTAGATAGGGTGGAACATGTCTGTCATTTCATGGAGAAATTGTAAGCTGGTATTTATGTGTAGTTCCTGCCTTTCTTTATTGTGGAAAATACGGTTTTTGTAGCCCCAAACAATTTGGTTTGTCTCCCTTCCTGTTCCCAAGGCTGTAGCTTGCTTGGTCAACAGAGATCCCAAACTATTTTAATGCTGAGTTCTACAACTTCCAACTTGGAAAGATAGCCAAATATTCTGAGAATAATACCCCAAACACAGTCCTTTGTTTCTCGTGTAGCTAGGGTCCTTTCTTGTTGCCAATAGAAATAACCACACTCCAAGAGGAGGAGCAAAAAGTGGGCTGGAAAATTCGGTGAGTTGTAGATTTCATGCTGTGATGGCTTTGGGTTTTATATTCGCCATAGGAAAAAAATGGCTGCATGTGAGCTGCTTATTTGTAGGAAAAGTAGGATGGATGTGCCCAAGGTCCTGTGGTCTGCAGGGATGGCTGGAAGGGAAGATGCCACCAGCCTGGCCTTCCCATCGGATCCTCTTACATGGGGTCATTTGTCTGTCACACCAGCTTGCTCATGGCTGCTTCTGGGTGTCGCAGCTTGTCAATTCCCCATGTTCTCTTCCCCACCACCCTTGGATGGCGTTCCAGAGTTCAACAGATCTCAGCTGCCGTTCTCTTTGTTCCTGGGAGCCCCACCTGTGGTTTTCTGATTACTCCTCTTCCTCTTCCTCCTGAGGCTTTAAAATCATTGTCCTGTGATGGCTGACTCACCAGTCTGTCTCCCCACTTCCTCTTGGTTGCACAGTCTGGACTCCCTCTACTGAGCCTCTTACATTTATTAATTCCAACACCCCGATCCTCTGTTTGTCAGCCCAATCTCTCCAAGCAAGGTGTCTGCTCCCACAGTCTTGTCTCAGGACCCCCTCTCCCCTGAGTCATTATAAAAACATCACAGTCCATCTAGTCACCATTTTCCTGTCCCAGTCCCACTCATTCACACTCACACACACCCTCTCCTCCTCTCCTTGACCCCCTTTCCACCCGAGCTCCCCATAGACCAATCTCCTCAGCACAGAACAAAAGGTCCTTCACACAGTCTAGCAGCTTCTTATTTCTTAAATTTTCTTTCTCCCATTGTCTTACACACACACACACACACACACACACACACACACACACACACACAGCCTTGCTTCTGACCTTGGACTTAACTCTGTGCCTGAAACATACTGCTCACTCTTTAGCTGGAGCTTCCAGTAAGACCTCCTCCTCTAAGTCATAGCTTCTTTTGTGTGTACAGGTGTGTGTGTGTGTGTGTGTGTGTGTGTGTGTGTGTGTGTGTGTGTGTGTCTGTGCACAGGTACACAAGCACATGGAAGAACATGGGTATGGAGGCAGAGGTCAATCTTTGGATGTCACTCCTCAGAAGCCATCCATCTTGTTTTCTGAGACAGGCTCTAGGCCTGACCTATAGGGCTTAGGTTGGCTGGCCAGGAAGCCCAGAGACCCTGCTCTTTCTCCCCCTCTTCCCCAGCACTGGAACTGCAAGCCTGCACGGCCACGCCCACCTTTTTCCATGGGTGCTGCAGCTCGAACTCAGGTCTCTGAATGCTTGTGTGCCACAGGCTTTAGCTGTCGTGCTGTCCCGTCAGCCCCCACAGTTTCTTGAATGTATGTATCAATGTAGTGTTGCAGAAATTCTGGCACTAAGAAGAGGTTTCAGAATGCTGTACAGCCAGAGATTAAATGAAAATCAAATGCCTAATGAAGAGGTGTTTCTGACAGTGCTCATCTATGTTACATCATGCAGGGTCACCACAGCCTTCACTCTAGACCCATAAGAGCACTTTGTACTGGGCACGCCCCCATCACATTACACACTGCCAACCAAGGCTTCCAGAACACCTTAGCTCAGATGCAAGGTTGTTGCATGAATCAGGAGTGGGGATAAGGATAGAATTTCCAGCAGTTTCTGAAATGACCCTAAACATATCCTCTGCTATTCTGTATTGCGTATTTATGTGAAGTGGTGTTCTCAGCACTGACAATTATAAGTTCAAAAGATCTATCAACTCTAAAAACGCCGAAGATGCTCTGTCCCTACAGCATCAAATATTCAGCCAGAATTTAACTGTTTGTCTATGAATTTAACTGATATATAAAAATAAACAAGCACATCCAGCTCATTAGTATGCAAATGCTGTTGTCTGTAATAGATGGTAAAATTATATGTATACCACAGAATTGTTTAAAAATAAATTTTCTATTTATTATCAGTAAACTTTGTGTGTGAGGTGTGTGTGTGTGTGTGTGTGTGTGTGTGTGTGTGTGTGTGTACATGCCCAGGGCCATGTAGAATTTTTTTGGGGGCAAAATGAGTCCTGAGTGGAAAGAGTTTAAGATCCCCCTCCCTTTCTCTACTAAAGCGTTGCCCTGGGACATGGCGCCCCAGCCTAATCTCTGAAGTTTCCATGGCCAGGCTGCATGTGTCTCCCCCCTGGGGCTTTTGTTTTTCTGCACTTAAATGATTTGTTTTCTTGGGGGAGGGTGGTACCCATGTGCCGCCACACTTCTGTGAGGGTCAGAGGGGAACCTGCCTGAGTCTGTTCTCTCCACCATGCCCGTTCTGAGGACCCAGCTCAGGCTGGTAACTGCCTCTACCGGCTGAGCCATCTGGCCAGCACCCACCCACAGCTTTTTAAGGCAGGGATCAGATCTGTCTTATTGTTGATTCTGCAGCACCCACTGCTATTCTTGGCATTTGTTAAAGTGCTCAAAAGTAAATAAGACCTCACAATGTGGATTCCCATTTCTTTACTTGTTTGTTTTAAATCTTCATTTTTTTTTTCCTCCCCAGGCTCAGTGTCTAACACAATAGTCAGCTCCCTTCCCTGCCGCGCATCATGCCCTTCTCCACATGCTGCTCTGTCAGAGGGCTGTGCATTAGGTTGGTGTGGTACCTATAACCCTTTCAATGAAAGGAATAGCCTTATACACCTGGAAGGATGGCAGAAAGCCCCGAGCCCCACAAAGGCTTGCACCTTTGTATTCAGCCAGCTACCCAGCACAGACCTGCTATATTTTAGCAGGGTGTTAGGGAGAACACATTTGCCCTGGGGCAGCTTGTGACCAAAGAAGAGGAAGAGGCAGGCAACAAACATAATCAATGAACACATTATATAGGATGCTGAGGGTGGCAACCATCGTGGAGACAGATAAAGCAGTTGAAGAGAAATGTGAATTTTACTTTATTATCATTTTATTTTATCTTATATGTGTAGTGTACACATGTGTGTATGTGGATATGCATACATTGTGTGTGTGTGCATGTGTGGCGGGGGAGCTATGCATTGCACATGCATGCATGTTTCTATAGAGGCCTAAGGTCAACATCAAGTCAACGTAACTAAGCCTTCTTCCAAACCCTTACATTGCAATTAACAAAAGGGTTGGGGCTGGAAGATGGCAGAGCTCTTTCCCAGCATGGTGAGTCCCTGGGTTCAATGGAGGCAGCAGTGGGACCTCAGGGAACTGTAAGGGTCTGAGTGTGGCAGAGGAGAGCAAATGAAGGGCAGTGGAAGTCACATGGGCATGGAAAACTCCCGCACTGGAGGACACCACTGGTCCCACTAAGGGGCTGCAGAGGGATGGTTTTGCATTCCTGGGGGAGACTGAAGGTGGAGAATAGAAGCAAAGGTGCAGCTTTGAGCAAAGGTTCCCCAGGTGAGGGACAGAATGATCAATAATGCCCAGGTCCTGGGTGACATCATGACTGGGAGAAACGAGTGAGTCCAAGCTTTGGGAGTTCAAGAACAGAGAACAGATGAGGAAGACGGAGTTGTTTTCTGTGAGGAAAGGCATGGTATAGGGAGGCCCTAGACCCAGGTTTCCACTTGGGACCTGCAAAGCTTATGCCATTTAATATGCTGAAGGAGTGGTTTTATGTGTGATTCTATGATGCCTGGGTCAAGGAATAACCCAGCTGGACATGCTAAGCTAGGCTTTATACATGTTTAGATAATGTTAAAGCATGGTGGTGAAAACACACACATAAAGAAAATCACCAGCTAGCATTTGGGAAGTGGAGGCAGGGGAGGCTGTGAGTTCAAAGTCAGCCTGGGCTACATTAAAGAGTTACAGGCTGCTCTGGGCTACATAGTAAGGTCTTGTCTAAAGAAGAGAGAGAAGGAGTGCATACTAGTTAGCTCAACAGCTCAATTCTCCTGAATATGACAGTGTTTGGGGGGAAAGTATATTATTTGAAAAACAAGTTAATTTTCCAAAGGCCATAGCATCCTGTTGAGATGTGCCATAGCGTCCTGTTGAGATGTGCCATAGCGTTCTGTTGAGATATGCCATAGCGTTCTGTTGAGATGTGCCATAGCATCCTGTTGAGATGTGCCATAGCATCCTATTGAGATGTGCCATAGCATCCTATTGAGATGTGCCATAGCATCCTATTGAGATGTGCCATAGCATCCTGTTGAGATGTGCCATAGCATTCTGTTGAGATGTGCCATAGCGTTCTGTTGAGATATGCCATAGCGTTCTGTTGAGATGTGCCATAGCATCCTGTTGAGATGTGCCATAGCATCCTATTGAGATGTGCCATAGCATCCTATTGAGATGTGCCATAGCATCCTATTGAGATGTGCCATAGCATTCTGTTGAGATGTGCCATAGCATAAATTAAGCGCCACCTTTCACTTGGTCTCTTTTTGATATGCAAAAGGGCTGTCTCTAACTCTCAAGTCTTCTGGATTTGTTGATGTACCATTGACTTGTATACTGTACAAATTTAAAGTATACTGTTGGAAGTGAGGTGCATATGTTTTTTTCAGACAAGGTGTCACTGTGTAGTGCAGGCTGAACTGGAACTACTCACTATGGAAAATTTTGGCATGTGCTCATGAAACCATTATCACCACCAAGAACTGCAGCTTCAGGACCAGTGAGATCGCACAGTGGGTAAAGGTACTTGCTGCCAAGCCTGAGAAGCTAAGTTTGATCCCTCGGAGCCATGTGATGGAAGGAGAAAACTGACTCACACCCGCAGTCCTCTGACATCCACAAAGGCACCATGGCAGGTGCATGTATAAGACACACACACACACACACAGAGAGAGAGAGAGAGAGAGAGAGAGAGAGAGAGAGAGAGAGAGAGAATCTCAGCTTCATACTTCTAATCAGTTAATTTTTCTCTTTTTTTTTTTTTTTTTTTTTTTTTTTTTTGGTTTTTCGAGACAGGGTTTCTCTGTGTAGCTTTGCGCCTTTTCCTGGAACTCACTTGGTAGCCCAGGCTGGCCTCGAACTCACAGAGATCCGCCTGGCTCTGCCTCCCGAGTGCTGGGATTAAAGGCGTGCGCCACCACCGCCCGGCTAATTTTTCTCTTTTTATTTATTACTTTTGGTTAGCATACAAACTAATGGGTTTCCTTGTGGCATCTTTATACATATGTATCATTGCACTATGTTTGTGTTATATCCATCCATCCATCACCTTCTCTTGTCTTCTCTCCCGCCCCTCCTGTCCCCTAACCAGTCGTCTTAGTGGAGAATCTTTTGTGTTTTAATGTTTTGTGTTTCCACACTAGGCACTAGGAAATATGTGAGACTGTAGTCACTGTCCTGCCGCCCATGTTTGTCCTGCCTGGAAATTCTGGCCCTCCTGATATCACTGTCCAATTCCAGCCCCTTGTCCGGGTCTTTTTCATGAACTCAGTGTGTTTGGATGTCCAAGGGCTCGGAGTGGCATACACGGTAAACTATTTTAAATCAAAAGGCAGCAAAGAAAGCCTGTCATGTTTTAAACAGGGGACAGTCTGTTTAAACAGCTCTGACCTGGGGACAGACTCTATCCCTTGTCTCTCCTTGCATGGAAAGGGCCCAAACAATAGGTAACTCTTTTCTGTGTGTCATCCACATCATAATTGCCTCCTGCGGGAAGCTTTGAGAAACCATTCGGTGTCCAATTAGAAATTTTGATTTGACTACCAGATACAATGTAATGTCTTTATTTCTGGAACGGCACCCTAATGCTATGTGTCCTGCATAGTTTCTGCACCCCTGTGTGGTGTGACAATTGCTGTGGACGGCCCTGAAGTATTTCCAGTCATAGCCATTCCACCTGGAGCCCGGGGACCTCGGAGTGAGAACTAATGGGCCCCTTTCCTCTCCCCCTCCATTTCTCTTTTTTTACTCCACCCTGGTTCATCACTCCCACTGCTAAATGATGGTTCGTGACAGTGGGGCGTCTCTGGAACTTTCATCTCCTTAGAGGTGTTGAGACTCAATCAGGAGCCCAGAAGCAGGTCTAGGGTAGGGTGCTACACAGGGCAGGCGGCCAGTGTGGAAACCTCCCTGAAGATGAATGGCAGGGGCAATCTGCCAGCAGAGCTCAGTGAAAGCAAGACGCCCCTGCCAATGGCATTCTAGTGGAACCCGTTCCAAAGAACTCAGTTATGTAAACACCCAGGCCGCAGGCTCCAGTCCAGATGGACTGCCCTGTACAGATGTCAGAGGAGCTGTTAAAACTTCTCTTGATGTAAGCACCGTGCCTTCCCAACTCTCCTGGTGCTTTTTATTGATGGCTGGGGGCTGGCTTTCTAACTTCTGGAGTTGGGGCCCTGGGACCACCCTACAAAAGGAGTACTTTGGGGTTCCGGAACACCGGAAACTTAAGCCAATGTTAAGTGTTGCTGAGGCTGCCCATGAGATACATGCTTCATGCCGTGTATAGCAGGACTTGGCACTCAAGTTCTCAGGACCCTTGCATCAAGCCTCCTGAGACAGGACTGGCTGTGGTGTCAGATGCCTCTAGAGTGGGTTCTGCCAAAGCAGGTGGCCTGGTGGCTCATGGCAAGTCTTTGGTATTTTCTCCTCTATGCTTTGAGAGCCACTAAGGTCCCAAGTAGAATTTACAAAGCTTATAGATGGTCTAGAGTACTATTCCCTGCCCTGCACCTTGAGTGGGGCAATGGAAGGTATAATATATAAGGAAAACCATTCCCGAACCATTTCACTCATGTGACAAGCTGCGCCACCGGCCATGAATGGCAGCTGATACTGATTCTGCTTGATGGTCAGTGTTAGATTCCTTTCTCATTGGTGTCATGGGATACCTGGTATGGACAACTGAAGGGAAGATCATCTAAGAGATACAGTCCATCATGGCAGATGAGGGCACGTTCATGGCACAGATGGCTTGTTCTTCTTAATGTAGACCAGGAAATGGAAGTGAGCATGCCTATAGCTACCCCACCCGGCACACACATCAGTGACCTACTTCCTTTAGCTAGATCATCCTTCCTAAAGGCTCCACACCCCCTCCCCGCCCCCAAATGGGGACCAATTATTCAAAGATAGGGGCTTGTGAGAGGTATTTTACATGCACACCTTAATATGAAATCATGTGGGCGTATGGACTACAAAGAATATATATGTTCCCAAACCTCAGTTTAGGGATGTTTCCTCAGAAAAGGGAAATTGAAACCTATCTCAACAAATGCAAATTCCAACCTATAAATCATCTTACGTCATTGCCCTTGAGTCAACATATAAAGAGATACGCAATTTAACTGTGTATTTACTAAGTTATGCAAAATATATGTACTGAGTACCTATAATGGCAGTTATATTTTTATTACAGGCACACACATACTGTCATTTTAATGTCAATAAAATATTTAGAATGCAACTGTGAAAACTTGTTGTTTTATGAGATCCACAGTCATAAATAGTGCAGTATGACTTCCATGGATCACAATATAACCAAAAATAAGTTTGAATGTAAACAAAAATGAAATATCAACTTAAATATTGGAGTAAAGTCGTATGACCAAAAAGATGTCCTTGGGATTTTTGGATATTGAATACATGATAGCTCTACCCAAACAACAGCAGTCCATGTGAATGTTCAACACATAATAAGACAATAAAATAGCATTTCTTGTCTTCTTTTACTTTTGGTGCTGGAGACTCCAACTCGGGGCCCTTGCATGTTAAGCAGCCATCCTTTGACTTAGCTACACTCCCAGTTACAACTTTTTTTTTAAAATTTTGTTAGATAAGGTCTTAGGTAGCCTAGGCTAGCCTTGAACTCACTATGACAACCTTCATCTTCTGATCGGCCTGTCCCCACTTTCCATAGGCCAGGATGGTAGGCATGCACCTCCATGGCCAGTGTCTGAAGTGCTGCAGTCACATGTGTTAGGTGAGCACTCTGCTCAGTCCCCTCAACATTCCATTTTAAATAGAGGGTATTTGATGGCACACTTGTACACAAGAAATTGGAAATAAAAAAAACTAGGAAGAATGTGTGTGTTCATTGCTGTGGGGTGTCTTTCTGTATGCTGTGAATATGTGTTGCTCTGATTGGTTGATAAATAAAGCTGCATTGGCCTATGGCAAGGCAGGATAAGGTGAGGTAGGATATTGAAACTGAAGACAGGAGGAAGAAGGAAAAAGGGTGGAGTCAAGGAGATGCCAGCCCACCACCCAAGGAGCAACAAGATGCCACAGACTGCAATGCCACAGCCATGGGGCTGGCGCAGGGAGGGAGGGCTGGAGAAATTTATGGCTACAGTTCATGTCTATTAGTCTGGTGTGTCACTTTCTTTCTTTTTTTTTTTTTTAAAAAGCCTTCGTGCATAGTAAATAAATGTTGAGTCTCGCCCAACTGGATGTACTATTATTATAGGAAACAACAGTTATCAACCTATTAAAATGAAAATTTTTTTTTTGAAAAATCTTCCTTATACCTGTGCACAGCAGCTCATTTCTTGTCCATCACAGCTTATCAAAGAGGGGAAGGGTAATCTTAAAGCTCTTGTGTGGCACCTCCCCTGAGCTCAGTAGTCCATCTACAGCCTCCCTGCCATCCGTCTCTTCTTGTCGCTTGTGACTACAGGATAACCAGTTCATTTTGAACAGTGATATGTGTTTAGCAAATTACCATTTTATTGAATTTGAATGTATTTTCTGGAACTTCTACTCACTGATTGTATTTCTTGCCCACCAGAGGAGCAGTTCTTCTCTTTCTCCTTCTGTATATCAAAGTAGGAATATCTCCCCTTCGTACTCAGGATGTCTCTGTTCCATATCTGTTGTCTCCCTGCAGTGGACAGAGCCTTCCTGTGAACACGGGAATGCAGCATAGGGAGATGATCAATTACTGTTCATCCTACTCTATAGACTTTGATATTGAGGCTGTGTTTACATTTTCCCACCAGTCCTGGGAAGGTTTAGTCTCTGGACCAACAACTCGTTCTTGGACTAACCCCAGTTTATTTTCTTTTTCTTTTTTTTTTCTTGCATAAAATATTGTGCTTGGAATTAGACACAGAGGCAAGAAATGCTTTGACTATACTGGAGTGTAAAAATGCCTCCTAATTCCCTCATTTCAGATGTACTGCTTTGGGCCCCAAAACAGAAAAAAACGTGATTCCCAACTTCTGCACTCCAAAGCTACATTGAGCCCTCTTTGATATCTGCAAATTTGATGAGCCTGACTTCTGTGTTTCTTTACAAATTGCTGAGGAAAAACAGAGAGTCAGGGAAAGACAGCCTCCGTTTTAGTATCACTTTGCCATTTTCCAAGTGTTTGTGATTAAATGCAAGCTGGACCCCGCCCCGCTTCCAGGCTGTCCTCATTTTTACATCAGTTAGATCAAATTGACCTGGAAACAGTGTTCTGGGAGCTCCTTGCAGTTTCCTAAGTACTTCTGACGCCCTTCCGTTCTCCGACTCCTGGCTGTAGCTCCTTCTGTTCTTCCCCAGGCCGCACTCATCCTCCAGCTCATTGCATGGCAGAGGTTTCCCATTCTGGGCTTCCTAATGTCATGCTGCCTCTGCCATGACTCTAGCTCTGTGGATACTACCCACTCACAGGGCTATCGACCAATTCCCCGAGTGGGAGTTAGGGTCACTGCGATGGTTAATCGTCGGAGACTGCCTGAATGAATGTGAGTGTGTTTCTAGAGAGGTAAAACTGGGAGATAAGAGACTCACTCTGACCATAGGGCCACCATTCCATGGCTGGAGTCCTAGACTGAATAAAAATGTGTGCTGTGCTTAAATCTTCCCCAGAGATTATGTGCTCCTGATGCTCGTCCAAGTCAAAGCCCACCTCTGGGAGCTCTCCATGCGGATTCCGTGTTCTTGAGAGCAGCAGTCTCCACTTTCTTGTTTATCTCCTTTCCTATGGCACCCACCACCTTTTGATTTTTTGAAATCTGCATCCTTTACAAAAGATGTATTTTTACATCCATAGAATCAGTCTTATTTCCTTTTATTCAACCTTATCTTTTTCCTGGCTAATTAAAACTGTCTTTCTGGGGTTAGGGATTTAGCTCGGTGGTAGAGCACTTGTCTAGCAAGCGCAAGGGCCTGGGTTCAGTCCTCAGCTCTGAAAAAGAAAAAAAAAGTCAAAACTGTCTTTCTTGTGCCTGGGGTCCTGGTCTGACTCTCCTTTTCAACTCTAAACAGTCATCCAAACAAGAGGAAGCATAGATACTTGTGTTTGCCTTTGGGAGCATTTGGGGCTGGGGGGTGAAGGGGTGTAATCCCTCTTCATCCAAAAACAAAAAACACGAAAACAAAAGAATAACAACAGCAAAACACCCCTCTGCTAAGATCTTGAAGCCAGAACTCGCGTGTCGAGCGAGAAGTATTAATTTCTTCCATCTTTCTTGTTTTGAGGAGAGCAGGGGGTATTAGGAGCATATAAACATCCTTTATGCTACTTTGTGTGTTCTGTACCTTTAGGGTTTATACCTCGCTCAGGCACCCTTGCACATCTATAAAAGCATGTGTATTGTGAGACGTGCACGTATGCACATCTATGTGGATGCTATCATAATAACTATGTTTGCATGAGTGTAAGAATGACAACTGAGCATTTTCCCCACCCCGTGTCTTAAATAGCTTGTCTTCAACCAACTCTAACATTACTTTTCCTTGTGTGAGTATGTGTGTGAAATTGTGTGTGTATTCCTGTATGTGCAGATTTACATATATGTACGTGGAGGGCAGAGAACAACAGTCCTGCTTGCATAAGGTACAGGAGCAGTGTCAGAATCCAAATGGGACAGCCCAGTAAGGATCCTGGAGGTGTTCAGCTGGTCAGAGAGGCACGCAAGAAAATGCTGCTGCCCACTAGGAGCTTGGAGACCTTCCTTGTGTCTGTCCATCACGCTGCAGATGGCGTTTTTGGTCCAGGTGCTTAGCATTTCATGCATCTGGCTCTCCCCGTGTCCGTTTCTTCCTGACACTTCTCAGGGTGTTGGCTGACAGACGCAAGGATAACAACTCTCCACCTTGGTCCTTGGCTTGATGTGGACTGTGCAAATGTTGACCTTCCACATCTGAGATGCACCTTCACGACATCCGTGCTGACCAGCCTGGCCTCCCTCACTTGTGATGTTTTGTTGTGGAGTAAAACCTGTCCCCACATCCTGAAATGTCAGGTTAGGGAATATTGTAGAATGTTGTCCTCCAAGCTTAATTAATAGCCATTATCATCTTAATCAGAACCACCTTGATTACCTGGAAGATACTTTCAAGGTTAGGCTTGTTGACTTCGGTTAGAAGGAGGTGAGGAGGGCCATTAGACCCTAATCTGAGACTTCAGCTGCTTCCTCCAGCACATCCATGCCAGCTGTACATGATTCTACCCAGCTGCAAGTGCTCTAGTGGTCTCTTGGTCTCAGGGAGTGCCAGAGGAAGTGTAACGGAGTAAACAACGCCATCTCCACAGCTATGAGGAAGTTGTCATCCATACTGAAGCAAGACCGGACAGTGGGGCAGCTGTTTTGGGGTCACTCATACTCCTGTAAGTAACCCTCACCCATGCCATGTAAGTAAGCCCAGTAAACTCACTGCTTCGCCGAGTTGGATTTTGGTAGAATCATACTTTGGTCCATTCTTGGTACCGTATCTGGGTTGAGTAGGGAGTTAGTTGATCTGCCCAGGAAAGTTCATAACATTACAGGTATACTTACCTGTAAGATCCTTGCAAAGCCATCTGCAGGGCCTGTTGGTTCTACTCACCTCTTCCTTGTCTGGATCCATGCGTCATCTTTTTTTTTTTTTTGGTTTTTCGAGACAGGGTTTCTCTGTGTAGCTTTGCGCCTTTCCTGGAACTCGCTTTGGAGACCAGGCTGGCCTCGAACTCACAGAGATCCGCCTGGCTCTGCCTCCTGAGTGCTGGGATTAAAGGCGTGCGCCACCACCGCCCGGCCATGCGTCATCTTTTAAACATTAGACCTAGACACGGACTTTACGAGTTTCTCCTCCACCTCTGTTGCAAAGTTTAAGATGCCTGGGTCCT
This sequence comes from Peromyscus californicus insignis, assembly GCF_007827085.1. Taxonomy (NCBI): domain Eukaryota; kingdom Metazoa; phylum Chordata; class Mammalia; order Rodentia; family Cricetidae; genus Peromyscus; species Peromyscus californicus. Next base: position 64,477,642 of record NW_026294606.1, on the reverse strand, counting down.
ACACTTAAGCTGAGCAGGTCTCAGTAAGTGTTTGTACTTTGGGCACAACGGTGAGTTAAAGTAAAGATTGGTGATTAGTGTTTCAGATCCCAGAAGGATCGTGTGAACAGGACTGCCTGGTAGGATTGGAGGCTTCAGCTTACACAGGCCTCTGAGAAATTGTTCTCACCTCAAACGTAGCAACCTCAAGCTGTCCCCATGGCCTGAATGTGGTCTAAGACCCCAGGTCTTCTTTTCTACATTATCAGAAAACAAAAAACAACAAAGAAAACCCCAACCCTCAATTTTTTCTTGCTTCAGACAAATGAAGACCCAGGGGGCAGGGATGTCCTTAGGATAGGCTTGCTGGAGATCCTCGGGGACACCCCTGTCCCTGCTTAGAAGCTCCTCCCATGCAAATGGGCACAATGTTTGCAATTGCTGATTCAGCTTGGCTGTCACACTGCTTTGTCATGTGAAGTCCCTTCTAAAAGAACCGCTTGCTCGGGAGCTTCCATCTGGGCTGTATGAACTGCAGCTGTGTGCTGCAGCCAAGGGCCTCCAGGGCACGCCTGCCTGCGTGTGCTCGTCTAGATCCAGGAGCATAATATAATGACAGGCAGCACAGCCTGAGAGAGGCCAAAGCAAGTAGGGACGAGGTTAGTCTCTCCGAATGAGTCTTCTGGTGGGCAGCACTTGTGTTATCTTTGTTTCCTCTATCTCATCTTACTGTGCTAATTCTTTTAGTGCGTGCGTGTGTGTGTGTGTGTGTGTGTGTGTGTACATGTGTGTACATGTACATGCAAGTACACACGTCATGGATAGGTGTAATACACCCCTTTCTGATGTTCTTCTTTAAAATGCTACCTTACATGCCCCCCCCCCCCTTCCGCATGGCAGGGTGTTTGGCTCTAAGGCTGCTGTCCTTTGGCTAGCAGTAAGAATAAAGTCATTTAATCTCAGTTTGAGTTGGGTTTAGGTCTTTGGTCTTTCCCAGTGGATTCGAACACCCCAACACATTGATGCCATAGGTCGACATTGGACGTCTTCCTCTATCGCTCTTCATGTTTCCTTGAGATAGCCTCTCTCACTGAACCTGTAGCTCACTGATCCTGATAGGCTAGCTGGTCAACGAGCGTCAGGGGTCCATCTGTCTCCACTCCCGTAGCACTTGGGTGACAGGAGCCCACCATTTGCTGGGCTCTTGACATAGGCTCTGTGGATCTGAACTCAACATCCTGGTGCTTGGGCGGCAGATGCTTTACCTGCTACTCTGTCTCCTTGGATGCAATGTGCTAATACTTTTTAAAAGTGGATTTAGATAAGGGACAGTCCTAATGAAAATGGACACTGTTTCTTCTTTTGCCTTTAGAAGCTCTGAGCAAAGGGGGCTTTCTGCCCACTGCTGTTAGATCACCTCCCTCCATTGTACACATCTGACAGTGGGAAGGATATTGCTAACACACTGAACTGCCTGAGTCTTTTGTCGTCTGTGTGTTCGCTGTCTGTCAGCTGGCCTTGCATGAGCTGCTGTGTGTTGCATGCACTGATCGCCTCGTGGCTGGGAGATGCTCCACGGTTATTGAGATTTTGTAACCTTGCAACCTTTGGATTCCTAACTCATTCTTTGGTCCTTTCTTTTTCCAAAGGAGGAAGCTGTAGTAGAGAGAGAGAGTGAAGTGAGGTGATGCTTTTGAGGTGACTCAGAAAGCTGGAACTCCAACTGTGACTTGTGTTGGGAAGCTGTAGTCATGCCCTTGGAATTTCCTTCAGAGCCAGCAAACAGCCTGGGTCAAAGGTGGGCTTGTGAGGGGCTGTTGTAATGCATCTGGCATCCTTACAGCTAGTGGTTTAAGGGACCCTATGAGCAGGACAGATGTCTGTTTCTAGTTCTGGTCTCGGCTGCATGCTGTTGGACTCAGACTTCTCCGTTTGGTGGTAAAGGTCTCAAGGACAGTGTTTAAGGCTGTTTCAAGACTGTTGGCGATTTCCTAAATAAAACATGTCTCAGGAATACTGATTCTTACTTTATGCAATTCTCACAAGCCATTAATATTTCTCATTTTTAGTGTCTCATCAGCTGATCTTCTCAAATGCAAATGAGTCGCACCTTGGTAACTTTCTTTGGTAAAGAGACATTAGACGATCTGCAGGCCTGCACATGTGTCCTGAACAGCTGCCCTCTCCTTGCCCATCCTCTTCCTCTCCCCCAGACTCCAGAATTCTTTCAGTGTAAACTAGCTTCAGAAAACTGAGAAACTATAACATGTATTAGTTGACTTTTTTTTTAAGAGAAAGAGAAATAGATGGTATAACCCAGGCTGGCCTCAAACTTGCTATGTAGCCAAGGATGACCATAACATCTGATCTTTCAGTCTCTGCTTCCCAAATATTGGGATTATAGGTAGTATACACTACCATGCCTGGTCTTTTTCAGTACTGGAACTTGAACCCAGGGCTGGTGCTTGTTAGGCAGGAGGCACCCTGTCCACCAAACAAAATCTGAAGCCCCCGAGTGACAGTTTTCTAGTTTTCATTTTAAACCACAGACCCCTCTTTCCCTAAGTTCAGGATGTGTTGCTTTCTCAAGGTTGGGTTACTGTTCACACAGGTCTGTTGCACGTATCTAGAATGGTAGAAACAGTGGAACTGGCACTAATCCTTCAGAGCTCTACTGTACGTGCACAGCCCATGGCATATGAATCATTAGTCGAAAGCCAAGAAAGGGGGAAAGAGGGTAGTAGATAAAGAGTGATCAAAACAAAAAGGAGGGAATGATGAGATGGCTCAGCAGGTAAAGGCATCTGCCTTGAAGCCTGACGACTTGAGTTCAATTCCCAGGAGGTAGAGAAAACCAACTGAAAGTTGCCTGTGATCCCGATGTGTGCACTATTATGTATTTACATTCACACACACACGCACACACACACACACACACACACACACACACACACACACACACACAGAGTAAATAAATGTTTACAAAAAAGGCATGAAGGAAATGGGGTATGAGAGGACAAGGTGATAGGAAGCATATGAAAATCGGGCAACTTGGTTTTGTATTGAGAAGAAACAATATTCATGAAAATATCTGAGATTTTCCCAACTCAAGAGTGTCTACACTCTCTGAGAAAAGGCTTTTAGACCTCTATCTATTCTGTAGCCTTCTGTGTCACTGTGTGGAATGGGAAGGAGAGCTTTTACAGAGGTACCATCTGGGACTGTCTCAAATCTGAACCCCAACCAGAAGAAGCAAATCCCTTCCACAAGCCAGGCACCCTGATCTCCCTGTAAAATACCTTGAAATCACCATTAAGGTGGTTGTTGTTGTTGTTAGTAAGTGACTTGTTTTTTAGTCATATCCAGAGGAGATTCCAGTGCCACGTTTGAACAATAACCCCACCCAGTATCACCATTGATACCGCACTTTTGTAGATGGTTGCTTTCAAACACAGGTGCAACCCCTAACCTCTTTGACACTGTGCCTTCTATTCTATGAGTCACTTCTGGTCACCCATTTTTCTGTCTACAGGGAAAGAAGGTGTCCGTCCCAACATCCAGTCTTGAATACTATGGCCAATAGGGCAACTCCACTTGTGACTTGTAAATTACTTGTGTGTGTGTGCACCTGTGCACTTGTATAGACATTGTGCATGTATGTTTGTGTGGAGGGGTGTGCCTACCCATGTGGAGGGTGTGGGGTGTGGAGACCAGAGGGCAACCTCAGTGTCATTCCTCAGGCACTGTCTACCTTGTTTTTTAAGACAGGGTCTCTCACTGGCCTGGAACTTGCCAAGGAGGTGGCACAAGCCCTGGGGATCTTCCTGGCTCCATTTCCCAAGTACTCAGATTACAACTTACACCATCATGCTCAGTTTTTTCCCTGCTGGTTAATTTTGTTATTTAGCAATTTCATACACGCCTAGAATGAATTCTGATTACTCTTCACCCCTTTATCTCCCTCCCATCCCTGTCGCCCCCCACCATCCCTACCAATCCCTTTCTCAGATTTATGACCTACAGTTTTCTTTTGTGACCCATTTAATCAGGCCATATGTGTGACCATTGGGTGAGAACTATCCACGAGATCCTAGGGAGGTCACTGGAAGGGCCTTTTTAATGGCATCTTTTCCATGGGTTCTGGGAATGGAACTCGGTCCCTCGTATTTGCAAGGCAAGCACTTTATAAACAGCCATCTCCCCAGCCCCCTAAAGTACTTGGTTTTGTGTTTAAAATTGGCACTATCAAACTGATTGGCTGAGGAGTCTTCTCAGCCCTATTCCCTACTGCTGATCTCTAACAACGCCTTCACTTTTCTAGACATTTTCTTTTTGCACCATCTTTTAACTGAGTTTTTACTGATACTCCGTTAGCATACAAAGTAATGCGTTTCATTGTGTCGTTGTTTGTTGTTGTGTTTTGGTTTTTGAACAAGTTGTTAAATAGTGTATAGCACAAAGCTGGGGCAGGTAGAGAGGACCCACCCTTAAGCCAGGAGCTTATCACCTCCTATGTCATCGTATATCATCAGTTGTTCTCCTGATCCTTGCCCCTCTGCAGGGCGGTTTTATTGGCAACTTTATAATACACGGACCATTTCATATCTGACTATGTTACCTTTCCTTGTTCATGAGTCTGGTCTTCATGAGTCTGCATGTAGTGTATCTTAACAGCAAAGTTGGACACCTCACTTTCAAAATAACACTTCTTCAAGTATGCCTAAAACTGACGGAGTACTTGGCATGCCCACGTTACTATAGAATGTTTAGGCAGCAAAGTGATTTATGGTTGGCACCAGAGCCAGCTGACATCTATGCTCAGCCTTGCTCTCCAAAGGATTTCCTTTGAGGGTGATTGCCAAGGCTCCAATTGTGCCTGTGCAGCTGTGAAGGGGTGGGGGGAGCAGTATTATTTTACAATTGTGAGGACTGAGAAGACATTTCAGGGTGCCTAGCAAGCCAAACAATGCTACAGATGTCTGCTCTTTGTATGCACCCACAAGGGTGAGCCTGTTTTGAACTGACGATGAAAACTGGGTACTCTGATCTTACTTGAGAAGAAAACAATAAACAGGTGCCCCTTTGAGACACAAACCACAGCGGTGCCATCAGAGGGGAGCTGTGCCTTCCAATATGATTCAGAGGGCTTCTGTTCCCACTCCTTTCCATGCCAATTTTTGTGGGGTTATTTTGCTTTCTGCAAGGGAAGCGTGGAGCTCACTTGCAATAAATACTATGTCAACCTCTCAATACATAGTTACTCAATGTACCAAGGAGATAAAGTGATGTTATTTAATTTTAGTGAGAATTTTATTTTTCAGATGAAAACAAGATCTCGGAGGTAAACTTTTAAGTTTGAACCTTATGTGCAGTGATACATTTTGATAAAGTGACTCCCCACTTCCTTTTCATAGCCAGGTGGTACATGTCTTTAATCCAAATACAGCAGAGGCAGAGACAGAGGCAGACTCTCACTACAGCTAGGATTATATAGTGAGACCCTTCCTCAAAATAAAAACAAATTTTATTTGATACAGTAATTTTTTTTTGGGTACTAATTTGTTTTCATAAAATTTATTAGGATGTGATTAAATATCCAAGATCTTGTGTATATGTTTACACTTTTACCATGGAATAAAGCTAAAACTTGGCCTTGGAGAGGTGGAAAGGACAAACAGTATTTCTTTTGCAAAATCTTTCTTGCCCTTTTCACTTTTGAGATAGGCTGTTATGTAGCACAGGCTGGCCCAGAAGTTGATAGAGAGCCAAAGATGACCTTAAACTTCCTGATTTTTCTGTTTATTTTTATTTGTTCTGTGTTGCTTCTTTATTTTTATTTCTATTTGAGATAGGGTCTCCTGTACCCTAGGCTGGCCTCAGTATCACATATAACATAGAATGGCCTTAAACTCCTGATTTACTTCCCTCCACCTCTCAACTGTTGGGATTATAGACATAGGTCGCCACAGGCCTGTGATGAATGTTTTCTTTGTTTTTGAAGAACTTCAAAATAGCATGCAAGATGGTTATACCACATTCCTTCCTAGGACTCATTCATACACAGTGATTCTAATGAGAGCTGAATAGTTGTAGTTCTAAATTCATATCCAAAGTGACTATGCCATGGCTTTTAAGTGCCCTGTTATTATTGAAAGTCAACATTTCTGGTGTGACTTTTTGGAATGAAGAATCATTTCTACATGTTGGCATAACAGCATAGATTTCCATCTAATTTAAGGTTGTAATGACTTTCATTCAACTCAATAGGGGAGTGATTGAAGTAAAGATGGGTTTTTTGTTGTTGTTTTTAAATAACATCAGCCTGCTAGGATCCTCTGTGATCAAGGCTAATGGAGTTGCCTGGGACTCAAAGGTCAGAAGAGGACTTCTCATGGAGCCATATCCTGCCTGCGGCCACCTTGACTGAGCTAGCATTTGCAAAAGAGCAGCCTAGAGGCTGGTTTCCCCCCTTTTCTAAATATGGTTTAATCCATTTGTTGGGGTCTGAGTTATGTGAAATTTGACTGCTGAGTCATTGTCACTTTCAGAATCAAGAGCCCTTGAGATTAACCGCATCCAAACAGCAGTGCTGTCTGCCTTGGAGCCCCAGCTAAAGAGAACTGGTGAAGAAGGGAGGTGACTGCCTTCTTTGGAGAAGAAAGGGCATTTTCTCATGGGATTCCATGACAGCTTTGGACTTGGTGGAATAATTCCTGGGGAATAAGACATGGTATCTTTCCCATCTTCCCTGAACAAGGCACTCTCTCGAGGACTTTGATGAGTGATAAGGCCAGGATCTACTTGAGTGCATCCTTTCACGTAGCTGCAGCTGGTCCCTGGGGGAAAGAACAGTCCTTAGAGAGACTGCAGAGAGTGGTTCTCAGCCTTCCTGATGCTGTGACCCTTTAATACAGCTCCTCATGTTGTGGTGACCCCAACCATAAAATTATTTTTGTTGCTACTTCATAACTGTCATTTTGCTACTGTTATAAATCACAATGTAAATATCTAATATGCAACCTCTGTGAAAGGGTCATTCTATCCCCCCCCAAAGGGGTCACAACCCACAGGTTGAGAACTGCTGCTGGAGAGTCATATAAGATACTGAGCTGAAAGGGGCTTATAGATCATGGAACCTCAACGGTGGTATTTGACCCAGCTAGTAAACTCCAACTGTACAGAATTTTGGGGTACTATGCATAAAATCTAGCCATAATCAAAATTAAATTTTGATAATTTTATTAAACTGAGTATTAATTATCTTAAAAGTAAAGGAAATAGTCAAAGTCTATGGACCCTAACTCTTACTCTACCTTACCATTATCTATACTTTGTATATATGTGTCTGTGGGTGTGTTTGTGTTTATACATGTGTGTGCAAGTACAGTCTATGTGTATGCACCCATGTGGAGGCCAGAAGTCTACCTCAGGTGATACTCTTTAACGCCCTATTTCTTGAGACAGAGTCTCTCAGGCCTAGGGCTTGTTAGTTAGACTAGGCCTCATTTTTGGAGGTCATCAAGGGAGACGATGAAAAGGAGGCCGAGATGGCATCCTGAGCTTTGACTTTTGTTGGTGGAGATCAAGATTGAAGAGTAACTAAAGGTTGAACAGCGCCACCATCCAGCAGTATGTAAGAGGTGTGTTTGCTAATTCATTTGACATCTGCTCCACGGGTTGTGAACACGCGTACCATCTCGTGTGCCGCTGTCGAACGAACTCCATCAGACCTGTTGGTACTCAGAAAGGGCTCCATAAATATTTTCTGGAATGGTCAATAGTCCAGCCACTTCTTGGCATTATATGGCCAACGCCCAGTGAAGGAAGCCTCACCCAAGGGATGGAGCCTGGTGGAGTTCAGCCCACCGACCTTCGAGAACTTCATCCGACTGCTAGATTCTCAGTGCCCATTGTTTGTCTTCTCCCGTAGATGACGGAGGGCCGTCGATGTCAAGTACATCTCCTTGATGACAGGAAGCTGGAGCTCCTAGTACAGGTAGGTCCCTCTGGGGCCACTTCCCTAGCTTCTTCTGTGACTAATGAATGTGCTACAGAGGTGGTTTTGGTGATGGATGGAAGGGGGTTATCTACTGTTTCTTTGTCTCTGTCTAGCAAAACCTGTGTGACAATAACTGGGACATGCCAAGGTGTTCTGTGTGTATGCTATTTTTGCTCATTCTATTTCTGTGTACAGCATGCCTCTGGGGTTCAAGGCCAAATGTATATATAACCTTTTGTTAAGAACTTCTAGAAAAGGAATTTCCGCAGCTACCATTAGCTATTCTTTCTGCTTGGAAGGAGTTAACAGCATTGTAACCTAAATAACTCCCATGTCACTAAAACTGACGCAGTCGCCCTCAGAGGGGAGCGAGTTCCTTCTTTTCAAATTAAGCTTTCATAGTGCTTGAAGAAAGAAAAAGCACCTCTGTTCTCTGTCTGTCCCCTGAGGGCTAGCAATTCCCTTTCACCCCATGGCCTGGGTTGCTGTCTCTATCAATGGCAAACATTTGGAGAAACTGAGATGGGAAATCAGTGTGTTTCTCCCCAAACTGAGTGCACATATTAAAAAAGTCAGGAAGCCACAGAAGGCATCAGAATCCCAGACCCCAGCTGTGCTCACCCGGCTCTTGAAAGGGTCATTGCTTTGCCCAGAGCCTCGGGAATGATGGAATGATTCCAAACCTGGCTTAAACACCTTTGAAATCTGGTTCATTTCCAACTTTTGTGACCCTGTAGGTTTGATATTCTCTGATGTTGTTCTCAGGATAGTCTTCTTTTCCATCACACGCACACGCGCACACACACACACACACACACACACGCGCACACGCACACACACGCGCACACGCACACACACACACACACACACACACACACACACACACACACACAGAGGCATGTATGTCCTGGGATTACAACTGCAGGTCATCTTGCCATGAAGATGTTTCAGTGTGTCATAGGGATGGAATGGTGCCTACGTGCTCATTCTCAGGGCATACAAGACATTGCAAATTTTTCATACGCAGATTTGTCTCTGTGGCCTTGGACTGCTGCTTGGACTTGAAAAATGATCCAATTACAAACTTTAAGAGTTAATGCTTTCAACAGGATTCCAATAACAAAGCCATTATAAATGTGTTATAGAAAATTGGGAAGACTCATAATCGCGTCACACGCACAGCAGTTATTATTCTTATGCTGGTGGGATTTCTTTCCCGCATTGTCTTATTTATATATGCTGCATATTGCAGTTATAACAGATGCATGCTATGTACTTTATTTCCCCACATAGCTGTGTCCTTTCTAGCATTTCCTATGTCATGGCAACTGGTTATCTTTGTTAAGAGCTGAATAAATTCCACAAATGGATATATTATTGTTATCTAATCACTCGCCCATTTAGGTGCATTTAAGGTTGTTGTTTTTCTGCCTTATAATTTTTCTCCTATTACAAACAAGTGTTGTGATTACCATATCGTTGCGTGTAGCTTACCCACACTTTAGATTATATCCTTTAAGGCTTGATGCCACGGCCTACAGACTGTGCGTTGATTTGGGTGAGTGAGACAATACAGGGAAAACAGATACTGAACAAGAGCCTTCCACTTGCTGACATTTGGCACTTTAAATTGCTTATAGAGAAGTGGTCTTCAGGGTGTGTTTCACATGCTCCTCTAAAATCCAGGCTTGGGGGCTTAGGAGCCACCTTCTGGAACAGGCATTGAGACTGCAGCTAGCAGCTTAGTTACTGCTGATTAGCAAGCTGCTCTTGGGAGAGGATGAATGGAGACAGCTGAGATGACTTGTCCAAGAAAAATGTAATTACTGATACATAATTTGAGAACAACTATTAGGAACCCTATAAAGTCAAAAGAGTATTGGGCAGTCAGGAAACTCATGCTCCCCCCACCCTTTGTGGGAAATGCTGTCCCATTTCATCCCTCTTCCTAGAACGTCAACCTTCCTATATCTTGTCCCGTGAGCATGGCTAATTTCTGTTCAGCCTACAAACAGTTCACAGCATGGAAGGCCTTCCCCATCCTCATCCCCAGTGGCTCTCACTGACCCTCCCTCTTCTCCTCAGGAGCCTACACTTAGCTGCTCCTGATCTGAGTGTCTCTCTTACAACCCAAGTCACACTTCATGAGTTTTGCTTGTGTTATAAGCACTGTGTCCTTCGAGCCCAGGCCGATGCCTGGCATGTACTGTCACTAAATACTTACTGTTGAGTGACAGAATGTCTGATCCTAAGGCATCTTCCTATTGCTTCCTTGGAGGACTTCTTGTCATAGGACCAACTGCTTAGGATATCTTTCAATACACACAGTGTATACACATGTATATATGTGCATACACACACACACATACACACACATACACACACACACACACACACACACACACATACACACACACACATCAAAAGATTCCAAACTCCATGGCAGCGTGGGCCTCGGTATAATTGGGAGAAACTAGACTAAAGCTTTTGGACTAAAGCCAAATTTAATATTTGCATTTTTCCTCCTCTTGTTCGGCGTTGCAGTCCTGTTCTCCACCTCATGTGGACCAACCTCTAGGTTGTAAATGGCACAGACATTTTAGCTCCATACTTTCGCGTGTTCCTTTTATTAATGTTCTAGTTAGCTTACAAAACACTGGGTGCCCTTGTGACAGTTTTATATCCACTCACTGTGCTTGGCTTGAATTTGTCCCCCACTGCCCTCCCTTCCTCTTCTTCCTCCCCTCACGCTGGTTCCCTTGTTCCTCTAAGCATTCCACTCTGCACGTGCCTGCATGCTTGTGCACACACACATCATTCAATCTATATTCTACATATGAAATAAAATGTACAGTGTTTTCTTGCCTGTCTCTATTACCCTCTTTAGACTGCTTCTTCCCCCATCCCGTAGTCTCCATTCTACTTTCTTGTCGTATATATTCAAATCTAGATCCTGCATATGAGAGAAAATCTGGTATTCGCCTTTCAGGCGAATAAAGCTTGTTTCACTTAACATGATAAACTCCACATCTACATGGCAGTAGATGTCTCATCTACACTCACGCAAAGGATGTGATTTCATTTTTTTTATGGCTGACTAAAACTCCATTTTACATATATACTACGTTTTCCTTGTCCATTCATCTGTTGGTGGGCATCTAATTGGGATCTAAATCCTGGCTATTGTGAATAGTGCTGAAATAAACACTGATGTGCAGGCATCTCTGTGGTACTTTGGTTTAGACTCCCCTGTCATATTCTTGATACTTTATGTTCATGGAGTAGTAAGTTTAGACACTAAAATACAGAAATATTGAAAGTGTTTTCATTTTTCTTAAGAATAATTTTGAAGGCCAGGCAGTGGTGGCGCACGCCTTTAATCCCAGCACTCGGGAGGCAGAGGCAGGTGGATCTCTGTGAGTTCAAGGCCAGCCTGGTCTCCAAAGCGAGTTCCAGGAAAGGCGCAAAGCTACACAGAGAAACCCTGTCTTGAAAAAAAAAAAAAGAAAGAAAGAAAGAATAATTTTGAAATATTTGTCATAGTCCCTGGACTAAAAAATACTTTTTAGAACATTTTGGCCTGGAGTCCCAGAGCTGAAGAGTGAAGGAAAAAGGCATTTTCCAGGTCACATTTACCTGGCAAGGCTTACAAGAGCAGGAATCGAGTTTAGAGGAATCATTTGTCTCTCACGGAGAAGCAGACAGGTTGACACAAGTTGGTCAACCCAGAGACATCCGTGGAAGAAGCCGTGGAAGAAGCCGAAGTGCCACTGTTAGTCAGTGGCTATTTGTGATGATTTCAGGAGTTCCTTCCGGCCGGAAGGAACTCCTGAAATCTCAGTCTCCCAGAATCGTGTAAACCTGTAGCATAAATGTCCCAGAAGTAAGCTGAATTGACTTCAACTGCCCACTCTCTCTTGCTCTCTGGCCGTCACCTTGGGGTGCTGGAAACCCACCTAAATAATTTCATATAGTCATATGTACTTGATCACTGTTGACATAATGTTTCCAAAAATTGTGGCCACAATCCTGTCGTCAGATGCTTAACCTGGAAAGCAGCTTGGCATCACTGAAAGAAATCTGTTTCAAAATCCCAATTGCCCTAGTAAATGAAACCTGACTGCTACGAAGGACGACAGAAAGTCAACAGAGTACCTGGAGCACCTGCCAGGAGTGTATCCTAAATTCACAGGCACTTTTTGATACCCGTGTGGCTCCTTATGTCCTTAAATTTCCCTGGGGACAGCTGGAGAGGTGACAGGAGTACTCACCCACATCATGAGTGGGTACAGACAGCACCCAGGTCACCCTCCGACCTGTAGTGCCATGCTCTGTCACCAAAACTTCCTAATACTGACATATTTACTAAAAAATCAAGCAAAGTAAAAAGACCTTCATCAGAGTAAGAGGCTACTCTCCTCTGGGTTTCTGAGTCAGTGTCTTCTTCAGACTTTGGCAGCTGGACTTGGGGCATTGGACATGTTTGTGTTCAGCTCGGCTTCTCAAGTCCTGTCTTCCTTGTTCCTTTAAAGTTATTTTCTTTTTCTTCTGATTGGAATGCCTGTTTGAAGGGGTATTTTGAAAGGAAAAAAAAAACAGGGGCATGGGGCGGGGAAGCTGGGGATAGTGATGCATGCCAATAATCTCTGCATTCAGAGGGAAGACACAGGAGTATCGATGTCGGCTTGAGACAAGCCTAGTTTACAGTGGCCAGCCAGGGCTTCTTAGCCAGATCCTAACTCAAAACGAAACACAGGCAATGTGTTTAGTACTGGTGAGAAGAACTTAAGGCGGACCTAGAGGAATTTCCATACATTGTAAGCCCATTGACTGTTCCCAGGGAAGGTTCTGGATCTTTCCTCCTGGGTGTCTTAAAAATAGACTTCATTTTTAGTAGAATTGAATGGTGGAGGTGTGACTCTTCCGAGCATGGTTTCCTGCAGGCTTAGGATACTGGACCATATCCCACTTGACAGGAAGGCAAGCTAACTCAAGAAAACAGACATTCGACTTCTTAGCCCAGACCGCCTCATTTCTCTGCTTTTCCCATCACTTTTCATGAGTAGATATCTTGCTCTGCCAATTTTCTCACCTCACATAATAAAGCTTTACACACTGAAGTCCTATCCGCCAGCATAGATGACCACCGCTGCCGCTGCTTTTGATTCCTGCTGTGTTTAGGAAGCTGCAATGTGATGTGAGGCGGCATCCTAAGTTTAATTTGCCTGAGGATGACCATGCTTGTCCCCTCTAACCCAGTCTCTTGGTGGCTGGTGGCAGAAAAATTCAAACTGCCCATTTCCTGTGAAACAGAGGAACACAGAACACCCACAGTTCTGAGAAATGGGGGAGGCTCTAAGGAGTCGGTGTTTCCCAACAAGTTAGGAGGATAACTAGATGGTGCCGCCATTTCTTGTGCCTCTAATCTTGGAAAGGTCCCTAGGGCAGAAACTTCTAGGGTCCCCATGCTTGTAAGGCAAGCACGTTACTGACTGGTCTATCTCCCTAGCCCTTTCCTTTCCTTTGAACTCAGTTTCTAATCTAGGGGTACCCAATCTTTTGACATCACGACATGTGGTGTCTTCTACAATGTTCACATTTGAGAACCTCAGAGCAGGCTCAGAGAAGAAGAAAAACCACTAACTCATAAAGTTTCACAGCCATCCTGAGATGCATTTGATGGCAGGGGACCAAGGGCTTTCATTCTCTGGTGTAGAGATCCTGACAGGACAGTAGGTGAGGTGATTATTACCGTCCGTGCCTTTGTCTGACAGAGACACTGGTGTGTATTAGTCTCGACGCTTAAGGGAGTTAGTGTGGGCTTTAAATAAAGTAGTACTTGGAGACAAAGTTGGCACACTGCCTACTGTGGACTAGAAAAACAGGTGTATAACTTTTTTTTTAATGTCTAGACTCTAGGGGCTGGAGAGATGGCTCAGCAGTTAAGAGCACTGGCTGCTCTTCCCTAGGTCCTGGGTTCAACTCCCATCACCCACATTGGAGCTCACAGCTGTCTGTAACCTCAGTTTCAGGGGACCTAACACCTTCACAAGGACATACATGTAGGCAAAACACCAATGTTCATAAAAATAAATAAATAAATAAATAAATTGATTTTTAAAAAGTCTAGACTCTAATAGTGCCGCATAGAATAAATGATCAGACTTTGTGGGTGCGTGCCTACATACACACTCACCCCCCCAGCCCCCTCCCAGCCCCCACCCAGCCCCCTCCCAGCCCCCTCCCAGCCCCCTCCCAGCCCCTTCCCAGCCACTTCATGGTTAACATTTTCTAAGAAATGTAAAAGGATTGGTTTCTCCCAAGCAAACCAGGAATTCCCCCAAAGCACATGTTACATGTTGCCAAGAAAAAAAAAAAAAAGATGAGTTGATTCCATGTCTTCTCAGCTGAGCAGGGTGGGCAGATGGTGTCTTCCGATTGGCAGGCTGGTCCGACTGCCAAAGCCTGGGCCGTATCTGCCATCTGTCTCCTTCTGTACTCCATTCACCGGAGTTCCTGCCTCAGCCAAGGGCTAAAGATGCATGCAGAGGCTAGGAGTAGACAAAGGGACTGAGCATCATAAACCTTCTGTCCTGGACCTCCCAGGCCACCTCATCAAGAAGAGCCAGAGGGGTGTGGGACAGCACTGTGGTGAGCTGACCTCTGCCTTCAGTGTGATTGCCAACATCATTTATTGGGCTCTGTTCTGTGAAACAGGCACAGTACCAAATGAGCAAAACAGATGTCTCTCCAGCCCCTGGGGGTGGCCAATAATATTTAACATCTTAAAGGCACATGGTAAAGCAAATAAATGTGACGATCGTGTATAGACAGATGACGTGATGGTAATTCCATATGTCATCAAAAGTTCATTTAACAGCATGGTGGAATAAGAAACAGTTTGTGAAAGTCTGAGCACATGGATGAATAGTGTCCCCTTTGGGGAGGAGCAAGGAGATGTCAAACCTTCTCTCCAGCAAGGACTTTCGAAACAATTCAGGGGGTGGTGGAGGTCAATGAGCATCTCTTTCTGTGCTGGTTGCAAACAGAGGCAAAGCCCAGTCTCCCTGGGGGTTGTGAGAGGGAGCGGAGTAGCAGGACATATCAGATTGATGCTACCATCTGGGAACGCCCTCACACATACATGGCTCCAGAGCCAGACAGCTCAGCCAAGCACAAGAAGGGCAAGGGTGGAGAGCAGGTCATTTCAGCATCTCCAGCCCCAGGGCTGACTAGTCCAGGATGCTGGTTGCCTAGCAACACCTCTACAGACCTCCCATTCCCCCATGCCCTCCTGCTTCCCCTCATACTGCTCCTCTGTGCCCCATTTCTCCCCTGAAGCCAATCTTAGTGTGGAGTAGAAATGCTCTCATCGAGCAGCACCAACATTTGGCTCAAAGCAGAAGCTGAAGGGAGAATGAGCAAAGCAAAGGAAGACGTAGTGAATTGCCTTCCTTGGAAGCTCGCTAAAGTGCCTTTCTAGCATTTTATTTTGGCTTTGGTTTTACTACTGGGTCCTTTCCAAAACCATTTCCACAGATCCTCTTGGGTCGTGCTATAAGAGAACATATAAGGACCCTCACGAGAGGCCTGGGAACTACGTGCTCCTTGCTAAGGAGGAATGAGAAGGGACAGGATGAGCTAAACAAGCTAAGCCCATAGCCCCACAGCACAGGTCAACAGAATGTGAATTATCTTGCTGGTAGAGGAAACAAATGAAACACATGCACACACACAAACACCTGTGCACACCTTTAAGGAAAGTCTGGAAATGGAGAGGAGAAGCTGGTCTTCATGAAGAGAATGAGTGACCAGAAGGAGCCCAGAGGTTGACACAGCCAGGGTTGACGCTGGCTTGCCTCTGTAACTCTCATACTGATTTTGGTGCATTGCCCCATTGAGATACTAGCTTACTGGGTCAATGTCTGTTCTGCATATACTATGATACTATGGTGATCCAGCTGCCCCTCCCATTGGCCTAAGAGTCAGTGTCTAGAGGGGATAAATGATTGTTTAGACCATGCCATGCCATCTTAGTTACTGTTCTATTGCTATGAAGAAACACCATGACCAAGGCAACTCTTATAAGGCATTTAATTGGGAGGTTATTTATCATTTTAGAGGGTTGGTCCATCATCATCATCATCATGGGAAGCAGACAGGCATGGCACTGGAGCAGTAGCTGAGAGCCTTACATCCTGATCCACAGACAGCAAACAGAGAGAGAGAGAGAGAGACTGGGCCTGCTGTGGGCTTTTGAAACCTCCAAGCCCATCCCCAGTGACACACCTCCAACAAGGTCATTCCCACTACAACAAGGCCTTACCTACTAATCCTTCCCAAACAGTTTCACCAAGTGGGGACCAAGCATTCAAATACATGAGTCTATGGGGCCATTCTCATGCAGACCACAACACACTCATTACAAGTTTCGTCACTGCTTCTTGTTCCACAAATGGGCTGTGTTGTCACTGCTACTTTATGGTGGTGGGGACAGCTCTCCTTTTTCTTGCATTGCTACCCATGGATCCTGTCCTCTCTGGTAAGGAAGGATGCTGGGAGACATGTGGAGGCAGATGTACTCTTTTTGCTGGGGCTTATCACACCCAGCACAAAGTGGGATGGAAGTCTGATCCCGGAGGGTGGGGATGGGGTGGTGAACAGCATCCTCAACTATGAGAGGTGGTAGAGGAAGGAACAGAAAGTGGATCTTAGCCACTCGAGTGTTACTGGACTCTTCTTTCCTTGTGCAATAACTCCTTAACCCTTAAATCACTGTTTTCCCATTGCGCACTCAGCACAGAGCTGGATATTAAACCATCCCAGCTGTATGGATGAATTTCACATCCTACATAGCCCCCATCATACACTTCCAGCTACTTGCAGGTCTCCATGACAGCTCATATGTGTGGTGTGTCCAACTCCACACTCAACCCTAGTACCTAGACCCCTTGTCATCAGATCTAGGTGGCATCTTCTTGCATCAGCTCTGAGAACGAGCCCCCAAGTTGCCAGTCAACCAAGTGCCTGCACTCTTGGTTCATTTATTCAATACTACCCTCATCCCTACATCTTACCAGTATATCTACCTTATAAAGGCTTGGCCTTTTCTCTCCTTGGCAGAGGACACCCCATTGTAGACACAGTGCTCCCCACAGTCTTACTGTGACACAGTTGCCTTGGAGTCCTGAAGCAGTACTTGCCTGCTCCAGTGTGTCTGGGCACCACCAGTGTGTCTTACACAACATAACCAGGTATTTTTTCCCAGAAGCTCTGTGACCTATTTCCACTCAAAAGCTACTCAATAGCTCATCGTATTTGAATTTCTCTTTGGGTTCTCAAGTACCTCCCAAGTCTCACCCACACCCTGTGAATAGGAGGCAGCACATTGAAGAGGTGAAGAAGGGACTGCCCTGGGGCATCACAGTTGCTGCCTGAGGTTCCTAACTTCAATGAATGGCTCTGTAATTAGGAGCAAAGATAACCGCATGACTTGTCCATAGTCTTAGGCTGATGGTTAAGCTAAATTTCTTTTAGCTGCAAAGTCCTTTGTCTAATGTTCCATAAACAGAGGACGTTTAACCCCACAAATTTGTCCCTTGTCACTAATAGTCTTAACAGAGACTAACCCACGAGTTAGAAATTATTATTCTACTTAGACACAAGATGATAGAAAATTCAAGTGTCCTTTATACAAATATATGCCTTCATACATAGTTCAATGCAAATTGATTTTTAATTGCATAAGTCATTTTTCAGATGTTTTGGGAAGTGGTTTGTCATTGACTTATCATTTTATTAGCTAATTTAGTTAGCTAACATTTATTTTTGTACCTGGTTCTATTCAAAGAGCTGAACCATCCGATCAGCCCCATCACTCTGCAATATAGGTGACTGTTAGTGTTCCCATTTGTCAGATAAGAAAATCAGGGCACAGAGAGCATGTATAACTTATCCAGAGTTTCACAGCTAACAAATGATAGAGAGCCAACTCAGAGCCATGTCTTCGGGCTCCAGAACACTGAGACCATGCCTGTTTAAACCTGAGTCTGGCACTTGGTAACTCTATGACATTGACCAGTTAGATAGCCTCTTTGAGTTTCAGTATCTTCCTCTGTAAACAGGAGCATTAGCTTCTAGCTCCTTTAATTCTATCGGTAAATCTATGCTAATTTGTGTTTCATAGACTTCTGATTATGCATGAATGAATCTGAGCATGTGCAGTGCTCAGAAGAGCCCCTAGCACTTGGCAAGCATCTCTCAGCTGACACCCAGAGCTTATATTTCACCATTTGGTAGCTATGACAACCTGGGCAGTCATCTGCCTTTGCTGCCTCATCTGTAAAATGGGAATGTTAGCCTTGGCTTTGGGGAGGGGTATGTAGAAGACAATGGACAGTTACAACAATTGTAGGAGTGTTATTTCTAATTAATTTGTCTTCCATGTGATTGTGCTCAAGACTTCAAGGCATATTTGTAGTGTTCAGCTAGGGTAACTGGACAAGTAATGGACTGACAGTCCACCAAAACACACTTTAACTGCCTGACATTATCACCTGGTCTTTTCACAGGTCCTGGTCACCATTGCTCATTCCCAATGTCACATAGAACTCACATGACAAAGTCATGAGATGGTGAGGGACACTTATGTGCATGTATTTGTGCAGGATCTAGATAACCATCTAGAGGACTGGATTAAGTTTCATGCTCCAATGATGTCAAACCTGATCACTCATCATTCTTGGGGATAAAATAGGCAGCAAATGAGCTTGACAGTTGCCATGACAATACTTTATGAATGACTCATCCTTAGTACTTGGTGTTAAGTGATGGCGAAGCACAAGCCTATATGGCTGGATCATACTGGCTATGATCTGTGGGAAAGTTAAAAATGGAAGGCACATTTTCTTCCTTATAAGCAAGGCCGTGATTGGATTTCTCAGCTTATGACTCAGACTTGGGTTACCACAAGTTCAAGGCCGTGTATTAACTGCTATTTCCCAGAAGGCCTGTGTACCTTTCATGGAGGTTGCAGTCCCCTGACCCATATTTTATAGTGCACAGTGGGACTGGTGTCTTGGGGCATTCAAACACATTCCGCTGCACTGCAAGGCTCAGAGTCCTGTGTGACTAAGAAGGCTGATGGAATTGTAGCAACGTCCCAGGATTCCCTGGAGAACCCTATTCCCCAAAAGAATGCTTCAGGGCCAGCACACACTGATTAAGGATTTTTTTTCCCTTTTAGGAAAGGCAGTTTTAAAATTCCACGTGGAGTCCTTTGAGCGTGGTAATAGACCAGTATAGTGATCGTTCAGTTTTAAATTGTTGATGGATTGTAAGATATATTACCATAATAAACTGGGCCATATGTTGGGTTTATCAAAAATCCTGTACAAGCATTCTTCCACTCTGCCTTCCTTATGCTCATAACAGTGTCAGTGGTTTATAAAAAAACAAAAAGAGCATCGGTAGACTAATATCTCTGTATTTCATACTAGGGTCATTTAGAACTGCAGTAATCCTCCAGGACACCTGGGAACCTCATTCCATTGTACCATATGCAAGTTATAGAGACGCATAAGCATGTCCAGGAAATTGTGACTTTTCACTCCCTTCTGGAGATGAGTCAACTGACCCATAAACTAATGCATATCGTGGTATTGAAATATTAAAATACCTTCAGTGTTGTTGGGTCTATCAAATGCACACACTTACCCAAACACTTGTGCAAACCAATAACACACATACACACATGCACTCACATGCATGTACTTACACCCACATGAACACATTGACACTGTCACAGTACTCACATGTATACACAAGTACACATGCATATAGCACACAAATATACATATATATATACCTATATATAAATATACATACATATATACATGCATGAAGTAGAACAGTTATGTCCTATGTACCCTTGATTCACCAACACTTCTCTGACCAAACTGCACTCTTTTCTAAGACTTTTATTTGTATTTTAGCTGCATGTGTGTTTGTATCTGTGTAACTATATGTGGGTATGTGCACATGACTGCAGGACCCAAGGAAGCTAGAGGTTATCAGATGCCCCTGGGGCTAGAGTTACAGGTGGTTGTAAGCTACTTGTCGTGGGTCCTGGGAACCAAACTCAGGTCCTTTAGAGGAACAACAAATGTTCTTAGCCACTGAGCCATCTCTCCAGATCCCAAACTATACTCTTGGATAAGATAAAAATGGTTGTCCTCCAACACAGTCTGACTTTTGGCTCAGTGATACTGGGTGAAGTTGATTCTAGATACACCCTGTGGCCCTTAGCCTATGTCCTTGACAACAAGAATGAGTATATTGTCACAAGGCAGCCAGCCCAGCTATCCCACATATCATCTCCTTTCAACAGCAGGAAGAGGACTCTTCATTGAGGGAAAAGCTTCCCAGATGGTCCCCAAGTCTGTCCTATCTTCCCACCCAGCCCATAATTGCTCATAGCCTCATGTCTTAGCTCGTCACTCACAGGGGAGTGGAATGAATACAGCTGTTTGAAACCTGTAGTTCTCGAAGTATGTTCCTAGAGGAACACCACTAGCATTGCTCAGTCAGTGTGCGAGTAGGCTCAGGCCACCCAGAACCTGACTGGTGAAGGTCCAGAGCAGCAGGATTTCTTGTATGATATTTTGTTTGTGTTCTGGCAAATGAACCTTGCCTGGAGATCAGAGGGCCCAACTAGCCACTAGTTAACCATAGAAGCCATACAGTGGTGACTCACACCTCTGAACTCAGCACTTGGGAGGCTCATGCCTTTAATCCCAGCACACTCAGGAGGTAGAGACAGGAATATAAGGTGGTTGGAGACAGGATCTCGGCCCCCTTTTTGGTCTGGGGATCCCAAGAAATAAGAAGTCACTAGTGGGTGCTCCTTTGCTTCTCTGATCTTTCAGGTTGTTACTCTGATGTCTGACTCCTGGTTTTTATTGATAAGACTAATTAGGATCATGCTACAAGGATTAGAGGTGTACTTGGCCTGTAGGAGTCCCACACAGGAGACTGCAAACTGTCTGCTTTTCTGGAACTTGCTTGCATGACTTATGAGTAGAGGCAGTGCAGGGGAGTGGGTCACAGACTCTTGGATTAAAAGGATTAAAAATTATAAAGATACATGGTTGACAAGTTCTGTACCAGTGAGCTGCATCCTCAACTTTTAAAAATGTTTTGCTTTGCTTTGTGCTTTGTTGTTTATTCTGCTACAGCAGCTCACTTAATTACCTAGGCTGGCCTTGAACTTGGGATATTCCTAGGCCTGTACCACTAGACCCCCAACCCCTTTCTCAGTGTGTGTGTGTGTGTGTGTGTGTGTGTGTGTGTGTGTGTGTGTGTGTGTGTGTGTGTGTATGGTACATTGGAACCAACTGAGTCAGGTATCCTGGAATAGTTCATTTTCTTTGCTAAATGGAGGTTTAAAACAAATATTGTCATATACCCCAACCATTTATATAATAAAAAAGAAACGTACCCCCCAAAGGACATGAACTCAGAATAGAGGACAGTCTTTGGAATAGATAGCATTAACTAGTTTTCCATACATTCGTATTATTTTTCTTGTTTCACCATCAATCCAAGCACAAAGCATTCAGGTTTCAAACCACAGGGTTGGTCTTCATGGTGACCAGCTTCCATCACAAGTCATTTCATTTACATAACCTCAAACTCATAAACTCTCCCAGTGGGGCTGGTGAGGTGGCTCAGTGGAGTGGGTAAAGTGCCTGCCACTCAGCCTGATGACCTGAGTTCAATCTCCGGGACCTACGTGGTGGAAAGAGAGAACAAACGTCCGCAAGTTGTCCTCTGGCCCCCCTGTGTGTGCTATGGCATGTGCCCCACTCCAATAAATAAATGTGATTTAAAAAAATTATCTTGCTACTTGAAACAGTCAAGAATTATAGTGTCAGCCCCCCTAGGAACCAGAGACAATAGCAGTCAGATTCTTAGTTATGAAACAACAGCTATGGCTAGAATGTAGCCCAGTGGCAGCGTTCTTGGCTACCATGCTTGAGGTCCTGGATTCCGTTCCCAGCCCTACAAAAACAAACAAAAACCATAGCTAAAGGTCCAGGCATCCAGATCTCAAACTTTGGTTTGAAGAGAGCACTAGTTGAACCAAGATCAAAGCGAACGCTTAGAGTCTCCACTTCCAAGCATGGACTTGGATGTTAATCCATTTTTGTAGTGCTACTGAATCAGTCACACTGGGCAACTGCAAGAAAGTGCCTCCATCCAGGTGGAGGGATTAAACGTAGAAATGCATTTCTCACAGTTCTGGGGGAGAAGGCCAAGATCAGATGTGGGCAGGGTTTAATCTCTCCAGAGACCTCTCTCCCTGACCTGCAGTTGGCTGCCTTCTCTCTGTCTTTGTGGCCTTTGCTCTGTGGCAGCATCCTTGATGCCCGTCCATCTGTCCATCCCCCCCCCCCATCATCATCATCATCATCATCATCATCATCATCATCATCATCATCTTCCTCTTCTTCCTTCTTCCTCTTCCCCTTCTTCCTTCTTCCTCTTCCCCTTCTTCCTTCTTCCTCTTCTTTCTCCTCCTCCTTTTTCCTTTCTTCTTTTTCTTCTTCTTCCTCCTCCTCCTCCTTCTTTCTTTTTGACACTGATCCTGTTGGATGAGGACTCCACCCCTATGATCTCATTTAATTACCTCTTTAAAGGTAATTTCAAAATCTAGTTACTTTCTAAGGAACCATGATTGGAATGCTAACAGTAAATTTGAGGGGCTGAAGAGATGGCTCGGGGGTTAAGAGCACATACTACTCTAGGAGGGACCCAAGTTCAGTTGCCAGCACCCACATGCGGCACTTACAACCACCTGTGACTCCAGCTCCTAGGGGTACAGTGCCCTCTTATGACCTCCTTAGGTATCTGAACGCACATGCACATACTCACACAGACACACACACACACACACACACACACACACACACACACACACACACACACACACATAATTTAAAAATGAAAATATTTTTAAGAAACAGTTAGTTTAGAGAGGGCACAATTCAGCCCATAACCATGACCTTGAGTAAATGACCTCTTGAAGTCTCAAGATCTGTTTTATTTTTTAATGTGTAAGGAAGATATGAACAATAATCACACGTTGAAAAGTAGCCAGGAGGCCAGGACATTGCAGGGAAGGTACCTACCAGCATGTCCTTGGCATCACTGAAGCCCTGTCCCATCCTTTTTATAAGGATACAGTGGTTTGTTGCCCGGAATGAGCCATCGGCTTCTCTGTCTGGAAGTCACGATTTCCCAGGGATGGGCTTCTCTGTTCTGGCTCTGAAGGCTACAGTTGCCTTCACATCCGATGCCTCCAGAGCAAGCCAAGCCTCAGCTGGGTTCAGCCTTGGCCTTCTCAGACCTGAGTCATCACTGAGTTAAGTGTGTATCACCCTCTCTAACACTCTGGCACAGCCACTGTAAGATGTGGCGAACGACTCCCAAGTCTCCCTCCTCTTCTGTGGCCACACACAGCAAGTCTGTATGCCTGGGACTCAAAGAACCTTGAGTTAGTTTAGACTGGCTTTCTTTGACATAACCGTGTGGAAATCCAGAAAGCCCATATGCCTAAGCTGTCAGGCTGCTGGAGCTGACAGAACAAAAGACCAGGATGCTAACTATAGCCAATGCCAAATTGACTGCGCCACCACCAAAACCCAAGAACTTTACAGTCACACCAGGAGTTCCTTTTTGGCAGGCATTCTTATGTGTGGCAGGAATCCCGCTGGCTGAGCTTTACCACTGAAGAGGCTCATTCAAAAGTTATTTCCTTACAAATAGCTTAGTCTTACATCCACATGAGTTACTAAATAAGTGGTAGGCTCCCCAAAATGCCTCCGGAAATGGTGATTCTTCCCGCCCAGCCCAGCCCAGCCCTGAAGTTACGTTAGTCATCATCAGATGCCTATTCTTCAATGTCATGGTTATGAACAGTACATGAGACTCTATACTAAAGGAAAATAGCCATTGTCCCCATCTCCCAGAAGCCTACAGTCTAAAGAGAGAAATGTCAGTCAAGTCAGATATACAGAGAACAATATAGAAAAGAAGAAACACTGTGAACCAAGAGGTGGAACAGCAAAGAGATAAGATTATTAAATCGGCCACCCATACATGATGTGTTATAGCTCGGAGTCTTTCCCCAGTGAGAATAGAAAAAAGGCCTGCCCTGTTTTTCACAGAACCTCTCAGCCTGCTGTATCTCTCCATCATTTTCAAAATGTTCCCTGAGCAGGTTCCCATGGAGACCACCAGATTCTCAACAGCTTTGTCGTTGACGTTGGAGGAACAGGAAACAGAAAGAACAACACAAGGGGTAGAGTAGAAGGCACAGAGAACCCTGTGTGGTTCTGTAAGTGGAGGTGTGTAAGTTTCACAAGAGGAGTAGAATTCAGATTTTGAGATAGAATTTTACCATGTAGTTCTAGCTGCTCACCAACTCATAATTCTCCTGCCTTGCCCTCCTTAATGCTGGGATCAGGGGTGTACAAAACTGTCTGTCCTCTCTCTGTCTCTGTCTCCCTTCTCTGTGTTATAGCACACACACACACACACACACACACACACACACACGCACGCACGCACGCACGCACGCACGCACGCACGCGCGCCAGACAACCTTAGATACCATTCCTCGTTTTCTGTCCACCTTGTATTTTTGAGACAGGGTCTCTGGCTGGCCTAGAACTCACCAAGTTAGCTAGGCTGACTGTTCTGTAAGAGCCAGAGATCCACTTGTCTCTGCTTTCCCAGCACTGGGATTGCAATGATATACCACCATCCCTGGTCTTCTCTTTCCTTATTGGGATGCAAGATTGGCTGCAAGAGGTGGAGCACCTGGGGACCTATTGGTCAGAACAGAGAGATGAGCTGGACCTTGGCTGACAGCATTTTTCCAGTGGATAAGAGCCTGGGAAGTTCCCATTCAAACTGACAGTGTACGGTGACTGAGAACCTGGCCCTGTGACCCTTCGTAACTGTCACACATGGCCACCTGCTGACTCGGGGTATTGGAAAGTTAGAATCAGTGTCAGTAAACAAGGTCAGAAGGCTTGCCTGAAATCCTTGACCTCTTGGCCACAGAAGAAACTGTGACTCAGAGCTTGTCCTGTGCTGTGCACTGTGAGACATTTCTTTCCAGATTAGTGACCATATTAGAGAGGGAAGAAGGATGGCAGTTAATTGGGTTTAACGTGCATTGGTGATTTTGGGTGGTCCTCTCAAAGATAAACCCCCTGTGGAAGCATTTTCCCTGACCTTTCACGCCCCCAAAATGCCCTGCAGAGATGAACTCCATCAAGAAGTGAAATATGCTTTACACTGTTTTCCCATCTGAGGTGTGGCAGGTTTACCCTGTAAGACTCTGCCAGGGAGCCCTACAGTAAAATCTCTGGGTACTTGCCTGCCTCCACAGGCTCTCTGGACCATTTAAAACCCTCCACAATAGATCTGGAAGTCCTTTGGGGACCCACAACTTCTTAAGGCCCCTAGGACTAGGGCTTGGTGTAAAAAGACTCCAGGAAATGACATCTCTGGCTCTGGGGAGACATATATCCTACCGCAGCTCTCTTAAGAACCAACTGGGGGGCTCTGAGCAGGCTGCTTAGCTTCTTTGTGTTTTGTCATCCAAAAGTAATGTTTTTACCAGGTGTAATTTCAGCACACCTGGGGTGGAGGCAGGAAGATCCCAAGTTCCAAGCCAGCCTGCTCTAAATACTAAGTCCTCGTCTCAAAAGGAGGACGAGAGAAGGAAGGGGTGAGGGGAGAAAGGGGTATTCTATACCTCTGGCCCCCACATGTACACACATGCACATGGACACATACCCTCACACCCATGAGTTCATGGGGGGGGGATGTATGTGTGTATGTGTGTGTGTCTATGAGCTAAATGATTTCTCTCCAGCACTTCCTAATGATCTTCATCTTGGGCTCTGATGCTTTGGGCTCTGTTAGATGATACCTTGGTGACATGTCTTGGGAACATGCCATCACAGGAAAGTGTCTGATTGTCTGCAGGTCCATCGGCCAAAGTAAAAGTAAGAGAAGAGGCAAACAGGGAAGAATTTCAGAGCCAAGAGTGAGGTCTTCTACTGTTTGGGGAGGGATGGGAGGGAAGTGTCAACCTGTCATTTAAATCGCCAGTTCGCTGTGTCTCCAGGACATTTAAATCACTCACTTGTAATGGTTTTCCTGGACACAATCCCTGCATCCACGTGGCCTGTCTGGGTGCCCATCCCTTCTCTCTGGATGTCTCCTGATCCTTGAGACTGCCCTCCAGACCGGAAATTTCAGGCTCATCAATCTAGCTTTCCTAGTGCCCCAGGAGATGAAATTAGTCTCTTCAAAACTTGACTTTCCATGTCAGGCGCTGAGTTCTGATGCCCTTTGACTATTCAGAACTGAGTGCTTAGAGGAGCTGGAAGGAGCCCCAGGGGTAAGGGGTCTGATTTCACCCATTCTTCTTCCTCTTGGACCAGAGGACCCGGGGCTGAGCTCATGTCTGCAAGCAGGGCTATATTTTAGGAAAGACTGAACTAATTTGTGTCCAGAGACTGGTTGCTAGCTGGGTTTCAGGCGGGGAGGTTCCCCTTTCTTTCCTGCACTGGCAGTGCTAGGGATAAAACCCAGGGTATCCTGGTAGACGAGTGTTCTTCTGCTCAGCTTGCAGCCTCCAAAGACCAGCTGGCTTTGCTACCTGGATGTTTGGTCTTTTTAAAACTAATTCACATGTTCTTAGCAATGAGAACCTCTTTCTATGGGTCCAATGAGACATGGACACTATGTGTGACAGAGAGCATCTATCTTAAAATCCCTATAAGTGATGACAAGGGCTGACAGGCTTACTATAGGCTCCTTTAAAAAACCTCATAATTTGGTGTGGGGAGTGGGCAGGGAGAACAGATATCTTGTGTAGCTCAAGCTGGCCTCAAACTCTGTATGTAACTGAGGATGACTTTGAACTTATGATCTTCCTGCTTGTGCTGGGATTTCACGTGTGTACCATCTGAGCCAGTTTTAGGAGGTACAGGAGATGGAACCCAGGGTTTCAATGCATGCTAGGCAAACATCCAAATGAGCTGCATCCTTAGCCCCTCAGCCTTTGAAACGTGAACACAACCCGATACCACCTTTTTGTTTCAAAACATCTTTTAACAGTTGTTTTGAGGCATAACTAAACTTTATAAAATTATACACGTTTTGCTTTGTTTTGTTTAAAGCGTGGTCTCACAATGCAGCTCAAGTTGTCTGTGACACTTGGTGTACAGTCCACTCTGACCTGACATGGTTCTCTTGTCTCAACCTTCTGAGGGAGGGGAGGACAGATATGCACCATTTAGAGCACGCAATGTGCTTGTCTTGACGTGTGTGTACCTGTCACACACACTCTAGCTAGTTCTGCACCTATAGCCACTACAAATGCCCCCGAGACCACGAGACCCTGCCCTCCCCGAGACACTCTGTGTCTTTGGGTGGAAGCCACCAGTTATTGCCACAAAGTGACCCATAGCTAGCTGATCAAGCAGTTGGAGTGTTCACAGGATCCAAGGGAAGTTTTCAGGAGCATTGGGAGGAAAGTCGGGTGATTTTGTTTCTTGCTTACCTCTCCATGCCTTTACCCAGATTGCAAGTCTGGGTATATTGGGCCAGGAATGCACCACAGGACATTGTCCCAGCCCTGAAGGGCTTTCAGGAACAGTGAGAGAAAGCTGTGTTATGCTCATATGAACCAGACCCAGCTCACGGTTCCTGGAAAGTTTTACTTCTTCTTGGCACTAATCCAGAAAGACTGAGTAGGAAGAACCCTGAGACCTGTTTTGGTGGTGGTGGCGTTTGGTTAGTTGGTTGGGTTGGTTGTTGTTGTTGTTGTTGTTGTTGTTGTTGTTTCCCAAAAACTAAATCTCAACACAGTGCTGAAGAAGGGCACTGACCATGAGGGATGGAAGGCAGATTTGTGGGTAGACAACAGAGCGGGTGCCCAGGCAGGAATGTGAGCTGCTAACCTTCCAGGAGAACCCGTGGGTCCCTCCCTGATCTCTCTTTGTCTTGGGTTTTTGGCAAATACTTCACTATCGGGCTTTGAACTCCTGAGAAAGTTTCCCATTGTCCTCCCAGGTGTGTAGACAAGAACCCCAGAGTAGGCAGAGGTCACCGGGGTTCTGGTTTTTCTCAGATGTTGGGTTATAAAAGTTTCCTTTCAAACACGTCCACCTTGTTGGCTTGCCTGCAGAGGCAATTATCTGAAATCGAAGCACAAAAGATTAGAACATCTCTCTTATGGCTCCAACCCAGCAATGAGCAGTCCATGTGGCTTTCTTTATGTGGACAGATATGTAAACACACAGAACGAACCCACATCATGTCTCTCTCGACACTGCCCTTACTCCAGGTGCCTACTCTGCATTGCATCCTGGGAAATAGTCCCTCCGTGACCATGATCTGTGGCTTACTCTCAGTGCCACAGAGAGACGTGTGCAGAATGACACCAGTCAGGGCAAATTCGAGAGTCAGATATTTTGCAACATTCTGTGCCACTTCAAACAGGAAAAAAAAATAGTGTCTTATATTCATGAAAATCGAGACATGTTACTTCAAATGACATATACATGACACAGGCTCCCAATGTAAGCCAGGAGGAAATGAGCCACATCTCAAATCACTGAAATGTCCTTCCTAGACTAGTCTTGAAACAAGAAAAAAAAAAAGATTAATAAAAAAAACCCTGAAGTTCTAAGTTGTATAAAATGTGTGGATTTATCGTCCCTGATGGGGTTATTTCCCAAATGCCAGTGGTTCAGATTGCACATGAATGACTGTGTTTTTGTGACATCACTAGATATTTGTCTCTATTGTCTTTATTTCTTATGCTTTTAATATGTTGTATTCGTGAAACATTAAAGGATTGGGCAATAAAAGTGGGCTAAGTGGTAGCATTATCAATTAATAGTATTGAAAGGGCCTGTGCACGCACGGGCATGTTTAAATTCCTTGCTCAATTCTGAAAACATCACTGATTTAAAATTTTTTCTTCTATTGTATTTAATGGGTATAAAGTATCACTTTTGTGTAACAAATAATTCTGGATATTGGTTGCTCAGTCATGCAGCACATTCTGGGTCACTTTTTTTTTTTTTAAATACAACTTCTGTAAAATGCAGCTAGTGTCTTGAGTCTGCTTGGAAAGCATTTGGGTAGCCAACACCTCATTAGTAAGGAAATTGGGTTGGGTTGGTTTGGGCATTGCTAGAGATAGAACATGGAACCTGGTCATGGTAGACCAGCATTCTACCACTGAGATACCCCTGTGTCTGTGTTAATAATAAGAATTCTATCCGGGTGGTGGTGGCGGTGGCAGCAGTGCATGCCTTTAATCCCAGCACTCGGGAGGCAGAGCCAGGCGGATCTCTATGAGTTCGAGGCCAGCCTGGTCTATAGAGTGAGATCCAGGACAGGCATCAAAACAACACAGAGAAACCCTGTCTCGAAAAAACAAAACAAAATACTACTACTACTACTACTACTACTACTACTAATAATAATAATAATAATAATAATTCTCAAGAATTTCATACTGTAGCCTCTTTAAAGGGAAAAAGAAAGACGTGCTGAATGTACCCATAGACTGTGTTCACAAAGAGCTTAAGCAGTAACTCACTTAGCATTTCTGACGTCTGCATTCTCCAGAGGAAAAGGAGAACGAGGTGGTACCTCAAGGTACTGAAAGCCCCATCTTTCTTCTAGACCATCCCCAGGGAACAGAAATCCAGATGTGAGATCCAGGTGTGAACACCACCCTCCTGCAGCTTGACTAGGTTACTAGGGCTGTAGCATAGCCAAGCAGGATCTCCCACAGAGAGGAGTGAACAAGCCCAGGGGTAGAAGCTGCTGTTTAATCTACCTCTTCTCTCCCTCATTCATTCTTCCCCAGGAAAGCACAGAAGATTCCTGCTAGGTATTGCTAAGGCTGTACTCTCTGGCTTTCTGGAATGTTCTGCCCCATCTGAAAACTCATACACAGGTGGTGAGATACCAGTTCAGCCTGCTTACCACCCAGATGGAACATGGTGACTGTTTTTGACATCTCCCAGAGATAGGGAGTGATATCACATGGTGGTTAAGATGGGACTCCGAAAGCAGTTGGCCTGAATTTGTCCGTGAAATCCACCCCATCACCACCTACAGTCACTTCAGCCTCCCGTGCACTGGGATTACAGGCATGCATCACAAGATCCAGATTTAAAAAAAAAAAAAACCTCAAAATTTAACCAGGTGTGGTGATGCACACCTTTAATCCCAGCACTGGGAAGGCAGAGGCAGGCAGATCTCTGGGTTTGAGGCCAGCCTGATCTACAAAGCAAGTTCCAGGACAGCCAAAGCTATTACACAGAGAAACTCTGTCTTGAAAAACTAAAACAAAACAAAACGAAACAAAAACCCTCACAAGTTGTGATACTGGATGTAAACATACACATATTCACAGACACACGCAGTGTGATATTAGACGTGAATATACATGGTAAATCGCCCCTTTCTCTCATCGTCTTCCTTTGCTTTCTCTGGGAAGCAGGAAAAGGCCTCTCAGGAAGATTAGATGGCCATGCTGAGATTGTACTAACTGAGGGCAAGGGCTGGTTCTGCTGGGGTAAGACTGGGTTAAATGAAGTCCATGATGGCAGGCTGTATGTAGATCCCATCTTTACTGTACTTATAGCTGCAAAATTCTTCAGGCCATGCTGGCACAGGCCTTTAATCCCAGCACTCGGGAGGCAGAGGCAGGTGGATCTCTGTGAGTTCGAGGCCAGCCTGGTCTACAAAGTGAGTTTGAGGACAGCCAAAGCTATTACACAGAGAAACTCTGTTGAGAGAGAGAGAGAGAGAGAGAGAGAGAGAGAGAGAGAGAGAGAGAGAGAGAGAGAACTACAATATTCTGAAGTTAGTTGTCTTAGTTAAGAGATACCATGACAACAGAAACTCTTATAAAGAAAATATTTAATTGGGGTGGCTCACTTACAATTTCAGAGGCTTAGTTCATTATCATCATAACGGGGAGCATAGCGGCATGCAGGCAGCCATGGTGTAGGAGGAGTAGCTGAGAGTGCTATATCCTGCAGGCAACAGGAAATCAACTGAGACACTGGGCGGTATCCTGAGCATAGGAAAGCCTGCCCCCACAGTGACACACTTCCTCCAACAAGGCCATACCCACTCCAACAAAGCCACACCTCCTAATAGTGGCCCTACCTCTGAGATTATGGGGGCCAGTTGCATTCAAACTACCACATTAGTGAAGTTGGGATAAGAATTTTGATCTCTGCTGTTATATGAGGGCTCTTTTCCTGATTGTTGATGTAGGGGATAAAACCCAGAATGCACATGGTAGGCAAATGCACTATCAACTGAGCTACGTCCCCATGTGCTCACAGCTTTGGAGGAAGATGTGTTTTCATTGTTTTTCGTTTTTTCCTTTAAACACATCCTTGACTTCCTGGAAAGTCAGAGAGGCTGACTGAGAGGCTTGGAAAGGCAACTGTACAGACAGTGGCATCTTCTTTGTGTCTGTGACTTAGACCGCAGTCTGACCTTTCCTCCTCCAGATGAAGGGGTGAGAGGTGACAGCTCCATGCCCAGTGGACACTCAGCCTGGCAGCTGATGACACTGGCTGCCCCAGGGTCATAGCCTGTGATGATTTCCCTCTTACAGGCTGACACACTATTATGAATGCAAAGCCTATTAACTCTATTCCAGAAAGGAGAATGTGAGGCCTCAAGAGAGCAAGCAAGGCCAGCTGAGGAAACTCACAATGCAACTGCAGATGAGGTCATGGCTAGGCCCCAGTGCTGGTGACAAGGAGGGGTCAGGGGGTCTGAGGCATTGCATGGGAACCGTCTCATTAAGAGTCTTCCAGTTGAATGTTGCAGAGTGCCCTGCCAGCCCGATATAGTTAATGAATTGCTTAGGACAAGAAGAAGCAGGGAGGAGATAAAGGCAGAGTGGATTGCCTGTCTTTATCCTGGGTCTCCTTCCTTCACACTGGAACAGCTTCTCCAGTTCACTAATGGGTGGAATGCAGTAGGGTCATATGTGGACAAGACAGTGTTGGTTCTCAATGCTGGGTTCATAGCTAAAGAGTCCCAATGAGCAAGGGGAAATTCCCAATGGTTAAAGATACTTCTATGGACCAGCTATGAGGACACATCCCCGTAACCTCAGGACTTAATAGGCTGAGCCAGAAGGATTGTGATTTCAAGGCTAACCTGGGCTACATAGCAGGATCATAAAAAGAAATCAGTGACTGGGAACATAAGGTGTAGCTGAGCTGTCACATGCTTGCCCAGGATGTGCAAGGCCCTGAGTTCCATCCCAAGCACTACAGAGAGGAAAGAAAGAACTGACTGAAGGAAGGGAAAAGGGGAGGGGAGGGTGGGAAGGAGAGAGGGAGGGAGGGGGAGATAAAGAAAAAAGATACCTCCCTGAGCCCTGCTAAGTAAGAGGTCATCAAGGGGCTTTGGGAGATTCTGGACTCGGCGGGAGTTGGAGCTGAACAGGTGAACTGGCCAACAGCTTCCAAGAGGCCTGAGGGAAGAGAACCCGGGCTAATGTGGGTTTTTATCAGTCTGAAAGCTCCTCCTGTCTCTCCTTCACCATCCATCCAATCGTCCTGCATTCATTCATCAGTCCATGCCCAGTGTACAGTCAGTCCACACTGACCACCGAGCTCTGTGGAAATGAGGAGCTGTGTCCGTTCCTTACCTAGTTGCTGTAACAGAGACCTGACAGAAACGCTTAAGGACAGAAGGGTTTATTGGGCTCACACTCAAAGGGAACAGTTTCGTATAGGAGAGCATTTATGGCGGAAGAAGCTTGAGGAAGCAGGCCTCTGTGCATCTACAGTCAGGAATCAGAGAGAGCTGAAGGCAGGTAGGTCCTCAGCTCGCTCCTTTTCCTTTTTGTACAGTCCTCTGGCACCTTAGCCCCTGGAATGGCACCATCCACATTTAGAGTGGGTCTTCCCACCTCTCTTAACCTAGAATTCCCTCACAGAAATGCCCAGAGGCCCGTCTCCCTTTTTCTAGATCATGTCAAGTTGACAAACCATATTAACCCTTACAGGTATACACAAAGTTGGGAACACGTTGGGGCACATGCCCAGGCTGACTGAAGTAACTCTCTGAGGGCTCGGTGAGCTCAGCCATACAGCTGCTGGGCCAGTTGGAGCAGGTACCCAACGCTGATGTGCAAACCAGCATTTCTCTCCACAGCATGGCTGCCAAGCAAGGTCAGGAGTTAAGTAGCTGTTCAAAATAGAAAAAAGAAGGGACAATTCATCAAAAGAAACAGCTCTAGAGAGGCTAAGAGCGTTATGAAAGAGCAGGGCCATCAGAAGCAGAGAGTAGAGGGAATCCTTTGCCCTCTACTCCACCCCCACCTCTCCCCTCACTGTGTGCTTCTCTTTCCCACGCCTCTGGTATGCTTGCTGAACTGCCAAAGAAGAATGTTCAAAGCCATCCCCGTTCTCCTCCAACCACACCAGCCAGCACTTCCAATCCATCTTCAGGTCCAAGGATGCAGGACTCCATTCATCTGCTTTTGCTTTCCTGAACGTGATTTTCTGCACATTCCACCTCTCTTCTTACTAGTCTGCAGAGGCTGTTTCACTTTGCTGGAATTGGGACTGGCTTCGTGTTTCTTGCACAGTTTGGTTTCAGGATCAAGACAAAATGCCAATGCCACACGGCTTAATAATGACAGACACAAGCACATGTTTGACCCCTGATTAAACTCTGCCTCCAGACTTTCTGGCCAAACCCACTTCTGTCAATAGCCAACATCAAGACTCTTCCAGATATCACACTAGGTTTCAGGAGACTGTAGATCTGTTCCGGGGTGTGAGGACTGTGCACAGAGAGCATGTGTGCTGGACTGTCCACACAACAAGACTAGAAACTGATGGATCATCGACTGCAGTTCTGTTTATCCCAGAAACCATGCCGAGGACATACTCTCTGGTGTCCCTGGTGTGCACTTCTTGGCTCCACTTCTGGGAAGAGGCTTGCTTGACTGGCCAACAAGCCCCAGAGGTCTGACTGTCTCCCTCTCCTCAGTGCTGGAATTACTGGTATACACCACCATGCCTGGCATTTTTATGTGGGTTCTGGTAATCAAGCTCAGGTGCTCACACTCATAGGGCAAGCACTTTACAGATTAAGCTACCTACCCAGGTCTTTATTGTCTTCTCTTAAAGCCCTTGTTTTTCTCTACACATTCAGACTCGGTGCCCAGCAGTAAGAATTACAGTAGTTTCCCTTATATAACATGAATACCTTGCAAAGCCCCCAGGATATGCTTAAAGCTACCAACAGTACCAAACTCTACATACACCATGTTTTTCCCTATGCATACACACCTATGATGTTTCACTGATAAATTAGGCACACTTAACAGCCAATAATAAAATAGAATAATGGTAACAATGTACTGTTATGAAAATTATGTGATATCTTGAAAGAGTTAAGGCAAGCAGGCACAGTAGCACATACCTGTCATCCCAGCACGTGGGTTTCTAAGACAAGAGGATTATGAGTTCAAGGCCAGTGTGTGCTATCTGTCTCAAAAACAGAAAAAGTGAGGGGAAATGTTAATATTCTATTATTATTGACATTAGTATTTTATTAATATAATTCATACTTACATTAGTGCCATAAGTGCTAATATTTTATCAACATAAGTTGTACTGATATCAGGGTTTTTTTTAGCTCATTGTTCACTGTGTATAATTGGAAACACAGGAAACAGAACTATGGATAATGAGAAACTACAGTGATTTTTCTTATCTTTACCATGTTGGTCTCAATCTCCCTATTTTATACTACCTAAAATTCTGAAAATCTCTTGTAAATTTTTTGGAAATGAATAGGGTGTAGGAAAATAATTTTTTGCATATTTATGTGTATGTGCGTATGTGAACGTGTGTTTACATGTGTGAGGGCAAACACACAGAGGTGCATGAGCACACGTGGAGGTCCAGTGTTGACAGATGATGGGGTTTTTTTTTTCTCAATTGCACTCTCCCTTATACATGAAGGCAAATTCTCTCACTGAGATGAGAATGTTTGGGTTTGTCTGGCTAGTCCGTTTGCTCCAGGGTGTTTGATCTTGGCCTCTTGCACTCTGGGATTACAGGCAGGGCAGCACACCCAGGTTCTAGACATCTGAACTGTGATCCTCACACTTGCAAAGCCAGTGCCTGGCCCACTGAACCTCTAAAATAATAGATTTTATTCAGGCACAAGTTTACCAAAATCTGGCCAAAACCACTAGTGTAAACATCTAACATTAGGTCTCACCCTGAATGCCCCATCAGTGTTGAGTTGACTGTTTATAAACCTGCTTCAGGATGTGGCTTGGTACAGTCTTCCATCACCTGCTCGTGCCCCTTTAATTAGCATATTGGAAGACAGTGGGAAGGGTGTGCTGTCTTTGCATAGCTGTTCTTCAGGAATAAATATTGTTCAGCTTTAAATTGGTCTTCCCTTCCAAGCCTCCTGGGGATCCAGTACTTGTGGACTTTTTCATTATTCTCCTGGCCTGGTGAGGGTGCATTCTTAATTGTATTAAAAATGACATCAGCAGCAGAGCAAAACGCATCTCTCCAGCACATGCAGTATGTATCTGCCAGCAAGCTGCAAGAGCTATCCACAGGAAAGATCCATGGGGAGGGCACTCAGGGACCTTCCAAATTAAAATTCTGATAAACATTAAAAAGCCATGCAGTCTCTAGGCATATTGCTGGAGCCAGATCTCTCTCTCTCTCTCTCTCTCTCTCTCTCTCTCTCTCTCTCTCTCTCTCTCTCTCTCTCTCTCCCTTCCTCCCTCCCTCCCTCTCTCCCTCTCTCCCTCTCTCCCCCTACCCTATAAGTATAATTTTAACTTTACAGAAGCAGTAGGCTGGGGCAAGCGTGCCTAAGGTGTTTTTAGCAGTAAATGGGACTGGTATTCAGCAGATCATGACAGGCAAGGGTGCTACTCAGGGCCAGGCTTCAGGAAGAAGTTCAGGTCCAAGGGAAGCTGTCTGCTTTCTGTTCTCCTTACTGTCAGGATTTATTCACGGTTTCCACGACAGAGGATAACAGTTCATGAAAAAAAGGACTTAGCCTTTAATAGCTAAGTTCCTTGTCAAAGCAAAAATGAGTGATTCTTATGGGGATTCAGTCTCTGGTTGAAGAAGAAAGATGAGCCCACTTTTATTGAGCACCTGCTGTGTACCAGGAACTTCAAAAGTGATCACTTATTGAATCATCACCAAAACTTTAAGAGGTAGTTATCACTGACCCAGTGTTCAGTGGCTGATCAGCGTAGACTTCACAATTGAGTTTCAGAGCCCCCTGGTCTGAATCACAGATTCATAGCCCAGGTTTGGTCAAAGGGGTGGTTTCTTAAGAGGACTCACCCCTACGTTGTTTTTACCCCCCTCCAAACTTCTACTTCTCACCAGCAGTATACCACAAGGCAAGTGACTCTTATCAAAATGGTGGCAGGGAACCACATTCTCTGAGTACTAGCCATATCCTAGGCAAAGGACACTAGGTGCACAGAGACCCTTCTGTTTGTTGCTAGACAGGGTAGCAACCTTTATTCTTCATCTTTATTCTTCATCTCACCCTTTTGCCATACACACCCTTTAATAACTCTAAGTGCTGGACACTCTGAGCCACCATTAAGTATGACAATGACCATACAAATACCTTGACTTTGTCTAAGACTTCCTGACCTCCACACATGCTATAGAGAGCCAATTTCAAGACTCCAATTTTAGTGACTGTTCCCAAGTGCTGGGACAATGTCCTCTTCTGCAATTCCCTGAGAATAAAGCAAATGGAATAATTGTCAGAGCTTCGGGGTACAAGCCCCAGCTTGGAGAGCCCCAAGAGGCCAGGCGTGGCCTCCCAGCCCCAGTATGCCAATTAAAGAGATTAGTGATGGTGAAAAGCAGAGAAGAGAGGTTTGTTTAATCAATCTCTCTCTCTCTCTCTCTCTCTCTCTCTCTCTCTCTCTCTCTCTCTCTCTCTCTCTCTCTCCCCCCCCTCTCTCTCAAGACTGCCGAGAGGAACAGATGATGGGGTCCAATGACCCTGAGTCTATCTTTGGGGTACCGACATGAGCTTTAGGTTCAAATAGAGGTGGAAATGGGGTCAGGGCAAGAGCAGTGCATACTGAGGCAACCTCAGTCAAGGTGTGGTTCCGGTGACCACGGCCTTGGTTCTGGTCTCACAAAGTGGCTTCATGCTGATTCTCAGGAGTTGTGTGCTCTGGCTCCAAGGTACAGCTTTGTCATCGTGAACAATTTCCCTCAAAAGTGTGATGGGTCGCTCCTGAGAGGCCTGGATGTTCCTAGAATCTAAGGTGACTGCAGGTTTGGGACAGATCTTTAGGTACCTCATAGAGATCTTGACCAGAACATTCTAAAAAATCCAACAGTAGGATGCCTCTGCTACTGTGGTATTTGTCATCAGCCTTGGTGAGGAAAAGATAGGTTAAGGACACTCCGTGGTTAGCAAGCCGAAGTGTGGAGATGTGCAGGTTGCCCAAAGTAAAGGAGATGGTAAAATGAAGGGAAAGATTCCAGGTTTTCATCCTGCTTTTTAGTGACTTTGGGCCAAGTAAGGAGTGAGTTTTTGTTTGTTTGTTTGTTTGTTTGTTTTGTTTTTTTTTAGCAAATGCAGCCCCTAATGCCTGTTAGATTGTAATTCAGTGTGCTGTGCCATGAGGACTTCCAATTTGAATGGATCCTGGTGCCGGGTGTTCAGGGAGAAGTACATACAGCAATACTCTAACGTGTTCTTTGATCTTAGAGGACTTAACGTCATCTCCCAGGGAGTGTAGGGATGTTTACATCCAAAGAAGTCATCTGTATTCCCCATAGTTCAAGATAAGGGCAGCATCAAATATGCAGAACAGTGTGAGTGTGTGTGTGGGGGGGGTGTGTGCGTATGTGTTCACACCTGGTGTAGGCATGTATATGTGTACATGTGCACAAGTGTAAGCTCCACAGATCCTTTTCTCTCCACCTACCCAGTATGAGGATCACAGACACATGCCATCCTGCCATTTTGTGTGGGTGCTAAGAATCCAAACTCAGGTTCTCATACTGGTTTAACCAGTATTTTACCAATAGAGCCAGCTCCTAAACCCAGGCATCTTAAGAAAACAACAACAAAAACCTATTTATTTATTTAGTACTTGTATGTGTACCTGCATCATTTGTTACAGTGCCCACAGAGGCCAGGGAGTACCAGGTCCCCTGGAATTGGAGTTACAGGCAGTGGAGAGTCACCTGATATGTATGCTAGGAACCAAATCCAGGTCTTCTGCAAAAAAAAAAAAAAAAAAACAACAACAACAAAAAAAACAGTAGACTCTCTTAACCACTGAGCCATCTCTCTAGCTCCCAGGCATCTTTTTAAAGAGAAAAAGTGGATACAGTAGTTGAGCTAGTGGCAAAAGGTGAAGCTTGCCATCCCAGGATTAAACTCGGGTCAGCATCTCCATATTCTCTGGAAATATCCCTTAATTTAAGCCGTGAACTTGAGAGCCCTTTCTGGCACAAGCAAGCTGAGAACTGGGGAACAGTCTGTGTTTCTCCCACCAAAGCAAATGTATTGTTCGTTTACAGTCCTGTGACATCACCCTGAGCAGGCCAGAGTCTGGGGGGTAGCTGGGTGAGTACAGAGGCAGGAGGGGTGCCCTAATGAACACCTGCCTGCCTTCCGGAGTCCCTGGGGGGATCCTGTGTAAAGCAGGCTCCCCAGCCAGTCGGGGAAGCTCTTTGCATTTATAGAGGAGCAATTATTATGTCTGCCTGTCAAAGCCTTCAGCGGGCATCATTCAAGTCCATGAGTAAGAAAGACTCCCTCCCAAACCCTTATCAGCCCCGGACTTTCCTGATGCCTGATTCAGGCCACGCTGTATTTGAGAACAACATGGATGAAAGTATATGGAAATAAAAGGAAAGGATGGATCAAGGGAGGAAAACATAAAAGGCAAGGGGGTGGGGCAGCTGAGAGCTTTAAAGTGTTCCCAGAGAGACCTCATCCCCAAGGTGAGTCTCTCGAATATGTGCAGAGAGACATTGAAAGGAGCCCGCCACGATTGTACTTGGTTTGCAGAGAAGTCATGGGGAGGGTCCATACTCTGCTACCGGGTTAGGAAAAGGGACCCAGCACATCCTCTCTTGGGCATGCAAGTGACACTGCAGTGTGTGTCTGGAGGTGTGTGATCTGACTGAAACCCAGCAACATCCATTCATGATTTGCTGGAAGAGGAGCATGTGCCACAGCATGCATGCGGAGGTGGGATGGCAGCTCAGGGGAGTCTGGTTCTCCTTCCAGCACGGGGATCCCAGCATCAAACTCAGGTCATCAGGTTTATCTTTACCCACTCTGCTGTCAACTCTTCTACATCGCCGCATCTGCCCTCCCTAGCTGTGGGGGAGGGGGTACCACTGCCCAGCCGCTCTCTGCTTCCTGTTTGCCTCTAAAGCCCGTCTGTACAACCGCCTGTGCCTGTGGTCTGCTTCCATGCTGGGCTAGGCTGACACTAAATCCTCCACCCTTTCATCTGTCTCCCTCTGCCAATAAAAACCTTTATGAAATGGACCTTTATGAGATAGCTCAATTTGTAAAGTGCTTGCCTACTAACATGAGGGCCTGAGTTGGATCTCCCCCCAACCCCACGTTTTTGGGGTTCTTTGTTTTTGTTTTGGTGGTGGTGGTAGTGGTTGTGTGTGTGTGTGTGTGTGTGTGTGTGTGTGTGTGTGTGTGTGTGTGTGTGTGTGTTTTAAGTGAGGCATGGTGACACACACTTGGATCTCATGGCTGGGAAGACAGGCATGGATAGTTATTCACCATGGAGAAAGACCTCTCCTACATATTGGAGAAGGGGCCAAGCTCTATTGTTCTAATCAGTCTGCATAAAGCAAGTGGCTTCAGTGTGTCCCCTGCCACAGAATACAGGGCTCCATCGGAGAGGTTAATCATCAGAGCCCCTAGGGCAGGAGGGGCGGGGCAGCTGCCATAAGCTGCTGTGCAGACTCCACAAAGGATGACCTCATGCACTATCCCTCCCCTCCCCCAGGAATCGGAGCAGCCAATGAGCCTCTGTTGGCCTTAGTGTGGACGGTGCAGGGGTACAAGGACAAGTCCTTGCTCACCCATCCACTCCATTCGGGCTTCCCAGGGAGAGAATCCCAGGCCCCTCCTGGCCAGAAAGAAGGGGTGATGATATGACATCGTTTCTACCCACTCCTGGAAATGACCTTGTCTGCTACCTCACTGCTGTGACTACCCCTAAAGAGTAGGAATCACCCACCCACTAGGTCTCGGGATCCCCAGTTCCTTGGTAGGCAGAGTAGGTAGGCAGGTGAGCAGGCAAAGCTGGACACGAGTGCCTGTAGCTGTGTGAGGGTGGGCAAGTCCCCATCGGCTCAGCGGACAATGCATACCTCGTAGTAACAAGACAAGAATGGCCCTGGCAATCAGACATGTTGGCATATACCTATGATCCTAGTGTTCCTGGGGAGACCCTGAGTATCCTTTTGGGGGGAATCCTCTCAAGGAAGTTCAGGAATGGTTTTATTGAAATGAGAGAGAAAAACAAACAACAGGGCAGGTATGCTGAAAATCTCAGCGGCTGCCAGGAAGGAATATGGGAGATGGGGGTGGGGGGCAGTTTTCCTTTGAGGTCACACACAGAGGTTAGAGAGGTGGTGAAAAAGACCAGCGTCAGGGAAAGCATGCTCAGGCTGAAGGCCAGTGCTTGAAGGACAGGGAAAGATGTGCTTGGTGGAAGGCTGTAGGTCTGTGTTGCAGAGGCTCCTGTTTCCGGGTTACTGCGTCCCAGGGCAAAGGCCTGCACCAGGGATACATGGCTGGAATTAGAGAGACAGCGTATTAAAGGAAAAGCACTCCCA
Organism: Peromyscus californicus insignis; assembly: GCF_007827085.1. Classification (NCBI taxonomy): domain Eukaryota; kingdom Metazoa; phylum Chordata; class Mammalia; order Rodentia; family Cricetidae; genus Peromyscus; species Peromyscus californicus. The sequence goes on along the minus strand of NW_026294606.1, from coordinate 64,436,653 downwards.
AGAACGAGAGCAGCCTATGAACTAAGGAAGGAGCCAGGACCATGGGGCCTGGGGACCCTGAGTCTTTACAGGACATTTACATAGCACCCACCGCTCCCATGTGTGTTTTTTACTTTCCCTGTTAGTGCATGATCCCTGGTGGGAAAGAGTTTCCATCCTCCTCTTCAAACTGGCTTTGTTCATATGTTAATCTCTATCTCTACTCTCCAGTCTCCCAGAGAGTGGGGAGGGTGAAATAAGGGGATTCCAAGTTCAAGGTCATTCTGGGGGCTACAAACTGAGAACCCCGTCTCAAAAAGACATAAATAAATACAAATAATAAATAAAAACCCTAGACAGAGAATGACTGACTTGGTCTTCAGACACCAGTCTGATTTCTCCTAAAGTATAAGGAAGAGCTGTGGTTACTGTTAGATTTTTTTTTTTTTAATGCAATTAACTTAGACATGGCAATTCCTTTGCTGTTTAATGGTGCCCCATGGGGATAACGGCTTAGAGGGAAGAGTCCATTGCTGAGTTGAAGCTACTTTGCTGCTAACAACTAAGCCAGGCTTGGCTCACCTGCCTTATGCACAGGGTGACATCAGAGCCAGTTTCTAGAGGGACTCAGGCCCCAGATCACTCCTAAAACAGACGACCTCCAGATCCTGTGCTTCCTACACACATGTATTCCAGGGTCTGGGGTCCCAGTCTAGGGAGAGGTGCTTCCTGGGGCTGCCAAAGCAAATAACAACAAAGTTGGGGGCTTGAAAGGGACCGGACCACGTCTGTTAAAATCCCAGAGCGGGGATCATTGGTTGCAGCCCCTTCCAGCTTGATTGACCTCTGGGCCTCCAGGCAGCCAGCCTCAAAGGCCTCTGGCTTTATGCCCTGTTCTGTGTGGTCGTGTTAAAGTCTGTCTTATAGGGAGATGTGAGAAGGTATTCAAGCCCCCCACCTCTCTCTCTCCCCTCTCTCTCTCTCTCTCTCTCTCTCTCTCTCTCTCGCTCTCTCTCTCTCTCATTGTAGATCTGGGGAGATGACTTTGGATGGATCAAGTGCTTCCCCCCAAGTCATTACAGGGTACAATAAGTTACATCACATGTACCCTCCCCCCCCCCACACACACACATAGAAAAGCATCCATGCTAAGGGAAAATGAGGCACACGTAGAAAATTCCACAGGAACTGGGTGGGATGGTCAGGGAGAGTTTCCTTGAGGATATAGGCTTTAGGCAGGAATGAAGTTTTGAAAGGGAACTAGACGAAGGTGAGGTGAATATGAAAACTGGGACATATACATATTCATGTATAAATATAAATACATATGTATAGCCTGTGTATTTTATAAGTACAGTAATGAAGAGCTCAAATGACAACAGACGTGTGTAATATTCACTTTATGCCACACATTGTACTTTATGTAAGTCATTTAACCCACGTGACAGCCTTGGGTACAGTCCTTACCACTTTGCAGATGAGGAAACCAAGGTGCAGTGAGGTTAAGCAACTTGCTCCAGGTTGTATAAGAAAATGAGATGTGTTAATAGATAAGATTTACTAACCAGGGAAGGTGCCAGGCTGTGGGAGTTTTTGAATGAGCATACACAACCTTTCGGGGGTGGGGGCTGAGTAGTTTGTCAGGGAGGAAGCAGTTTGATTTGCTAAGAGCATGAAGAAGAATAGTCTAGAATCCTTCATGGCATTAAATCCAGCCCATCATTTCACAGAGGGAAAGACAGAGGGCAGAGGTTTTAGGTTCAAGGTCATCCATCTGGAGCGAGTGCCTGTCAAGTCCATAGTGGGTGCTGCCAATAATATTAGCATTTCCAGAAGGATCATGGTTACATGGACAGTGCCTAGAGCTCCTTACAACTTACAGATGTGCTGTGTGTGTGTGTGCATGCGTGTGTGCGTGTGTGTGCGTGTGTGTGTGTGTGTGTGTACCTGCCCATGTGTGCATATGCGGAGATGCACAAGCATGTGTGTGGGCATACATGCAGAGCCAGAGGTTGACACTGAGTGTCTTCCTCAGTTGCTCTGCACCATAATTTTTGCCACAGGGTTTCTCACTGAATCTGGATCTTCCCAATCAGGCTAAACTGGTTGAAGACAAACCTGGGGTGTGTCCACCTCCCCAGCACTGGGGTTAGAGGTACATGCTGTCATATCCACTTTTACAAGGGTGCCAGGGATCCAAACTCAGGTTCTCATGCTTCTGTAGTAAGCATTTTACATACTAAGCCATTTTTCCATCTCCAAGTGCTGTTTTGATCATGGTGGTCACGCACATCACCTGGAAGAAGTAGGGATGTGCTGGAAGTACATGGGACATAAACTGATACTTTAGACTAAATATGGCAAATATACCCATGGGTTCCCATGGGAGCCAGCACCTTCAGGACCTCACATGAGCCTGGTGGTGAAGTCAGAGCAGCAAAGGCCCCCTGCCCTCTCTCTTGCATGTGGTGACTGTGCAGGTGTCCAAGCTTAGTTTTGGAAAGTCATATTCTTAGCACTATGGTGGCTCCTGTGTGCAAAGCATGCTGGGAGGTAGGGGGCATTTGCAAGGAAATTTGTTATCCAGGTCTAAGGAGGAAGGCAGGAAAATAATTTGAGTTAAAGAGGGGAAGAGAGAAGCCAGTGAAAGAAGGCAATTAATTACAGGTTGAGAGAAAGCCCATCTTAAGTTCACTGACATCCGCACCAGCATGGCCAGTGACCCTGAAGAAACTGGTATGGCTCACCAGGGACACACAGGGCTTGCTTTGCCCATGATGCCTTCAGGCCCCTACCCTGTTTGTCCCATCAAACTCCACGGGGCTGCAGATCTCTTTCTTGGCCTCTCTCCCAGCCAGATCCCCACAAGGATCCACAAATGTTTACAGCACGAGTGACTGGCAAATTACAATCAGCAGGATTCTGTAAACATCCCTTTCAAGTGTATAACAGCCAAGAGCTTTCTGCTTACCAGGCAACTCACTCCAAAAGGAACTTTCAGAATACTGTAGCTCCTCAATCATCAAGGTAGACTATCATCTTCCTCTGCAAGATTGGGGAAATCCAGATGTTGATGCTATCAGTGGCCCAAGTCTTAACAGAGGCACAGTGCCGGAGTCAGGCAGGATGCACCCCTGCACTGTGCTAGCAAATGACCCTACTGTCTCAGCAGTACAGACAGTGAGGAGTGCCGGACTTCAGCTGCTCTGACTCTTAGGGACGAAAGCAGTCAGAAGCTGAGCTGTTGCTGGTCACCTCGAAGACATGTATAGGGTTCTCTGAGGATTTAAGATAGAGTTGCAACCTCCATGTCTTCTAGAATCTTCTGTCATTTCCCCCATTACTGACTTGATTCCTCTATTTTTATTCTTTGTCATATTTTATGTGTGTGCTTATGTGTATAGATGTATGTGTGTGCATGTGGAGCCTGGAGGTCAATTTCCCATGCCATTCCTTAGGCACCTTCCCCTTTTTTTTTTTTTTGGAGACATAGTATCTCATAGGGACTTGGAGCTGACCAAGCAGTCTGGCCTGGAGCCCCAGAAATCTGCCCATCTCTGCCTTCCCAGTCCTGGATTACAAGCACGCACCACCAACCATACTTTTCCCCTCCATTCTCTCATGGCTACTGTTTTCTATTTTAACAGGAGAGAAATTAGTTCATTACATACAGTGGACATCTCAGGGTGTCAGGGTCTGTTTTCCTTGCTGAACTCCCATTGGTTAGTGTGACTCTTTTTTTATTATTATTATTAAGTTAGTTACCTGACAGTTTCATACATGTATATAATGCATTCTGGTTACTCTCCCCCACACTTTTTTTTTTAAAGATTTATTTATTATGTATACAGTGTTCTACCTACATGTATGTCTACAGGTCAGAAAGGGCACCAGATCCCATTACAGATGGTTGCAAACCACCATGTGGTTGCTGGGAATTGAACTCAGGACCTCTGGAAGAGCAGTCAGTGCTCTTAACCTCTGAGCCATCTCTCCAGCCCTCCCACACACTTCTTAACTTGTCTTCTAGAGATTGAACTCAGAGCCTCATGGCGTGTGAGACAAGTTCATTACAGGCACTTTGTCCCCCCCAGCTCTGGTTCCTTTGTTTTTAAATTATGGGTGCCCTGAGGTGAGCTTTTCTTCCCTTTGGTCTATCATACTGTTCATGAAAAGCAGTTGATGTTTCTCCATGTTTCAGCAATGATTTGCCCCCACAGGTATGAACAGAGTTCACCAGAGAGGGTCAGGTTTGTCCCCATCCCTATGCCCCAAGCTGGGGCTGCTTGCGCTGTTTAGTTATTCAGAGTAAAATTTCCAATATGCGAAGGGTCTGGCGAGACAGGTGAAATCAGAGGAACGTGTCATCTTCAAGGGGCCAAAAGTCAGCCCCTCCAAGGCTCTCAAAGAGCAACGCTTTTTCAGTGTGTCAGGACGTCTCTAAAGTTCTGGGGCTTGAAGATCAGAGGATGGTGCGCGTTAATAAGTACACAGTGATGATGTATAAATCTGGGATGTCAGCGTACTGACTCAGCATTACAGCCCTAGACAGGCCCTTCAAGACATGGTGCCTGACCGCTTACCCAGGGAGAAGTAACCTCAGGCATAATGCAGAGGAAGGTGACCACTTTGAGACAAGCTAGCATTTATATTTTGTTTCTTCTTTTTAAAACTGGAATAAATATGCACTACATAAAATTTACCATTTTAACCATTTCGTATATGTACAATTCAGGGGCATTAACTGCATGCACAGTGTTATTGAAGGTTCAACACTATTTCCAAAATTTTGTCAGAATTGGAAGCAGAAATTCTGTAACCATTAAGCAGTAACTCCTCATCCTCTCCAACCCCTGGTGACCCCTGTGAAATCACATGATCTTAGTTACTTATACAAGTGAGATGACAAAAGCATTTCTTTTTTTATGGCTCCTTTCAGTTACCATGTCATCAGTGTTCATTCATATAGCATAGATCTGAATTTTGTTCCTCTTTAGAGCTGAGTAATATTCCATTTTGTGTGTCCAGACCTTGTTTCCAATTCTGGCTTTGCTGAGGGTGAGAACAGCCTGTCTACTGACTCTAAGTCTTCACTGGCAGAAGAATAGTTTTCTGTCGTTTAAATAATTTTATCATATATAGAAGCTCTCAGAACAGTGTCTGGGATAGAGTAGCAATGCCTTAGATAGTCCTTTGTAAGACATGGCATTTTAAGGCAGATGTATGGGAATGTGGCACGGTCAACTGAAGTTGTTCCATGTGTCCCTTTCTGTCATTTCAAAGGTCTTAACTGGGTGAAGAACACAAATATCCAACACCTGTTAACCATGTTCCCTGCCCTCCACACTTTCCTCAGCTCCCTTCCTACACCCCACCTTGGATTTTCTCCCAACCATTTCTGTAACTAGTGAGTATCTTTCTAGATAAATAAATGTATCTCCAACTATATTTGTTCCTTTTCCATTGCTGTAATAAGATACTCTGACAAAACAAACAAACAAACAAACAAAAACAATTTGGAGAAGAAAGAGTTTATTTGGGCTTCCGGTTCCAGGCGGTACAGTCAGTCCATCATGGCGGGGAATGTATGGCAGTGGGAGCCTGAGGCTGGCCTGGCAGTCACGAAGCAGAGACATCACATTGTATACACACACAGGAAGCAAAGAAAGAGCAGGAAGTGGTTACAACACCTTAAAGCTTACCTCCAACGACTGTGCCTCCAGCAAGACACCACTTTCTAAAAGTTTCATAGCCTCTTCCCCAACAGCGCTGCCAACTGAGGACCAAGTGTTCAAATACATCTGTCTTTGGGGGACATTTCTCCCCAATTGCCACACTGAGCAAGGGTGTTCAAATATCATTAAAATAGTATTCCCAAAGAGAGAGAAGTCTCTGTAGACGAATTTCTAAACAGTCTAATTAAATAAGAAACACAGAGTCAAATACAAGGGTGAAAGCCTTAGAGATCAGAGAAATAGGAGTAGCCATCAGCTAACCTAAGCTCACCATGCTGCAGTAGCTTCCCAAGAGAACCAGGTTCTTCCTGTCTAACCTGCGCCTTTATTGCCTTGCTGTTCTGCCTTCTCATTGGCTCTTAGCCCAGCCACCTTGTAACCGCCTGTCTGTACAGACCTCTAGGTCTCTATGGTTGGTACTGGGATTGGTACTGTCACCATCCTTGGCTGTGTCCTTGAACACACAGAGACTCTGCCTGCCATGTGATTGGATTAAGGGCGTGTACTACCACCACCTGACTTTTGTTTATGGCTGGCTATGTCCTCTGATCTCCAGGCAAACTTTATTTATTAACATACAAATAAAATATCACCACATTTCAGCACAAATAAAATATCACCACAAATCTCAGTGCTGTCCTTTCCAAGAATGGGTTAGTTACCTCCCCATAGTTCACAGGAGTCCACAGTAACTACTTCTTAGTCACACCTCATTTTCTAATACCAGATTGACCCAGTAAGACCACACTCTCATTGTCTCTCTCCACTCACCAGACTTGACCTCAAGTGACTTTCTACCCCCACCCACTAGACTTGACCTCAAGTGATTTCTGACATTTACAAAAGATCCAAATCCATTCCAAGCGCTGGAAGAGTTCTTGCTGGCTAGGGTGTTAAGTCTAAAACATGCTTCCAGGGCAAGTCAAAAAGATAATCCAAAATTGAGAAAAAAAATGGCATTAAGATATGGTCTTGTTATGTAGCACAGGCTAGCCTTGAATCCCCATTCCTCCTACCTTAGCTTTCTAAGTGTTGGAGTTACAGGTATGTACTACAGTGCCCAGCTCAAAATACTTCCAGAAACAACAAGCATCACAGATACACTGTGGCTACTTTGAAAGAGATGGCAGTCATTCTGATGGATAAATTATGATCCGCTACATTTTTAAATGAGCCTGCTGCCTCATTACAACCCATAAATCACATGCAGCCCAGCATCTTCTGGGAAGAACAGTAGCATGGGCAGCAGAGCCTGCAGCATCCCACAGCATGTGCTCAGGCTTCAGAACTCAATCTTGCAGCATCTTTCCTTATTCATTTGCAAAATTCTAAGACTTGCCGTGTGCATCCCTCTGCATTCCCATTGTAGACTTCTTCCTATTAACGAAGGAATGTTTGACTTCAAGTCCTGAATTTCCACCTGGTTTAGCCTAAGGTTGTATACTGTGACAGGAATAGAAGTAGAGAGCATTAGATGCCATTGGTTCATCAAAGTGGAATTTCCCATTGATCACTAATGATTACCAGGGAAGAAAGTGCTACCATCGCTACAAACCCATGTGGATCTAGGTGGTTTTCACTGCGGAGCTGATGGTCATAGAGGCAGAAGGAGACAGAAACAGCTGCCTGATCTCTGGGCCTGTTTCTGCCCCATACGATAGACAACCTCATAGGATTATGCGGGTAAAAAATGTGTAAAAAGTGCTTAGGACAGTGCCTACCACACAGCAAATGCACACAGTTCCTAACTCACCATGGTTCGGCGTGGGGATGTTGAGTTTGACAGTGGTACAAAAGCGATACGCATTCCGTAAAAATTATACTTTGAATTTTGCACCTGGATCTTTCCCCTGGATCAGGCTATGTGCTCCAATCCCCTCTAATGATGCTGAAAGCCAGAGCCCCCCAGTTATCCATGTGATCACCAGACCGAAGCAGCTGGCCTGTGGCAGTTGTATCCAACCTTTCAGTACAGTAAGGCAGGGTTGTCACCCACCAAGCCCATGCTTAGAGACTTGCAACTTAATTATAAAGTAAATCTCATGGTGCTAATGTTACCATTTTGTCTCGGGCTCACACCTGTAGCCCTGTGTTGCTAAGCTCTGGTACTCGTCTTAAATGCATTTGGATGTAACAGCATCTTCAGATTGCAATGGGTAACCTCACCCTAAGAATAGGAGGGTCTGCCTGTGTTTGCTAAATAGATCAATTAAAAAGAGACATCTTCCTGTCAGTATAACATAAGGTGGGGAAGGAAAGTCACCAGGCTGGACAGCCCCGCTAAAGACCCAAAGTGCATTTGTTGACAGACCCAACCTTACAGAGCCTCCATCTGTTACCTGGGACCTTTGACTTGGTTGTTTTATACAGCAGTATCCTAGTGTTCTTCTCAGTCTTTCTCTATTCTCTCCCTCCTTCCTTCCCTCCCTCTCTCCCTCCCTCCCTCCTTCTCTCTCTTCCCCCTCTCCCCCTCCCTCTCCCCCTTCCTCTCTGTGTGTGTATGTGTGTCTCATGTAGCCCAGGCTAGCCTCAAACTTACTATGTAGCTGAAGATGATCTTGAACTCCTGATCCTCCTGCCTCCACTTCCTGTGGCATTATAGGCACGCCCCTCACAATCAATTTTATCCTGCACTAGGAATCAAACTTGAGACTTTCTTTGTGCATGCCAGGCAAGAACTCGACCAACTGAACTGCATCCAAGCCCCTCTTTGGATTTTACGAAAGTCACTTGTGTTTATGTAGTGTGCCTGAGTTTTCAGATATTACACAGAGAACATGCTAGAAACCCAAGATGGTGGCGCGCTTTAGTGGAGGTCTATCATGACTTAATCTTTTCCCTTTGTGCTCTTCTTCCAGCCCAAGCTTTTGGCCAAGGAGCTTCTTGACCTCGTGGCTTCTCATTTCAACCTGAAGGAAAAGGAATACTTCGGGATAGCATTCACAGACGAGACGTAAGTGCTGTCCAGAGCCCACAGACCCCGAACAAAAGAGCAGGATGGGAAATTGCCCTCTCTCAGCTGTGCACAGCAAAATCAGCTGCAGGCCACTTGGGTCCCTTGGGGGGTTGGGGGGTCAGTCCAAGTTCACCATCTGAATTTCAAAAGCCGGTGATCATGCCTGGAGCAGCCAAAGGATATAATTAGACAGATGCTAATATTATGAAATTATTAGGTCAACGTTCTTATAATCAAGCAGATTCGTGTTCAGACCGAAATGTTTATTTTATTTTATTTTTAAGTAGATCTGTGTGGGTTTGGTTTTCATTAAGGTTAAATGAAAACTTCTGGAAAGTAAATGTTTCTCTCCAGTATTGGCGAAACAATAACAGGAAGTGGAGTTGATGATAAATTCAGGGCGTAAGATGATAGCTGGTCAGTTTCACATTCTAAGCTGAAATCGAGAATACAAAATCAAAGTTCATATCACCCATCTGATGGAAACGTGGGTTTGCTTTCAGCAGTCTTCCAGTTTGGGTCATGTTTTATAATAAAGGAAAGGATAGGTTCATTGAAATATTTTTTTTCTCTCTTAGTATATTGTTTCCAAAAGAGTTTGGTGAAGATCAGCCCAAATTCTTAGATAAGAGTAAACAAAAGACTGGGGATGTAATTGAGTGGTGAAACGCTTTCCTAGACGTGTGCAGCCCTTGGTTCTATATTAACAGGGGGTGACTGTAATTGTCTAAGGGATGCCAATAGTTCCCCAGCACAAAGAATTGAAATGAGCGGGACCAGGAAAGACAGAAGATGAAGCCACAGAGAAAGGGAAAGTAACAGCTGTATACATTCAGGATGGGAGAAGCCCAAGGCTGGAAGTGCATTAGACAGATGCCAGCCTGGGTATTTATAGGACTCCTGGGCCCACTCCTTTCCCTCTATTGGACCTGTCTAGATACTCTCCCCCATGTCTTCCCACAGTTTTTCCTCTCAGTGTTTTCTGGGAACAAGAGATATCTGTCTCAGAGAGTCTGCCCTTACCTTCCCTGTCTGCCCACGTTTCCTCAAACTCTGCTTCCCCATCCCCTGCACCAGGAAACAAAACAAAATAACCTACTTTAAATCAATGTTCCCTAAGAAGTCTCCTCTGTGTGTGTATTTGTGTGCACACACCCCTCCACGCCTTTAGGATTATAGACATGGTTTCCTAAAATGCTCATAAGTCAGGGTGAGGTCAGTGGTTGGGTAGGACAGTAGAGTCCAGCCCAGACCCCAGGAGTGAGGTGGGACCATTGAGGTAGGATAGCTTCTGAAACAAGAATAGGCAACTTCTATGTTGGTCAGTGGGAGAGTGACCATATGCGTCTGTATATGGCTGTGGTTGGCCTTGCGGATCTATGAGTTGACAAGGTATCCACACACAAGCATGAGGACCTAACTTTAATCCCCAGAACTTAGGTTAAAAAATCAAAGCCAGGTTTGGTGGACCACATTTGTAATGGGGAAAGTGGAGACGTGTTATGGATATTCTCAGCAGAGAATCAGCTGTGCACTTAGAGAGACAGGTGAGCTCTTCTTTGTTTAGGAGGAGGCAGGAAATCAGGCTAATGCTTTAGAAAGGCCTAGCATCCCTCTACAATTTCTTACAGCCTTTATAGGTCAGGGAAGAGTGTGGCCACCTGAGAATAGTCTCTGAGTCTCGTACCAGACAAAAGGAGTTTCTGTCACAGTTAGACATGCTCACAGCAATAGAAACTGTGGACATGAACATTTTACAGATAGATGTTTTGCAGCTAGCAATAAAAGCATACAAACATTTGAAATGGCAATAAAAAGTATCCTTTCTTGCTAGGTATAGTGGCACATGCCTTTAATTCCAGCACTCAGGAGACAGAGGCAGGCAGATCTCTGTGAGTTTGAGGCCAGCCAGTGTTACCTAGAGAGACCCTGTCTCAAAAACAAAAACACTAACAACAAAAATCTTTTCTTAGCAGACAGGATCTACAGTATAACCTTTGACCAGATAGTTGTGCCAGCTACTACTTAAGGTACTCCAGCAGGTACTTACCTTCTCAGGATAAAGAATATAAACAAGTTGGCAGAAACTGGCATACTTACATAAAATTTTTAACTCATTTTTCTTCACAATCCTATAATTTTTAGGCAAAGACTTCTATTAGGCTATCATAAAATAAAGTAATAATTTGGTTAGGTTAGCTGTATATACAAGTGCACAAACTATATATTCATATCATCTCTCCAGAGACAAACTGACCTCTTAGGCTCACTGTCCTGCCCGCCCACTTACCCTACTCAGCAATGAGAGACACTGTCTCAAGAAATATGGCGGGAGACTGGAGAAATAGCTCGGCAGTTAAGAGTACTTGCTGTTCTTCCAGAGGACCTAAGCTTGGTTCCCAGCACCCACAGAGGGTGGCTGACAACCACCTGTAACTCCAGCTCCAAGTGTTCTGGCCTATACAGACACCCACACACGTATGCACATAAAAGTAATAAATCAATAAAACTTTCCAAAAGAGAGGAAAAAGTGAGCAGCAACTGAGTAACAAAACCCAAGGTTATCCTCTGATCTCACACGTGCACACACATGCACACCTGTACACACACACACACACACACACACACGTGCACCCCACATACAAGTGATGTTTGGGGTAGTGGCTGTACAGAAGCGGTGGAAAGTGCAAAGCATCCTCTTCCTCATACATGCAGCCCACAGGGCACTGAGGTGCAAGGCAGGCTGGCTGGCCTTCTCTAGTCTAGAAGGACCTCTACCCGCAGGTCAGGAGAGGTGCAGCCAATAAAGCATCTGGCAGGGAGTAAAGAAGAACCTCTTCAAACAACTGTACATCTAGACAAACTGACTTTCACAAACACAGACGTTCTCGACCCTCTCGGTCAAGAATCCCCATGAACCCCCTAATTACTCTCCATGCTGTTCCCACTGATTGGAAGGAAGCCGTAAGCCTCAATCAGTCATAGCCTCATTGTTCCCATTTCCCAAGTAAGTTTACTCAATTCCAAGAGTCCATGAACTCTGGACAGTCCCAATTAGACTTCCCTTCAGAGTCAGTCAACAAGAGTCGAAAAATGAGCATGTTATCTTGGGTCAGGGAGGAAAAAGTCTATGTGCTGAGGATTGCAGACCACAGCCCTGATAGCCCTAGCCAAGAGCAATGGATCGGAAGGATGAAAAGGTCGAAAGCCAGTCTTTCCCCAAGGCAGGAAAGGGACATGAAAGCCACACATCAAAGCTGGGAGGTGCACACCCCTGAGTCTAATGGGCCATCCTATAGGCCTATGTAGTTGGGAGCTGAGCTCTCCTGATTCTCTGCTGGCCTGATAACCTACCTGGGTGTGTGTTCATTCGTTCATGTATGCCTGTGTGTAGAGGGCACTCGAGAGAAACATCATCCTCCCCATAGTAGGTCTCACGCTACCCTTCTGGCACCACCCTTCCTCCTGGATCTGAGTGGGAGGGTGTCACCAGCCAGGACCCACAAGAAAAGAGCTGAGCCACCTGCTGGTTCCTAAATAAGAACAGCTGTGCCTGGTGCACTAGGAGAGAAAGAGCAGGTGTCAGCCCCAGAGAAAGTCAAGCCTCTGAGAGGCTAGCACAGGAAACAGACCAACTAGACAAGGACAAGAGTGACTTAGGGAACAGTCCTTCATGGCCTGATAATACCTGGGCCGACATACATCTCTGGGCCTCTTTGGTAATCGGAACATTTGTTCTTTTCCTTTCAAGAAAGGGAAGAACAAAGGTTGCCCTTTGGACTTGGGCCTGGACACAGGAATCACCAACCCAGACCAGATCACGCCCTCAGGCACATGTTCAAGGGGCAGCACTGGCCTTCCCAGGAGGAGCAGCAGGGTGTTTGGTAGAATATATGTATGGTTCTTAGGTAGAAGTTGTCTGCCATCCTTCAGTTTTAATTATGGTGATGACATTTTGTGGGGAAAGGTTCCTAGATGGAACCCTGGGGAAAATAAATAAATAAATAATGCAGACAGGGAATTGGAAGTTTCCCTAGCCTTCTGTCCCCCCATAATTGGTATTTATTGATAAAGTATCAGAGACAACAGTGTAATACTTTACGCCTGAGAATATACAATGTTATTGGTAACCAGTGGTTGCCGCATTGATACAAGTACTTCCTTCTCTGTTGTTATTTTATTTTGAAGCTTTTTATTTGGAAATATTAAAGAAGAGTTACAAAGACAACACAGACTCCCTTCACCTTCCACCCAGCTTCCCCCCATGTCAGCATCCTGCAAACCGTGTGGTACATAGCAAAACTATGACACAACACTACTGCTAGATGAACTAAGCCCTAGGCTCTCCTCAGATATCACCAGGTTGCCCATGATTTTTATTTCCTGCTCTAGAATTCAGTTGCACTTGGTAACTTTTGATTTGCACTAACTCTGTCCAAATAAAGAGAGCTGCAGGTGATATTCCTCTCAGTGTTCCCGGTAGTGATGAACTAGGCAAGTGAGGGCAGTTTGGATAGCTTTGACACATTCTGAAGCAAAGGCCCTGGGAGAAATTTGATCTTTACGTAGTGTTTTAGAATTTAGATGTATTTTTTTTATTTTTGTGTGTATGAGTTTTTGCCTACATTTGTATATGTGTGCCACATGCATGCAGTATCCACAGAAGTTAGAAGAGGGCATCAGATCCCCTAGAAAAGCTGGAGTTATAGATAGTTATGAACCACCACATGGGTGCTGAAAACCAAACCTGGGCCTCTGAAAGAACAATACGTATGTGCTCTTCACCACCTGACCATCGCTCCAGCTCCTTAGAATGCTCATTGACAGGCAGCTGGAGCCAGAGTGCCCTTCCACATTGGTGACATATCGGAAGGACCCAGGACACTTTACATTGAGTTGTTTCATTTGTTTTGTTTTTTCTTCAAAGATCCCCAGTTTGTTCTGACATACAGCTAAGTTCAAAAGTCCTGTTCCAGGACCTCGAATGTCAGAACCAATTTCTTCCTGCCCCCTTGACTCATTTCCAGAATGACCGATCCCATTTGATCTATCAGGGACCGATAATGTCTGGCATGTCCCAGGGGTCTAAGACACTGCAGAGGGCTACCTTCCAGACACCATTCCTAACAGTGTGAGAATCAGCTCCTGAGTCCAGATTTAGTATCTCCCTATGAAAAGACTGTAAACTGAGGAATGAGGGCATGCAGGTCAATGGTTTAGCTTGAGTACTTTCCTAGCATGCTGAAGGCTACCGGCTCAGACAGCACCACAAAGAAAAAAACTAAACAGACAAACAGCCTAAGATTCTCATTTATCCAACACGGCATCCGTTTAGAGAGAGTTGTTTTTACATTTTATTTTTGAAATAATTGCAGTACTATTTTAATTCCCAAATTTTAATATTTTTTAAGTTAATAACTGTGAGAAGATGAAGATCCCCTGTCAAAAGCCAAACACTAAGTAACTTCAGACAAAATAAGCAGTCAAACATACTACAAGTTGAAGTAATGATTGTCACTGCAATTAAGTTTATCTCCTGTCCCCAATCTTGTGAAGGGCTCATCAGATGGTATAATTGAATATCCATGTCTTTAAAAAAAAAGAAAGAAAGAAAGAAAAGAAAAACTTTTAAGAAGTGTTTAGACATTTGAGGGTAAAAACATGTTAGCCATTATTGCGCAAGCACAGTTAGAATGTCCTTTCACATGCCAGTTAAGAAAATGAACGGCTCTCGGCCTATTATTTCATCACAGATCTCTTTGAAATTTGTTAGCACTGACATTCCTTCCCTTCCACAAATGTTTGCATACAATTTTGCTTAAGTTTTAGAGGGGTCACGGGCACCATGAGGCCACAGTCCTAGTTTGAGAACATAAAAGGTAGTCAATTAAGGACCGTTACTTTCAGCTTCCTGTACCATAGTTCTTTATGTGTGTGCATGTGTGTATGTTCAGGTATATGTGTGTGTGCATGTGTGGGTCTGTGTAAGCCCAGAGGCGATCTCAGGAACGTTGTCCACCTGCTTTGAAGCAAGTGTCATTGGCCTAGTGCTCACCAATTAGGCAAGAATTGATACCCAGCAGTCCACAGGGACCCTGCTGTCTCTTCCTCCCCAAAGCTGGGGTTACCAGAGCACCCCATCACACCTGCTTTCTTATGTGGGTGCTATGGATCAAACTTGGCCCTCATGCCTGTGTCACAATTAATCGAGTTGCTTGATCAGTACAGGTCCAGGAGTCAGAGTTAGCTCAATAATGAGTGTCTTGTTGGCAACACACCTGTGACCCATCGCCAGGCATGCTGGGTCCGAAAGTGTGCCCGAGTCTACATTGCTCTGTGTCCCTTCTTATGCAGAGCGCATGGCGTTGGCTGAGGCATCCACAGAGTCCGGCACAAGTCACTAGTGTATCTACCATTTGAAAATAAAGTTCAAAAGCGATTTCTTATCTTGGGAGCGAAAGTCAGCAGCTCTGGGATCATCATTTACTTAGCAGTGGGCCTGTGGTTTCCACTCATTAACTCCTAGACGGCAGGACAGTGAAAGTCAGTGGCCCCAGCCCGCCGTGCCTGGGCTGTCCTAGCTGCTTCCGGGAACTTGACATTCAGTACTCATGACAGTCTCTGAGACGAGCACACCACTGTCACACATCACAGCAAACAACAGCACCTTATGTCGAGTGGACCAGACAAGTACTGGAGCGTGACTTTATATATGTGTAGCTAAGATCAATCAAAAAGAGTGGTGCCGTTCCGGCAGGGGTTAGGCACTTCAGTGATCCCTGCCCACCCCCACCCCGACCCCAGTGCAGATGATACTGAAGAGCCTGGGTCTTATTCTAGGCGAGCAGAATGAATTCCTCATACCTGGGGCAGGAGCATTGGCTGGACCTGGTGACAGTCATTGAATCTATAAGAAAATGGATGTCAGGGCTGGGGAGATGGTTCGCTGGATAAAGTGCTTGTTCCACCAGCATGAGGACCAAAATTGAAATCCCTCAGAACCCAAAACTGGACAAGCAAGGGGACTTTCTTTCTGCCTAGCACTTGGGAGACAGTCGGGGGAGCCTTGGGGCAAGGCGGCTAACTAGACTAGCTGGAATCAGCAAGCTCTGAGGGCAGCTAGAGAGCCTGTCTCAAAGTGGAAGGCCCTGAAGAAAGGCATCCAACGTCAACACTGGGCATGCACATGCACACATATGAATATGTACCCACACACGTGTGAGGTCACATACACATGTGAGAACACAAACACACACACACACACACACACACACACACACACACACACACACACACACACAGAGACAGAGAGAGACAGAGAGAGAGAGACAGAGACAGAGACAGAGAGACAGAGAGAGAGAGAGAGAATATGGATCTTTGGAGCATGTTGTAAAATTGATGCATTTTTCTTTTTTTAAGATTTATTTATGTATTATGTATATTGTGTTCTGTCTGCATGTATGCCTGCATGCCAGAAGAGGGCGCCAGATCTCATTACAGATGGTTGTGAGCCACCATGTGGGTGCTAGGAATTGAACTCAGGACCTCTGAAAGAGCAGCCAGAGCTCTTAACCTCTGAACCATCTCTCCAGCCCTGCATTTGTTTTCTTAACAGAAACAAAATTGCTTTTAGCATTTACTGTCAGCCACGGGAGATGCAGAAATAACTGGCCTTTAGCTCCTGTCAGTCCCTCACGTGTACTTAGAAGGTAGTTAACAACACACAATATAGGAGATGCTGTAAACCAAATCAAGAGGCTGGAGAGGTGGCTCATGGGAATGCAAACATCAAGGCCAGAGTTCAGATCCCCAGAACGCATGTAAATGCTGGGCAGTCACCAAGGCCCTCCAATAATCCAAGGGCTCAAGAGGTGGAGACAGGATCCTTGAAGCAAGCTAATAAACTAGGCAAACTACTGAGCACTGGTTCACATGAGAGACCCTGTTGCAATATAAAAAGAGGGGAGTGTTCAAGGAAGACATGGGACATCAACCTCCGGCCTACACACACACACACACACACACACACACACACACACACACACACACACACACACACATGAACGTGCATTTGCATCGCACATGTGTGTACCCCTACACATTCTAATACATATACTCGTACAGACACCCCACATGCAGACATATGCAAAAAGCGAAATTTTGAAGCAGCCTTGCAACAACATATTGGAGCAAACAGTTTTATATTAATAAAAAAGTAAAGCCAGATTCCACCAGAATCGGCAGCCCTTGGTTTGTAAGGTAGTTTTCCCCGTACACACTCGGCTTGACTCTCTCTTGTGGAAATTTCTAGAAAAATCAATATTCCTGGACCATCCTTGGGAATTTGTTTACTTAGGGAATCCAAGATATTAACTGGCTCCACATTCTTCCCACTTGAACAGCTCCCGGCCCCACCCCCTGCCCAGCCCCACCCCCTGCCCAGCCCCACCCCCTGCCCAGCCCCACCCCCTGCCCAGCCCCTGCCCAGCCAAGTCTATAATCATTTCAGGCTCTAGGAATGGGTCAGTCTGTGAAGTTTGACAGCACATGGTAAAATGCATTTATAGTCCAAGCATAGTGGAGGCAGAGAGAGCAGGACCCTGAGGCTGGCTCTCCATCCAGCCTAGCCTAATGGCTTCCTGTAACTAACGTAGACAGAAGATGTCGTTTTCCCTCGGAAGCAGAATTCAGTTTAGGACTGCTCCCACCTCCCTGCTCTCTTTGCTTCTAGCCATTTCCATACGTTGGTTTCCAGTCAGTTCATTGCTAGATAAATATCAACCCAAAGCAGGGCATTGTGGAAAATGCCTGTAATCCCACCTTTTGGGAGGTCGAGGCAGGAGGATCAGGAATTCACAGTCATCCTGGATTATGTAGTGAGTGTAAGGCCAGCCTGGGTGAGACCCTCATATTTTTTTTTTTTCTAATCAAGCCAATATTTGGCCAACAACATAGCGATCAGTTCTAAAACATTTCCTCATGGACCTATTTCCTGCAATATCCCTTACCCCCAGTCAGTTTTCAGGAGCTGAAGATTGATTTGTGTTTTCTAGAGTTTTACATAAATGGGATTGCGTCATTTATATGCTTTTTTAAGTCTTTCATTTAAAACTTCCTTTGTTCAGCTGCATTACAGCAATAGCACTTTCTCTCTGTTGCTGTGTAGTATTCCACTTGGGGACTCTGCCATCATTCACTAGTTTTTCTGCTGGTAAACCTTGGGATTGTTTTAAGTTTGGGCCATTCTAGTGTCTTTTCACATTCAGTGTCTGTGAACTCATGTGTAAGAGACCTTGTGTAGACAAATGCCTCCTTTCGTGGGGAGGAACTGTGAATGCCTAGAAATAGAATAATGGCTTGATCGTATGTAGGTTTGCGTTTAAGTGCGGTTCATGTGGCATCCCAACCGCTTCCAGTAGGTTGATGTGAGGATTGTTAGCATGTTACTGAAGTGTGTTCTGAGTCCTATAGGGAAAGCACATACCCCGCAGGAGTGGAAAGGAAACTGAGGCTGAGAGAGAGCAAGCTGTGGTTAAAGGAAGCAGGCACCACATCTCATCTTGACTTCATGATTCATGTCCTGTCCCCGCCATACAACAGTTCTCTCGGGAACTCTTTCCCCCGGATAATTCCTGAGTGTCCCTCCATTACTGAAATACCAGGAAGGATTCAAGATCCCCTGCATGCCTACAACCCAGTGGGTTCTGCTCCAGGGAGAACCTCGTCTCCAAACACCTGCACAGTCCAACAACCTAACCAGATGCCTCTCCTTTCTCCAGGGGACACTTGAACTGGCTTCAACTAGATCGAAGAGTACTGGAACACGACTTCCCCAAAAAGTCTGGGCCTGTGGTTCTGTACTTCTGCGTCAGGTAGGTACTCCTGGAATTCCTACTTTGGCTCCTTTGTTCTTTATCAGAAAAGTCTGGAAGGATGGAGAGACTCAAAGGAAAAGGGGATCACGTATCTCTTGGTCTGTGGTTAGGGGTAAAGGCCATAGTACAATTGCATTCCAAGAGGCTGAAAACTCAGGTATGACTGCTCTGGGTCCATCAGTGTGTGCACTGGTCACAGGCTTGCACGCTTGTGTGAGGGCACATGTGTGGAATGGAGGGAGAGAGTCGTACATCTCAAAGTAAACTGAATCTTGCATTGTGTCACAAGTCCTGGGATTTGTTTTGGAGCCCCTTGAAGCTCCCTAAGAAGCCTCTGTGGCCATTGCTTCTGTCCTAAGTGCCACTGGAGTCCCTTGAAATATATAGATTTATCTCAAATTGGGCTGATTGAAATGCCCTTCTAGCAGAGAAGAAGAAAGGATCAAAAGATGTCAGAGGGCTGAGAAGATGGCTCAGTGGATGCAGCGCTTGCAGTTCAAGTGTGAAGACCTGAGTTCAAATCCCCAGTGTGTGTGTGTGTGTGTGTGTGTGTGTGTGTGTGTGTGTGTGTGTGTGTGTGGAGTCAGGCATGTCACTTGCCTGTAGTACCAGTGTTCAAGGGGCTGAGACAGGAAGTCCCCGGGGCAAGCTGGCTAGTTGGACTTGCTGAATACTAGTGAGTTCTGAGATCCGCAAGAGACGGTGCCACAGTGAGAGCAATCAAGGATGATACCCAGTGTCAACCTCTGGCCTCCACACTCTTACGGACACATGAAAATATGCATACGCACATCATACACATACACAAAAAGAAAACTGCAATGTCCACTTACCTGTTTGAACACATTTTACTTAGCAGTTGATGTAAGAATTGCATTTGTGATGTAGTGCTGTGATTGTGTGTGTGTGTTTGTGTTTACATGCATGCGTGTGCATATAGAAACCAGAAAACAACCTCCTGTGCCATTCCTTGGGCACTGTTCACCTCTTACTTGAGACACAGTCTCTCAGAGGGCTGGGATTCGCAAAGTAGGCCGGGCTGACTAGCCAGCAAGCCCCAGGGGGCCACCTGTCTCTGCCTTCCAGTGTTGAATTACAAAAATGTGACACCATGCCTGGATTTTTAAAAATCTGAGTTCTGGAGTGCAAACTTAGATCTTCATGCTTGCAAAGCAAGCACTTTCCTATTGAGTCCTCTCCCCAGCCTCGTGGGACACTTTTTTTTTAAACTTTATTATTGTTGCTGGTGTGTGTGTGTGTGTGTGTGTTTGATGTATATGTGTGGACACACACATGCCGCTGCTTCCATGTGGAGGTCAGAGGACAACTTTTTGGAACTGATTCTCTTCTCCCACCTTTATGTAGTTTCTGGGGACCAAACTTTAGTCATTAAGCTTGACAAGTACTTTTAACAGGCTGCGCCATCTCACCTGCCCCAATAAAGAGCTTTTACCGTCTGTCCTGTCTTCTGAAGACCCCAGGACTGATCACATCTGTTTGCAAATGGATATAGGAGGCCAGAGGAAAGTCAAAATGCAAATAAGCAGCCAAGGCAGGAGCTAGACCCCAGACACAGCAACACTGAGCACCCAGCAGGGGAGGCGTGAGGACCATTCTTGCTAAACCCTGGAAGCACTCTTTCTAAAACAATCATTCTTGCTAAACACTGGAATCACTCTTTCTAAAACAATCAGCAGTACTGCGGGGGTAGGAAGGGCTGGATTTGTTTCCATTTTTCCTTCTGGTATCGTGGGTTGAACCCAGGACCTTGACACTAACAACCACACTACACCCTCAGTTTTCAAATGAAAATGGCCACTTTGCCAAGTCTACAGACCATGTTCCTCTTTAACACGCTCACGGAAGTCAGGAGTGGGATGCAGGGGGCTTGCAGCTCATTTCTCCCTGAAGAGCAGGGTCAGGGCCGCAGTTCTAGACTTGGCCGTCCTGACTCCACAAACGCCATTCACCAAGTCTCAAGCAAAGCACTAAAGGGTCCATTGAACAGGCTGGAGTGTGTGTCTTTACCTCAGCTGGTGGAGTAAATTTCAACTCGTGGTTAATGCCTTTTTGATTTGCTTAACAGCTGCAGGGATATCAGAGCTAATCTCAGCTATTTCCATTACTGATGGGAATGATTTCAGTGCCATATTCTCTCTAATGGTGTCTCAGATGAATGGGAAATAACCTTATAAAACAAAGACTAACAATTCCAGTGAGAGGGGAGGTGGGATTAGGCAAGAGTTGGTTCATTAACCTATAATCGTAGGTGAAAGCATATATACTTGGCCACATGTGGGGTGCCCCCTCCTTGCTACAGCTTTTTTTTTTTTTGCCATGATTGAGATTTTATTGTTAGTGCTGCAAGTTGGTACAAAGACATTTCAGTGCATGCATTTATTATCGTGTGTGTGTGTGTGTGTGTGTGTGTGTGTGTGTGTGTGTGTGTGTGTGTGTGTGTCACAGTGCATGTATGGTCAGAGGATAGAGGACAACTTTGTGGCTCACTTCTTTCCTTCCGCCTTTAATGGATTCTAGGGATCAATCTCAGGCTGTCATCCTTGTTCGGCATAGCGAACACTTTCCTCATCAGCAGCCCGCCGGCCCGATCTGTGAACAATTGCTAACACATGTACTGGAAATCTGTGTATTGTGATTCATTTTGAAATAATTATTCCAGCAGCTTTCCAGCTTCCAATCTAGAGGGAAATCTCCCCCAAGTGGCTCTTCTAATACAAAGGTCTTCAGACATTAATGAACTGTATGTAAGTCTGACCAACCTGCAGTTTAATACCACACACATATGTGTTCAAATTGTCGGTCTCTCAAGCACCTTAACAGCATTATTAAAAAACCTAACTACCATAAGGAGACCCAAGAGTTATTTATAGAGGCCTCACAGTTGCAACAACCAAGGAACAGTGTAGAAATAAGATTTAAAGTGTTCAAGATCTATTTAATGCACAACCAGGACCATTTGAGATGCCATTTGAGATGCTTTACGTTGTAAGCTATAAAACTGGCCCCAACCCCTAGAATGGTAAAGTCACCCCAATAAAGCATTATTTTTATTGTACCAAAAAACAACCCCAATTAGTAAATTATTTCATTTCTAAAAAAATATTTATGGTGGGGCATGAAGGTGCATGCATTTAATCCCATGCATTTAATAATCTGCTGGGGAGGCAGAGGCAAGCAAGTCTCTGTGGGTTCGAGACCAGCCTGGTCTACACAAGGTTCTAGGCTAGCCAAGGTTACATAGTATGATCAGTCTCAAAAGAAAGAAAAAAAAAAAGATGTGTGTGGTCGAGGAGATAACTCAGTCGATAAAGCTTACAGGACCTGAGATCCCCAAAACTCCCATCAAAAACCTGGACATGGTAGCAGTACAGAGAAAGAGACAGG
Organism: Peromyscus californicus insignis; assembly: GCF_007827085.1. Classification (NCBI taxonomy): domain Eukaryota; kingdom Metazoa; phylum Chordata; class Mammalia; order Rodentia; family Cricetidae; genus Peromyscus; species Peromyscus californicus. The sequence goes on along the minus strand of NW_026294606.1, from coordinate 64,414,703 downwards.
AGAACCCCTGGAATCCCAGGCCAGCCAGCCAGCCTACTTGATGATTTCCAGACCAATTTCAAAAAAACCAAGGTGGGCAGCTCCTGAGGAATGACACTGCAAGGTGATCTCTGGCCCACACACACATGTATGCATGTGCACCTGCACACCTATGAACATTCAAACATACATGCACACCAAATCATTTTACACTTTAAAACTGGGGTGAGGCGAGGGTGCTTCATTCTTTAAGCTCTGTTTCTTTTCCTGGTTCTTTTTGTCAACATTATTAAAGCACTGGGCTTGGCTGCATGCCAGGGGCATTTTCCAAGCGCCTGTACAGACCCCAGTTGTCTGTAGGCTTGGGGACTCAAAACCTGGTAGCAAAGCATTGAGTTTTGAGGTACGTTAGGATGTGCAACCTTTCCGAGTCACCCCCAAGCTGTTCTCTCTGCCTAAACTCAGTGACAAGGAAGCTGGAAACATTCAGGGCACGTTAGCAGCAGAAAGAACTGGACATCAGACTGACCAGAGGCTGCACAGAATCCACTTGCCGTCTGCAGCCGGAAACGACGCTCCTGCCAATGGTACTTTCGGTTGGCCTTGGCAAGAATCTCGGGGAATACTCCTTAGACGAAAATCTGCAGTGTGAGTGTGGTGGTTCACACCTGTATACCTGGCACTGGGGAAGCTAAGGCAGGAGGATTGCTTTGAGGTCAAGGCCATCCTGAGCTGCAGTGTGAGATTATGTCTCAGAAAAATAATTCAGGCTGGTGGGGGGGATGGCTCAGTGGGGAAACAGCTCGTTGAGCCAGCATGGAGACCTGAATTCCAACCCAGCACCCGTGTAAAAGCCTGGTGTGAGGGAGCTCTGGGAAGAGGGGCAGACAGAGGTGGTTCTGGGGACTCAGAGCTGAAACGGCAAGTATCAGGTTCAGTGAGAGACTCTGTCTCAAAAATAAAGTAGAAGTGGTTGAGGAAGATACTTGGAGGTGACTGCTGGCCTGTGTGAGTGCTTACATGTGTATATGGTAAATATACACATGCGGGTATTCACACGGGCACATATGAACCCACATGCAAATAATTCTTTATCTCCAAATTCCATGTAGGATTAACCCTTCTCTACTCTTTGTGTGTGTGTGTGTTGGTCTGTATACACACCACATTCAGGCAGTGCCTTCAGAGGTCAGAAGAAGGCTTTGGATCCCTTGGAACTGGAATTACATGAAGTTGTGAGCCACCTGCCATGGGTACTGAGAAACAAAGCTGGGTTCTCTGCAAAAGCAAGTACTCTTAACCACTGAGCCATCCTGTCAGTCCTTCTCTGCTATTCCTGTATACAGGCTAGACAACAGAACATTCCTTTCTTTCCAGTTCCTAGCCAGTGGATCTTTCTGGAAGGTAGCATATTTCTGTGTTTAGTTTCCTCCTAGACAGCCAGGCCTGAGTGCTTTGTACTCATCGGGTCCAAAAACTATATACTTGGCCCACTCCTCCTCTTTTCTCCCCTAATCTCCACGGAGTCTGCACCATTATTCATCCTCCTGCGTAGACTGTGAGTCCTGAGCTCGCCCTGCTCCTCTTCCTGTTTTTAAGCACATGGATTCTCTATGGCAAAACCTCTCGACACCCTTCCCCCTCCTTCCCTCTTCTCTTTCCTCCCTGAACTCAGGCCCTCGTTTACTGTCCCATCAGCTCTTGCATCAGGGTCTCCAGCTGGCTGTCATCTCGTCCTGGCTGTAGGAGTCCAGCGCATTCTGTGATCGAGTTCCCACTTTTTGACTTGCCCACGCAGCACCCTAACAAACCAAACCCGGCCATTGATTTTCTCTGAGAGAAAATGCAGTTTGTCCCCGAGGTGCACTCCACGTAAGAACGCGTTTGTCCTTTAGTGCTCTTCTAACCATGTCCCCTTGGCTGGGAGAGGATGCTGTCACTTAGGGTTTGTCAGAGACAGCAAAAGCCACATGAGTGCACCCCATTAGCCTACTTCTTCTCTATCAGCTTCGTCTTTGTAGATTCCTCTCGCCTCTGCTGTACACACATACGTCACACACACAAACATGCACATGTACAGTGCAGACATATAAACACACACACACATGTAAAACACACACATACAGATAAACACACAGAGAGCTAGAGGCATACACCCACAGACACACATACATAGCCACAGATGCACAAATACATATTCATTACATACACATGTATATACATACATACACATGTATATACATACATACACATGTATATGCATACATACACATGTATACACACGTGTTCACGCATACACACACATCCCTCTGAAGAAGAGTGACTCTTACTTCATCTTTCCATATTACAGAAGTCACGAGCGCTTAGGTTCCCCCTCAGAGCTCTTTACCTCACAGCTACCTCACCCTGGCTCTCTCCTCTTCAAGACTACATGTTACCTCAGTACCCGGAGGACATACTCTCCTGTGGTGTGCCCACTTTTGCTCTTGCTCTACTTTGTTTATAGTAAATGCTCAGCAAGATGGGTCCTTGCTTGCTCCCTTCCCCACGTTTCACTGCGTTCTCGGTTCATGGCCATCCATCCCTGCTTCCAGTACACCCCGAGGTCCCTGGAGGACTCTACCTACAGATCCCACAGATGCTCGCTCGCTCTGTGGTGCCGCTCTGACGTGGCACACTGTGGCTCTGGCTGCCACTGACTGTGTCCTTGGTGAGTGTTCAGGTCTGTGGTGCTGTGAGGTTCTGATCCCAATCTTCTCCCTCTGTGCCTGGCTCTACCCTCATACTTCCATGCTAGTGTTTGTGAGGCCTTGCCTCTCTGTCTCCTCTCCCCCGTCCCCCGCCTTCCAGCATGGGAGTTCCTCCTCCTCCTCCTCACTTCGCTGACAGCTCCACTCTCACCAGTCCTGAACTCACTGTTTCCAGGTCCTTCCTGCTACTACAGGTGTGCACCCAAATGTAGCCCGAACCCACTGATGTCGTTACTTTCCTGCCCTAACACACATGTTGTTCAATGGCAACTCGTTATCCCTGTAACTGACACTCACTCGCGGACCTCCCCTGCCCTCCACAAGCCAGATCCCCAAGAGTCAACTAACAGCACCTCCTCTTTCCCACCGGTGCCTTCCTCTCTCCTGGCTACTTCTACTTCTTCTGCATCTCAGATTTACCCCTCACTTAGGGAGCACCTCCATTGGCTGTAGTTCCCGGCCTCCGTAAGCCCCTCCCAGACTTTCAATCTCCCGCTTAAGCTCTGCTTCTGACCTTGGCCCTCCTCCTTTCTCCACTGTGTGCTGCCACTGAGCACCTTTCTAGAATGTTCAATGCTAATGGTTCCCCCATTTTCAGTAGTGTGTTCCTTAGGGTCTGCCTACCTCGACCTACCTGTTCGACTTCACTTCTTCCTGCTCCCCTCTGATCACATACTAATCACTATGTGACCAAGAGCTCAGCCAGCCATTGTTGACTGCAAGTTCTAGCAGCTTGAGACGGAGCCTAAGAAGTGGGTCAAGAAAAAAAATAGGGAGGAAAATGCAGCTATGTACCCAAGGAAATCTGTGCATTTTGTTGGCCTGGGTTTGTGCTTCGACTAACTCCTACAGGGCAGTTCCTTGAATTGTATATTCGGCTAAACGACCCCACTTAGCCACTGTGTCTGTAAGAGAATAAATAGATTAATCGCTTCCAACCTCGAGTTTGATAAACAACAAACTGAAATGAACAATAGAAAAGGACAAGGGAAAGTGGGAAACTATTCTCTAGAAGATGATCCTTTGGCCCCGAGGATGTCTCTTTCCCTGATTGAGACAACAGTGGCTGCTTCCTGTCCCTCGCAAGAACAATGGTGGCCTGGATCTTAAATGGGGTGCCCAGCTAACCAGAACTTGCCTTAATTCAGCTGGGTCCGCAGTGAAGGTTAAAGCCTCTGAAATTCTAAACACCAGAGGTACTTGGCTGTAGAATCCACAGCTTATTATTCTCATTATTATCGCCCCCTTTTGCTACTAAAAGTCAGTGTTCCAAATGTGGCATTTGTGTTCATTACAAAATGAAACCACTGGCCCGTTTAATTAACACTTGCTGTAAATACTCTGTGATTCCCAAGTGCCAAGAGGTGGCTGGGAGAGGGAGGCAGAGGGGCAGGGGCCTGGCAGAGACCTGGCTGATGTCATCTGACTAGACAGTCACTGTGTCGCCTTCAGAAGCTTCCATGAGCTGAAGAACAGTTGCAACTCCCCAAGGCTGCAGATCCTGATGCCCAATCATCCAATCAATGAACTTGGAGCGCATACCCCCACTTCAGACTGGGATAAAATACTCTTTTTTTTTTCTTGTACATTTCTTTTTTTTTTTTTAATTTGTGTTTTTATTTTGCAATACAATTCAGTTCTACATATCAGCCACGGATTCCCTTGTTCTCCCCCCTATGGCCCCCCTCACCTTTCCCTGGAGGAGGTGGGAATGGGGGGTGGGCTGGGGGGAAGATGAGGAGGGCCATAAAATACTCTTGAGTAGCAGGTCCTTTGAGCTACTGTGGGTGTGACAATGGCTCACGGGGCTTTAAAGACATCTTGGCTTTGACCTCAGCCCGGAAAGCTGTCCCTTTCGGCTCAGAAAGGAGCACTAAGAATTACTCCAGTTAAATGTGGGAGGTAACTTATTTGAAGATACACATGTTGTGGGTTGGAGAGATAACTGGGGGTAAGGCTGCTGTATAAACTGACGGCATGACCATTACAAGGTATGGTTAAGGGGAAGGTTTTTCTTGTGGGTGTGAGGGAGGAAACGGCCAGAGGCATCTGGGAGAGTCCAGAGCAGAGAAAGTAGTAGACGGAACTTGGCCAGCAGACTGGACTTGACCGTGAGGGGGTGGGGGAAGAGTGAGTGATAAAGAGAAAAAGACCAAGAGAGAGCAAAAGAGAGGATGGGGAGGGAGGGAGAGAGAGAGGGAAAAAGAGGAAGAGAGGTATAGAGAGAAAGAGAGAGAGAGAGAAGCCGAAATACCAGGACTGTAACGAGAGATGAGTAGCTGTGGGGAGGGACGCCCATGAGTTGGAGAAGTGTTTTGTTTTGTGTTGTGTTGTGTTTTGTTTGTGTTGTGTTTTGTGGGGGAGGGGGTGGAGGAGGGCTGAGAAGAGCCAGAATGCCAGCATGGACTCTGAACCGGGTAACAGGTACTTGTGATACTGAGGGAGCCTGGAGGCCTGCTCCCGCTTTGGTATGCTAATAGGTACCACAGATAGCCACTTGTCCCTTCTTGAGCCAGTGATAAGGGAATGGCTCCTTTAATAGAGGGGGAAACAGCTTCACAACTCCTCAGTTTTGTCTGACCACCAGAATTTGGGGAAATGGAGTTTCCTTTGGACCTGACAGCTGCCAAGCCTGAAGCTGTGAATTCTGTCTCTGAAACCCACGTGATAGAAGAAGAGAAACAACTCCATCAAGCTTTCCTCTGACCTCCACACACACATTGTGGCACACGTGTGCATTTACACACAGGTGTTTATTTTGTTATTCAACTATGAAAGCCAACAGAGTATTGAAAAATAGCTTGTGACAGCCTGTAAGGCAAATTCTGATTGGTCTTAATAATAAAAACCTGGAGTCAGATATTAGGGTGAAAGCTGAAAAATCAGAGAATCAGAGCAGCCAGCCACTAGAAAGAATTCTTCCCTCTAGGAATCCTCAGACAGACAGGGAGCCTGGGCTCCTGTCTCTTCCCACCTTATAGTCCTCTCTCCACCCAGCCATATCACTTCCTGTCTCCACCTTCCTAGTGCTGGGATCAAAGGTGTGAACCACCACTGCCTGGCTCTGTTTCTCTTTTACACTGGATCAATCTTGTGTAGCCCAGGGTGGCCTTGAACTCACAGAGATCCGTTTGCTGGGATTAAAGGTGTATGCCACCACTGCCTGACCTCTATGACTAATTAATAGCTTAGCTCAACACTCTGCTCTTCAGGCAAGCTTTATTTGTTAGATCACAAACAAAATATCACCACAATAGCCCCCAAGAGAAGGGATGATGCCACTTGGGGCTGTGTAGGCAGGAGCACCTGGGAAGGTCAGGGGGCAAAACGAGAGGAGGGGAAAATAGACAATATCCTCTGTTATGGTTTCTCGGACATGCAACTGATAAAACAGGTAAGCAGGCTTGGGACTAGCTAATTTGAATGATTCTAATGGGCTTTCAAACCCAGGGACTTTTCCATGTCATCTAGAATATGTCTCTGGGCAGAAGAGTAGGGGACCATGAGAGGAGAGACAGCGGTGGCACGTGAAAGCCGATAGAGGTGGCAGCATGGCTTTGGGCCTGTTAGTCACATATGAGAGTTAGAGTCCATTGCCACGCATCACTTACGAGTTCTTACTTACTCTGAACTGGCTGACTTTGGAGCCGGCAAGCCCAGACGTTCATGCCTTGTAAAGATGCGGTTAACACAGAACAGACTTGGGTTTGCCTCACAGAGCCGTACGGTGGAGGATCCGTCTTTCATTTCCCTGGGATCCCGTAGGAACCCAGCATGCTCTTTGTAAACTGTCCGGGAAGCGGCCCCTTCCTTGCACGGGCAGTCAAGGAAAAGCAATAGTGCCACCTACCGCCACAGAGGACCGCAAACCAGATGCTCATAAAAGCAGGGGGAAAAGGACAGTCTCAACTTTCCATGCCAACCACCAACTGTCCCCATTTCCCCAGGAGTCTCCTCGACCTGGTGCCTGCCCAGGGTGTGAATGGAGATGTCTCAGGTCTGTTTTTATCTAAGCATTTCACTTTTAGATGTTTCCTAGCACAGATAGAAAGTTCAGGATGAATTAAATGTCCAAGATTCTGAACAAAGGCCCAGAGCTTCCAGGATTTTCCAGGCTGTTGTCTTGGTGATAAAGGTTAACAGGAAACTGCTTTCCAATTTCTGTCAAGAGGAGGATTTTTTTCCCCTCCATCCCAGAATAGGCTTGTTATTTCTGCAATCTCCCCTTACTCTCCTGCCAGCGAGTAGAGATTTGTTAAAATGGATGCCGATGCCAGAGACGGCCATGCTGCTGCCTCATTTATTTCTCCATTACTACAGCACTGAATTTCATAAAATATCCCTCTGGAGGAAACGGGGGCTGAGGGTGGGGGACGCAGAGAGCATCTTCACACTTTAGTTGAGGTCTAAGGTAAATGGGATGAAGACATGGGACTTAGAAAATTAAGTTATTTCAGATCCTCTGGATTTACACTCAAAATTACTATGGCAGTAAGCTCTGCCAGACTCTGGCAGTCCCTGGTAATTTTTTGGTATGAAGATACAAGCTAATCAGCAGCCTAGCTTTAACGACTTTCCATGTGAACAGTTGAGAGATGGGAAGTGGCATGATGACGGGTTGTGTGGGGTGTGACGGACCCCCCACCTAAAATGTTATGACACTTTGGATGCCATTTGTTATCTCTTTGCCCTTACTCTTACGCTGTGATGTTGCTTAATCCCCAGCCCCTCTCCAACACACGAACATGCTGAATCATGTGTTTGGACATGGAGCTCCAGCTGGTGCTGCTGTGGGGGGATGTTGTGGGACCTTTGGGACATGGGGCTTATCTAGCCAAAGCAGGTTGCTGGGGGCGAACTCTGAAGGGTGTATTCACCCCTGGTTCCAGCCTGAGCTCTCTGCTTCCTAATCCAGCCAGCAAAACATGAAAAAACTATTCTGGAAGCGCCCTCAGCTTCCCTGCCATGCTGGACCAGTGTCTCCACACATTGACTCCAAAAGAGTACTTCCTGCCTGATGTTGTTTCTGTGAGGCATTCCTTCACAGTGAATACAGCTACAACTAATACAACTACCCCTTAGGAACTCTAATACAGTTACCCCTTAGGAACTCTAATACAGTTAACCCTAGGAACTCTAATACAGTTAACCCTAGGAACTCTAATACAGTTAACCCTAGGAACTCTAATACAGCCACTCCTTAGGAACTCTAATACAGTTAACCCTAGGAACTCTAACACAGCTACTCCTTAGGAACTCTAACTGAGAGGGGATGAAGTAGAGAAAAGCTGAGCATCAAAGTTAGCAGGGTTTTTGATTGTTTGTTTGTTTTAGACGCCATTTCTTTTCATGGTTTTATTTTATTTTATTTTACAATACAATTCAGTTCTACATATCAGCCACGGATTCCCTTGTTCTCCCCCCTCCCGCCCCCCCTCACCTTCCCCCCAGCCCACCCCCCCATTCCCACCTCCTCCAGGGCAAAGCCTCCCCCGAGGACTGAGATCAACCTGGTAGACTCAGTCCAGGCAGGTCCAGTCCCCTCCTCCCAGGCCGAGCCAAGCGACCCTACATAGGCCCCAGGTTTCAAACAGCCAACTCATGCAATGAGCACAGGACCCGGTCCCACTGCCTGGATGCCTCCCAGACAGATCAAGCCAATCAACTGTCTCACCCATTCAGAGGGCCTGATCCAGTGGGGACCCCTCAGCCATTGGTTCATAGTGCATGTGTTTCCATTCGTTTGGCTATTTGTCCCTGTGCTTTATCCAACCTTGGTCTCAACAATTCTCGCTCATATAAACCCTCCTCATTCTCGATAATTGGACTCCCAGAGCTCCACCCGGGGCCTAGCATGGATGCAAAGTTAGCAGTTGTACCAGATGCTGTACTTGTACGAAGATAACAGTGATATGCCCTAGCCCTCCTCCGGGAGGTGGCAGCCTAATGAGAAGACATCCCAGCAGTAGTCAGAAATGACAGGGTTCTGTCACACAGAGGTGTGCTAAGCAGTGTCCCCAGAGAGGGGCTTTGGGGGTGGGGCTTGGCTGTGGAAATGGTCTCTCTAGGGCCCTTTCAAGCTGAGGGATGAACGAGAGGGGTCCTTTGAGGGATGGAGGTGACTCTCTGTAGAATGCCTTGTCAGGGAAGCAGGTCGGTCTGAAAGGCCACATATACACGTTGTCAAATGATTTCTCAGCCATCATGAACTTCTGGGAGTGGAGTCTCAGGTCCACAAAGCCAGACCTTGCCACACTGCCACCGTGTCTCACTGTTAAAACGAAGAACAGCTAAAGTCACTGTCTAGTTTGGACCTTAAGTACCAGAAAAACAACAGAGCCCTCCTAAGGCTAACAGTGACCTTTCCACTATGAAACAACTTGGAGTCTAAAGGTGTAGAATCGGAAATAGCTTAGTGCTCAAAGCATTTCCGGTCTTTATCACATGTATTGTTCTCCTTTTCCCCGGTTTTCCCTCTTCCCTTCTTCCCACTTCCTGTTATACACACACACACACACACACACACACACACACACACACACACACACACGCGCGCGCGCGCGCGCGCATGTGCATGAGCGTGCACGCGATTAACGGATGAATACCTAGACTTTAAAATTAATTTAACATGCTTTCCTTCAAGAGGTAGAATCTGCCACTGTGTTTCAGGTTTCCATTGCTCAAGTACTAACAGTTGTGCAACTTCAGCCTTCCCCGGAGACCTACTTCCCCTGCACAACTACTACATAGAGGCCCTGTGATCTAAACCACCTGCTCCCAAAGCGGCAGGCAGGTGTTTCAGGAACAGGGCAGCTAGAGATCACCCAACCCCCTCTCACAGGCTTTGCAAGTGAGGACCATGTTTTAATCCTTTGGAATTTTGTAAGTTTGATTTTGTAACAGACTGCTATTGTCTGTTCATGGAGGCGACCTGCCCATCTCTAAGTGACACCAGGTTCACTAGCGTGTGTACATAAATCTGCACCGCAGCCACCACAGCAGGCTCTTCACACATTTGAAAAATGGTAGAAGACACCATTCACTTAGTATATGAACAAGAAGGCTGGCTGTGAGCCTGGCCTGCCTAGCCTGGGTTTGTCAGTTGTAAGGAGGGTTTTTTGCTGTTTTGCTTTTTGAGACAAGGTTTCGCATATCCTAGACTGGCCTCAAACTCTATGTAGCTAAGGATGGCTGTGCTCCTATTCCTTCTGCTTGGCCCTTCCACAGCTGGGATTACAGATGTGTACACTAAATCCCGTTTTGACTTGTTCCTGCAGCCGCCGCTGGTGGTGGTGGTGGTGATGATGGTGGTGGTGATGATGATGATGATGGTGGTGGTGATGATGATGGTGGTGGTGATGATGATGGTGGTGGCGGTGGTGATGATGATGATAATGATGTGCCACAGTGGAGGAGGCAGTGGCAGCAGGTGGTGGATGTTTTAGTTTAAATGCATTCCCAGTATCTAAACATAAAAAGACTTCTTACGTGGAGATCCATTGAGTCCCACTCTGCTCCTCCTCCTCCTCCTCCTCCTCCTCTTCCTCCCCCTCCTCCTCTTCCTCCTTGTCTTCCTCCTCCTCCTCTTTTACTTTATTCGTCTCTCATATTTTACATCCCGACCACAGTTTCCCCTCCCTCCACTCCTCTCAGCCCCCCCCCCCCCCCCCGCTTTTTTTTTACAATTGGAAAAAGAGACTCTCAGTACAGTCAGGTGGCATGTCCTAAGTCACACAGAGCTGAGGTTACATCCCTGGTCCCTGACTTCCTCCCCAGAATCTTTATGAGAGTGTGTCATGTTGCTGAGTGGCCACAGCACTTGCTTCTTCCTCTGCCCACTTTACCCTCTGCGCCCTCCTGTCTGTTTATGTCCTAAAATCCCGCCAGTGCCCTCCTAGTCTAGTCTGGATGTTACTCCAACAGCCTGCACTTCGTTTCCTCATCCAAAATCGCTCCATCCTTAATGCACTGGTCCTTAGGCTGAATGGGCACATTATCTGATTAAAGAATTTAATAACCTCTGAACTGATGTGTAAAGGCATGTTTAATGTAAACTTAAATACTGTCAGCGTGTTTCATCTTGAGAGAAATCCATATGCTCCCTCTGATAGGAACGCAATTCTCATTTGGCTTAATATGCGTGAATGTCACAGCCTTGAGAACACTTATCCCAGCCCAGGAGTGTGCTGAGATGCAGTCACACTTCATCACCCTCAGGGAAGCATGTAGGAAGTGGTTGTAAGGGCCACGTGACCACCACCTGCTGCTCCATTGAACAGAACAAAGTCTCTTCTAAAAATCTAGCTGACAATGATTAGGATAAAAAAAAAAAAGTAAGATGAATAAAATAGCAGAATGAAGAATTGGGAATTGGGTGAGGGAGAAGAAAGTAGATGGTCGGCTAAGGGTCAGAGAATCATAGTTAATCCAGGTCTGTGACACCCACACTCAAGGTGTCTGCGGAGACTGGGCTCCAGAGAGCTTGGAGAGAGGAGTGGGATGGAAGGACCTGAGGGCCTTCTGGATGTTCTCCTTTTACAGCTGGAGCACTCTGGTCTGGCCCAGCTCTGGGGCTGTGTTTTAATCCATCCTCATTTTCATATGACTGTGGGTAATTATTTTTTTGCTACTTTGAGTTTGGGTTTATTTCCATGGAAACTTTGTGCAGGTATTCCATGTGCCGTTGTTGGAAAACCAAAGAACATGAAAACCCGAAATGTATAGTACTTGTACTTGTTTGTTAGTACTCGTCACACACACACACACACACACACTTTTTTTCTCTTGGGTGTGTGTTTTAAATGGTTTTGCTTCGGGTTTTAAGTCAGTGCCAAGAGCTGATGAAACAGTTCTGAAGAGCTTTCCACCTATACAAGCAGGAGGAGCCGAGTTTGAGCCCCAGAACCCACATAAAGCCAGGCATGCTTGCACATGCTTACAAGCCCATCACTGGGCTTGGAGGGACAGAAAGAGATCCTTGGGGCTCACTGTCTAGTCACCATAGCCTATTTGGTGAGCTCTGAGAGAGGCCATGTTGGTTTGTTTTTAAATGTGGACAGTTCCTAGGAAACTGAACTCGTTTGTCCTTTGACCCCCATATGCTTGTAGACATGTGAATACATACACTCCACATATATGTAGGAATACACACATACTCTACAATCAATGCCAAAAAAGGCATTGTAGTTTGTAAACTCAATTATGTCCTGTATCTTATTATCATAATGGCTTAATAGTTAGAACTGCTTTGTCCTTAGAGGTAAGACTGTTGTTAACTACCGAAGCTCCTATATGTGTCATAAGACTATATATTTCCAGATTTATTTGTGTGTGTGTGTGTGTGTGTGTGTGTGTGTGTGTGTGTGTGTGCACCTCCAGGAGTTTATGTGTGCACTGCATATATTCAGGTGCCCACAGAGGCCAGAGGGCATTAGGAGGCAGTTGTGAGTCATCTGATATGGGTGCTGGGAACTGAACCCAGGACCCCTCGCAAGAAGAGTAAACACTCCTAACTGGTGAGCTATCTCTCCAATCCCAATTCTAAATCTTTAACTAAGTTGACTTTACTATATAGAAAAACAGGAATCTTCGAATCTTAAAGTCATGTATGTCAATATCTCATGCAGCTTATGATTTGCATTTTCTGAGGGCTTAGTGATACCTGGAATGTATTCTCATATGCTTATTGGCCTTTAAGGTATGTTGAGAAAAATGCCTATACAATGGGTATAAAACATGGTGTGCCCTCAGAGAAGGCAGCAGAGAAAAGACCGATGGCCCCTTTGTCTTTTCTTCATTCAGTACAGGGACTGCAATCCTCCTCTGAAGCCACACAGCTCAACGCAGTGGTTGATTTTTCATTTCCCCCACCCTCCCCCACCCCTGTGCCTCACACATGGTTTTTCTCTTGCAGATTCTATATAGAAAGCATCTCCTACCTGAAGGACAATGCTACCATTGAGCTCTTCTTCCTGAATGCCAAGTCCTGCATCTACAAGGTAGGAATGTGCTCTTCCCGTTCAGTTTCCTAACATAATCAAAAATATCAAAATGTTGCCCATAAGGTAGTTTTATTGATTAGGAAAAGTCATTTATAAATTAATTGCTATAAATGAATGAGAAACTGCATGTAAGGAAAGCCACCAGCTAAACAACGTGGCTTCTTCCAATCCTATCACTGTCCCGGCTTTACAGATGTATTCCTCATGGTAGAGAGGTCAAAGCAGCAGAAAATTAACTAGTCACATCATAGCCACAGTCCGGAGCAGGGGGGAAGGACTGTGCACACGTGTACTTGCTGACCTGTGCTCGGTTCTGTTTCTGCACATCATAGCCACAGTCCAGAGCAGGGGGGAAGGACTGTGCACACGTGTACTTGCTGACCTGTGCTCGGTTCTGTTTCTGCACATCATAGCCACAGTCTGGAGCAGGGGGGAAGGACTGTGCACACGTGTACTTGCTGACCTGTGCTCGGTTCTGTTTCTGCACATCATAGCCACAGTCTGGAGCAGGGGGGAAGGACTGTGCACACGTGTACTTGCTGACCTGTGCTCGGTCCTGTTTCTGCACATCATAGCCACAGTCAAGTAGACAGTTAAAGCTGACCATCATACACTCATCCTCTGAAGCTCACATGAAGCACAGGCTTGGGGCTTTATGTGAATTGCCTGGATCCCCACATCTCTATTCTGTGAGAAAGATGAGTCCCAGGGAGACTTACATATCTAATGAACAGCAGAGTCACTCTTTTGGTTCAGGGAATCCTAATTCCAGTCACAGAGTTCAGCTGTGGCCATGCTGTGTTCATGAAGGGCACACTCTCCTCGCACAGTGTACCCAGAGAACTTCAAATGTGAGCATGTCTCTGGTAAAGTGGCCACTGGATGCTTTTGGAAAATTCCAAGGGGAACTCCTGGCATGTGGCTTTATATATCGAAACCTCTGTTTTAGAGTACTGCAGTAACTTACCAAACTTGAAAACAGGAGAGCTGAAATTGGGTGGTGGCTGCTGCTTTGCCTTGGACGAGTTCTTTACCTGAACTGCATAGGACATTTCCATCATTCAGAATGGAGGAGGGCCTGGTGGAAGCCAAGCTCAGCTCTGCAGAAAGACCTCACTTGATGGTAGCTGATGAGCCAGGACATATACGGGCCTGAAACCCAGAGCATGTGGTTGAGAGTGCTTGAAGTTTTTGCTGACTGGTGGGAAAAGACTAATTGTAGTTCCAGGTGCTTTCAAATTTCTTCTTCCCTCTAATCCCTAATTTTCTCATTATAAAGTAGAAAGAATAATTCTCTCCAGATACCTTACAAACCATGGGGGCACCTGATGGTTTTTTAAATAAATGAGCAAGTACCATTTTTTAAAAGTTGAGAAATAATAAAAAAACTGAGCACTGTCCACAAGGTGGCAGACTTGAGCTAAAATAAACGGCTAGCCCTGAGCCTTTTGAAAGGACATTCCGACCAATTAAATTAGTGCTTGGCGCACACACGCGCTCATAAAGGGAAAGGAAGCTGTTTCCTGGAGTTGCTGGGTTCCACTTGGTCATACATGCTGAGCTTGTGGTGATCAAGGAGATTAAGTCCTCAGAAGTAAATATTGCAAATTTCCCAAGAGGAGGTGCAGGTGGCCGGGTCTCCAGAACTGGCCACATTGAAAGTCAGGCGACCTCAGCATCAGCTGGCTTGCCAAACGGAACATGGAAAATATTCCAGAGCCCTAGCTCTCTCTTCCTAAAAACCCATTCTGGAACATGGTCACAAAAGTGACCACAAATGACCAAGGATGAGTCCTCTAAAGCTTGTGTGGACAGAATCTGAAGAGCACCTGTTTAGCTCAGTCATCTGAATATTCTCATTTGCAAACACTGACAGATTTTACTAACAGGGCTTGTAGGTATTCATCTTGAGCCTCAGAACTTCTGAGGAAGGTGAAAGTTTACCAAGGAGGAAACTGGTGTTCACAAGAACTGGAAGTGACCAGACAGCAGTGTGCCCGATGGGCCACATTCAACAACATGTAACAATAATGGAAGTCCGCACAGTTGTAGATATTTAGGTTTTGCTCCGACAGACTTGGGTTCCCGTACCAGCTTAATGTGTCTTCCATAAAATGTCTCCAAGCTTCATTTTCCTTTTTGACTAAACAGAGATATTGCAAGATCTGGCCCACATCTTCTAGAACATGCTCCTAAGACAAAGCATGGAAAGCACTTACTTAGCACTGTGCCATGCCCTTGATCAAGTCACTTGGATTCTGATACATTTTCCTTGGCTACAGTTTTCTGTGCCACCCACGTAGCCCCAGGTGTATGCTGGGACATTAGCTCAGAAGGCAGGATGACTTAATAACTAACTTGTCACCTTGATGCAGCCCCAAGCATTGATTTACCCAGCAGTTTGGTATCAGGTTCCTTGCTGTTTTCTTGGAGGTTGACTCTTACAGGGTTTTTCTTTCCAGATTTGCTTTCTTGCATTTTGTAGACTCCAAGGTGAGCACAGGGCCTTACATGTGTTACACAAGCACTCTACCACTGAGCTATATCCTGCTCTCTATTTTTCATTTTGACACAATGTCTCACTATGTTACCCAGGCTAGCTTTAAATGCACTATATAGTTCAAGCTATCCTTGAACTTCAATTCTCCTGCTTTGGTCCCCTGAATAGCTGGAATTACAGGCCTACACCACCACACTCAACTCCTATGGTGTTTTAGAGCTAATCTGTTCAGGTGAAATAAACTGCTTGCCCCTGCTTTTCTGCAGACCTATTTCCATTCATATTTTAAAAACATTATAATCTATTTTTGACAGGGAGCGGGGTAGCTGGAGAGATGACTTAGCAATTAAGAACACGTACTATTCTTACAGAGGACCCGAGTTTGATTCCCAGCACCCACATAGTGGCTCAGAACTCTCTGTAACTCCAGGTTTAGGAGATCTCATGCCTTCTTCTGACCACCCTGGGTACCAAGTACCCACATGGTACACATACATACATGCAGGCAAAACACTCACATATACAAAATCAAAACAAATAAAATATATTTTTTAATGTATTTTTTAAAGAAAAGCGGGGGAGAGGAGACTGGATTTAATCAGAGTGTAACTCAGCCAGAAGAATCTAGCTAGCATGTGAGAGGCCCTGGGTTCAAACCCCAACACAACACAAAGTGGGGGTAACAGGGGACAGCTTAAAAGGAAAATGGGGGGGAGGGCAGTAAGATGACTGAGCAGGTCAAGGTGCTTGTGGCCAAGACTGGCGAGCTGAGTCTGACCCCCAGGACACACAGTGGGAGCAAAGAACCAGTTCCCACGAGTTGTCCTCCGACCTCCACACCTGTTCACACATCTACACACACTGTAATAAAACAATTGAACTCAAATGGTTCTCAGAGGCTTATTATGCAAATGTACCCATCTCTTCCGCACACATGTCCTGCCCTTTTGAGTCATTTGGCTGTTCTGTCTACTATTTGCCTCTTTAATTCTAAATAAATGGCCCAGTTCTTCCTTGATGTGGCACCTCTCAATTTGTTTAACTCTTCAGAAGATAGACAGGATTGGGATGTCCTCTGTAGCACCTGCACGCTCCCTTCCCTAGTTTTCTCGGGGTAATATCGTACTTTTGGGTGGAAGCCATAATCAACATCAGCGTGACAAGACTAATTCATTCAACCATTGTCCTAGGGCTGTGATTCCTTTTTTTAGACAATGAGTTGTTTTACCTACAGGGATTCGTTACTTTGTTTCCACTTGTTTAGTTTCTGTGTATCCTTGGCTTTTTGCTCACAACTCCTACGGATTCCCAGATACATGCTAGTATTCAATTCCAACATGAGGGCAATTCATCAGCTCTCTCTGGTTTGAGTTTGTGACAGCTGCTGCTATTGATTCTCCTGAAACCTCCCTCCTGGAACCCTCTGCCCTCCTGGTCCATGAACTTGGCCAGCTTTCTGCTCTCTTCGTGGGAGGCAGCTTGCTTTCCTGTCTGGGTCTTTCCCCACCCCCGCTCTGTACTGGGTCATCTGTCTCCTGAATCCTGACTTGGTTGGTTGGTTGGTTTTACACCATTTTTTATACCATGTTTTCCTGGACAGCATCCCTAAGTAAATCTAGAGAAGGGACACCCCGAAGTAAAATGTTTGGGTCCTTGTGGGTCTGAAATGTCATTATCCCCCCGTTCATATCTACTTAGAAGTTTGATTAGCTGTAGAAATGCAGAATGACATCTTCTTTATCAGCTGTTGTTCTAGAAACACCCACTGTCTGTCCCTGTCCATTGTATGTGCCACCCCTGTGCCATCCCCCCACAGCTGGATCTTCGGGGCTTTCCTCTGTGTTCCTCTTATCTAACATTTCAGGAGTGCGGTCTTTGTAGACACATTCTGCCAGGACCTGCTGGGTGGATACTTTTATTCTGGAGACTGTTTCTTCCTGAATTATTTCTTTGTTATCTTCTTTTTCATCCCTAGCCTCTCTTCTTGGAAGTGCTGGAAGTCGGAAGCTAGGGCAGGTTTGTGTCCGTTTTCCATTTCTGGCTTCTTACTCCACTTTCTGGGAAGTTTTTGTCAGCATTGCCTGTCATTGCATCTTTTAACCTTAACACACACACACACACACACACGCACGCACGCACGCACGCACGCACGCACACACACATTGCTTCTAAGAATGCCTTTGCATTTCTGCTCTCTCTCTCTTTCTCTCTTTTAAAGTACCCTATTTTAGGGTCTGGAAAGATGGCTCAGCAGTTACAAGTGGTTTTGTTCATGGAGAGGACCCCAGTCTGGTTCCTGTCACCCACACCAGGCAGCTCACAATTGCCTGTAACCCCAGTTCCAAGGGATCTGACACCTACTGACCTCCATGGGCACATGCACATTCATGGGATACACACATAAGCATAAATAAAAATAAATATTTGAGATCAAAAGACTCCTGGTGTCCATCTCTAATCTCCACATTTACACCCATAATTTTTAATTAAAAAAACTCATTATTGCTTTAGGAATATACTATCCCATCATTTTGATTGCATTAATTACAGTGTATGCTCAACTTCCTTCCTGGTTCTTCTATTTGTCTTTTTCTATCTTTGCCTTTTCTGTAGGGTGACATCTCCACCTCCACACTCCAGCCTCCCAGCCTCCTAAACCACACCCTGGTCTCTCTTGCTGTGTGTGTGTGTGTATGTGTATTTGTGTGTGTATGTGTGTGTATATGTGTGCATGTATGTGTATATGTGTGTATGTGTGTGTATATGTGTGCATGTATGTGTGTGTGTGTGTGTAGGTCAGAGGTCAGCCTCCATTGTCATCCTCAGCTGATTGACTGAATGAATCAGTCCATTCCTGATTACAAGGTAGCCAGGAAAAACTAATGAGATGATCTGAACGCATGGGTCAAAACCGTGTCTCAGTGGCACTGAGGAAGGGTCCAATGGGCAAGCTGCTGTTTCCATGGGGACCTGAATATCAGGTCTTTGGGTGAGGGACGTACATTCCCATTTCCACCTGGGCCATGCCAGTTTCCAGGGCTTAGGAGAAAAAGTGGCCTCGTTTTGGGGTGTAAACTTTTTGCTGCAGCTTGCATCCATCTGGAGAGGCCTCTTCTCATCTTTCCTTCAGCATGCAGGCAGGAAAGGTGGTTTTCTTTCATTTTGTTTTGTTATTTTTCTAGAGCTACAAACATGGTTTTCCTTTCCTTTCCTTCCTTCCTTCCTTCCTCCCTCCCTTCCTTCCTTCACCAGGAGTGAGAAAACACAGCTACAGTAAATTTCTCTCTCACTTTCTCTTCCTTTACACCCTCATAATTTCTACAACAAAATCAGGGGGAAACAGTCATCATTCCCCCAACTTACAGGAGATTAACTATGTGAGAGCAGGGCTATCACTCCACACTTCCTGTGAGACAGAAAGGACTGTAGCGTGGACTTGCTGGCACTTCGTGTGGTCTAACCACACCTATGTGCCTACGGTGACAGGTGGGCAGTGGGGAAATATTTATGATCAGGAGACGAACAAATGTCTTTTAGGACTATGTGTCCACTTCCATGGAAAATTCCAATGAGATGCTGTGTTTCCTGGGTGAAGACTTGTGAGCCGGCAGGATTGTCCTGCCAAACCTTTCCCCTCTGGTCTCCTCCCTCCTTGAGTGTGACTTCTTATGACAGCTGGAGAGGTCCATCAGTCACCCTGTAGGAGGCAGCCCAGCTGTCACACACGGCCGGAGAGATTTGGTAAACATGGCCTCTTGCGTTCTTCTTCCGCTTTCAGGCTGTGAGGTGAATCCTACCTTCCTCTGAGTTCTGCACTGGCAACTGAAATCACTGTCAGAAATTAGTTTGAACCAGCCAGCCATGGTGGCACATGCCTTTAATCCTAGCACTTAGAAGACAGAGGCGGGTGAATCTCTGAGTTCAAGGCCAGCCTGGTCTACAAAGTGAGTTCCAGGACATCCAGGGATGTTACACAGAGAAACCCTGTCTCAAAGTGGTGGCGCACGCCTTTAATCCCAGCACTCGGGAGGCAGAGCCAGGCGGATCTCTGTGAGTTCGAGGCCAGCCTGGGCTACCAAGTGAGTTCCAGGGAAGGCGCAAAGCTACACACAGAAACCCTGTCTCGAAAAACCAAAAAAAAAAAAAAAAAAAAAAAAAAATAGTTTGCACAGCAACCAGTGTAGTTGTACTTAGAATCCCAGTACTGGGGAGACCAAGGTAGGAAGATCATTCTAGACTACATGATGATAGTCTATCTGAAAAGATTATAAGCAACTATGGTACAGTGCTGGTCTAGCATAAACAAAACCCCAGGTTCCCTTCCCAGTACCATATAAACCAATGCAGTGGTGTATATTTGCAATTTTAGCATTCCGGAGGGAGAGGCAGGAGGGTCAGAAGCTCAGGGTTATCCTCCACTACTTAGCAAGTTTGAGGCCAGAGAAAGGAGAGAGGGAGGGACAGAGGGAGGGAGAAAGGAGGGAGGGAAGGAGAAAGAGAGAAAGAGGAAGAGAGGGAGAGAAGGAGAGAGAGAGAGAGAAGAAGAAGGAGGGAGGGAGGGACGGAGGGAGGGATGGAGGGAGGGATGGAGGAACGGAGGGAGAGATTGAGAAAGTTTAAAAACTAGTCATGGAGAGATGGCTCGGCCGTTAAGAGCACTGACTGCTCTTGCAGGGGACCTGCTCTTGGTTGCCAGCACCCACTTGGTGATTGACAGCCACGTCTAACTCCAGGTCCAGGGGACCCAGTATCCTTTGCTGACCTCCACAGGATCCTGAACACATGTGGTGCACACTCAGATAAATGTATACACACAAAATTAATCATTTTTTGAGACAGGGTTTCTTTGTGTAACCTTGAGCCTTGGCTGTCCTGGATCTCGCTCTGTAGACCAGGCTGCCCTCGAACTCACAGAGCTCCACCTGCCTCTGCCTCCTGAGTGCTGGGATTAAAGGCATGTGCCACCACTGCCCAGCAAAATAAATAATTTTTAAAAAATTAGTCATCGCGTTAACCTCTCTACAAAATTTAGATTGTAAATTGATGTCTTTTTTAAGTTTTCTTTTTAAGTATTCAATGCTATATTTATCTAATATGTTTAATGTTATTTTAAATTTCAACATTTAGAAAGAACGATTCCCACAAATCTACAGATCCTAAAAGTACAAAGGAAATTAGAACGTTTTTTATTTAACTTTACTTTTAATGCGCTTCACACAAAACTGAGGAGAGAGAAGGAAATTGGAGGAAAAGAGCTTCCATTCCCTCTACCCAGAGGAGCGGTTGGTATTTATTTGCTGTGGGTGGGGTGACCTAAGTTTCACTGCTCAGAAGGGCTGGTGTGTCGCTGTAAATCTCATAGTCAAACCCTGTAGCTTTCCACTCTTTGTGTTCCCACAATTAAATTAGACTTCATCTCAGTGCTTATCACATCCAATCTTATCGGAGCCCCAAACCCCAAGGTCTCCATCTTCAGATGGAGTGAAATATGCTTCCTTGGGCAAGAGGAAAGTGGCATGCCCTTTTTTTTTTTTTTTTTTTTTTTTGGTTTTTCGAGACAGGGTTTTTCTGTGCAGTTTTGCGCCTTTTCCTGGAACTCACTTGGTAGCCCAGGCTGGCCTCGAACTCACAGAGATCCGCCTGCCTCTGCCTCCCGAGTGCTGGGAATAAAGGCGTGCACCACCACCGCCGGCTTGAGTGGATTTTTTTAAAAGATTTATTTATTTATTATGCATACAGTTTTCTGCTGCCATGTATGCCTACATGCCAGAAAAGGGCACCAGATCTCGTTATAGATGGTTGTGAGCCACCATGTGGTTGCTGGGGATTGAACCCAGGACCTCTGGAAAAACAACCAGTGCTCTTAACTTCTGAGCCACCTCTCCAGCCCTGGAGAGGATTTTTATGATTACCTTTCATTAGCTGAGACTGACTAGACCCATGACTGATGAACAGAAAAGTGCTTTTTATTGGTGACTTTCTGACCCCACTGCATTTGGTGCTTGTGTGTAGACATCCAGAGCAGATGTTGACAGAATAAGGCAGAGCTGGAACCAGATGTGACAGTTTACTCCTATGGTCTCAGAACTTGCAGATATGGAGGCAGGAGGATCAGGAGTTTGAGGTCATCCTCAGCTAAGTAGCAAGTTGAGGCCAGCATGAACTATATGAGATCTTGTTTCAAAAGCTAAAGAAGAAAGGAAGGGGGTGGTAAGGAAGGGAGGGGAAATTTGGGATACAAAAGCAAACCCCTGTTCTATGTGTATTGAAAGGTCTTGTCTAGCCTTTTTTTCTGAGACGTCTGCCTTGATCCTGAAGCTTCACATATGCAGAGTTTAACTAATTATTCTTGGACCTCGTTGGCCTCTGAGGTCCAAATGCTGTCGCTCTTGTTGATACTGAAATAAGTGGTCTATATTGAAGAGCTTCAAAGAGCTGTGTTAATGGACCTGTGATGTCATTTCATCTGTAGGTGGGAGATACGAAGCCCAGAATCTAGTCCCACAAGATGAGGAACCAGCATAAATATTAGCCTCCAACTCCCGGGATCCCCATCCTTATCTCTCATTTTGGCTGATGAAGATGTAGCACATGTGCTTACATGACCAAGAGCATAAAAATAGGGACAAGGGAGGGCTTTCCTTTCCAGCCTTTCAGAAATGAGCCTCTTGGCAGTGTGTAGCAGACTTTGAAAAGAACAGCTCCTTAGGACGTTAATGTGGGCTGTCGACAGTGAGTAGTAGCACAAGAGACCCCAGGGCTGGGAAGTTCCAGTGAGAGCGCAGTGTGAATGGCAATGCGCGTCTGTGGATCATGAGACCAACATGACCTATCTTGACTGCCGAAGACCTGGCAAAGGGCTGACAAAGGGGAGCTATCCAAATTCTCAGGTCTTATCCATGCCCAGACACAGCTCCAGAGAGTCATTAAGAGTTGTGCAACGAGGCATGGCAACCACACAGCCACAGGAAGGTAGCCGGGGAGGTCACCTACACACGACCTCATCCCCAAGTTTGATGCTGTGCACCATGTTAGTCAGGGTTCTCCACAAGGACACAGAGGACCCTTACTGTGTGGGGTTGGCCCGTGTGACTGAAGGCTGAGAAATCTGGGATATGCCTCCTGCAAGCTAGAGCCCGGAAAAGTCGTGACTCAGTCTAGAGGCCTGAGAAGCAGGGAGTCCAGTATTGTAAATCTCATCCGAAGGGCAGGAGAAACTGAGATGGGAGATGCTAAATCATCCAGTGAGTCATGAAGTGGGTGTGGCGGTGCACAACCGCAGTCTCAGGACATGGGAGACTAGGGTGAAAGAGTCATGAGTTCAAAGCTGCTCTGAGCTACATAGTCAATGCTCGGCCAGCCTCAGCAAGACCCTAGGCCAGCATCTCTCTCCAAGAGTGTGAGAAGGGAAAATAATGGGAAGTTTGATTTTCCTCTGCCTTTTATTTTCTTTGGGCCCTTAAAGAATTGGGCTGTCTAAGTCTGGTGATTCAAATGCTAGTCTCAGCTGAAAACACCCTTTAAAACATGTCTATATATACCATTTAAGCTGGACACTGAGATAAATCCAAGTAAGAGGTAAACGGTCATATTACAATGGTAATAAAGTACAACGATTGTCTGCATGATGACCAATAGACACAGCACTGCTCTTTAAGAAAGTTTGGTAAATATGAACATCAATACCAAAATACACCAAAGAGCAGAGGCAAAACTCTGTGGTTTGGACTGTCTATCAATACCAATGAGGAGAAATAAATAACACCGAGCTAGCATTTCCAGTGAGTTTGCAGTTCCTGGATTGCTTCTACATTTCTGTCTCACCAAGTTCGGCAAAAGAATCAGAAAGCTCGTCCTTCATGTCTGGCGAGGAAGTAATTGAAACACGAGGAGAACAGTGATGTTGGCTGTTTCCGGGATTTTGGCAGTCAGGGTTAAGACCTGAAGTCATTTTCGGGTGAGAGTAGTGGTGAACTTTAGGAAGACAGATCTTGCCAGACATGATCTTCCCATGTGTTGTGGGTAAGAATAAAGGTGGTGACTGGGTAAGGATCGTGAGGAAAGCCCTTGGGGTGACCAAGTAAGGGATTCTGATTGGAGTTTGCTGACATCATCCTCACTTCCCTATAGTTGCGCCTCATGATTTCTGTTCTAATTATTGTCTTCATTTTTGTTCCTGTTGCTGTGATAACGCATTCTAAGGCAACCTTAGGCTTTATTCTGGCTTACAGTCCAAAGGTTTGTGATAGAAAACACCCCCCACCCCGACCCCCAGTAGTGAGTAACTCCACCAATGCAATAAGCCAACCAAGCCAAATTAATAAGTTCAGATTTAATAAACAGAGCAAAGCAACTCCCAAGTGACTCTTGGAAAGTCAGGAGAGAAAAGTCACATGGCAGGTCTGGTGACCAGGTCTTAAATACCCTGTAGGCATGGTCTTGAGCAGCCCCGGGGGAGGAGCTGACCCTTGGCGGGCTTTCTGAGGGGCGGAGTCTAGAATGGGTGGAGTGAGACTGGAGCAGAGATTCCCAACAGTTTGGTCCAGCATAATAGGGAAAGCTAAGTGGCAGAGGCTTGACATAGTTGATCACATCACATCCATGATCAAGAAACAGAGGGATAGATGCTGCCCCCTTTCTCCATTCATCCAGTCCAGGGTCCCAGCCATGGAATGGTGCCACCACAGAGCTGGCCTTCCAACCTCAACTAATGTAATCAAGATTATCTCTCACAGACATGCCCAGAGGCCCATCTCCAGGGCAGTTCTACACTCTGTCAAGATGGCAAGCAACACTAACTATTGCAATCATCTCATTTGTTGTATGAGAACGTTGGAATTTCTCATCCTAACCACAGAGAAATCTCCATTGAGATTCTTGGTACAACATGAAAAGTACCAGCAAACCCTTCTGAACCATGGGTCAGGAAGAACTGACTAAGGATGATGAGAAAGTATCCACAAGCCCCGTTGCATGGGGGTGTTTGTTTGGAACATGTCAAGATCCTCTGATGGAAATCTTCCCCAGATAGTTGAAAACCACCACGTAGCTGCTGATGAATGACATCAGTCCTCTTCATCACTTGAGCTAAAGCAATGCAGAACAGAAGGAAGCGGTCCATCTTCTCCATCCGCTCTCTGAGAATACACATGTGCATGCCTGGACACACTGGCAGATAGCTACACTCTGTCTTCCTATACCATTTTCCAGGGACCAAAGGATGTGACACCAACCATTCAGTAGTAAGGGAAACAGAGGCCCAAAATGCATACATCATGGTCCCAGTAGCCAAAAGATACAACATTCCCTCTCAGTGTAAAATTACCTCATGTCCTGCACCACCCTAGATTCCCAGGCAAGATTCTAGCTCAGAAACTGACCCCGCAGAACCCCCTCCTCAGACAGCTCTGGAAGCCCCGGGGCTCCAGCTCAGAGCTGTGGATGGAATAAGTCCACGGAATGTCACAGCACCAGCCTTTGCAGATGGCCAGGTGGAAACCACTCAGATCTTTCTTGAAGAGCCTCCCTCTCCTCACATATCCCCATTTTGCCTTCTGTCAAAGGAAAGCCCAAGAGCCTGAGGAAAGTTTAGGGGGGTAGCTTGTATAGTCTTTTTTCTCTTGGTCATCCAGTTTGTTTTCTCTGCTGGAAAAGCACGTGAAGGGGGCCACCTCTGGCTTGCCAGGGAAGCCAGCTGAGGGAAAGGTAGAGTCGTATTTGATGTCATGTGGCAGCTGGGACCTGAGAGGAAGATCTCTAGGACCTCTGCTAACTCCCCTACAGAGCACTCAGCTTTCAGGGGAAACTCCGGAAGTGAACAGAAAAATCAAAGGCTTTGTTTCATTACAGAAAAGTCTTTAAAATGTAATCACCTGGGAGAAAGAAATGCAAAGGAGATTATTAATTGTGATTAAAAAAACAAGGATATTAAAACAAAAGAGAGAAAGAACTATGCAGAGAGGGAGGGCTTAAGGAATGGAATTAAGACTGGGAGAATACACAAGTCTTTTCTCAACAATCAAGAACTTGTCTTCCTCCTGTTCCGTTTGGTTCTTATATACTCTCTAGACTGACTCCTCTGGGGACATCCAGTGATTGTTAAATTCAGTAAATATTAGCTAGGAGTCCCGAGAAGTAACAACACAGCCTTCTCTATCAGATCTGTAGTGTGTGCAGAGTCTGGGGCATCTCCTCCTGCCTCCCTTTCCTCTGTTTTGAACACATTCTGACTGTGGTGTTTTACAGTCTCTTCACCTAGGAGGAAAAGAAGAATTCACCCTAGTTAGAGACATTCGCTTCCACTTAGTGTGAAATTTCCACAGCTAGTATGAGAGAAAACTTGCCTAAACCAGGCTAGACATTTCAGACTGTGTTGTTGGAAGCTTCACTGTAGCTGGAAGAGCACTGTGGTTAATATTCACCTACAGGACCTCCTGGGACAGTGTAACGGGCTGTGCAAAAGAAAAGGCCTTCCTTCCTTTCCCCCCACTTCTCCTTCCTCACACAGACACTCACATCTAGCAAATGATTCAAATTATCAGTCATACAGTATGCTCCTGCGGAGGGCTGTCTGCCAGTGGCTGATTCTGAGTTACACATGAGATAAGCCTCCCAGATGGTGTTAACCATTAGCCCACTGTTGACCATTCGCCACATCATAGGTGTAAATGTTTAACAGAAGGGCTCACACATGCAAACACAGACACACACACATACACACACACACACACACACACACACACACACACACACACACACACACACACATATACACGCACACGCACACAGCAATATGCTCTCAAATACTGTGCACTCTTTAGTAAGCTGATCAGTGGGAACTCGGGACAGAGTTTCTGTGAACACGTTTGTACACTGTTGTATGACTTACATTTTGAAGGGAGCTGGTAATCCCACAACTGCCATGCAAACATTCTCCCACATCCCAGCTCTGACAGGGCAGATGAATTATGGAGGCCGTTAAGCTCCCGTGGCTGGTTAAACATGAAGAATGGCTGCCCCTCATTCTTCCATATGGTTGTTAGATGGTTGTTGGTTCTCTTGAGCCATACTTCTGAAGTGGCTCGGTAGCAACCATCTTTATCTATTTGGAATTCCTTGGTCTAAGAGAACAAGAGGATATCCCTTCTTCAAAAGATGCAATACTGTTTGAATATATTGCCATGAGTTATGGCAGACAATTTTGGATGCCCCCCAACTAATTAAAAAAAACTCCATATATCAGAGTTTGGCTTGTAGTTCAAATAACTCTTAATTTAAATCACTTTTTCATGCTAACTTCAGTTATAAATAATGTTCTGAGAGAGTGCTGGCTGGGACTGAGACCTTATTAACTTGGGAGGGGGCAGGTCCTAAATGAGGTCATCTATTAGAGAAGTGTGGTTCCCAGCACAGTAACTGCCATTATGGTCCTCATGACTGGAGGCAAGCCACATCGTGGTTTTGGATATCCATCCTCAGTGAAAAGCATGGCGTCAAGCTAACTGGTCTCTTGGTCTCTCCTAGCTTTTCTTCTTGCCAGCCACTCACTATCAGACCTAGAGATACTAGGGAATGAAAAATGGAGATGTGCTGGGCAAGGCGACTCATGCCTTAATCACAGCACTTGAAAGGCTGAGGCAGGATGATGACCATCAGTTTAAAGCCAGCCAGAGCTCTAGAGTGAGACCCTATTTGAAATAAGAAAAAGAAAAAGAAGGAAGTGATAAAGACAGGAATTGCTCCTCAATCTTGTCGGTAGAAAAATGACGTCACTTAACTTCTTGTTGCCTGCTAATGGATCTGGATTTGTCTCCAACCCTAAATAAAGGCCATATATAACATGGCATCATTCACTTAAAAGTTCATGAAGAGGGTGGGTCATGTCAAGTGTTTAACCACCAAAACAGATATTCTGGAGGGTAACGGACAGATGTATTGTGGTGATGGTGTCTCACGTGTGCAGGCCTGCCTCCAAAGCCATCAAGTTGTATATGAGAAACACACAGACTTTTGCACATGTTTTAATTAGTGCCTCAGTGGTGCTGTTTTTACAAACATAGAAATTCAGGCCCATGTTGCTTCATGGCAGGGAGTACTCTGATAGATGTGGTTTTATTGTTGTGCAGGCATCGAGTACATTTACAAACTACGGTGACCATGACATCACTAGATGATGTCATCTTGGACCACTGGAGTAAACGTATACTGGCATAGATGTGAATGTTCCTGCTTAGAGTCTAATTATGTCTGTGTTTTGACAAAAACATACATTGGATTTTTTTTTTTCAAAAACCAGAAAGTTTTTATTCTTTTAAAGGCCACGCTCCTAGATTACAACCATTTGGTGAAGTCCTAAAAGAACAGAAGAATATTTAAACTAGACACCGGACCATCAATGACTAATAGAACCTTCGTTAAGACGGAAACATTATAGATCTCTGTTGACATGCCAGCCACCAGCTGCCCTGAGCTCTGAGCACACGGAAGAGTTGAGCTGGGTACCACCGAGGAACTGCACTTACAGTCTTGCTTGTTTACCTTCCAGTCAAGTCGTGACCCCATGGGAACATTTCTTCATGAAGCCTCACTACGAGTCCTAAGGCAGAAATTAAAAAGAGACTGTAATGGGGCTGGACATGGATGTGAACCCTTCAGTCACGGCACTTGGGAGGCAGAGGCCAGTCTGAGCTCTGGGCCAGCCAGGGCTACACATGAGACCCTATCTCAGAAAACAAAAATAAAAAATGTAATTTTCATTCTTGAGCAGCTCTATTCTTTTGGCTGATCAGGTGAGCAGGTTTGGGGCTAGAGAGATGGCTCAGTGGTTAGGAGCACTGGCTACTCTTCCAGAAGACCTAGGTTTAATTCTCAGCACTCACTCATGTGATAGCTTATAACCATCTATAACTCCAGTCCAAGGGGATCCAGCACCCTCTTCTGGCCTTGAATATGTGTCTGTACAGTCTCTCTCTTCCCTTCCCTCTCTCCCTCCCTTCCTCTCTGCCTCCCTCCCTCCCCACTCTCCCTCTCTCTTTCCTTACACACACACACACACACACACACACACACACACACACACACACACAGACATACATGCACATAAAACACCCATACACATGAAATAAAACTAAAGATGAGCAGTGTCTGCAAAGCTGGACATGGTCCATCCCTACTGCCTCATTCAGATTTGAACATTATGTGTAGGCTTCTTGAAAAGATCTTGAGGAGTGTTCAGGACGGAGTCACTTAGAGAAATTGTCTAAAGAATCAAAGACACTCTAAAAGTATTTGTGATTCCGGGGAACTCCCAAGAAAGACCAGGTCTCTTCCATGGGAGCTACTGTAAGGAAGCTGTTTAGTACCAAATTCCAAAGAGTTCTGTGACACACGCCTAGAATCTCCACACTTGGGAGGCAGACAAAGCAAGGTTGTGAGTTTGAGGCCAGCCTGGACTACACTGCAAGATCTGTATTTTTAAAGTTTTTAATTAATTAATTATTCAAAACTAAGTAGATATAAAAGACTCAGCTTCATTTTTTTCCTTTCAGGAGCTTATTGATGTTGACAGTGAAGTGGTGTTTGAATTGGCTTCCTATATCTTACAGGTAAGTTGTCGTATATACACACAAAAGGAAATGTAGCTGCCATCACACGCAGCAGCCACCTCCACTGTTGGACTTTCTAAGGTTTTCTAGCCACAGATGAAGGAGGTATTAGGAATGCTGATGCCATGGCCGTAATTAGAGGTTTGTACTATTCCAAAATTTCAAGACAGTATATCATATGACCTTGGGGGAAAATTATGGGTTTAATCTGCCATTGTTTGATCCTCCAACCCTACACAAAAGGAGGTACCCCACTTGAGTTTGGTACCTTCTTTTCCCTGAGAAAAACCAAATGAATACCTAGAAAGAATTACCTCCTCTCCCCCCAAAAGGCAAAGTAACAATCTTTAGTTTGAGACAGACAGACAGATGGGAATATCTGTAGTGCAAATCCTAATTAGTCTTAAAAATAAAAACCCGGAGTCAGATATAGGGGTAAATGCTGAAAGGTAAGCGGGACAAAGGAACAAGCCACAGCCACCTCTTATCTCGCCAGCTCCTCAGCCTGAAAGGGGTCGAGCTCCTGTCTCCGCCCACCTTGTATTCCTCTCTCTGCCCAGCCGTATCACTTCCTGTTTCCTCCTCCCTGTGCTGGGATTAAAGGCATGTGCCTCCCAAGTACTGGGATCAAAGGCATTAGATCCCAAGTGCTGGGATTAAAGGTGTATGCTACCACTGTCTGACCTCTATGGTTAATTAATGGCTAGCTCCACACTCTGATCTCCAGGCAAGCTTTATTTGTTAGAGCACAAACAAAATATCACCACAAGTATCATCTATAACATTGGCAGGATGAGTTGAAGCACTATCATGAAGTTATTCTTTTGACAAGTGTTTATTGTGTGCTGCTGTGTCCAAGATAATTCTCCCATGGTCACTGATGTTCACATGGGCTCTGGCTTCCAATTCCAACAGTATAATTAGGAAAGAGCTCACCGTTCCAAACGTAACAGAAGAAGTAGACAGTTGTAGCCTGGCACAGTGGCATGCACCTGTAATCCCAGCTGCTTTGGAAGTTGGGCCAGAGGGTAGACTGCAGCTGTCTGGAGGGAAAGGAAGGGAGGGTGGAAGGGACTGGAAGAGAAGGGGCTTAGAGGGGGGAGGTTTAAAGGAGGAGATAGGAAACTGAAGAGAGGGAGGGGGAGAGTGGGGAGGAGGAGGGGAAGAGAGAGGAGAGAGATAATTTGTGTATGTAGAGAGAGAAAGGAAAAAAGGGAGGGAGGGAGAGAAAGAGAATTTTATCCAGATATGTGATCAGTTTAGAAGTTTCAAGCCTCATTTAGCTAGACTGGGGCCTAGAAATATAAACCTATATATAACTTTGTGAAGTTTACATTGTGTCTCTTATTTGGGTATCATATGTACATAGTCTCCCTGACTCTGAACCACCAGATAGGGTCTCACTATGCAGCCAAGGCTGATTTCAAACTCAGAATCCTCCTCCCTGAGCATCCCAAGTGCCGGGAATTACAGTTACGGGAATGTTCTCCCACACCTGGCTGAGCATTCCTCATCACTGAATCCAGAGAAACAGGGTGACAGCAGTGGGAAGCTTGTCCTGTCTTATTCAGCAGAGAGGTAGCCTTGATTCTAGGATGTCAGTTTTCATTCTTAACGACGGATCCATCATGTTTCACTCATTTGTTTTTCTTCCACAGGAAGCAAAAGGCGATTTCTCTAGGTGAGTCCCCAGAAATCGTTCTCTTATTGGCTTAAAAATGTATTTGTTGCTTTTACATTTAAAGAAACTACCTTGCACGTACCTTGTAGGAATACGGTATATTAATTGGTGAGATCCAGCTGTTGGACTGTCAGCTGAACAGGCAGTCTGGGCAGGGCGCACACAGTGGTAGTGAGGACAGTATTCTTACTAAACGAACCTCCTTTGGGCTACTGAAAAGCTGAGCTCAGAGCCCAGTGTTTCCAATGGCCATTGTTCTCATGTGTCTCTGGGGAGCCGGAATCGCTCCTGGGATGTAAGTTTGGTTGCATATAACCTGACAGTTCTAACGAGGAGATAGAGAGATGCACATCTTTTTATCCTCTCAATTTAGTTACTGACTTTCAAGGGGGGGTATTAACAGCACAGAAATACCACTCCTGTCTGCCTTCCATGGAAAGATGCTATGTTGAGAAAAAAAAACAAAAACAAAAACAAAAAACAGACTTAACTGCTGAGGATAGCGTGAGTAATCCTGTGCCACTGCTGGCTTGAACATTCATTCATTGAGCACCATACACAGCGCAGCACAGCTGAAATTGTCCCCAGTCTCTCATGAGCTACATGGAGCCCTCACAGCACAGGGGATCGTAGCTAGCCCTCAGCAGAACAAACTGTTCATAGGCAGACATTTCCCAGGATTCTGGTTTATCAACATCTTCTGGGAAAAGCTCAGGATGGCTCATTCTTTAGGATCAAGATTTTTCTGTAAAAGGAATGACTATGGCCAAGAAAGCAAAATATCCAGCCATGTGGTTTCAAGAGGTGGGACTTATAGCTCGATGGTAGGACACCCCTGCCTGACAGATGTGAGGCCAGTTATAGCCCCCACCCCCACAGTGGATGAAGAAAGATGAAAAGAAAACGGTACAATGTTCTGGCCTAACAGGACAAAGGCAGAAAATTAATGTCAACAAGAAATAGACATCAGATCTGGGGAAAGGGTGCAGGGGATGAAGCATTTACTATGCAGGCATGAGAACTTGAGTTCAAAGCCCCGGCATCCATTTAGAAAGCACAGTACTAACTGTGCATCTATACCTCCAGTGCTGGAGCAGAAAGAGACAGAGACAAGAAGACTCCTAGGACTTGCCTGTCAGCTGGTCAGTCAAAGTGGTGAGCTCCAGGTTCAGTGAGAGACCCTGCCTCAAAAAGAGTAAGGGAAGTGGTTAAAGAAGCCACCTGAATCTGCTTCTGTTCCCTACACTTGCTTGTGCAGAAGGGTGTTCCTGCACACTCACAGACCAAATCATATTTCTTCCCCATCAAGAGTACATGCATCTTGCTATCTTTGAAGGTTTTTTAAATCTATAAATGTACCCTAACCAGCCTGAGGTATGTGTTCTCAGTCAACTATCTCAGCTAAATGGAAAGGGATATTTTAAAATCTAAAATGATAGTTGGCAAGATTTTTCTATAAAGGCCACACACCTGGCTTTCCCAGGTCACATGGTCTCCACTACAGGAACTGCACCTTGTCCAAGTGTCAAAGGAGCCTCATGTGATAGGAGAATTAAGAAACATGGTTGTGTTTCAATAAAACTTTATTTAGGGAAACAGACATTTGAATGTTATATAAATCCTCATGGATCATGAATTTTTCTTCCTCTCCCTCCTTTTCTCTTCTTCCTCCTTCCCTTTCCTCCTCCTCACTTTCTTTATCTAAAAATGTAAGACCCCCCTCTTCATTCACAGGCGGTACAAAAACAAGAGCGGGTGTATAATGTGAGCCTGTGCGGTAGAATTAGCTGACTCCTTCTTGGTCCAAATTGTTGCCCCTTTATCTCAGTTGGAGTGCTTTCTGTAAAGAGAGCTCCATGCCTCCTTTATTTGGGTTTCCCAAGTCTTTGGCAGGAAGTAGAGCCAGATTTTCACTATCTAACAGGTGTGGGAGGCCTTAGCTGGAGACCTTGAACTTGGCAAATGGCCAGTCCTCATTTACTTGTTGAATGAAGTTTATCTGTTGAATGAAGCTTACTAGGTTTGTAGACACTATAGCTTGTAATCTGCTCTTTGCTTTTTTCTTATGACCCGAGTTTGGAATTAGAATTGAGGGTTCTAACAAGTGTAAATCCACCCACTAAAAAAAGATTTCTGCGAAAACTGGATGAAAGGCCACAAATCCAGCGGAGGCCTGTGTCCAGTGTACTTACTCTGAAGAAACTTTTCCATTGGCCAGCTCAGAACCCACATATAGAGCACCCTGACCGGAGTGTGTGTGTGTGTGTGTGTGTGTGTGTGTGTGTGTGTGTGAACTGGAAACAACCTCTCCTGTCCCACGGATCCTGGGAGTGCAGCCACACAGGCTAACCACCAGGGAGGAAGAAGAGCAGGCTTGGCCCCTAGTCCTTCACGGGCCCCTTTGTCAGCTCCAGCCCTCCAGTGTGTTGAAAGCAGATACGCAAAGGCTGTTTCATGGGTCAGAACTGGCTAGTGGCTTCTCTGTAGCTGCAGCTGTCTAGAGAGAGAAGTAGCTGTCAGGAGAACTGGAGGTCAGACCGTTCACGCCAGGTCAGTTTGTCTCATCCCGTAAAATCCACCCCACAGAATGCAGAGGTGAGCTGTGACGTGCCCATCCCGGACAACACACCCTTTTCTAAGGCAGGCTCGAGATCGATAACTCCGGAGCATTCTCAGGGCCACTCTGCAAACACGAGGACCGTGGTTCAGCACACACACAGCTGAAAGCAGCATTGTGCACGTAACCCAGCACTGTGTGTCGGTATGGGGACACAGACAGCAGGATTCCCCGGTGCGCATCAGCCAACCAGCCAGGCAGAACTCAACTACAGGCTCAGTCAGAGACTGTCTCATGACAATAAGGTATAAGGCAATCAGAGTAGACCCCTGATGCCAACCTCTGGTTTCCATATACCTGCAGGCACATGTATTCACACCCATGGGAACACATTGATGAAGTACACACATAAGAAATAAATAATAAAATATTAAGAAAAATAGTCTCAAGAAAGTAATATATGCTTGAATTTGGGAATAAGACACATCATTTCTTTCTTTTTGTTTTGTTTTGTTTTGTTTTGTTTTTCAAGACAGGGTTTCTCTGTATAGCTCTGACTGTCCTAAAGCTCTGGAACTCACAGAGATCCACCTGCCTTTTTCTCCCAGGTGCTGGGACTAAAGGTGCATGCCACCACTGGCCAGCTTGATGCTTCATTTCTTATGTGTGCCTCTTGAGGGCCACTTCTGAGAAGATTCTCCATACCCAGGAGTTCACCATATTAGTTTGGTAGCTGAACAACAGACATTTTAGATTTGCTGTTTGCATAGCTTAGTTCTGTAGAAACTGGATTTTGACACTAGTCATTAATGCATGGTTCTTTTACCTTAGTTCTGTGTGCAACTGAATGTTTTTAATTTGTAAGCATTGCCTGCCATAAATATGTTTTCCTCAACAACATCAATAAAAAATAAGCTTAGAAATACAGACTTTCAGGAGCTGGAAATATGGCTCAGTGGTTAAGAGCATTGACTGCTCTTCCATAGGTCCTAAGTTCAATTCCCAGCAACCACATTTGTACTGAGATCTGGTGTCCTCTTCTGGCTCGCAGGGACACATGCAGACAGAGCACTGTATACGTAATAAATAAATAAATTTTTTTTTAAAAAAAGAATGATTTAATTAAAAAAAAAAAAAAGAAAGAAATACAGACCTTCGGAGAAGGCTTTTGTATGTTTAGCCCAGGATCCAAGGCTTAATTCCAAGATGCCATAGAGTCTAGGTGGTCAAATAGCCATTTAAATTAATGACCTCACACAAAAGCCAAAGTAACTCTGGGGCTGGAAAAATGTCTCAGTAGTTAAGAATACTGGCTTCTCTTCCAGAGGACCTAGGTTTGATTCCCACATGGCAACTCACAATCATTTATAACTCTAGCCCCAGGGCATTAGACACCCTCTTCAGACTCCCAAGGGCACTGCATTAATGTGGCGTACAAACTTGCATATTGAAATAAAGTCTTCCCCAACCTGAGGGTCTTGAATCTGTCCCTTCCTAAAAGCCTTCCTGGCCCTGGGCACTGCCTTTCTATACTCAACAGTTCATCAAGTGGGATTTGACTCTACCTGTGGAGAATGAGTATTAAAAACCATACAGGACATAGAAACCATAAGAACACCTTCACTGAAGCATGAGGGAAAGGAGGTTATGTTTGCGAGGGAGAGAGGCTGGAAGTGCTGACAGAGTGTCCATAGGAAGAGGCTGATACAGGGACAGCTCTGAACAAGAACAGCTCTGCTGAGCCACTCCTGGGCTCTTCTGTCTTTGATCTCCTTTTTCTTACTCAGCACATCCCAAAGGGTTTTCTTGCATATTTCTCTTTTCAGTTGATAGAAAGGCTCACAGCCTCTTCTTAGAGTTTTTTGAAACAGGACCTCTCTCTACATCCCTGACTGTCCTGAAACTCACTATGTAGACCAGACTGGCCTTGAACTCACAGAGATAGGATTTTCTCTGCCTCCCAAGTGCTGGGACTAAAGGTGTGTGTTCCACAACCAGCATTCTTAATGTGATAATGAAATGTTGGGTTAACAATGCTGAAAACCAATGGCTGAGATATAAACAGTTAAGTGAATAGTGCCCATGATAGTAAGAAAAAATGTATCATGAGTGTTGATAGTCTGACAAGGAGTAGACAAATTTGTATGCTATCGTTAAAGGGTTAGGAAATAGTCTTATCTAAAAATAATGTTTTCTCACTTGTACTATTTTCCTCGGCACAGCACAAATAATCTTGCTTCGTTTCCTGATGTGTGTTCATGTTTAAAAACAAATCGCATGTGTCACCATTCAGGAAGTGAGCAGAGTTGGCATTTCTGTCTGAAAACAATTGACTAGCCTCTGAGCTATCAATCGGGGCAGCTATAGGAGCTAATGTTAGGTGGGGTGGGCCCAATACAGAATAAAACCAAAAAGTCTTCATGGAATCATCATGGATCAATGTTAATCAACTAGCAGATATTGCCTGCAGACAAGGTTTATTCATTACAATATCTCAGTTTCTTGACTGTTCAGCCCTTTTTGTATGTGGAATATGTGTATTTATGTGCGAAGGCACATGTGTACTTGTGCATATAGACACCAGAGGTCTATATCAAGTGCCCTTTTTCATGCTCTCCACCTTGGTTTTTGAGACAGAGTCTCTGACTGATTAGCTGGAGTGACTGGCCACTGAATCCCTGCAATCCTCCTGCCTCCTCTTCCCAGCTGGGATCCCAGACACGCAGCACCATGCCTGACTCTTTCCATGGGTGGTGGGGATCTGAACTCAGGTCTCATCCCTGCACAGCAAGTGGTTTAATCACTGAGTCACCTCCCAAACCCCTCTTGGGATGTTTTTTGTTTTTTTGTTTTTGTTTTTGTTTTTGTTTTTAAGACAAGGTTTCTCTGTGTAGTTTTGGTGCCTGTCCTGAATCTCACTCTATAGAACAGGCTGGCCTTGAACTCGCAGAGATCCGCCTGCATCTGCCTCCCAAGTGCTGGGATTAAAGGTGTGCACCACCACCATCCAGTGGGATATTTTTTATTTAATATCTTTTTAAAAATCCTTGAGCTCCTGTAGAAAAGTAGTATCTATTTCTTGCTAAATCATTGAAAAAAAAAAACCACTCATTGAATCAACCTATTGGGAATCCAAACTTTCAAGTGAGATTCTAATTTGACTTAACAGGAGATAATCACAGTGCTGCACTAAACAAGCCATTAGGGACAATAACTTGTTTTTATTTTTGTTTGGGAACATTTTTTTCATAAGGAAAAGTTATTTAACCTCCCCCTCCCCCACTGACCCATCTCTTCATACTAATCTTGAGACTCACCACATCTTCACTTTCAATAGCTCTTTGGAACTTTCTGGAAATGTGATAGAAACACCTTTTTAAATAATTATTTTCCACTGGTCATGGAAGCTCGCGCATGTAACCCTGGCATCAGGGAAGGCTGGAGCGGAAGGACCACCCTGAACTTAAGGCCTGCCTGAACTACACACAGCCTCGAACCTAAGGCCTGCCTGGACTACACACAGTGCTCCAGGCCAACCTGGGCTACAGAGTGTAGTACTCTGTCACAGAACAAAAATTATGTTAATAATCTTAAACATTTTTCAAAGTTGAAACACCATTAATCATTGATGTCAAAAACCACAGCACCTCTGACATACAGAATCCTCAGTGTACTGCAGGCCAGAAGGACACATGGCTCATGAAAGAGACTCTAAGGTTATGACTTTCTTTTCCTCTCTAGTTCCATTCTGTTTTAGTTTTCCTTGTCTTTTTTTCACGATAGATAAGTGAATAAAATGTAATTGATAGTGAAATTGAAAAACATGAAGCTAAGCGCCGTCACTTCAGAATGGCTATTAGAGACATGTGGAACAAAATGTACTGAGGTGTCCCCAGTTTGACACGTGTTTGAGTGGCTTCCTTAAACCAGCTGTATGGTGTTTTTATTTGTGATCTGATTAGAGTAAAGTGATTTTCATGGGGGGAGGGGAAGAGTCACCTGGGACAAGTGAAAACATCTGTTCCATAGAATGTTTTGGTAACAAGCTTTATTAAAACAGAATTACTAGAGCTCTGCTGCCCTGGGCTGTCTACTAGGACCTGGAAATACCTTTGTTACAGAAGACTAGAGGAGCTGATGTTAATCACTACAGCAAGTTCCCGCAACACAAGCTGTGTTAGCATCCGTAAGCCAACTGGAAAAGACTCATAGTAAAGAAATTCCATCTAAAGGTCCACGGACTACACTATGTTCATCTGGTGGACTCTCCATTTAACAAATTCCTCCACACACTGAGAGGCAGGGAAAGATAGGAAGCCCTAACAGACTCAGCAGTCCAGAAAAACACAGTCCTGAAAGGCAAAGAAGGGAGATTTTGGTTGACTAGCTGGGAGTTAGCGTATAGGATATTGTTACCAGTTCTTGTGCTACTATTGACTAAATACCTGCATAAACAACCAAAGAGTGAAGGAACTCATCCGGGTTCACATTCCAGAGGGTTCCATCCATGGTTGTTTGGCCTCATGTACTCGTACAAAACATTATGGTAGTGGATGTGTGTGGTGGAAGGAAGTGTTCACACCTGGCTTAAAGGAAGCAGAACACAAGACAGGAAGTAGCCTGGGTCATTTACCTCCTAGAACCCTCCCCCAGTAGACAACCTACTCCCTTCAGCTTGACCCCACTTCCCAAAGTTTCCAGACATCCAAAATAGCATGTCCACCCCCATCTAGGGACCAAGCATTCAAAACATTAGCCTGTGGGGGACATTTCAAATTCAAGCCATAACAACATCTTACACAATTAAATGCTGGTCTGTGTGAGAGAATCTGAGTTTATGGGGCCAGGGGTTAGTGGTTGGGAAGAAATCTTACTGTATCCCTGAGATAGCATCTGTAGGGTTCTATTGTGTTTCTTTTCAAAAGGAAACCCCTGCTTTTGGAAATAGAGCAATGTATTGCTCAATCGATAGAGACAAGCAGCAGCCCTCATTAACACAAGAGGTTGATTTTCAAATGAGGAGTTGCAGTGTTTATTTATGCTGAAACATTCCCACTAACTCCAAGAAGCCACATGTTCTTAGGTCCCTGGGAGAGCAATTAAAAGCAAAGAGCATAATGACCTTTTAATATTTTATCTCCTATAAACCATGGGACTGTATGGTCACTAGTCTAGCGAGAAAGAAACTTCGGTGAACAAAAAACAGTGTTCTCTTGAGGTTTTTTTTTTTTTCTTTTCACTTATGAAATCTGGTCTGCCCCCTTTGAAAGTGCATTAGTAGTTAATGTAAACTAAAATGAGTCTCTAAAAATTCTAGGCTTTGAAGTCTTTCTAGTCAAGCCAGAGAATGTAAGTCATGGGCTTGAGCAAGTATTTTAGAAATTCTCAGAAAAGACAAGAAAGATCTCATTTTCTTGTACACATCTTTGAAACATGATGATGTGC
This sequence comes from Peromyscus californicus insignis, assembly GCF_007827085.1. Lineage (NCBI taxonomy): Eukaryota > Metazoa > Chordata > Mammalia > Rodentia > Cricetidae > Peromyscus > Peromyscus californicus. The sequence continues at coordinate 64,376,186 of NW_026294606.1, read as the reverse complement.
ATTCATATCAATGGCTATCTTTCAGAAGATGAGACAGTGTATCTCCTGGTCCACTTTCCATGATTACAGTGTATCTCCTGGCCCACCTTCCAGGGTTACAGTATATCTCCTGGCCCACCTTCCAGGGTTACAGTGTATCTTCTTGCCCACCTTCCAGGGTTGTGGGTTGGTAGCTCTACAACAACACTGTTATGTTGCCTGCTCTTTTGTTGCTATGATAAAACACCATGACCAAAAGTAACTGAAGAAAGAGTAGTTTATTTTGGCTTCTAGTTCCAGACAGATAGAGAGGCTATCACGGCAGGAAGGTATGGCATGGTGAGAGGATCAGGAAACCAACTGTTCACATGTTCATCCTCACACAGGAAGCAGAAAAAGAGAACAGGAAGTGGGTCAAGGCTAGAAACCCTTAAAGCCCACCCCCAGTGATATATTTTTCCCAGCAAGGCTGTGCCTCCCCCAAACAGTCACCAACCAAGGAGCAATTATACAACACCACGAGCCTATAGGAGACATTTCTCATTCAAACCACCACAACTACAAATCAAAGTTTGCAGATTACTTAAGCCATAGCTTTTCATTTACACAAATGATTTGCATCTAAGTCAGCAAATTCAGGTATTATAAGTCATTATTAGACATTTTGATCTTCTAGTGTCTATTTTCATGCAAATGAATATTTGGGGGAGGGATGGGGAAAGTTGTTATGGGGTCTCACTCTGTAGCCCAGGTTGGCCTGGAATTCAGGATCCCCTGCCTCAGCCTCCTGAGTGCTAGCATTACAAATAGGCACTGTCATACCTGCTTCCTACAATTTTTGAATGGCCATGAAAGAGAAAATAGTTGCCACTCTCCTCTGACTGGAGAAAGTGGTTTGCTGAGACATTTTAGGTAAGAAGTGAAGACAAAGACAGTAACACAGATATTTATGTTAGTAATGGCTTACATGTAGGATACAGCTTTCATAACCTAACCAGTTCTATCACACTTCAACATGTCAGTTCCCTTAGTGAAGTTTCCCAAGGGGAAAAAGGTGTCATGTGTTAGACTTGAAGCGTACTTCTCATCTCAGTGAATTGAAATTAATATGATTCTCATATATCTGCTTGTTTGAAAAGAAAGAGGTGTGCGTGTTTTCCCATGATTAGAAAATGACCCGGAGAGCTGGAGTAATTGAGAAGCAGCAGGACTCTGTCACACCAGTGGCAGCTTCCAACAGGAACAGAATCTGAGAGTTTGGAGTGAAGTGTTCACACAGAAAAGTTATGAACGTTTCCAGAAAGCTTTGTTTTGTGCAGGGAAGTCCATTTGAGCTTTTGGATGTGTGATTTATATTTCAAAGCGCAAAAATACATTGATTTTTTTTTTTTTTTTTTTTTTGCAAGTTGATACCATTCAAATCCTATGGGAATTGTTCAGCTATAAAGGAAGGAGGGAACTTTATGTTGTGACTCTTTTGTTAAATATGGATTTAATCTCGGTATCACATTTTGAGTGAACTCTGAAGAGCACAGAGGTCCATGGTCATGACACTGTGTCAAATTTTCAGAGTTGAGATTCCCAAGTTAAAGGCTGACATTGTGGGGGTAATCAGTTGTTTTCTCTGTCTCTTTGAGTAGAATTGTTTGCCTGAAATCACAGGCTACGGAAAGAAATCTTAGCTTGTTTTGCATTTTATGCATTTACAACTAAATGAGAAGTTCACAGGAATTTCCTTGAAGCCTAGGAAAATTAGATTCACTAAGAATACCCATATAACTGAGCGATTAGCATCAGAAAGGATAAATAATTCATGAACGTGTTAAGATGTTAGTGTTAGCCCATGGTACATGTCCAAAATCCAGAAACCCATGGAGGAAAATAATCTCTGAGTCTCCAGATGTTTTCCTTGGTCTGCAGATGTCAAGTGCAAAGACAAAGATTTCACATATACATGAGCCCCGAAGTGGAAGATCTTGGTGACATCTTCCAAGCCATCAGCTTCCCTGAACCTTCTCCCCACACCTGGGCAGGCATGTGGTGGGAAGGAAATGAGCATGCGCGTGCTGGCGTCCTTTTCTTTGTTTTGTGTATTATAATCTCAGTGTTGCCTTGCTCACCATCAGAAAACCAAGGGGGTTTAGAGAAGAAGAAGAAAGAAGTAAGGATAAGAATTGTTTCTTGCACCCTTCTTGAAGATCAGGAGAGGATAAGTCTATAATTTAACTTCTTAAGCATCATGGAGTTTTCTAGGTTCCTTGTACAAATGAATAAAGGAATGCTGACTGGCAGGGCATACCTGAACCCTGAGGCTCCCAGTGCTTCCTGATTCAGAATCTCTCCATTCAGAATGTCTCAGATCCCAGACAAGTGATTAAGCGCTGGTCCCAGGTGGGAATTAACACCCTGACCAGGCAGGGCTGGCATCAAAGAGATGGCTCTCCCTGAGCAAAAACACAGATGTTGCCAGAAGTGGTGGTGTGTGTCTGTAATGCCAGAATTTGGTGGTGGGGATGGGGTACAGGGAAGAAGATCAAGAATTCAAGGTCAGGGACTGGAGACACGGCTCAGCAGGTAAGAACAGTTGCTCTTGCAGAGGACCCAGGTTCGATTTCCAGGACCCACGTGGCCGGTACAAATGATTGTCTCTATGGTAACTCCAGTTCTAGGAGATCCAGTGCCTTCTTTGTCCTCCATGGGCAGCAGGCACACATGTAGTACACAGACATGCATACAGGCAAAGCATCTATATGTATTAAATAAAGCTATTTTTTAAAAAATTCAAGATCAACCTTGGCAGCATAGGGAGTTTGAGGCCAACCTCAGCTAGATGAGACTGGACCCTGTCAGGGGTGGGTCAGGATAGAGAAGAAGGAAGAAGGGGAAGAGGAAGCAGGAAAAGGAGGAGGATGGGGAGGAGAGAGAAAGAGAAAGAAAAAGGAAGATGAATGTTCTTGCCAGGTGGAAGACATAGTAAAACATACTCTTGAGTTAAAAGATGTCCTTGCCACCAAATAGGTTAAGAAAGTTTGTTTCCTGGAGGTTTGTGGGTTTTGGAAATGTGTGCAAAGGGTTGTATAGTCGTACTCAAGAACATTCTTTCCCTGAAGAACCATAGCTTCATGATATGCTCATCAAATATGCAGAGTTTGGTTGGTGCTCACATAGCATTCTGATCTCACCGTTTCTGAGTTTCTGATGATTCTCTTGTGCTACACTAGGTTTATTTTTGAAACAGTGATTTCAGGACAGGTGCTCCTGCCCTAAGCATACTTCAGAGACCCCGGTTTCTCCTCCAATGTATGGACATCTCATTTGACCCAAGGGGTCAATGTTATTTCCCAGATTTTAAAAAAAGATTTTTTTTTTTATTTCTAATGTGTGTGCACATGAGTGCAGTGCCCGTGAAGACCAGAAAAGAGGCATCAGATCCCCTGGAGCTGGTGTTACAGGTGGTTATGAGCCACCTGATGTGGGTTCTGGAAACCAAACTCAGGGCCTCTGCAAATGCAGTATTGACTCTTAGCTCTTAACCTCTGAGCCGTCTCTCCAGCTCCTCCTCGACTTTTCTTTAAGGAAAACACATGGTAGATTTTACCAACCCTTTTCTGGTGCCTAACTTTGTCCTTGATCATTTTATGTATCTTTGCTAAATATATTTTTTCTGTGATGTAGCAAGTTCTCTATTTGTCATATTGCTAGAGATCTTTTTATTTCTCCTGTAGATCACTCTCACTTCCCATGTTTTAGGTAGCCAACCACAAGCACATTATCTCAACATACCCCCCCCCCCAAAAAAAACCAGCACAGCCTTGAAATACCATTTCTATACTGGCAACAATAACAGTTACCTAAACTTTGTATATACAATCTAGATATTAAAAATAAGACTGGGGATTTTTTTTGTAAACAACTGATTACCTAAGAGGTTTCTTTTTAATTTTTTTTATTTCTGAAAACAGAGTATGACCGTGAACTGTTTTAGAGTATGTTTTAAGCTAGTGTTCATCAGTCATCCTGAACTCGGGGATAATGACAGCATGCATGACACAAGACTGGAACTTCCAGCATGTGTTAGGCTACAGCCTTGTAGAGTCCCAAGCAGCCACCTCTCCCATTGGGGTGACTCTTTCCCCACCCTAGTACTAACCAAGCCCATGATTCTTGGCTCCTAAGGGCAGAGGCACAACCTGGCTGTAGAACATTAGAACATTAGACTTTCTTATTTCCAGCTGCACATGTTGCCCTGTGCAGGGCTGACAGGGCTGGACATCTCTAAGTGACTGCAAGTGTTTATAAACAGGAAAAAAGGCAGAGCATTTCTACAGACTCATCCTCTGGGGATGCCTGGGAGTTGTGGATCCCTTCCAAAGTTTAATGGATTTGGACAGGCTTCACGCCCTGGTGACTTCTCCATATACGTTTCTGGGTAACCTTGCCCTGGAGGAGAGCAAGAGAATCCATGGCAAGCCTCAGCAAGGAAGTGAAGCCTGTGGCTGTCATTGGGAATGTTTGTTTGCCAACAAACCTGTGGTTGGTAGGGAAAAGGATCTCTTCCTCCTTGGGTTCCTTCCCCAAATATACTTTAGACGTGATGAGTGAGGAGCCTGAACTCAGGTTTCAGCTCCGTAAAGATACTGCTCATTGCTTCTCACAGTTCCAACAAATAAAACCCTACCCGGCAAAAGAGCCTATTGACATTTAAGACATCACCCTTGGCACCAATGAGCTGTTGAGCCAAATTTTTGTGTTCAAGTATCCACAGTTAAGTGGGCAGATAAGACCCTCTGTCCACCCCTGTGGATTCTCAAGTGTTTGGACAACTGAATGTTGGCTTACCTTGTGCCTTCCTGGCATGTAATTCTAAGACATAGTTGATAATCTCATTTTCCTAAGCACCAGGAGTTTCCCTCTTTGAATCTCCTTGGACCTTACTAAGCTATGATGGAAGGTCCTCAAAATTCTATCTTTTCAGTCTCATTGTCCCTTACATATGAGCCACACTAATTGAGCTCTTCCAATCACGTTACTCAGCTGCCTTGATGGTAAATATGAGTTCTGTACCCCTTTTCACACAGGGTCATCCCCAAAGCCCACTTTTACACCAGACCCAAAAAAGGCCTTCATTTTCTCGGAACTCTCATATTGCTTGTTTAAGTTAACATGCTCTAACTTTATTCCTCTGCCCACACTGCCAGTTATCTCTGAATGAACATCTCTTGTCTCATCCACCTGAGAACACATGTTGGGTGTGGACTGTGTTCTATCCCATCTGCGTCTCCCCTGGTACTTTCTTTTTTAACACTGAGGACTCCAGCTTACTGGCCAGTAGATGACAAATCCTTTCATTACTAAGCACTTGGATACATTGAGTCAAAGCATTCCAAGTTGAGAATTCCCTTCTGATTGGCTGCTTGAAGATGAATACATGAACATTCCTGTTCTTATTCTTAGTAAATTTGGAAGATGCCAGAAGTTCTAAAGTTACTAAACATCCTCATGATTCCTAGACACCACTGAAATGAGCCTGGATTATTGGCATGGTTTTCCCCGTTTGCATTTGGTGATGGAACTGCTGAGGGCATTGCTGTTGGTGTTGTTTTGCACTCGGGGTACAAAGAACTTCTGATCTTTAGGTTGACAGCATAGGTTTAAGGGTGACTACTTTCCAGTCACCCCAGGATATTGGTACCTGTATCTGTGGCCTTCCCATCCCATTCCACTTGCCTCCTCCTAATTTTTCCTCCTTTCCTATTTACTTATTGATCTCCTGTTCATTGCTTGTATGTGGTAAAGTCCAAGCTCCTGATGGCCAGTGTTTACCCAGCTCTATATGAGCAACACAAAAAGCTGCCAATATCCCAGATTAGTGCTATGGATCTAATGCAAGCCTCCACAAGATGAACCCTGGCAAGCCCAGCTGGTAAACTTGAGGCTTGGGAGTAGGCCATTTTAAGGAAACACTATTTAGATACCAGAACCATGTCCAAGTATATACTGTTAATAGCTCTAGAAATTGAGTGTGGGTATAGATAGCGGGGACCCCTAGCATAAAGGGGGTGCAAAACTACTAAGTGAATAGGCACAGGTGTCACATAGCCATAAGAATAGCCCAACACAAAAGAGTAAACTTACTTAGAATATTAAGAGTTGTATTGAGACTGTATCTATAACTCTGACTACGTAGATCAAGTGTGAACTTTGTAGATGATAAAGTCATTGTTCCATAGTGCCAAAGGTTGATCATGTTGGCACTCTAGAGAGTAATTAGCTGTCTGAAGAAGGTTGGTTGAACCAACGGAGCTTAAACTATCTTTAACCCCAAGCATGTGTGATTTTATGGGAGATAGTAGTTCAGTTCCAGGACCAGCTGCATCAACCCTCCTCAGAGTCCCAGATATCTGCCTCACATTTGCTAAGTAGTCTCCAAGCTTGTCCAAAGGAAAGGTTTTTTATGTATCACACTGAGGGAACAGTTTCCAGCAGGAGGTGAGTCTAGGGAGGCCAAAGGTGGTTCAGGAATGAGGAGAGAGTCTGCCCTTCTTGGAATCTGCACCCAACTGCAGGGACCCTGGAAGCTTCTCCTGGGATCCACACCCTGGGATCCTTTTCTTCCCATATTCCTGCCCAGTGCTGCTCAGAACCCAGGACATAGTCAGGGTCTCTGTGAGACTGTCAATGTGTATATCCCTGGCTCTGCACTGGAAAGGGAGAACCCTCAGCTTGTGTGTCCCGTGTTCTTTCCCCTCTGTATCACATAAACAAAAACAACCCCCTCACCTGTCACTTGCCATTCATTATAAGGGAGCAGATGTGGGGCCTTCAGTCAGTCACGTCATAAGAAGCAGGGTGATTATTTTCTCAGAAGGTGATGTGTTGTTTCTTGACTGTCTCTTTCAGCAATGAGGTGGTGAGGAGTGACCTAAAAAAGCTGCCAGCCCTTCCTACCCAAGCCCTGAAGGAGCACCCCTCCCTGGCCTACTGGTAAGATTCCCCATCCCAGAACCTTCTCACAGACAAGTCTTCAAGGAGGGCACAGGCTTCAGACCACTGAGCCTGACTCTGTCAGCTCCCACATGCCTCCTGGACTCCCTGCTGTGTCAGGGAACTTAGATGTTCACAACTGCTTTCAGAGTCAGAAGTAGTGGTTTATGCCTATAATACCAACATTTGGGAAGAATGGGGCAGAAAGACTGCAAGTTCAAGGCCAGCATAGGCTACACAGTAAGTTCCATGGGCTAGAGTAAAGCTCTGTCTCAAAGAAAGAAAGAAAAGAGAGAGAGAGAGAGAGAGAGAGAGAGAGAGAGAGAGAGAGAGAGAGAGTAAGAAAAAGCCAGAGACCATTATCTGTGTATATTTTCATAGCAAACATGTTAGATCTCTCCGTTAATAATATTTTTTATGATTTTACTTTTGGAATGGCACCTCCTGAAGAAGCCTTCCCTGTGCTGGTCCAGTTTCATGTAGGAATGCTGTGATGGATGACAGGATGTGGGAGGTCTGGAGGGGTGGGAAAGGCCGGGGCATCGTTTCCTTGGCAACAGAAGAAACAGGTTATTTTCTTTCTCCTTGGTGTTTCCTATATCCCAATTTAGCCCTTTGTAACATTATGCCATAGTTCATCAGCCGAGCTCTGAATTGCCTGATTCCACGTGATTTAGGCATTTGCGGTTGGGCCGTGGTAGAGCGGGGCTCACATTCCTGAGGAGTGTGTTGGAATCCGGCTGAGTACTTACACACTGACCTCTGCCCTCTGACAAGGACAGGGCTGTATCCCAGTGGTCCTTCTGACCCTTCTTAGAAAGCAATGTGGCTGCTCATAGTGTAAGACATAGTCGTGGCAGGACACCTGCTTCCCCAGGTGTGGCCTGCAACCCCAGCTTCTCAGAGGGCTGAGGCAGGAGGATTGCAAATTGAAGGCTTCCCTGAGCTATAGAGTGAACTCAAAGCCAGTAACTTAGTGAGATCTTGACTCAAAAAAAAAATGTTTAAGAGTTGGAATGTAATTTAGTGATACGATGTTTGCTTAGCATGTGTGAGGCCCTCAGTAGAAGAAAGAGAGGGGATGGAGGGGGGGAGAGAAGAGGGGATGGGATGGGGGGAGTGGAGGGGATGGGATGGGGGGAGTGGAGGGGATGGGATGGGGGGAGTGGAGGGGAGGAGAGGGGAGGGGAGGGGAGAGGAGAGAGAGAAGACAAAAAGCACTGAACCAGTTCATTCTAATAAACCACAACACAGAGCTCACTTGTAAATACATTCTCAAGTTTTTGAATTAGTATTCCTCCAGGTCTAGACACTTCCAGCAGTAAATAAACCAAGTATTCAGTTTTTCAAGCAGACTTGAGGATGCCTTCAGATTGGGTAGCTTGGGTCATACATAATGCAGAGTTCTTTAGTGAGATGAAACCCACACTCAGAAATCACTTTTCTCAGAGAAGCCCCACTCCTGAAGAGCGGGACTCAAAACTGTGAGCGCCTACCTGTAGACTGCCCTCCCCCATTCCACCTCAGACCTGATCCGTTACCATTCTTCCTTTGGGAATGTGTCTATAGATAAAGAACAGGCTTATGCCAAGGACTTCAAATTCAAAACCTGTCCAGGTGATATTTGTGGGTTGAAGGCCAGCCTGGGCTATCTAGTGAGACATTGTCTCATTAAAAAAGATTGATGATAATGCCTGGAGAGGCCAATAGTTCTCACATGCGGGGTAACTTACGCTCGAGAACTGTAACGTTGGTAGACAGTCTGGAGTCAGAATTGCCTTTGACCTAATTCATCCCTCAATCATGTCTTTATTTATTGTCTAACATTGTTAATCCAACCCCCAGGCCAATTGCAGGGCTCCTCCCTCCTCCCATTCTGGATCATTCTTGCATTGTCTCCAGTGCAAGATCCTCTGTGTTCATGTTACTAGTAATAGAGAAAGCCTTCCTTCTGGCTCTGCTTTCTGCCTTTTATCAGCATGACTATCTCTCTTCCTGAACAGCTGACCCTTAGCCATCTTAACAGTACATCCTTAGTCACGTGACCAGGCCAGCCCTTTCCTAAGGCCTCCCCCAGACCCATGAGCACACAGTCAACTGTCTAACACACTGGGAGAGTGGCAGGATGGGGAAGCCAGATGCCTTCAGTGACACACCCAGGCAGGAGCAAATCAACAAGGACCATCCAGGTGCTCAAAGAACCCATGGCCCCTCCACTTTGTCCCCACCATGCTGCTTTGTACTCAGCTGCTGTGGTCGGCTCTGGTTTTTCAACCTGTTTATGCAAATTTCCAAGAAGCAAAGCGAGTTCAATTTTCTGTAGCTTGTGAGTTTCTCATTCTTATTCTCTCTGGTCCTTAGACAGGTCCGAGGTATTAGGGTCACAGTCTGCAGGGCTAGGAACCCCTAACCTTTCCATAGGCTCCAGAGACAGGTGGGAACAGGATGAAGTGGAGTTGGACAGGCTAGATGAGTCCCCAGCTGGCATTGAGTATGTCATCACATGACAGGCCCCTGTTGACTTAATGGGAAGAAGGAAGTGGGAAAAGCGGAGGCGCGAGGAGGTCGCCACGGTGGCTTACCCAGCTGGCTTTAGATAGCAGGCAGCTGGACAAGGTTGGAGGTGGCTGCAAGTTTTGCAGCTGTCGGGCCCCACGAGACCTTATAGTGAGGCCAGTAGAACAGCTGCTTGTCAGTGTTTGGGACTCGGTGTTGTTGATGTTTCCTAAGCCTTGCTTATGTTCACAGCATCATCGTAATGACTTTCAGTCCCCACCCCCACCTCAGGGATGCTCTCGCCCAGAGCTAGAAAAGAAATAGGCTTGAGTCTCCATTGGTTGGCTTGACCACAGCCCTAGGAGTTGACCTCATCAAATCACAGTTAGGTGGTAGCAAACGTGTCATTGTAGGTCATGATCTTATTAAAATAGAGGCCCTTGATAAGCAGGAAAACAGAAGAGGGAAGAGAAGGTTCCACCTAACTTTGGGGGTGATGCATTAACAGTGGGTGCCCAAGATCAGTAAATGTAGTCTTGAGGGTACAACCCTTGTATCACACATGCTCCCCATCATGACGCTCTTATACAAAACTAAAGGAGTCCCCTTGTTGATGAAGTAACAGGTGAGTCAGTGGGAACCAAAGTCAAAGCTGTAGGACAGTTATGGAGGATGAAACTTTTAAGGTTGTCCTTAGTAGTGAGACATAAGACCTTTTGCCAACAATTGTCCCCCTTTCTTTCTGTGGGCTGGCTGTAGTGGGAGCTGCCACTGTTCCCACCTTTCTTGGCACCAGTCACTACCCCAGGAAGACCGTACCATTACCCCGACCACACTCCATTCTGTCAGAGAAATATTGGCTAGCCATTGTCACCAAGGGACCATTTAATCTCCTGTTAATTTTAGAAATAAAACCTCAAAAGATAAATGAGCTGTAATCTCATTCTGTTAGCTAGTATGTTGCTTTCCCAATGTGTCCCTGGGACTTTTATTAACCAGGCCCAAATTCCAGAATGTTCTCTCTTACTTGGAAGCTCTGAGTCCTTAACTGCTCAGAACAGTTTGGCCCGGAGCACTGGGTGGGAGCAACATTACCCCTCTGCCCCAGATCCTGTGTTGACGGGACCTGTAAATGAGGAGGTCAGAAGGGAGAGAGAGCCAAGCAAGTTTAGCCATAGCATCCTCTGTGACTGGCGACAACTGCTTCTTCATGTTTTCCTAGTCCATGGCATCTTGCAAAGAACAGCGCCCCTCCGCCCCCAAACCTGCACGCTAATATTATCCAACCGATTAGCAGTCAGGGGTAAAGATAATGTAAATCCTCTGAGGAGAAAATGGACTTTTCTATCCCTACCATGTCTAAGAGACTTCACTTGAGTGGCATTGAGACATGTCAGTTCAGGACATGGTTATTTTCCAGCTCAGCTTCTTCAGAGGTTCTCAGGAGGAGGGAGGGTGAAGTCTTAGCATCTCGGAGGGTAGGATGCTCAACCTCTAATACCAGAATTCTTTCCTTCTCATTCTAGTGAAGACAGAGTCATTGAGTACTACAAGAAGCTGAATGGCCAGACGAGGGGCCAAGCAATCGTGAAGTAAGTGGCCCTTCTGAGTACACACTAAGATTGTGTTTGGGAGCTGGAGAGACACTCAGTCAATAAAGTGCTTGCCCTGGAAGCAGAGGGACTCTAATTCAGAACCTCAGAACCCACATAAGAAAACAAAACAGGCATGGCAGTGTGCACATAATGCCAGCACTGGAAGGCAGAGGCAAGCAGCTCCTCAGACCTCCCTAGCCAGCCAGCCTAGCTGGTCCAGTGAGCTCCATAGAGGAAGACATCCAACATCAACATCTACATATCCGCAATTGTATTTGCAGATGCTCATGCACATGAACACATACACACATATATACAACACAGATGCATGCACACACACACAAAACTGTGTGTTAATGGGCCATATATCAAGGTGGTTGATTCTCCTTGGAAAGATGTTTAGGGAGAGGGATGTTTCTACTAATTTCCAAGTTAATAACCACTCCAGAACTTCATTAAACACAGCTACATAGATAGATAGGTAGGTAGGTAGGTAGGTAGATAGATAGATAGATAGATAGATAGATAGATAGATAGATAAGATATGATATGATATGATATGATATGATATGATATGATATGATATGATATGATATGACACCACTTCTGCCTAATAGCCCTTATATGCATTGGTGTGTGTGTTGTCTTCACAGCTACATGAGTATCGTGGAGTCTCTCCCAACCTACGGTGTCCACTATTATGCAGTGAAGGTAAGTGATCTCAGTTGCTGAAGTCTGCCCACGCTGTCCTGAAAAAGCAAGCAAGCAAACAGAAAATTCTCTTATTTTTTTAGTCTGAAGATTTTGAGGGGAATAGGAGTTGACGGAGGCTGGTTTGGTCAGAAAGATTGCCTGACAGGGAAAATTGAGCAACTGAATTTTATCCCTAGGGTACCAACACTTGATAGAGTAACACTCCAATACACTTTTATTTTCTTTTGTGAAGTAATGTAATAAATCTCTTCTTCCCTTCAGTCTCAGAGGAATCCTGGGAAATCAGGGCTTCAGGGCCTCTCACTAGGAAGGCTCCGTCAAATACAAGAAACTAGAGAGACCAAAAACTTGTGGCAGAATGTGGTGTTTCTCTTGGGGGTCTGATGCCACATAGTCAGCTTTCCAAGAAGAACTGGGAGCATTTAAAGAATCTGAGACTGTGTTCTTGAATGTGGCATCGTCAAATCCAATGTGGCATTAGCTTCGTTCTAAATTCTATTTAGTTCATCCACACTGTGCCACATTAAGATCTCTTTCTGACATGATAAAGATTCACACCTTTCTCAAGCCTAAGTTAGTGTCAAAAGCAGGACCACCCAGTCTCTGGGAACTTCTTATGTTCCAGATGAGGAGGGTGAATCCCCTCAGAAGTCCAGCCCCCTAGGCAATGTTGTGTAGGAGGATGTGGCCACTGACCCTCAAATAAAGTTCATGAAAAGGGACTTAGAATCCCCCTGTGCCAGGGTTCAGCACCCTGACCTCACAGTGTCACTGAGTTTCATCTTGTTTTATTCTGTAAAATCAGTGCCATGCACAGTAACCCCCAGAGAGCAACAGGCAGCAACATAATGATGTTACACTACATGTAACTGTCTGTCTGTCTGTCTATCTATCTATCTGTCTATCATCTACCTATTTATCTATTCATCTATCTTCCTAGCATGCACAAGACCCCGAGTGCAATCCTCCATGCTGCAAATAAATGAATACATATTTTTTAGAAATGGGGTGGGGTAGTTCAGTGGTAGAGTCCACATTTAAAACATGTAAGGCCATGAATTCAATTCCCAACACCAAAAGAAAAGAAAAGATTGTAAAGAAATCATATACTCCTGGAGCTTTAAATGATTTTTCCCCCAAAATTTATTCCTTTTGTCTTTCATCTTTTTGCTTACCTTGAAATAACTCCTTCTGGCAAATATTTGCAAACCGCCATACTCATTTTGAGTTTCCAGGACTCTTGTGATGAAGACATTGATTAAGTCATTCACACATGCAGAAATTAGTTCAAATCTTGGGGAAAGGCTGCTTGCTGTGCCCAGTGTAAAGTCTTAGCATTTGGAGCATTTGGGAACCACTCAGAATTATCCTCAAGAGAGCTACGGTTCTCACTCAGATGATAAGGAGTATTATATATAAAATGTATAAACAGAGGGGCCCATGGTTTATAATCCAGTCCTAGTAATGTTCTGGCTTCAGTCTTGCTACGTGAGTCCTAAAAGTCCTCATTCAGCTTTCTTCCTAGGTGAGCAGGATATCAAGACAGGCATTCCTTAGTCTCTGCTGCCACCGGCTCAGTGTGGCTGGGAAGGTTTAATTTCCGTTAAAGTTTGAGCACTCAGCTTCAATACCTTTGTTCTCTGAAGGGAAGAAGCCCCTTTCTGTGGTCTCCTGGATTCTTTCTAGGTCTGACAGACAGTGGCAGTTTATTTGATCAGAAAGTCATTCATTTTCTTCAAAACATTGAACATATTTCATGTTTTTCTGTATGGCAAGTGAGAGGCTCAGCCTAGCTTTGGAGGGGGGCAGGGGACAGGGTACTTGCACTTGTTCATTAAGAGGTGAAGATGGAGGCTGGGGAGATTTTCCATTGGTAAAGTGCTGTGTAAGCATTGGGACCTGAGTTCAGATCCCCAACACTCAAGTAAAATGTCGAGTGCTAGTGAGGCAGAAGTAGGGGGAAGCCCTAGGGCTCACAGAGCAACCAGTGCTAGCCACTCAGTGAGCTTCCGATTCAGGGGAAGAACGTATCTCAAAAAAGTATAAGGTGGAGAGAGAGTGGAGACAGGGGAGGCAACCGATGTCAGCCCCTGGCCTTCACATGTAAGTCCATGGATGTGTATGCACAACCTGTACACACAGGAACAGGCATGCATGCTTACACCAAATAAGTAAATAAATGAGATAGGGATACAGATATCCTGGCTGTGGTTCTGCTTGGAAACAGAGCCAATTGCCCAACTCAGGCTTGGTCCCCAGCGCTGTTCACATAACTGAGCATGCACCCACAATGGGTACATCTGTTAAGACATACAGTACAGAGGGGTTCCTTCTACTCCAGAGACACTGCCGTTTCCCTTGTCATCAGCTGAGGCAGGAAATCTCTTGGTCTGTGTTCATCTTCTCCAGCCCCATGTTGACCTCTATTCCTTTAACATCCTAGGACAAGCAAGGCATACCATGGTGGCTGGGACTAAGCTACAAAGGAATCTTCCAGTATGACTACCATGATAAAGTGAAACCACGCAAGGTAAGGGTGCCCTCTTCTGTGGGCTTAAGGCTTTTTTTTGAGAGAGGAATGGGGTAGATGTGAATTAACATTGCATAGCCTGAGGGCTCACCAATCCCATGCTAATGCAGGTATATATAAATTACTCCACAGTGATCCTGTCTGAGTTTCCTGGGTAAATATTTTTCTCTCCCAGTTTCTAAGGAAACAAAGTGTTATAATTACTTAAGGGAGGGTGTTTGGCTCCATTCTCCAAGAACAGATGGGCAAATGGGCTGAGGAACTATCATATATGTTCCTTTTCTTAGGAACATTAACTCCCTTGAATCCTGAGGCCAATCTGAGTTCTTCATGATGGTTTTTGGAGTAAGATCATAGGTCAAAAGAGTGTACAAGTCATGGAGAAATGAAATATAAAGAATTTAAAAAAAAGTCTTGAAACTCTGGCAAATACCTTTATAGCATCATAGAAGTGAACAGAGACTAGAGTTATCTGCCCCAGAGAAAGGGAGTCAGGTCACTGGAAACACAAATGTGTTTGAATTTTGTTTTCATTTGCATATTTTCCAAACCAGAACAAATTGAAAACTTAAATGGCAAAATTTGGGGGTAAGAATATACTTTTGCACACCTGGGATGATCACACTCTATGCACATACCTGGGTTGACTACATTCTTTGCACACACCTGGGCTTGCCACACTCTATGCACATCTGGGCTGACCATATTCTAAGCACACACCTGGACTGGCCACACTCTATGCACACCTGGGCTGACCACATTCTTTGTCCACACCTGGGCTGACCACACTGTGTGAACATCTGGGCTGACCACACTCTATGCACACACCTGGACTGGCCACACTCTATGCGCCCCTGGGCTGACCACATTCTATGTCCACGCCTGGGCTGACCACACTGTGTGAACATCTGGGCTGACCACACTCTATGCACACATCTGGGCTGACCACACTCTATGTACACATCTGGGCTAACCATACTCTATTCACATCTGGGCTGACCACACTCTATGAAGTAAACACCATCCTCTTAGTCACCTTCTTCATCAAGTTGGTAGTGGGAAAACGGCCTGTGGTGGGAAGAATTTTCCCTCAGTTGACCAGCAAATCATGTCATTTCCAAGTGAAGCTGGTGAACAGATGATGGAGTTGTTCCCTGGGAACGATGCAGCAAGAACCTGCCTCTTTGGGGGAGTGTGTTGCTTTGTGTGGCAAGCCCAAAACCTCTGTTTTCCTCTTCCACATAAGAAGTGACTAGTGCCCCAGGTTCCTGCTTTCACCCCCCAGGTTTCTGGGCTGTAGACCTGCACCTCTTCCGTGCTGTGTCTTTCTGTTTCCCCTGGTACTTTCTCCACCTGGCCTTTCTAATTCTCTAAGTTCCCTCTCCACTCCCTTCCTTCTTCTCTCTTACCTCACCTCTTCTCTCTTTCCAACCAGCCCAAGTGACTCTTTTTTCTATTTACAAATGACAAACAATCCCAGCACCTTTCACAAAGTCCTGGTTGCAACATGTGCAGCTCTGCCTTGTCCTCCTTGGAAGGGAAAAGCTGGGAGGACAATATAGCTTAGGACATTCACAGTCATGGGCCTTATGGACACCCAGGGAACTGTGCAGAGTAGGCACTTAGGTATTCAGTTGGAGCTTAAGAGTGTGAAGGATTTCCACAGCATAAGTGAACGGAGGCCAGTGTGGCTAGCTGGGGCCCACAGCAGGATGCAATCTTTCCCTCTAAACTATGTGAAAGGCATGCCAGCAGCATTGGAGCTTCTGCCCACGGTGTTCCTGTGTAGGTGTTTGTTCTTAATTTCTCTTAAGTATAGTTCTAATGAAAGTAATAAGATAGCACTTGGTACATGTAAAACACAAGAGAGACACACAACATAAATTAATCACTCTTCGTTAGACCTGAGTTTGGCTTCTAGCATTCACAGAAAGTTCTTAAAAAAAAAAAAAAAAAAAGGAGGAGGAGGGGACAATATCAACAGAGAAGGAAGGATAGCAGTTGGGGCTCCAGAAAAGACATTCATAAGTGGAATTTTTCAGTTCTTGGTCATAGAAATCTCTGGGAGACAGCCAGATGCTGCCTGTCTGGGCTCATGTATAGTTTGGGGGTCCCTGGGAAATGAGTGCACAAGCTGAATATAAAGTTAGGAACAGTCGCCGGGCAGTGGTGGCGCACGCCTTTAATCCCAGCCCTAGGGAGGCAGAGCCAGGCGGATCTCTGTGAGTTTGAGGCCAGCCTCAAACTACAGAGTGAGTTCCAAGACAGCAACCAAAACTACACAGAGAAACCCTGTCTCGGAAAAAAAAAAGTTAGGAACAGTCCTTGCAAAACCCCCTCAGGCCAAGTGAAGCTTCTGCTTCATTAGCTTTGAGGGGTCTATGTGTCTGTCAAGATGTTAATGGGGCTGAAGGACAAAACCAAGGAGTGAATGAAAGCCACAGTTATGAAATCCCGGCTGCTGGAAGACTTGGGAAGAAGTCCTTTTTCTCTGTACCCGACATTGTTAGCATCACAAACCCCCTTTTTGTTGCCTGTAGGAAACAGGAGAGGCTCTGAGCAACTCAGAGCACTGGAACAAGCACTAAGGAGGTGCACAGACCTGGCAGAGAGTTATCATTGCAGGCTTGCTTATAAAGCACTCCAAGTCCCTCCTAGGTACCTCCAGACCAGTGGTTCTTAACCCCCACTGTGTGTCAGAAACGCCCAGGAAGATGGAATTCACGGCTACTTTCCTGGGTCCACCTTGTCTCCCTGACTCTCCTCTATGCGTGTGGGAAGTATTACAAGGATATCCACGTGGGGTCTGGAGATGGGCACCATCACTCATGGCCATCTGTGCTTCCCACACTCAGACTTGGGGAAAGTTGGCCGGGCATAGCTGTCATGGCTGCATTGTCCCTGGGTACTGAGAGCTGGAGTATTCCCAAACACGGAGGATGAGTGTGCTGCACACACGTGAGGGATGTCCTCCAGGTGGTAGCACGCCCTCCTGGCACTGGGGCCAGGTACATCTCCAGCACCTTAAGCCTCCAGGGATGCTCAGGAGATGATCAGTGCCCAAATCTAAGTACATGGAGGCACCTGTGGCAACAACTGCCTCTCCTGCCCAGGCAGCTCTTCCCACCCAGCAGCAGGCAGAGGCCCTCGCTGACACTCTGACCCACTTATGCAGCTGTCGCATGGTACACAGTACTAAGAGGCAGCCTTCAGGTTGAGGCGGTGGCAAGCTGAGCTCTCCCCCTTCCTTTGAAGGGCTAAGGGCCGATCTCTGTTATGCCACCTGTGGCCATCCATACAAGTGTTCCCATAGGGCTCGTTAAAAGTGTCTCCTCAAATCCCTAAGAGTCCAGAGCCGATGGCCATCTCAGATCAGACAGGACAGTAGCGTGAGTCCTGGTTCTCTGGATGAGAGGCAGCTTGCCACTCCAGTGTCAGCATCTACCCTGTGCCGCCGAGTCCCACTCTGAATGGCTTTGGAAAGGTCGAGTGCAGAGTAAGCTGCCTCCGAGCTTGAGTAGGAGAAAGAATTACGCTTCCTGCTAATAACACCCCACAGCGTACTCCCTGGATCTCTCCTGCAAGCAGTTCTTCTTTCCCTAAGTACAGCTCTCAATACAAGCTATGAACTGCATTCCAAACGGTTTCTGAAAAAGCCAGGTGTTATGAAAAGGCCTGTAACTCCAGCACGCTGCTCGATAGGCAATACAGGTCATCCTGGGCCACATAGCAAGATCTTGTCTCAAAAAAAAAAAAAAAAAAAAAAAAAAACACGTAAAACAGACAAAATTTAAATTTAAGGAAGAGGCAGGGGTATCTCATGAGTTTGAGGCCAGCCTGGTTCCAGGACAGCCAGGGAGGGCTGTTACACAAAGAAACCCTATCTCAGAAAAAAAAATAAATAAATAACAATTCAGTTTAAAGCAGAACAAAAACTTAGGTTTCTTTTCTTGCTTTTTTTTTTCCGCCCCTCAGAGTATGTTTTATCAGAAACAATATGACATGTGGGGACTTCGGATTTTTGTCTTTTGAATGTGTTCAGAAGAATTCAGAAGTTCTAAATGAAAAGAACCAGGGGCTGGAACCTGGGGGCAGGAACTGAAGAGGAGGCCGTGGGTGAAAGCTGCTTCCTGGCTTGTTCTCCATGGCCTGCTCAGCCTGCTTTCTTACACAGCCCAGGACCACCTGCCCAGGGCTGGCACGGCCCACCGTGAGCTGGGGCCTCCTTTACCACTCATTAATCAAGAAGACGCCCTACAATCCTGCCCATAGGCAGTCTAGAGGCGGTTTTCATCTGAGCCTCCATCTTCCCAAATAACCCTAGCCGGTGTTAAGGTGACAAAAAAACTAACCAGCACAGATGCCAGCACAGATTAGCCCTCCCAAGGCCCTGAAGCAGAAACAAACAGGATTTTAAAGTGAATGCACTCTATCATAGGTGTACACCCCCCGCTGCGATGCCCCGGCTTGTATACATGACCGTTTCTGAGAGCACATTATACCATGTCGTATGGGCCTTTATGGAGCCCCTCCATCCACTCTCAGGAAATACTGCTTACATCCTTCACCCGGTGAAGATTTCCCTCTCAGCCTCAGCCTGCCTCGCAGATTCTCAGCTCCTGTCAATACTCACATACCACATACGGCTTAGCAATGGCCCTTTGGCTGCTGGTCCTCTCTTTTCTCAGTGGCCAGCAGTCCTGTTCGTCTTTATGTACATTAATGTAGAATCAGAGGAGGAGGGGATCTCTCTCTCTCTCTCTCTCTCTCTCTCTCTCTCTCTCTCTCTCACACACACACACACACACACACACACACACACACACACTTCTGTCTTAGTTTAGCAATGAATAACGAATGGGAAGATCATGGTGGCCAAGGAAGAACAATCCTGCCTCTCCATAGGTTATTGTCTCCTGTTTCATCCCGGTTGCCGACTACCTTTAACATGTGTGCACACCCAGTTGCCAACCACCTTTGACATGTGTGCACACGGGTGTAGAAATAGCTCACTGCCTAGGTGCTCATTTCCTAAATTAGAATCTTCTTGGCCTCAGGGATTAATGAAATAGTACCCAGTGGATGTTTGGGCCCTTGGGGTCAATCTCAGGTTACCTCTTAGTTTGCACTTGTGGTCAATCACTGAGACTTAGTACATCAAATCCTGCAAACTGCCCCAGCAGCCACAACATTGGCTGTCCTACACATTCTGCCAATTACGCTAGTACGAGCAAAAGTACGTTGTCTCTTTCCTGAAACCTTTGAATGCAAAGTAAATGTCATATACTGGAGGGCCTACTGAGTCAACCTGAGAGAATCAGGGTCTTACAGCACATAAATAAATATGTCTCACAAGGGGCTCCCCTCTGTAGGGAAGGTCCCCACATTCCTTTGTTCAAAGCCTTAGAAAATAACAGCTGCTTTAATCTCTGTGACCATCAGCCCCTTCTCTGTCAAGGAGGTGTGGGTGGCTGTCTTCCCTAGCAGGGTGACTCAGTTCCCTACCAGTACCAGGATTCTGTGTGAAATCCTTCTGTTTTATAACCTTCAGACCCATGGACAGACTGACCAGTTTGACTTCTGGTCATCAGAGGCACGATAAGAAGAAAACAGAAAAAATGCTTACTCAATGGGCCTTTGAGAAAGTTAGACCAGCTTGAAACATGTGACTCACAAGGACCTCCCTATAGAAGTAGTGTTCAATATCCATAAATCAGCACTCAGAGTTTCTACTCCCAAGCTAGCTTGGATTGAATGAAAGCTATCCTTTGGGAGGGACTGTCGAGTCAGGCCTTGTTACATATTCAGTAGGCAGCATTTACTTATTTATTTGATGTGCACTTAGGGGGGCTTTTATGTATGCTTAGATGCACAATTAGGAGTACTTTAGCATCCCTTCTGAGGCATTAGGAAAAGGAACCAGAGTAATTGGCCAGCCTCTGAGCAGCTAGTGTGGCTTCTTGATTCCTGAGAGTATTTCAGAGACAGGCCAGTGGCTCCAGAATTTGATGCATTCCTGTCACCTCCCCCTGATGAGTAAAGACATTTTTTTTTAATTCTATGAGATGATGAGACAGGAAGGGAAAATAATATTTACAGGAAATATTCCATTAACTCTGAGCTAACTCCCAGCGGCATGGCCCTACTCAATTACTCAGTGCGATAAGAACGCTGTTCCTTGCTGGCTTGGTCCAGCTTCAGTTTGGGCACCTTTGACTCATTTGCTGGCTACAGAGCCCTCTGACTCGCCTGGCCCTGGCTGGGTGCCTCGCTTCTTCCAGCTTGTCTGTTCTCCTTGGAAACCACACCCTCTCTACAGGCCAGAGGAAACGCTACTTAATGTGTTTAGCATTCTTAGCATTTTACAGCCTCTGCTTCTTGGTGGTACAGGATCAAAGAACTACCTCTTAGCACTCCTTCAGATCACAATGTGGGATGAGTGGACCTGCAAAAGTTCAGTGCCTGTGGGTGACAGGTCCTTGCAGAGGTTCAGCAAGGAGAGCTAGCCTTAATGCTGGGGAGCAGGTACTCAGGGGCGGGGATGTCAGAAAAGAACATAAAAAGTTACCAGAATGACTCCCCAATCTAAGCATAGTGGATCATGCCTGTAACCCCAGCTGAAACCTGGAGTTCCAGGCCAGCCTTGGCTATATAGCAAGACCCTGCCTCAATCAAGGGCTGGAACGTAGCTTAGTAATTGTGTGCTTGTCTGGCATGGACACACACACACACACACACACACACAAACACAAGTGCTTTGTAAACCAGTGACCTCCATATCCACTCAGAGCTCCAAAGTAAAGGGTGGGAATTTGGATGCTGTTTGTTCACTTCTGGTGAGGGGGTAGGGAGGCTGTGACATATTTAACCTCTCTGCCTCTGTTTTTATCTGTGAAAAGGAGACAGACAGACAGACAGGATGGATATAACTTAGTTTTCTGCACTCTGAGTAAGTTCATTCCTCCAGGAGTCCCCCTCTGTCAAGATAAGAGAGCATCTGCCCTTGACGTGGCCAGTACCATTAGAGCCTTTTACACAGAACGAGAGAGGCCGAGGAAGCGCAAACAATGTCCCTTTGTTAAGAGGAGGTTTCTTCCTTGGTTATTGAGTCTGGGAACCCAGGGTCCCTCTGTTCCCACAGGTTCCTGGGGAGACCATTCTGAGCATGCCAGGCTTTCAAGGGCACGAGCTCATATTCCAGTCTCTTCTGGGAATCTCATGTTTCTGTCAGACTGTCACCTTTAAGGAAAGGCGCACTTGTCTGTGAGCAGGAAAAATCAACACTGTGTCACATAGGTGGATGATTTTGTTTTGTGTCTGTTTGTTGTTTGTTTGGAGGTAACATCTCACTAGATAACCCAGGCTGGACTTGAACTCAACTGCCTAGACCAGGCTAGCCTCAAATTCTAAATCATCCAGTCTCACACTCCCATGTAGCTGTGATTACAAGCTTATTCCACCAAACCTGGCTCTAGAGGTGTGTGTGTGTGTGTGTGTGTGTGTGTGTGTGTGTGTGTGTGTCTGTGGGGTGTGTGTGTGTGTGTGTGTCTGTGTCTGTGTGGTGCATGTGTGTGTGTGTGTGTGTGTGTGTGTGTGTGTGTGTGTGTGTCTGTCTGTCTGTGTTTGTGTTTGTGTCTGTATGGTGTGTGTATGTCTGTATGTGTGTCTGTATGTGTGTCTGTGTGTGTGTCTGTGTGGTGCGTGTGTGTGTGTGTATGTGTGTCTGTGTGTGTGTCTGTGTGGTGTCTGTGTGTGTCTGTGTGGTGTGTGTGTGTGTGTGTGTGTGTATGTGTGTCTGTGTGTGTGTCTGTGTGGTGTGTGTGTGTGTGTCTGTGTCTGTGTCTGTGTGGTGCATGTGTGTGTATACATGCATGTGCCAGAGGACAGCCTCGGGTGTCATTCCTCAGGCACTTAGCCTTTTTCTTTTGAGTCAGAGTCCCTTGCTGACTCAGAATTCCCCACAGAAGCTAACCTGGCCTGCAAGTCTGCCTGCCTTGCCTCCACACTGCTGAAATAAGCACACACTACACTACCACACCTTGATTTTTTTTCCACATGGGTGCTGGGGATCAGACTCAGGTCCTCTTGTTTGCCAGGTGAGTACTTTAGCGGACTGGCTATCTCCCCAGACTGAGAACACCGATTTCCAGATAGATTGGCCCCACATCTACCTTTAACTGTTCTCCACCTGAACCAGTGCCCAAGCCAGATATGATCAGATGGCCGGGGCAGCTTTTCTTCCCCAGCTGATACGTCTTTTGTGGCATGTGTCTTCCTGACTTCTTCCTCTTCCTATGTCTAGTCTCAGCCATCTTTTCCTCCCTGGCCCTATACAGTGCATGCTCCAACACTCACTCAGAAAGGCCATATAAATAGCCACATTGATGGCGTGGACAGTAGGGGTCAAATGGGACACTGGGTATTTATAACATTCAAATAAACACCCAGCCAGACAACATAGCAGTGCCCCTGAGACAGACGAGCTTCTGAAGAACTCTGCAGACTGATTCCCGCTACTCTAGGAGCTCTGTTAACCCCTGGATGCAATTTGAAGAAGGAAATCAAAACCAAATGCTGTCGTTGGCTCCCAGATCGTTGCAGGGGAGCACTCAGTAGCCCCACTCATGCCAAAAGAACCACAAACCAGTAGTAACTTCTGAACTTTGTTTCTCTGGCTTCAAAACCAGTGACTTTTCATGGAATAACAAGAACATCAAACCCACAAGGGCACAGCTCTTTTATCTCACACCATTACTTTGTGTGTCTTTCCTGCCCCTTGATAAAGCCGCAGGCAGTTTCAGGCTCTTCTGGTCATTCCCACATAGTCAAAGTCACCTAGACACTTTAAACAGCAAAACAAGCTTCTGTTAAGACATTAATGGGACTGGAGAGATGGCTCTGTGCTTAAGAGTGCTTGCTGCTCTTGCCAAGGACCAAAGTTCAGTTCCCAGAACCTTGTCAGGTGGCTCACAACCACCTGTAACTTTAGCACCAGGAATCTCTTCTGACGGCCTCTTCTGACTTCCCCAAGTACCCACACATATGCACAGACATAGACACACAAACATAAATAAAAGTAAATTGGTATTTTTTAAAGATATTATCACATTCAGTCTTAAGAGACAGTAAGAATTCTGTTTGTCAGCTTTTAGGTATTATAACAAAACACCTGACATTATCAACTTATAAAGATGAAAGGTCATTTGGGCTTATAGCTTTAGAGGTTCTAGGCCATAATCAGTTGGCCCTTGCTTTGAAGCCTGTTGCAAGACAAAAACCATGGTAGGAAGTACATAGCAAAGCAAAAAAATCAGCAACCTCATCCACAAGAAACAAGAAAAGAAAGAGAAAGGGCCAGGATCCCAAAATCCTCTTCAGGGGCATGTCCCCAGTGACCTAATGACTTCCCATAGTATTTCCCCTCCTAAGGATCTCACAGCCATCTTCCCAATGGTACCACCATGGAGACCAAGGCTTTAACACATGGGCTATTGGGGGACATTCCATATCTAAAGTACAAAGCAGGTGAGTGGCTTAGTAGATAAAAGTGTTTGCAACCAAGTCTAATGACCTGAGTTCAATCCCCGAGACCTGCATGGTGAAAGGAGAGGACTAACTCTTGCAAGTTTCCCTCTGACACACACACACACACACACACACACACACACACACACACACACATACACACACACACATACACACACACACACACACACACATACACACACACACATACACACACACACACACACACACACATACACACACATACACACACACATACACACACATACACACACACACACTCACACACACAAATTAGTAGAAAATAGATAAATGAATAAATAAAATTTTAAGAACATAAAGATCCAATGTATAGTAGCTCCAAACTTGACGTTTAGTCTCTGCCCTCCTTTACTTCACCTGACAGGGACCCTCCAAGCTCACCAGGTGATTGTCATAAGCCCTGACTCTCTAGGTTTGTGTAGATGGGTGGGCCTTTCTCGCCTGCTCCCTGTGGGAAGCAGACTGCTCACAGCACGTCTTTCTCCCAAGATCCTCCCCTGTAATGATGTTCTCTCAGTTTCTACCTGCATGGCACACTGCAAACTGTGAGTAAAGAATTTAAGGATCATCTAAGCATAAGATTTTATGCGCCATTATTATGTGTGTGCATGTGTGTTCACGTGTGTGTGTGCCTGCTTGTACGCATGTATATATGTGCACGTGAAGGCTGGGGAGCAGCTTTGGCCACCCACTTTGAGGTAGATTCTCTTATTGGCCTGAAGCTCACCAGTTAGGTAAGACTGGTTAGTCAGTGAACCCCGAGGATCCCCCTGCCTCCGTCTCCCTAGCCCTAGGATTTCAAGTGTGCATCACCATGCCTTGCATTTTCTGTGGGTGCTGAGAATTGAACTCGGGTCCTTGTGCTTTCAAGGCAAGCACTATCAACTGGGCCATCATTCTAGCCTCTAAGGTTTTAAAAGTTCTAACAAAATCCGTACGACACAAGTGACTGTGTTGTAGCTTTCATTGCACAGCTCAGTGCGACCCGTCTTCACAATTCTTTCTACATTCCAGACCTAGGACTTCACACCCATTTCCCTGTAGGGCCCCGTCTCCTCTCCCAGAGCCTCCGGCTGCCATCTCTCCGCTTCTGTCAGTCTGACTCCTCTGGTTGGTTGCCTGTATTTGTCTTTGGGTGAACATACCAACCCCAGAACACACCTCAGAGTGAGAAGGGGCCCCGGGTAGGTAATAATTATGCCACCATGTCAGAACCAAGGCCTATGTCACCCCATTGAGCCTGTGAGTGACCTTCCTACCCAGCTCGTGGCCTCTCCTGCCTGTGGCCTCTCCTGCCTGATGATCAAATCACAAGTCTCTTAATGTAGGACAGTTCATCTTGAAGTCTCAGGAGGGACTTTCATTTTACTTATCCTTGGTTCTAGGGTCCAGTGGCCAAGGTAACTGCAGATAGTAAAATCTAGGACAAGCCTGTGTGGGGTTAATGACTGGAGATTTCTAAGGGCTCAGTCCAGTGAAACAGACTATTTAACAGCCTGGTGATTCTCCCCAGCATTGCCGACAGGTGCCTCTGCTACCTACACCTCTCCGCCAGTCCTCTCAATCATTCTGGAAGGTGTATGCTGGCATCTCATTAGCTCACGTGTCCCTGTGCCCGCTGGCATGTACCCAGCCTGGTTGTGGTGGCTTTTTATGTTCTGGCCTTTAACGAGAGGGCAAAGCACCAGGGGGAGTCTGGACTCGAGGCTCCATAGGTGCTCACGTTGGAGCTCACATTGGACTGGAAACTGAGCACCAGCCCTACCTTAGAAAGCTGTCAGGGTCACAGCTGAGTGAGATTCCTGTGCACCTGTGTGTTTCTAATCACCTAATTGACTTTATGTTTGACATTTGGAAACCCATTGAAAATCAAAAAACAAAACTGGTCACTGGCCAGACTTCTCACTGGCAGAATGAAAGTTGTGAGCTGCCGAGAACAACAAGCACCCAGAGGTGCTACTGCCCTGGTTGCTCAAGGGCTCAGGAAGGTGACTCATCTATAAATCCCCCCCAGCAAATGAGAGAAGGGGATCCCCACAGCAACAAGGAAAAGAGGTACCTGCTGAGAGTAAGGGGGCTTCTGATTGTTTGTTTGCTTGTTTTTGTTTTTTTGAGACAGTGTTTCTCTGTGTAGCTTTGGAGCCTTTCCTGGAACTCTCTCTGTAGCCCAGGCTGGCCTTGAACTCACAGAGATCCGCCTGGCTCTGCCTCCTGAGTGCTGGGATTAAAGGCATGCACCACCACCGCCTAGCAGGGGAGCTTCTATTTTATAGTGAGCTGCTGGGTCCTTTCATACAATTAGCCTTATGGAGGACACACACACACACACACACACACACACACACACACACACACACACACCCCTCATTACAGTGCATTAGACCTAGGGCTTTCTCCATGCTAGACGAGTACTCTGCTATGAGTCTATGAGCTACATTTCCAGCACTCATTCATATTCCCCCGCCTCTCCAGTCCTCCCTTCCTCCTTCCCTCCTTCCCTCTCCCCCAGCTTTAATATGGGTGCTGGGGATCTGAACTCAGGCCTTCATGTTTCCCAGCAAACACTTTACATTACCAAATAAACAAATGAACCATCTCCCCAGCCCAGGAGTCTATTCCTTTTTATGGCAGAATGATATTCTTTGGCTGTTACTTCTGTGCTGGCATACAACACACACATACACACACACACACACACACACACACACACACACACACACACACACACCCCATGTATGTGTGTGCATACAGATGTTAGTATCTGCTCAGTCCTTCACAGAGCTCATAGCCGGCCACTTTTGTAACGATGCCAACCCTTCTCCTGCCCTCTCTGCTTGGGTTACATTTGTCCTCGGGACCTGTTATCCTTTGACTGACTGTGCCCCGTGATTTGTGTGCTGATTTCCTACTTGTTTACCTCTTGCCTCAGAAAAACACACAGGCCACTTATTCCATTGGTGCTTCATACAAGTGTCTGATGAACAGCAGATACTCAACAAATAAAAGATATTGAACACCATGCCTGATAGCACACCTCTATAATACCAGAACTTAGAAGGCTGATGCAGGAGGATTGCTGTGGCTTCAAAAGTTGACTTGAGCTACATAGTACCTGGCCAGCCAATGCTGGATAATAAGACCCTATCTGTACCTGGCCAGCCAATGCTGGATAATAAGACCCTATCTGGGAAGAAAAAAAAAAAAAGTACTTGGAGTAAAGTATCTAATAGTGTGTTGCAACACTGCTAATTTTGAAGACATCCTAGCATGTATGTGTACAGTGGCCTAATGGACTTAAGTATAAATAGGATAACTCTCATGGAAGGGTTTCAAGCACTCACTCCAAGTAAGCAGTGAGACATTTGCAAGGGACAAGAGTGGGCCTGTGACTTTTTACCACTTATATTTGTAGGTGAGAAGAGAGAGAGAGAGAGAGAGAGAGAGAGAGAGAGAGAGAGAGAGAGATTAAAAAATGGCTTCCATCTGGATTTGCCTTTGATTTAACTTTTGTCTGTTGGACCAAAAAGAAATTTAGAGCTGGTAGCACCTGGCTGTCAAGATCGTACTGCTGGGATCATTCAGACCGTCAGACACTTGGGGTTCCTTGGACTCTTTCTCTGTTATAGAAGTGAATGTGTTAGACTGGGGACCCTGGTGTTGAGTTCTGGTGACCTTGTCGTCACGGGAGAGTGCAGCAGCTTTCCTTTGCTGAACTGCTGCACTGCTGGGAAGATTTTTTTTCCAATCAGCATGGTTCATGGGGGAAACCCAGGGTGCTCTGACCTTCCTAAAAACTGCTAAGCCTGTTTAACACCCAACTCCAGCACAGCCGGAACCTGACAGATACAATTCTGCCCACCAGGTAGCGTCAGAGCAACAGCACCTGCTGATTGATGGGCCAGTGAACTCCAATGCAGGGACCCACCCTGCCAGGGCATACTGACAAAGAACCTTGAGCAGACAGAGGCAGTTTCTACACAGCATGAGCTGTTCAGTCCAAGTGGGCATTAGAATTCCAGGGCTCCTGGGTTTATAGACACCCCCGTTCCTTTTGGAATCCTGCTGTGTTTAAATAGAGCTGCTCAGGACTCTGAGTTCTTAATTGGATTCTTCCATTCTCCGTCCTTCATCTGGCCCTAACTGCTGCTTCCCTATGGCCATGAATAGTTTAAAATGCACTTGGTTTGGGGGAAGGGTGGTCATGTATGTGCATATATGTGCGTGTGGTACATGTGGAGACTGGAGTCCAGAGGTCAACCTCAAATGGTGTTCCTGGGGTACCTCTCACTCCTTGTTTTTGGAAAGCACTGGACTGAGGCTTGCACATTCAGCTAGGCTGGCTGGCTAGCAAGTCCTGTCTTCCCAACTCTAGAATGGTATGTTCATGCCACTATACATAGGTTCTAAGGATCAAGCTCTGGTTCTCATTCTTTCTCACCAGACACTTTTCTCACGGAGTTATCTTCCTATCCCTAGAACTGTACCTTTAAAGAAGCACAGGCTCCTTTGTAGAAGTAGTCTGAATTCGAGCTCAGATACCCGCTCCCGTCACAAACCATCCATATGACTTTCCACATCTCTGAATTGCATTTCTTAACCTTCTTCCTTCATTCACTCAGTCTCCAGCTGTTGAGTAACAGATAGTAACTGATTTGCCTCAGGCATTGTGCTCCAGGATGGAAAAAAAAATATATAGTACATTCCAGAAGCTTGAATGTGGTGAAGACATCTGAAAAAAGATGACGGCTTTATAGAGGGACGGGTGTAGATATCTGGGAGAACTACCCAGGCCAGGACTGGGAAGTCTGTGGTGCCAGGAGCAGCCCTGATGAGAGGATGTGGCTCGGGGTAGGACGCTGAGCACCTCAATTGTTTTCCCCTGCTGTCTCCTCCCTCCTCCTGTAAGTTCAGGAATCTTCAAACTGACCTGACCACTTCAGAATTCCTGCAGGGGAAAGGGAGACACCAGAGCTGGAAAAGTAGGACCAGCCTTTCCGGAAAGACGGGAATATGGGAGTTGAAGTCTTCTCGACCTCTAGAACTCATCATCTTTCTGAAGAAGGCTTTGCTCCAGCAGGGAGACCCATAAAGGAGTAGCAGCCAGGACCTCTGCTGTAGAGAGGGTCACTCAGCCCAGCCCATTGCTTGCCTTGGAAAAGCTGGGCAGTCAAATCTTCTAGCAAAAAACCCAGGCCAACTTACCTACTTCCTGCTCTCCGCTGGCCAGGGACAGCTTTGGCTGCAGGGCAGCCTGAGGGACACAAAGGCTTCATCCTGTGACTGGCTTGAAAGAAACCTGCAGATCTACTGTCCTGCCATCTGCCAACCAGCCTCAAACCAGGCTCCCTATCCCAGTAGAGAGGTCTAGAGCTCACAACTGAATTCTCAGCAGCATGCAGGAGTCTCCCTCTCCCACCCACCTGGACCAGGTCTGTAGAAGCCAGAGATGTAACTGAGCTGGTAAAGCACTCACCTAGCACTGCATGAAACAGGACATAGTAGTGTACACCTGTAATCCCAGCACTTGTAAGGACAAGGCCAGGGGACCAGCAGTTCAAGCACACAAGATCCAGTCTCAAAACAATAAAATAAAATCATGCTTGGTATAGTGGCACAGGCCTTTAATCCCAGCACTCGAGAAACAGAGGCAGGTGGATCTCTGAGTTCAAGCCCATACTGATGTACAGAGTAAATTCCAGGGCAGCCAGTGCTACACAAAGAAACCCCGTCTCAAAAATCTGATAGATAGATAGATAGATAGATAGATAGATAGATAGATAGATAGATAGATAGACAGAATCATCAGCAAGAAGGGCCATTCTTGAAGCACCAGGGGTATGAATGCACAAACCAGCTGCTGTTAAAGAATGACCCCGAAAAAGCCCTTGCCACCAACCATGCTGCCTTTGTCCCTTTGGGTGACACAGGGGTAGAGTGTTACTGCTTGACCGTCTTTAAGCTGAAGAGCTTTGTAGTTACAAATGAATAGCTGAACTCCCTTGTAGAGTCTGTTGTCATTTTCTGCCATCCGCCTCAGCTTTCCCTAGGGTCAGAAGACCTCCACAAGAGGGATGGGGATGTTGTGATAATGCCACATCCTTAGATAGAGCTCCTGGGTACCAGCAAACTGAAGTGCTCACCTCTAAAACAAATAGAGAAGTACAGCATTTGCCACGCAAAGTCACTACATGAAATAAACACTTTAGAACAGCCTGCCCAATGTCTCTCTGACTAAGCAAGTGAAATGGCCCATTACAGTTTTCTCTTACATGTACTGCATACTTATCCTCTTACACTATGTACTGGAGCCTCTCTAGACTCACTCATTCCCACTCTCTTGTTATCCAAGTATTAGTTACTTTCCTCATCCTTGTGACAAAGGCAACGAAGGGTTGATTTGGGCTCACGGTTTGAGCACGGTGGCAGTATCATGCAGGAACTGGTCACATTGTCTACTCTCAGGAAGCAGAGGGAGATAAATGGTGATAATTAGCTTCTCTTCTTTCCCATGTTATTGTCATGACCCCAGCTCAGGGAATGGCGGTGCCCACATTCAGGGTGGGTCAACTCAGTTAAACTCCCCTAGAAACACCCTAGCAGGCATGCCAGGGATGTGTGTCTCCTAGGTGATTCACAATAGTGATTAACCATCACACCTACTGGAGGAAGTCTTTCATATATATATATATTTACTTTTATTGATTCTTTGTGGACTTCACATCATGCATTCCAATCCCACCTATCTCCATGTCCCCTCACATCTGCCCTCTGCCCTTGCAACTTCCCCTCAAAACAAAACCAAATTTAATAGAAAAACCAAAACCAAACAAAGCAAAGAACCAAAACAAAACAAAATCAAATACAACAAGAAGAATCTTGTGGAAGCTGTAGTGTGGCCCGGTGAGTCACATAGTTTACCCTTTAGTTGATACATCTGTACTTGTGTTTATTGCTATGAGTCATTGGTCTGGTTCAGGCCTCTGGTTTCTGCTACACCACCAATAATGGCCTCTCACTGGGGCTCCTCTTGGATATCCTGTTGTTGTCCTGTGTCATGGAGATCCTACTGTTTTGGATCTGTAGGTTCATCCTCTTCACATGCTCCAACAGTTCATAGATTTGGTGGGTGTTGGGATGGGCCAACTTATAGCCCTGGGCCTGGGTGGTAGCTGGGTTGGTCAGCTCGCTAGTTTTCCCTCATGGTCACTATCCAGATGAGCTGCTCTCCAGCACTGCCCTGGCTAGCTCACCCAATGCAGCCTACTGCAAGGAATGAGACCAGTTCCCCTGCTCTCAGGCCCTCAGGTCTGGGTCCCCCTCACTCATATCACCAGGGCCAGCTCTACTGTCTTGCCCAGACAAGATACAGGGCCCTCTCTCCCAATTGCTGTAGGGTGTGTAAGGGCAGTGCAGAGTCCGCTCTCCTGCTCTTACACCCTCAGGGCTAGCTCACTTGCGTCCCAACAAGAGGGTCAGCTCTAGTGTGCTGCCCAGAAGGGAAGCAGAGACTGCTTTCTCGTGCACTGCAGCTGGTGAGGGTCAGGGCTAG
This sequence comes from Peromyscus californicus insignis, assembly GCF_007827085.1. Classification (NCBI taxonomy): domain Eukaryota; kingdom Metazoa; phylum Chordata; class Mammalia; order Rodentia; family Cricetidae; genus Peromyscus; species Peromyscus californicus. Next base: position 64,344,772 of record NW_026294606.1, on the reverse strand, counting down.
CTCTCCCACTCTTGTGACCCCAGGGCCAGCTCTCTCACCTGCTGCAGGTGGCAATGGAGGAAGTCTTTGTGAAGGGAAAACTGACGTGCAGAGAAGTTAAGCCACACAGCAATGGGGCATAGTGCTCGCTGCAAGGAAATTCAGTTAGACCCGGATATTGCGCATCCCCAGGCAATGACCCCATTTATCACTCACGCCCCTTGCTTTCCAGAGGCTCACTCAGTTGAAGGGGGGCGGGTAACATCCTGAAGAGAAAGGAAAACACAATACCTTCTTAAAGTAATCATGTTTGCCAAAGCTTCATGATAAAGTCGTCTGTAAGAAAAAGCTGAAGTAGAGAGGGAAAAAAATCATAGAGACCGGTCCTCAGGGAAAAAAGATAAGAGGAAATTAAATCCAGTGGGAGGAGGGGGAATCAAATGGCCTGTTTCTCTCCAGGCTCTGTTAAGGACTTATTAACCTCTCTCTCTTTTCCTAATGATTCTTAAGCCAAATGAAACTAAAAGGTTTTTGATGGGTTAAAAAGAGGCCATCCATTAAAGGGTCGGTGCTTGGTTTTCTGGGCATCTGTCACTGGATTAACCATATTAGTTTGGAGTTCCTGATGTCTGACAGTGAGAAGGGGGGAAGACTATCTGGAGAAACATATTGAGTCCATTAGGTCTGGCTGCGGAGGAAAATTAGCCATTGTTTTAGTTGCTGGGTTTGCGAGCATTCCCAAGAGGAAATAGATGCCCACGAATGCTCAACAAGCTATGGAGGACGTGCGCCCTCCACTCACTGCCTGTGGTCGTGGTTTGTACACTTTGAAGGGCCTAATTTGGTCCCTGTGGTGTCTAAATCCACTGGTTAATACTAAGTCCTATTATAGGAGGACATTTGATTTTTAGGATCAATGTTTCAAGATTAGAAGTCATAGCAGGGAAATGGTCAAAATGGACTCTGGTCAAAATTACAATGGGATTGGAGATGTAGCTCAGTAGAATGCTTGCCTGGCAGGTACAAGGCCTGGGTTGTATCCCTAACATCACAAATAGGTAGGTGTAAATGGTGTGGATGACATATGATAGAGATGATGTAGGGACAGAGTTATACATCAGCAGGTGAGGGGGTTGGCTAGAAATGACTAGGAACAAACAAGCCCAGAGAGAACATCTTGAACTCTGCCCAGCTAGAATGAAGAACCCTAGGTTAGGCTCAGAGTGAGCTCACACACATGCTGACAGTGTGAGAAAGTCAGTTGGACAGATAGTATTTGGACAATGGTAGGATGGCTCAGTGAGGAAGGGCACTTGTCACCAAGTCCAATAACCTGAGTTCCATCCCTGGAACTCATGTGGAAAAGAGGAAAACTGACTCCTGCAAACTGTCCTCTGACCCCCATGCATGCCTTGTGGCGCACGCGCGCGTGCGCGCGCGCACGCACACACACACACACACACACACACACACACACACACACAAATAAATAAATAAAAAGTAAACATAAAATGTGTAAGGAAAACATTTTAATACCCTTGGTGCCATATTCATCAGCTTTCAAAGAAAATGGTACAAACCTGAACTTTAGACTGACACATGATCAAACTATCAAGAACATTTATGTTTTACATTAAGAAGAATAGTAGCAGTATAATCAGTGAAGGGGAATGGACGTGAGAGCAGCTAGTGCTTACTGAATGCTGACTGGGTGCCAGGCACTAAGTTAAGGCATTCTGTATAGATGAATACATTAATTCAGTAGCCCTATAGGTACAGTGTTGTCATTCATAGCATTATTTCTAAAGTGAATAAACTGAAGACATAAACCAGATCGCTGAAGATACGTAGCTATTAAATATATGGTAGAGAGCACGACTTTGAAAACCGTCCTTTTAATGAGTATTGTTTGAACAGTATTACCCATTAATAGGAAATATTTAGAACAAGACCATTCATTTTAAAATTCAAGGGAACAGTGCTGGGATGTTCTTTGGAGTTGCAATGCCAACTCTGACCAATGTATGGACAGGGTATATGAATCCCTCATCTTGGAGATTCAAATTTAAAAGGCCTTGCAAGTTCAGGGCCAGAAAGGAGAACCCTTGACCTTCAAGCCAGGGTGATTGCTCCTTGTGCCGGTTAGGTTTTGTCAACTTGACACAAGCTAGTGTCATCTGAGACTAGGGAACCTCAGCCAAGTAAATGCGTCCACACCTGTGGGCATTTTCTTGACCAATGATTGACCACTGTGGGTGGTGTCACCCCGGGACAAGTGGTCCTGGTTGTAGAAGAGAGCAAACTGAGCAAGCACAGGCGGAGCGCTGGAGGGGAAAGGCAGTAGCCACCATTCTTCTATGGCTTCTGCCTCAGTTCCTACCTCAAGGCTCTTGCTTTGAGTTCCTGCCCTGATTTCCCTTGGTGATGGAGTGTGACCTGAGAGTTGTAATGGAAGCTAGCCCTCATTGTCCATGGTAAATTAGTTAGTTCCAGAACCTTCAGTTGGTAAACCCCTTACATAAAATGATACAGTATTTGCATATACGTATGCATTTATGGCCCTATCTATACTATCATTTCTTTTAGTTTTTGAGACAGGGTTTCACTGTGTAACCCAGCCTGTCCTGGAACTCTCTATGCTAAGCATCCTAATCTGCACTCAGACTGGTAGCAATCCTTCTGCCTCGTTTTCTTAAGTAGTAGGATTATGGATGTGCGCCAACCTGCTCAGTTTCCCATATACTTTAACTCATGTCTATGAGATTTGCAATACCTAATACCATGGAAATGCTATGGAAATAGTTATGACATTGTGTAGATTTGGGAATCATGACAAGATAAAAACAGACTGTATATTTGTGTTCAGTGCAGACCATTTTTTTTCCCAAGTATTTTCAACTCCTGAGTGGAGGGACAAGCAGATGCACATACTGTGGGCTGGAGGGATAGCTGTAGAAACACGCTAGGCATCATAGTCTTCCTCTTGCTTATTAGCATAGCTATCCATATACCATAGACATCCACCAATGTGAATGGATGAAAGAGACTGGACTAGGTGGGCATTAGAGCTCAACCTAAAACACAATGCCTTTGCTTCTCTTTCCTCTATAAATAAAGTAAAACACATTGGATGTCCATGGAACTGTTTAAAATGAACATGTGGCCCCAACTGTTTCTTCCACATTCGTGTACCTACTTCTGTTGCCCCCTAGACTCTTCCCAGATGCCCATGACCAATCCCCTGTATGCACAGCACTGGGAATCTCTGTTGCACCTCCGTTTGCCATCTCATTTTTTAGGTGCTGAATGTAAAGGTAAAGCCAGGGTATCATGAGTGGTAGTGTTTCAGGAAAGGGGAAAGAGCAGAAGTGAAATTAGGAAGTGGATTTTTTCTGTCTGTTTTCTTCGGGGCTTGAAGACTTATCCTCTCCGTGAGTGTCATTCTATTTGAGAACGCCTTGCCAGCATTGGAGCATGCGCAGCACAATTCAGATTGCCAAAGCTAGTCTGTTGAAGGATCTGAAGCATCATTGTTCTCGCTCGTCATTGGGACTCTGGGGCATAATAGAAAGAGCGCAGGATAAGAAGTCACAAGGCCTGGGACCCAACATCAATCACATACTTAACCTCTGGCAGCTCTTAGTCTCTGTCTACCAGAGCAGCAGCATCTGTGAAAGGAAGAAGAAGACCAGATGGCTGATGGGATTCTGTATAATGGTCCCTCTGGATGGAGCAGGAAGTTACTCATAAGGAGGTCATTCAGGGGCTCTATGACTCAGCCTCAGGGACAGGAGGAAGACAAGGCTCCCTAAAGTCTTGGTCAAGAATCAGAGCCACTAAACCTAGCTTCCTCTCAAGTCTTTATTCCTACACCATCCTGACAGCCCGCCCGTTCCTCTGCTTGCCACCCCACAGTGCTTCATAAATGCTGGTTGGAGAGGAAGTCCAGTGGAGCTGAGGCCCCTTCTTCTGCCACAGCCTTAGCCACGCACAGGATATGGGAATCTAGCAGACCCGCTAATAGGAGCCAGGGTGCAGGAGACCGCTGCTCATTAAGGATTTACAGAGCACACCGTCACATTCAGGGCTCAAAAACAATAGTTATTAGCCGCTTTTGTTTGCTCTGTGTGGATAAATGTTTCCCATCTCAGTTTTATGCATGAGGGCACTCAGGTCCAGAATGGGACAGTAGCAGACCTGTTACTACAGGAAGGCTAGATCAAAGACTGAGAACTCTTATCTAGGACCATTAGGGTCAAACACCATTTTAGTAAAAGGCCTTACTGATGGTTGCTCTAAGTTTTTTTTTTTTGGGGGGGGGTCCCTTAACTCATTCTTATTAGTAGAGATAGGGTCTTGCTATGTATCTGAGGCTGATCCTCTTGCCTCAGCCTTCTGAGTGACGGGCTCACAAGCAAGAGTCATGGTGCCAGGCCTCTTAAGCTTTTATTTCCTGTGCAAACCCAGTCATCAGGCTGTTCTTATCATGGCGGTTGTCTCTTAGTCTTTGACTAAAGCTGCTGGTTATTAAGGCAGTTGCTTTGTAGAAGCTGCATGAAGCTAGGTCTCCAAGAAAAGAAAGTAACATGTATTATTATTTACAGTGTGAAAGAAAAGCAAAGGCATCCTGTAGGAGAGGGAAAAGAACTTGGTTTGACGCGGTCTCCTCTCAGGCACATTGCTGCTCGTTTGTGAAAAAGCACTCCACTTGTAAAGTTAACCACCCATTAGTGAGTAGGAGCTGTTTTCACTAATTGGTGGGCTCCTGGGAAACACTGCAGAGTGAGTGGCTGCAGTAATGAACCAGGCGCCCTTGACTTCTATGTCTGGTTCCTTGAGAAACTTGTTGTGTGGCCCGAGGCAGTTTCCCCTCACTTCTGTGGGCCTTGTTTCTTCACCACCCTCCAAAAAAAAGCTCCCACTTTTTCTTCCTTGGCGGAGGGGCTGCTAAATGAGCAAAGAAACCGTGTCTGTGGAGCTTTGTGGAGGATGCCTAGCTGAAGTGCCTTGATTTAACAGGTATGAATCAACAGAATCCCTGATTATTGATAGAACTACATAGTTACGCTTATAATTAGCTCCTTCGGCATGTAATTGGCCACAGGAAGTTGTTGAAGTCCATAGCGAGCCAGCCCGGTGTTTGCCACAGTTATCTACTGTCTGGTGTGTCTTTGTGTGGGGTCTCAAATCACACTGGTGACTTTACAGGGATAGCTTGGATCTCTGGAAACCAGGCCATAGAGGCTCCTCTGGATTGGCCCCAAGGATGAGGTCTTACCAGCATCTAATAGCTCATCCCTCCCTGTTTACAGGGGGATGCGAAACCAGGCATCTTTCCTTTGCTTATTTCCTTACTGTTTTTCACTATACCAGCCTGAAAGCTGAGTGTTGAGCGGCCAGGGGTTCTAAGTGGGGTGCAGCAACACATGAACAGAAAGGCCCTAGACCCCCACAAAGAGCATAGTGCCTTCAGCTTAAATGACATCCAGCCCTGCCACGGGCAACAGCTGTCCCTGCCCTCTCCACCCCACAGCCTTCCAACTCCCCCACCCCACCCCAGCCATCAGCAGCCTGCTGGCTCCCTAGCTCCACCCCCTTTGCATGGAAAACAAAAAGAGTGGCAGCCAGTGTAGCTGCCTGTGTGCGCGTGTCCTCATCCATTCCTTTGGGATTCTTATGTCCCCAAGCAACCGTCAGATCTAGAAGAACTACCCACTCATTTTTTCTACTCCCACCTTTCCTGCTGAGTATTTAACTTGCAAAATAAAAACTAAGACAAAGTTGTGCTAAAAACAGCTATCAGGGAATCCACTGCTCTGCCCCCCTACAACAATTTCTACAGAAAGTACATCACCCCAGGGATGCACCCTGGGAATCAGGACTCCAGGGTTCACCCTCCAAGCAGGTCTAAGGCAGAAGCCCCTCCCCTTTCCCTGGCCAGCCACCCTGGCTAAGATGAGGAGGGGCTGCAGCAAGCCCAGATGGTTTTGTTTGGGCCCTTTGGCAGACACACAGATCTCCACACTGCACAGCATCAGGGACCACTTAGAGGAAAGGCATGGTTTGTGTTTTATATTTTTGCAAGGAGCTGGGGAAGAAGTTGTTGCCAGGAAACCGACCCTCAGAGCATTGCGCTCCAGGATTCTTTATCGGGCCTGGAGGCACTTCCCAAAAAAGGCCCAAGTGACTCTTACTCCTGAGTGTTCATGCCAGGTGTAGCTTCTCTTCCGCCTGGGGAGGTGTCTACCTTCTCTAGTCTGTACATCGGATGTAGATGGGGCTCCTAACTCCCACCCCCACTCCATGCTACTGAGACAAGGACCAGCTATATCACTGGGAGGGTTCATCAAAACAGATGAAAACACATTGGAAATTTCGAGATGGCAACAGCAGGTGCATGACCCTCTTGAGCAAGGGTCAGTTGAGTCACACATCCATGAAGCCAGCCCTGAACAAGGATCCACTTTGCTTGGTTAGGGTGGATGTAGGGTAGGGTCTGAGAAGGGCATCCTTTAGAGGGAGGGAGGGAGAGAGGGAGGGAGGGAGGGAGGGAGGGAGGGAGGGAGAAAGAAAAGCCTTTATACTTACTGTAAGATTTCCAGCATACACACAATCTAATTTAATTTTTTAAGCTTCAAGTCAAGACTTGGGAAATGTAAGAAACGAATTCTGGTGGTACTACAGTTATTCTCTCTCATTTGCTAGAATCTGGAAGCACTAAGAACATAAGGAAAGCACAGTGAGGTCCGTGTTCGTTGACTACTTATTTATACCGTTGCTGAGATCAGGATCTGCTGTTGTTAAGATCGATCACACAGGAGCCGTTCTTAACATTTTACAAATGGGAAAGGGATGCTAAAGGGATTGCTACGAGTTAAAGGCCAGCGAGGTGGAAGGAGGGGAGCCTGGATTTAAACAGAGGCTTCGGACTCTAAAGCCTGTGTCTTGCCATGGCATTCTGTGGTGTGGCAGGTTGTATGTAAGGCCAAGGTCATAGAGTCAAGTAGTTCTAGTGCTTACATGGCTGTGGTGAAGTTTTCTATAGGTGATATCTATACCCAACAAGTGGGTATCAGAGACTCCAAGTGTCTGCATTGAGGGATTCATGGAGGCAGAGTACCCATTGCCTAAGACGTAGTTCTTTGTATTTAAGTGACTAAGGCAGGATGGACACAGAGCCATTTCAGCCAATGCGAGCAAGACTTTGGATCATTTGCGTTCCTTGCAATGTCTCTCCACTCACTTGAAACTGATTCCAGAGAGACAGAAAAGTCTCCTCTCTGGCTTCAGAGTGAAACGCGCTGTGGATGAAGAGGTGGCCCCTCGCCCTTCAGGCTACCCATGTGGACAAAATAATTCTAGAATTCCACTGAGGAGAGTGTGAAGATGAAAGAATGCAGCCACTCTAGAAACCGGTTTTAACTGCAGCCCAGTTTTACTTGGGTGGTAAATCCACCGGCCAAGTATTGACTAACTGCATTCTGGGCCTGGGGAAAACAGGGCTTATGGAGCACAGGGAAATGGCCTTCCTGTCTGAAAAGTGGATGCTGTAATAGAGAACTGGGGACTTGGTCTGGAACAAAACCTAAAAAGCTATGCCCCCATATGGAGTAGAGAAACAGGACTGCAGAGAAGAATCAGCCATTCTTTCAGGCAAAGACAAGATCAGGCACCCTGCTTTATTCTTCATCAAAACAAACTCACATTCTAAGTGCATAGAAGGAAACGGAAGGGAAGCTCCGTGAACATAATAGACGCAAACCCGGGTACACAGAGCTTTAGCCTCTGGTGACATTCCCTAGACCGCTAAGTAACTTTCACTTTCATCCAGAAAAAGGCACACCACTCCTAGAGCAATCAGAAGCAGCCCTAATTGCCTCCCAACCTCAAGATCGGCTTTTTTTCACTCCTGGGGTTCGCTGGACCTTCTCTTGCTGGCAAGGCAAGACTGCAGTATCTGTACAGCGACAGAACTCTTGCTCCCCCCCCCCCCCCCGGTCTTTGTGTTGAGGAAAAAAAAAAAATAATAACAAAAAACTAGTATGACAAGCACACACTGTGATCATGAGTCGCCTGCCCCCAACTATGGTCGCAACAGCCTCCGCCCTCCAGCGAGTGAGGACGTCTGAGGTTCTTGCACATTAGCGGCAGGAAGTGGAGTCCCGAAGGGAGGCTGGGAATTTGAACGCCTTCCCATTTCAGCACTCGAGGGGAGGAAGCGCTGCTCAGCCCTCCGCGTGCACAGATGGCTACCGCTCCCTCCTGAGCGCTGTGTTCCCGGGCTCCGATCCTCTCCTCCCTCCTCTCATCTCCCCGCCCCCACCCCCTCTGCCTCTCCTTGGAGGGAAAAGTCTGCGAGCTGGGAACTGTCTTGGAGAATTCAACAAAGGCGGGAGCCAAAGGGGAACAAACTTGAAAAAGAACTTGTTTTGTTCCTGTTAAGGAACCTGCAGGAAAAATCTACACCCACTGGTGTGTATGTGTGCGTGTGTGCGTGTGTGCGCGTGTGTGTGTGTGTGTGTGTGTGTGTGTGTGTGTGTGTGTGTGTGTGTGTGTTTCAAGCACTAGTAGTAGGTAGGCTACCCGGAGGAGGCACCAACAACTGTAAGGTCTCTGCTTTGATAAGGAAACTCTCAGCTGTTGAAAAAGTTAATCAGCAAAGAAGGGACGACACCAGGGAACTCACCACTCCTGAATTTAAACTGCGTTGTTTTCGGTCCAGATATTCCAATGGAGACAGCTGGAGAATCTGTATTTCAGGGAAAAGAAGTTTTCCGTGGAAGTTCATGACCCCCGCAGGTAAGCCTGAAAAGCCTTTTTCTTTTGAGAGTGTGTGGCATGCTATTTGTATATCAGTTTTGTGTTGTCATGATGGTTAATGTTTGTGACCAGTTTGGGGTGAGGGGAGCGGATGGTGAATCGTGTAGAGCAGAGCAGAGTTCACATCAGACGGTAAGACGGTAAAGCTTGTCTTGATAAATGTAGTGTGTGTGTTTGTGTGTGTGTGTAGCAGTTCTGTAATCATTTTATCTGGCTACATGTTACTTGCGCTGTGTGTGTGTGTGTGTGTGTGTGTGTTTAGCAGTTCTGTGATAATTTCATCTGACTACATGTTGCTTTGTGTGTGTATTTGTGTGTGTGTGTGTGTGTGTGTGTGTGAGAGAGAGAGAGAGAGACAGAGACAGAGACAGAGACAGAGAGACAGAGAGAGAGAGACAGAGAGAGAGATATGCTGGAGGAAGCATTGTGGTACTTTGGAACAACACTGAGTTACATGGGGGCAGTGCCCTTGTAACAGACAGGAGACCAAAGGCATCCTTGCTAGAGGTGCTGAGCCTGTTTCAGGAAGGATGGTGGAAACTGAAAGGCATCTGTCACCAGAGTGGTTAGGCTCATTTATTTTGATCTGGGAGCTGTGATTTTGGGATGTTAGCATTGTGGGTGGATGTGAAATAAATGCAATTCTTTTTCCTTCCTCCTACATTGTACCCCCAAGAACACCAGCATTAAAAATCTGTGTTCCAAGTTGGATGCCAGACAATAGGGTCCCAGTTTGGAGTGCAGAGACCCCTGAAGGGAAGAAGTCTTGGCACCATCTACCCTCTGCTGGCAATCCTCTTTGTCTGCTGGTAACTCTCGAGTTGCAAGCAGCCCATAGCCAGCAGCAGTATTCCCTATGCCATGCCTGACACCTAAGAATAAATTGCTGTCTGTAGGTCCAGACCCATATTGACAAGAAGGCAGACCTGGGAAGACACTAAATAGATCAGATGTACTCTAGGAGCCAAGGTGGGTTTCAGGTGCTGTTGATCCTCAGCACTGGACTTAGGAGGAAGTGTAGGCAAGCAACCTTGCCTTACACAAGGCTTCTGAGCACACAGACAAGCAGCTGAGCCCTCCAGGGAGCTGGGGACTCAAGATGAGATATTGCCTCCAAGGAGAAGGCCGAGGTTTGTGCAGAGGCCTTCATGTCTGCCGCAGCTGATAACCCAGCTGCGTTGTGGACCTCCTTGTAATCTATGTGGAACAGCCTCCCTCCTGTAGGTGAGAGTTTATCTGTGCCCCTCAGTTACTATGAGATGAGCAACTAGAGAACAGAAGGTTCTAGACTAAATGAGTCTCTGCATTTGGGTGCAGAGGGTACTACTAAGCAGAAGGATGGCTTGTTCATTGGTTCTCAGGACCCTGGGATGCATTGCATGGTCTAAGCACCCTCCTCCACAGAGCACAATCCATCTGCACAGACCAAGGAGGGGCAGGTGGATGCCAAAAATAATAATCCAGCCAAGGAGAAACTCGCTGCTATTTTTCCAGGTGAACTTATGTCAGACTAAGATTCATAGACATATGAGAGCAAGGAAATCTAAGTGCAAGCAGGGTGAAGTGAATTCTACACCGTGGGTCATATACAGAAAGGGGATGCTTGGCAGAGCAAAAGTTAAATAAAACAATGGACCACCTGTGGGCCTGAGCCCAGGGAATAGACAGTCTCCATGCCTATGCTGTGCTTGTACCTGGGTTTAATCCTTCCACTGTGTCTGTCTGTGTGTGTGTGTCTGTGTGCGTGTCTGTGTCTGTGTGGTATATACACATATGTATGTCCCTTCTGTGTCTGTGATCTCATTAGTGATTTAATTACTAAATTTTTCTCACTGTCCCAAGGTCTAGGGATATAGGAAAAAGTCTAACATCATTTATTACCATATAGTGGGCTTTTGGCTTCTTTAGCAAAAGTGATCCATCTGATACATATTTTGAGAACTTCTGTGTTCTGTGTAGACATGGTTGGTTACAAAAGAAAAGCTGAGTCAGTATCCTCTTCCATTAGGAGCTATTAGCAGAGTCGGAGACACCAGCGACAGAAGTAGTTGGTGGCATTTGCCAAGCATAGGCACTGTTTTCATACTGACTCACATTTGCTCCCTGGGTCCTCACTATGACCTGGGAAATAAACCGAGGTACCGGAATGGACTGTGGATAGCCAGTGTGTGGTATAGGCTAGGTTTGAACCATAGAAGTCTGAGGCCAGAGCTCATGAACTTTAGTGCCACACACTGTGTGCCAGGCAGGGTGTACGGTGCTGAGTGGTAAAAACCAAAGTGCTGAATGATGTGGACACCGGAGGCCCAGCTGGTCAGGTGGTGCTTCCTGAGGAGAGATCTGAGCTGAAACCTCAGGGGTGTAGACAACTGATGCAGTGAGACGGGGGAGGGTTTTCTGTGGACAGAAAAACCCAAAGGTGGCAGTCTGAGCTCAGAGCATGACCATCTTCCCTGAGGAAAAGCAGCCCTGAGTCCACCATGACGGAGACGAGACTGCTTTCTGGGTGGAATGGGACAGATACAATCCTAGCCTTTCTTTCCCCGCTGTGCCTGCTGCCCCCTGGGACGCAGGGTCTGTGGTAGATTTTACTCTCCTGTTTACCCAGCTCTTACCCCTTTGTTTCCGTCATTATCTGGGGTTAGCAAACACGGATCCATTGGTAAGGGTTAGGTGAAGCAGAAGGTGAGGTGGGGAGGGCTGAGCAGAGAGATGAGCAGAGGAGATAAGTTCCTAATGGAGCAGGAGGAAACCCCAAGAGTATCTGATGTAGATGTTCCCATGAAACTTGACTTCCCAGACCCGAGGAACCACCAAGTCTTCCTTACTCGTGTTGCTGGAAAGCTGTGGCGCCTGGACTTTCACAGCTCTCCCTACCTTTACAAACGTTCACTTCAAGTTACTTTTTTCTGCCTCCTTTAGCTTTCCTGGGGATGTTTTTCATTTACTCCCAGCCAAACTAGGAGTTCAGAGGACAGCTACCGTGACCCCCAGAGGCCTGTGGGGGACCCTCCTCACTCTCCTGCTGTCCGTCTTCGGTTTCTCCCCACAGAGCTGTTTTACTCCTTGATATTTCTTTTCTCCCTTAACTATTGTTTAAACCAAATTGTTGGGGGGTGGAGTGTGTGTGTGTGGGGGGGTGCTACCCAACCTGTCTAGCATCAGGTTCCTAACCACCAGAGTTGAATTTCCTCTTAAATGTGGGCATGAAGAAGCCTCCCTGTTAAATCTTTAGCTTAAAGAGTAAGACAAGAACCGCAACTTTAAATGTTAAAGGAAAATGGGGTTTGGGGGAAAAATTGCTATTATTTATAAGTCCAGATGAGTCTATGGTTCTTCCAAATTAGATATTTTCTTTTTAAAATCATTGATATTTCTTCTGACACACAGATCAAGTGCTCTAGTTACACCCCAATCTGCCATCAGCCCCCACTTCTTCTGTTTTGGTATGTATGATGTGTTTGTGTGTGGGGGCCACGGCACACACATGGAAGTCAGAGGCCCTTATCTCCCACCTTGCTTGAGACAGGTCTTGTGTTCTTTGCTAGTAATGCCAGGCCAGCTGGCACAAAAGCTTTCCGGTCCATTGCCCTCCCTCAGCCTCCCGCCTCACCGTAGGAGCATTAGGATCACAAATGCACACGCCCTGCCTCCAACTTAATGGGGCGTCTGGGGGTCCAAACTCAAGTCCCCACACTTTGTGGGTTAAGTGCTTTAGCCACTGAGCCATCTTCCCAGCCCCACTCCACTCTCTCTGCCCTCCCTCCATCCCTCCCTCCCTCCCCCCTACAAATACTTACATTTGTTCCCAGACTTTAAACTATTTTAAAATATCTAATTACATTTATTTGCGTGTATGTGCATGGGTGTTACCTTTGTGCACATGTGTATATGTACGTGTGTGTGTGTGTGTGTGTGTGTGTGTGTGTGTGTGTGTGTGTGTCAGAAGTCAGAGGACAACTTTCTCTTCTTATATCTTGTGGTTCCAAAGGATCAAACTCAGATTGTCAGGTTTGGCAACCAGTCACGTCTCTAGCCCTGTTCTCAGATTTAATCGGTGTACCCACCCTATGGAATATACTTCGCTGCGACTGTGGCCCCGTAAATCTTTTCTCCCCCACCCAGACACCATGAACATGTTGAGACTGGTGCTTCCCATTTTTCCTTTTAAGCACCACTTGCCTCTCTCTACTCCATATATTAGAACTGTAAGTGTGCTCACAGAGTTTAGGGGAGTGGCTGGCTCCTCTTTCTCTGCCTCTCCTGATTCTTAAGTACCTTTATGCTCTGGGAATGGATCTGTGCTGGATAACTAGACCTTTCAAGGGACGTCTTTCTAGTCAGAGCAATGCTGGGAGTCCCACGATGCAGGAAGTATTCAGGCCTGTGGAGAGGAGGGAAGAATTCACCCACCTTCGCCATAGGCAGCATTGCCTGGCTAATGAAGAGCATTGTCAAAGGCTTTTCCTGGCTCTGAGATTTGTCTCGGCTCCATGCCAGGAGCTGAAGATCAAAAAGGACCATCAAGTGACCTAGAGTGACCCATCGTGTCCTAGAGCTAAAACTTGAGGTGTCAGTTCCTAGAGCTAAAACTTGAGGTGTCACAGGGCATGGACACGTGAATACTTCAGTGTATGTGTACCTGTAGACTTGTGTTTCTGTATCCTTCGTGTCCCTGGGCTCTCACTTAAAGCTGTTTGGTGAACGGCTCCTCCCCATCACTGAAGGAAGACCGAATGAAGCTTGGGATTCTTGTTTTTCCAGGGCTTCGGTGACCAGGAGGACTTTTGGGCACAGTGGCATCGCTGTGCACACGTGGTATGCGTGTCCCGCGTTAATCAAGTCCATTTGGGCAATGGCGATTAGCCAGCATCAGTTCTATCTGGACAGAAAGCAAAGTAAGGTAAGTGACCTTCTGCCGCCAGGACGGGCGCTAACTGGGCCTCCAGGCAGCCGTTAGGGATGGGAGTCAGATGGGGGGGAAGGAGGGGCTGCGTCCTTGGCCTGAGACCCATCCAGGTAAGGGCTCGCCTCTTCAGGCTGCAGATAGGAGGAATGCCAACAAATCATTAAGAGGCCAGGCTGGGTGCTGCTCCTCAGGGGCTCCAGCCCAGGCACCACCAGAGGTACAGTCACGTGAGGTCCTCAGGAGGCATTCTGAACATACTTTTGGGGGCTCTGGAGGCTCTCTTAGGAGTGAGCTCTCAGACTCTTACTGATGTTTAGACAGTGGTATATTGTTTTCTTGGTAGTGGGGCAGATAACCGTCCTCAGCTAATAGAGGCGACTAACCCAGCCCATCTAGGGAAATTGCTGTGAAAAGCCCTTCAGGCTTTTCCAACTGCCAACTCTGTTTTTAAAATGTAAAACTGGAAAAGTGAAAAGGAAAACAAAGCAGAAGCAGCACCAGCCCCGTTTCCCTCAGGTAGACCTGGAGCCTGGGGCGTTGGGAAAGTGCCATCTCCAAGGCTGCGGCTCATCCACCCCCGGCCCAGACAGTCAGCTGTGCCTCCTGGTGGGTGGGAGAATGAGGTGCTCTTGGTTCACACACAGCTTATGGCAACACTCTGGCCTCTCTTCCTCCACCTGGCCTCCCTTCCTCCTCTTCCAGGGACCCCACAGGCCACCCCCACTCCAGGTATCATAGCCAGGCCCCTACAGGGGTAGATGGTTAAGTTTGTGTTAGGAGTCTACAGGCCTCGGGTGATGGGAACACGGAGCAATCCCAGTCGGGGCCCCTCCAGTGGCTTCCACCATCCACAGGAAGTTGCCTCCCCTTGCGTGTGTTCTTAGGGGCTAGTGACATTTAAGTGGATGGAGATGTTAAATTGGTACCCTCTTGGCTCCTTGTCCCTTTCTTGTGCCCTGCCCCCCCCTGGAGGAGAAAGCGGGAGCTGAAAGTAAGCTAAGCACAAGATAGTAAAAGGGAACTGGCGGGAGTGAAGCCACCCTCCGGCCCCAGTTCAGTCCCAAATCAGGGTCTGTCCCATGCCACAGCCACTGTCTGCTTCGTAGAGTATCAAGTCTTTTTCTGAGTCTTCCTGACCGCTTTATTTTGGGGGTGACAGAGTCTGGTATTCATGCGGCTGGAAATCATGAGAGTATTCCACACTCCTTGAGTGATGATGGGCCTTGGCACAGGCCTTTGAAGCCTAATTAGATCAAAGGAAACAGAGCCACAGGGGTTTGACTCACATTAGATGTTGGACAGTGGGGGCTGGTGCTCTGCTCTCCAGTGGAGGAGTTGGAGGTCAACACCCACAAACACTGATTTCATCTTGTGTTGCTTGCTGGTGGGTAGTAATGGTCGAAAGGTTGAACATTTTCCCCAAATCCCACTGCCAGTGACTCTTGAGGGCAGAACCCTCCCCTCCCCACCCCCCCATGACCAGAGTCTGCAATGGGAAGAGGAAGTAGCCGCTGTTTCACCCACAGGACAGTGCAGTGTCAGCGGCGTCAGGCCCTCCTCCTCAGGCTGGTGTTTTTTTAGTTTCCTGGGTATCTCAAGTAGCCTATTCTTGGGGTTCTTTGCAAAAAAAAAAAAAAAAAAAAAAAAAAATGCTCACATTTGCCTATGAGAAGTCTTGTTCAGCAGACGTCCAGGGGGCCGAGGATTCAGTAAATGAAGCTCGGGGAAAAAATAATCACCAATCACTCTTTAGCAGGAACCATTATTTAAAAGACAAATTGAGGGCTGGAGAGATGGCTTAGTGGTTAAGAGCACTGGCTGATATCCTAGGGGACCCAGGTTCAATTCCCAGCACCTACATGGCAGCTCCTAACTGTTTGTAACTCCACTTCCAGAGGTCCGACATCCTCACACATACATGTAGGCAACACACCAATGCACATAAAATAAAAATCAATCAATAAATAAATAGTTTAAAAGAGAGAGAGAGAAACCCAGCTACGGGAGGTGGCAGGTGGCTCACACCTGTAATTCTAGCTCTTAAGTGGCAAATACAGGGAGAGTGTTGCTTCAGGGCTAGCCTAATCTATATAGAGAGTTCCAGGCTAGCCAAGGCAACTTACTTAATGAGACTCTGCCTCAAAAAAAGAAAGAAAGAGAGAGAACAGAAAGAAGAGGCAAAAACCAAAGCCCAAAAGCATGAGGAAGCTCTTAGCTGTCCTTCTTAGTAATTCTGAAGGACAAAAGAAAACAGCCAAATTCCCAAGGGGAATAGAATTTTACCCAGGGATCTTTGCATGGCTGCATATGTCCCGGAGGCCTAGATACGTGTCAGGAAAAAAAAAAAAAAAGTTTGTTTTCTTGTGGTACTAGAAATTGAACCTGGGACATTACTCCTAAGCAAGTGTTCCACCACTGAACTTGTCCTCAGATCTAGGATTAGGAGCCAATTCTTTAACATTACAGACAGGCGAAGACCAGGTTCCCCTGTCTGGATGTTGGACAACTATTTCCCAGCTCTGTGACCTTGGGTAGGCGTCTTATCACATGCCCTTTGCTTTCCCCAATTGGAGAACAGAAAAGGAACTTCCTGACCCAGATTTGTACTTGCTGAAATGACATGGTATTTGTGAAACTGCTTTAGGAAATTTGTGTTTTATTAACATCATGGTTAAGTTAACACATTCCCCTCTTCAATGCTGCGTCAAGTTCAAACTATCTGAGAAGACCCCACTTTAAAGCTGAGCTGGTGAAATACTGAGTTGGAATTACATTACAGCACAGTTTATTCTGGGATGTCATATGACCCATCTTTGGTGGGCAGCATGGACTCTGCAGTGATTGTCAACAAGCTTAGGATAGAAAGCTTCACATATTTCTGGACAGCCAGTGTGGGCTGGCATCCTGGCAGGGCTTTGCATTCTACTGTATGGGGCCATGCCAACCATTCCTTTCTCTGAAGTGCTCCCAGCACAGTTCAGGCCTCCCAAGTGATGTTTATCAAGCCCAGAGAAACAAGTCCAGTCTAGTGGTTTGAATCAGCGAGAGCAGGAGCCAAGACAGCTCATGTGCCTCCTCCCTGGCACCCAGAGTACCTCCCGGTCATTGTGCAAATCATTTAAGAAAGCCTCCCAGTGGTGGCGCACACCTTTAATCCCAGCACTCGGGAGGCAGAAGCAGGCAGATCTCCGAGTTCGAGGCCAGCCTGGACTACAGAGTGAGTTCCAGGACAGGCAGAGCTACACAGAGAAACCCTGTATGAAAGAAGAGAGAGAGAGAGAGAGAGAGAGAGAGAGAGAGAGAGAGAGAGAGAGAAAAGAAGAAGAAGAAGAAGAAGAAGAAGAAGAAGAAGAAGAAGAAGAAGAAGAAGAAGAAGAAGAAGAAGAAGAAGAAGGAGAAGAAGGAGAAGAAGGAGAAGAAGGAGAAGAAGGAGAAGAAGGAGAAGAAGGAGAAAGGAGGAGGAGGAGGAGGGGAGGGAGGGAGGGAAGAAAGAAAGAGAAGTATGCCCTCTCTCCCTGTCTCTTCTCTCCCCATTTGCCCCCTCCCTTCCTCCTGCTTCCTCTTCCTCCATCAGCTCCTCAAACATGTACACGAAGGAAAACTTGCACCATCACAAACAGTGGAGGGAAGCTGGTTCTCTGCAGTTCACTGAGTAGGAAGCTCTGCAGACATCCACTGTAACTGATCATTTATATCTGCTGTTACTAAAAAAGTTCAGCAGTGCTGTCAAAAGGATTCAGTAACCTCTGCATCCTGGAGCCAAAGAATGACTTTCAAACTTCAGGGGCAAGTATTGGAAAGCTCCCATTGTTTAGAGGAACTAATGGATGCTTTTCCTCTGACCTTAGAGTATTGCTTTCTAGAGTTAGCCCCAATGCAGACATCTTTCCTCCTTATTCTCTCCTTTTTTTTCTCCTTTCCTCGTCCAATCTATTTATTCCTTCTAAAATCAACAGCATGATACAGCAATTTAAGGCTTGCTCACAGAACATCCATACTCACACCGAGTGGTCATTTGAGATTTTTACGGACTCTGGGGCTGGCCCAGAGACCTAACATTGCAAGAAGAGAATCTCCTGGGACTGTTCATTGTATTTTTTTCTGGTTCTCATCCCACAAGCAATCTGTTGGGTTATTGTGATAGGCCCATTCCAGAAAGTTCTTAAAGTTACCAGAATCTAGAGTACATTAGAAAAAGGCTATCTGTTGTTCCTGCTTCTATAGTTTGGTTTTCTGCCTCTGGGGTTGATGTCTAAGCAGGAGGCGGGGGGGGGGGGGGGGGGTCCTTTGAGGACAGGTTTTCCATGTGATTAATGGGATCTTTACAAAGCCAAGTAGAGCCATCAATCTAACGTCATTCACAAATTACATCCAGGTCCTAAATTATACCCTACTCCTATTGCAGTGGCCTTGACATACAGTATTCACCATGGTCCTCATCCCAACTCTGTGATGTGAGCTTTAAGATCCCCATGTTACAAGCAGGCATCTGGGGATCAGAGAGGTCAAGAGTCAAAGTCTAACAGTGACTGATGAGGAGGAACTCCAGGCCCTAGCCACTGTGTTATGTGGGTTCGATGAGTTGCTGCTCTGTAGCCATTTAAGTGTGGGCTTCTTCTATAAAAATGCAGGACTTGGTCAAATGCAGCGTAGAAAGAGGAAGTAATGGATTGTGTGCACCCTGCTTGCCTGAAGGATAAAGCACAGCCAGATGGGTGCTGTAGATATGTAGAGTCCACATGAAATAGAAAGCCCTTCCTGCTTCCTGTGGCAGCCAAAGGCTGCCAGGCCTGGCAGCTGGGTTTGTTTATGAACATGGGGGCCCTAACCCGAGGAAGCCGACCTGGTGCTGTACATAAAGAAGAAAGAGGGGGTTGGGAAGGAGACCCAAGTCAAAGTTCCAATGGTAGAGGAGGAGAGGAGGAGGAAGACAGTTCACATCAGGTGAACAAAACAAAAACAAAGGTCTCCGTGTTTCTTCTGGCCAGAGACGCTCATTTGTTAAGAGGAGGAAAGTACGCAGGGCCGGAAGTCACTGTCGTTCATCGGCACAGGCAACAACATCTGAGGCCAGAGGAAGGGCAAGGCCTGAAGGGTCCAAATAGCCTTTGTGGGACAAATAACAGCCCCTGGGCAAAGGAGGAAGCCTGTAAGTCAGGAAGAGGGGACTGTGGTGTGTAGGCCTCTCCAAAACTGTCAGCATCTGTCTGGAACCTTGTGGGTGTGGAAAGACTTCCTCTCCTGTAGCAGCCACCCATGGAGCTCACCCAACTCCACCACAGAGAGCCAGTGTGTGCTTAGAGTAACATTTGTAGTGTTTTCATGACGCTTATGAGACAATTAAAAAATTTATTTAAAAACAATAGCAACAAATTGCAAAATGCCAAATAATGTCTCTAGGAAGAAAATACAGCACATTTCCACATTACCAAAGGTGTCACTAAATAATGCAGGTAACCTTACCGAAGAAGCAATCCCTTTTAGAGATGGAATTGTAAACACAGAACAAAACCGTTCTGAGATTCTCCTCACCTCTGTAACTGTAAGCCCAGCGAGGTCAGTTGATCTGCACACCAAGTGGACTGGGGTTTGAACTCTGCTATGAAGACTTTGGAGCGTTCATAGATTTAATCAATGAAAACTGAAGCAAATCTCCAGCCAGATGCTGTCAGTGGGAACGGAGTGCCCCAGAGGTTTCCGTCTGTTTATAGTCTTTGCAGATGTAGGATGCCAGTACTTCGTCATCTAAACTTTCCCTGGTCACACAGGTAATAACTGGAGATATTTAATAGCGTCTAAATCTATTGACAGTTCATGAATCTGTTCCACAACTCTCATCTGTCAGTCATAAAGCTGAAAATGTTTTCTCCTCTTTGTTTAAGCATAAAATGAGTAGAGTCACAACTATGTATGTACGTGTGTGTGTGTGTGTGTGTGTGTGTGTGTGTGTGTGTGTGTGTGTCTGGGGGGGGGGGGTACTAGGGGTTGAACCCAGGATCTTATACATACCAGAGAAGTGATCTACCATTGAGATATACCTACTTATTCTACTTTTTATGTTAAGAATGGATCCCTCAAGCGGGTGGCAGTGGCGCTCGCCTTTAATCCCAGCACTCGGGAGGCAGAACCAGGTGGATCTCTGTGAGTTGGAAGCCAGCCTGGTCTACAGAGCGAGATCCAGAACAGGAACCAAAACCATACAGAGAAACCCTGTCTCAAAAAACCAAATAAAAAAAAATGGATCCCTCACTAAATTGTTCAAGCTGGCTTTGAACTTGCTTTTTGGCCCAGGCAGTCTCTGTCAAGCAGAGAAGAAGGGAGAGGAGGGAGGGATCAGAGAGAGGGAAGGGGATGTCCTACACACAGCTTGTCTCTTTCAACTCCAGCTCACCTTTCTGTGGTCGGTAGTTACTTCTCTGATTTATATTTGGGCATAATAAGACACAATAAGATTAAACACTTTTCCCAGAGTATAGACTGCAAAGATCACACTCTTTGCACTCTGCTTTATAGCCTGTGGAATCTTGGGCTGTGAGTTCCGGGTTGTGTAGCTTATGAGCCACCTGACTTCAGGACTCCAAGTAAGCGAGTGTTTGCTGTTTCCTCTCTAACCTGTGAGTCTTTCCTTCCCAGTCCAAGATCCATGCGGCACGAAGTCTGAGTGAAATCGCCATTGACCTCACAGAGACAGGGACGCTGAAGACCTCGAAGCTGGCCAATATGGGGAGCAAAGGGAAGATCATCAGTGGCAGCAGTGGGAGTCTGCTGTCCTCAGGTAGGGCCGGTGCCCGAGACACCTTCCACAGAGTGGCTTCCGCCCAGAGAGGTAGGGGACACCATCCCAGGCTGTCCAGATGCTGCCTTTAGTTCCCAGACCAAGCTTTGGAGACAAATTCCGGTTTAAGAAGTTTCCCAAGCTACCCAAAGGGGCAGAGGGAGATGAATGTAACCTCACAGTATGGGGCCAATTGTCCAGAGTCTCTGCAGGTACCTCACAGGGATTTTTAGAATGCTGACTGGTGTGATCAGTAACTATCATCAGGAGCGTCAGCTCCAAAGGCAGAGAGTGGGGTTTGCTCTTGTGTTCTTAAGAGGGGGGGCTGTACTGGGGAAGGACAGAGGTCAGGGTCAAGTTGCTATATTCTGCTTCCAAGGAGACATCTGCAGCTTTAAAAGGTAAATGAGACAAGGAGAGACTTGCTGTCACAAGAGGTGGCTGAAGGAATACCCTTTGTCGCCACTCAGTTCTACTGTCTATTTCTGTGAGCATCAGGAAGGTTGTTTTACCATTTAAGATTAGGAGGGCCGAATCAAAATTATTTTGGCTTCAAGAGTGGAGATCAAGGACCTACTTCATTGGTAGAGTGTTTGCTTAGCTCACACAGGGCTCCGGGTTCAACCCCTAGCCCCTGAATGAATTACAGAGTGGGAATGCCATTTGCTCAAAGGACAAGAAGAGGCATGGGTTAACGGAGGGCTGAGGGAGAAAAAGACAGCCATTGTTCAGAAATATGAGCCACGTGTGACTAGTCAATGCCTCTTCCAAAGCTGCGTGTTTAAACGCCTGATTAATTTAGGTGGCTGTTTGCTTGCTTCCTGTCGCTGTGATAAACATCATGACCAAAAACAACTTAGGGGGCAAAAGTGTTTATTTCGTCTTACACTTCCAGCTGTCAGTCCATCACTGAGGGCAGTCAGAGCAAGAACTCAAGGCAGGCATTGAAACAAACCACAGAGAACCACCGCTTACCGGCTTGCTCTCCCAGGCTCTTATTCAGCTAGCTTTCTTATGCAGCCCAGGCCCACCTGCCTAGGGATGACACCACCCACAGTGGAGTGAGCTCTCCCACATCAGCCATCCGTCAAGACCGTCTCACCAGACATGAGCACAGGCCAATCTGATCTGGGCAGTCCTGTGCTTGAGACTCAGACAGATGACTCTGGGCTATGTCAAGTTGATAGATAAAGCTAAGTAGGACAGGAGCCATGTCACCTTGCCTCTGAGCTAGGAAAAGAAAAGATGTCTCTACTTCCTGTCTGTGTCTAGGGCCAGTGCTATAACTATATACAGTGACTGCAAACAAGGGTAACAGCCAAAAAGGGAAAGACGGAAGAAAAAGACGAGCTGACGTGTGTTAGCTTCTGGGCTGGTGGTGTCTGCTCATAGGCAGAAGTCCAAACCGAAAGAGCTAAGGAGAGGAGTATGTACACTGGGCCTGGAGTGAGAAGTGGGTTTGCTATGGGGCTGACAGAGTGTGAACTCAGATCTCATGTTGGAGAGGCTATGGCCCTACTTCTCAGAGACCTAGTAATACGTTCACACGCTTGTGAGCTCTACATAATACGCTGTATATTGCTTGTCTTAAATGAACTGTCAACATTATATAAGCTTCGGGCTCAGAAAAGCTGGGTCTGTCTCTGCCATACCTCCATAGGGTTGACTTTAACTCTAACTCTGCCCCTGCCTAGAATTCTTCAAAGCTGTTTCATACAAAAGGTATGCCAAATGGCCATGACTTCTGAGGCTTAGAAGTTTGCAAATAAAACTGTAGAAAATGTCTTTTTATATCAAGACAAGACCATTCAAAACCTAAACATCTATCCAGGGCTATAGCCCCTGCCAGCCTCCCACTGAATGGGCAGAGCAGAGCCAAAGACAACACCAGGTTTGTCTCTTAGATACAGCATGCAGTGGTTTTCCTAATTCCTGTGAAACAGTCTCAGATAAGAGCCTTGATCTATCCTACCTGCCTCCTCCTCTAGTTCCTAAGAATCTAGCCTTGCTCCACTCTGGATTCTTCCAGCTCAGGGTTGTAGGAGTGCAATACAACCATTGGTCTTTCTCCTCATGCCACGAGAGTCTGTAAGTCTGCATGAGCCCAGGAATGAGTTTATGTTTCTACCAAGTTCCCAGATCACTCTGCGGCTGCTGGTCCAGGGACTGTGTTTTGAAGGTCACTCTTGTTGCTAAGAAGAGACTGAAGTGGTCACGTGGCTTAAGATAATGAAACTCAGGCTTCTCCACTTTCAGCCTATGACCTGGTCCATCTTCCTGGGCCCCTCATATCTCTGAGGCAACCTCTAAGGGCATCAAGGCAGATGCCTATCAGCAGCTGTAGATGAAGTTTCTAAGGTGAGACTGACCCCACATAACCATCAGGAATGGCATTGAAGCATCTTTAAAACCAGAATGTAACCCATTTCTATACTGTCATCAGATTGGCATTAATCACCAATCCAAGGGCTAAAAGATAAATCGCAAGAAAATCTTCCTGCTGAATCCATGCCTATGTGTAATGTGCAAGCATCGTCCTCTTGGGTGAGATGCTTAGGAACTGATAAATGCAGCTGAGGCCACTTATGGCTTGTACTAGTTACTAGCTTCAGCCACTCAGCTCTTCTGATGTTGCTAAGCAAGAAGAAACATGGAACACAGAGAAAGCCACATGAGGAGACCAAGGAACATATCAACCTTTCCCAGGCCATACAAGTTTGAGCCTGAAAAATGTGTGTGAATGCCAGCTGAGGTTCCTTGGGGATCCCCCACGCCCACCCTCATGACTTAGGAAAACAGCTGGGACAATGGAGGGAGGGACCAGAACAGGATGCCTGCCATCAGTGCACAAAGGGAATTTCTAGGATATATGGATCTGGTCCTCCCTCCCACGGAGGTTGCTGCCTGCTGCCTCTCATGATTGCTTGCTCTGGGAGGCAGCCCTCACCTGGGGAAAGCCATTGGTAGCCCTATCTATGATGGACCAGGTTAGTGTCCCACTGTGGAGGAATTTAGCCCCTGGTCTAAAAACCGGGGCAGCTGGCTAGTCTCCTTCCTTTTTCTTTCTGTCCTCTTGTCTGTAACATGTTCTCACATGCTTGCTGTTACAGGACAGCTCTGTCTTATTGTGAGCACTTGCCAGACCTTCCACGCTAACGATCATTCACAGGGGAGACAACGCAGCACCCAATTCCATAAACTGTTCCCCCACCCTTAGTATGTGGTATCTAATAAATGTTCCTTAAAAGCACACTGAGAACCTAGTTAGCACAAGACAATTCCTACTCCATTGTCCAGCATCCAGTAGCTACTCAGTAAAGTATCAATAAGAAGTTTTAGAGACTAGCAGAAAGACCTGCTGTGTGTGGTAAGAACCTTCATGTTTCTGGAACGTGTGGTGTCTCTGGCCTCACAAAGAGTTCTCCTGAGAATCCCCAAACCTCTAAGGTAAAAGTGATACCACATTGATCATTAGGAATGACATCCAAGCATCTTTAAAACTAGACGGAACATCTCTATGCTGCTGTCAGGCTGATATTCTTTGTCATCCTGGTGTTAGACCTTTTGAGGTCACTTGCATCGGCCCCTCAGCCCTTTCCAATATTGTCCCTGGGGCAATGGTGGCCAACTCTATTTGTTTCTACTCATTGCCTTCTACACTTCCCAGTGCCGCAACATCATGCATAACCAAACCATATAACAATGCTGTCCTATTTCTGTAATATAAACATTCATTTTGACTCCTAAGAGATGCTGGCTTATGCTTTGATTTTGATCATTTGGGTCCGCTGTTGGGCACAGCCCTCCCCACCAACGCCAGGCATTGCCAAAGAAGTTGGTGCTGCCGAGGTTTGTTTATACTGGACTGTAGAACCTTGAGTACAGCAAAAAACTCCTCTGCTGAATGGATGTTTCTGAACTCAACTGTGCAGGGCTGGCCCAAGCCAAAACTAGGGAAGTGGGTAATAGACACAGCATTTAAAAACACATAGGCCTCTCTGAAAAGGGTTTGAATATTGTACATCGATACAAAATAAAGTAGGCCCAAGCTATTAGTAACTTTAAAGGCAGTTTTCCTACTTAAGGTTGTTGGGAATTGCCTTTAAAATTGCCAGGAAGTCCAGTTCTTGGTATCTGAGTCCTCTAATGCTAAAGAAATGAAGGAATGCCATTATTATCCATTACAAAAATCAGAAGTCCATGCCCACCAATGCCCTGAGTCATTAGTATGAGTGGGGCAGGAGGGGTGGTGACTAGCATTTCCAAATGAAAAGTGCACATGGTTCTGTGATTAAGTTTAGGGTCAAGACATTTAACATAGGGGCTCCCAGGAGGATGCTGTAGGTTTATATCCTGGTAGAGACCCACAGGGTGATGTCTATCCCATCCAAGCCAGAGCTACAGGTCTGTGTCGGTCAAAATCTACACGTGTAGGGCTCCAGGAAATCTGCTGATGGATCCCCGGAAGGGGAGAGAATAAGCGGGACACTTAGTCACAGTGGCCCTTATCAGCCTAGATATTTCCTCCAAATTTGGAGAGAGCTTTGGCCATGGTGTTTTGTTCACTTGGGCTTCGAGTAACAAGTTGTTAAGATGTTCAATACAGTTTGAGAGAACAGCCATAAATTCAAACCATCCATTCAGCCGAGCTGTTTTTAAAGCTTGTATGTTCTCTCTCCCCAGCCCACCTTCTCTCTTTCTACATGAGCTCAAGTATAGCCCAGTGGGCAGAACACTTGCCTAAAGCCCTCAGTCTAATCCCCAGCACCCCACAAGAAAGAAAAACAGAAGGTCCATCCCAGATCTTCTGCAGGCTCTTCAAATGGTTTCTTCCCCTTCCCTTCCACCATTCTTTGAAATGTAAGAGGGACAGGGATGGGGGGTGGGGTGCAGAGGAGGCGTAACAAAACAAAAACAACCAGCAACTATTCTTGTAGTCAGGACTTCAGTGGAAGTGTAGGCGCAGTTGGGGATGATTTTGCTCTCAGGCTGTTTACAACAAATGGCACAAGCCCACTTAGGAAATACCCAGTGTTCTGCAGGGCCCCACGACTTGCTGTATTAGCCACTCAAACCAATATTCATTCTCTCTCTCTCTCTCTCTCTCTCTCTCTCTCTCTCTCTCTCTCTCTCTCTCTGTGTGTGTGTGTGTGTGTGTGTTTGTTTGTCAGAGAGAGAGGGGAGAGAGAGAGACTTGATATTCCTTCTTAAATGGAAATACAAGACACTGATTTTTTTTTTTTTAAATAGAATAAAGGGGCCTGAAGTATCCCCTTTACCACCAAACGAAAGAGTATAATGAGTGAACGGATAAGACTTTGGCTGTGTGGTTAATTTGGTGGCAGCCGAGTCTTCTTCCACTTGATCAAGCAGGAACATGACAACTATGATGACGGACCTGAGGTTTTAAATGTACAGCCACACCCAGACCTGCATTCTGCTATCATGCCACAGCTTGGACACTTTTCATTCTAGGAAAAACATGTTGTGTTCAACCCTGACCCTGGCCTTGCCTGGGAAGGGTCCACCTTCATCATTAAACAATTCCCACATTCTCCTTCTCTGAATGCAACCACTTCCTTCCATTGTAAGGACGTTTATTAATAACTAGCGTAAAAATGACAATGCCAACGATTTGACATCTCTCCCCATGGAGAGGCGCCTACCCGCCGTGTGCTTATAGCTGTGTCCAGCTCACACCGCGTGACTCTGTGAGAGTATAAATCATGCAGTGTTTCTTGTTTAGTGCTTTTCTTTTTGTCTCTTTGGTCAGTCTCCTTCCTGGATCTTTCTCCGGCCTGGTAGAGTTTTCTATCAGCTACGTGGTGCCTCTCCTTTTAGGTCCAAGATGAACTGCATTCCAGAGGCCTTAAATTTGGTCATAACCTCGGCTCTGCTGTTGGGCACAACCTCCCAGGCACTGCCAAAGAGGTTGTTTATGCTGGACTGTGAAACTGGGCAGGCTGCAAAAGCGCTGTCTGCAGAATGGATGTTTCTGGACTCAACTGAGCAGGTCTGGCCTGAGAGGAAAAAAAGTGATGGCCCCTTCCGCTTCTGTTTGATAGAAGGTGGGGGTGACAAAGTCACTTTGGGGGCTATATTTTGTGCCCTTGGGTGTTACTGGTAAAGGTATACTTTCCTGTTAAAGAGGACTTAGACTGACACCATATAGTCTTAGCGAACAGTTTTCAGTGGTAAGGTTTTAAACATTGGAAGAGAGATCTCCCTGCGACCTCCCAGACACATCACTCTGTTTCTACTTAGCCAAACTCTGTGTTCAATGTCCCCATCTTTGCTGAGAGCACAGAATAAGGATCATTGAGATTTGCAATTAATCTCCAAACCTCCATATTACAATAGACCAACAGCCCTGGAGCCAGCGAGATCAGTTCCCTGGCTTCCTGAGCTGAGGAATGGAAATCATATGCATTCCTCACAAGCTATGGTTTCAATTAGATATTTTACCAGATGCATTAACTTTTAAATACTGTCTCTCTGTTTACCTCCTTCCCTTCTTCTTGCCCCAGAGCATGCCCCCTTTTAAATGGCATTTATAGTCTTCCTTTTTGGCAAAAAGTGCTACTGGATCTCCCCAGAGAGCAAAGCTATCCCAAAGACTCCCGGTTGCTTTTTAAAGAAGTTCAACCTCACTACTCTCCGAATTAAACTATTCCAAATCTCCAAGGCTGGTGAAAAGTTCTCTGAGCACGCATGGCTCATGTTGGAAAGGACAGTGAATTCAGAGATGGTCCATTGAGATAACACGTTGATGCTGCCATCTCCCATGTGGCATTATACCATAGTGTCTCCTAGGACATCTTTGATGCAAGGAATTCATCCTTGAGGATTTGTCTTGGGAAATAAATATCTCTTTATCATAAAGGGAAGCCTAACCCTTTTCCCCATATTTATTCCTGGGTATCTGCCAAAACTTTTCCTCACAGCTTCTACAGATCTGCTGGGACTTGGCTGTCTTCATTTTTTTTTTTTTTAACTTTTCATTTTCCCCCTCAAAGGCCAAAACAGACAGTCATTTCCTTTCCTTGCTTTTACAACAGCAGATTTCTTAAGTGGGGGGTACTATTTGTGTTAAATTTCCCCTCCTTCCAAAGAGGAAAGCACCCCTTCCGCCTTCTGGATTCAGGGAGGGCTGGTCATCAGCATTTGTGTGTGAAAACAGATGCACAGGTCCCTGTGTATCCTCAGCAGGATGCGAACTCATATCCGGTGCCGACTAGCTTGGGATCTTTGGAAT
The DNA here is from genome assembly GCF_007827085.1 of Peromyscus californicus insignis. Taxonomy (NCBI): domain Eukaryota; kingdom Metazoa; phylum Chordata; class Mammalia; order Rodentia; family Cricetidae; genus Peromyscus; species Peromyscus californicus. The sequence continues at coordinate 64,317,034 of NW_026294606.1, read as the reverse complement.
GACTGCAACAAATTCTCCATCACAGCTTAGTGAGGCGATCCTTCCATATGTTCATCAAGAGAGAGCTGCGGCTTGCTCAGCTGCTGTTCCACATGCGGTCTTTCCATACATAGCTGCCACCAGTCTGAAAAATGGAAAATCAGTCCCAAGTCCACGGTAATATCTGTGATGTCAACTGGCTTCCTCCGAAGATCCCCAAGTACCTACTGAAAATGTCTTTCTTTGAGCAACACTTTTCATCTACCATATCTGTACAAGCCATATCTTCCTGGGGCTGGGGGATGTCGCTCACTTGCTGGAGCTCTTCACTAGCACACTTAAAGCCCTAAATTCAATCCCAGTACCATATAAACCAAGTGTGGTGACGTTCACCTCTTTAATGCCAGGACTCAGGAGACAGAGGCAGGAGGATCAAGGTCATAGTCATAAATATGGAGTTCGAGGCTAGCTTGAGCTAGAGACCCTGTCTCCAAATGTATTTACATAAACAATATATGTCTTCTTCTCTTTGTCCCACCAGTCACCTAGTTCACTCAAATCCTTCGGGTTAGGAGTGGAATGAGATTATAAACAGTTAAAGTGCTGTATTGCATTCTTCTCTCATCCGAGTAGAGACTTGCTAAGCACTAAGATTTGCTAAAGAGCTTACCTGACAGCTGGTTTTCTCAGCAGTCAATCAGAGGGAGGTTGAACGTCCTCAGGGAATCATCTGATGGCGGTGGTGGTGCATGTCTTTAATCCCAGCACTCTCAGGCAGATCTCCGTGAGTTCGAGACCAGCCTTGTCTACAAAGAACATTCCAGGACAGCCAGGGACATACAGAGAAACCCTGTCTCAAAAAACCCAAAAGGAAACAAACAAACCAACAAAAACGAGAAGTGATTACCAAGAAACCAGGCCAGTCCCTCAGGGGTCCCCTGTGCTGTGGGTGCCTTCTCTGGCAACCACAGTATCTTCCATCCTTGTTCATTTGCTTCTCTCCAACTCCTCTAGTGGGCAGTACCAAACACTGTTGTTGCACTGGGAGATCGGAAGACCCCCAACGGTTTCCTCTCCTTCAGCCTTTTCTTGCATTTTGAGATCAGAGTATTCAGTACAGTGGAAAGAGTTTGCTGGGGAAGTGGATGCAAGGAAATGCAGCTCACAGGGTGGTACCAGGGCATCCTAGCCGTGAGACAGAAACATTCCCACCCTCATGGAGTTTCCATTCGCGGGACAAAACAGGCCACACACAGCAAAGCTTGAATCCAGCCCTGCTTCCCTAGACCACCATAGCCTCCCCTGTGAATGGGGAGATGTTTCTCGGAGGATACAATGAGGTGTAGCCTGTAAAAAGCCCCTGCTGGGTTCTGTAAGAAACCCCGCTTTCCTTCCCTTCTGCCTCTAAGCTTCCCAAACTGCACCTACATCATTCTTCATTTCCTTGCTGGTCTACTCCGTGCGCTCTCTTTACAACATGGAACGTTCTGAAATGGAGATGCCAACCCATGATAAAAAGCCAGGAAGCCTTTTTAATAAAAATAACTAATAATCATGTGATTTTTAGTATGTTCTAGGTTTTCTTCTAGTATCTTCCAAGCATTATCTCTTTTCATCTTCCCAATATTTGAAGAGCCCTGTTTTCATTGTCCAGTTTATAAGGGAGGAAACCAAGACTCAGAGTTCTAGAACCTGCCCCCCACCATCCCAGAGCGAGTCAGCTGAAACACACACACAGCCCTGGTAACCCCTAAACCTCTAGACTGCAGGCTCCTGCTTTGTTATCCAAAGACTATTCTGAATAGCATTTCCTGTAAATCTGAGTGTTGCTTGACCCACCAGAAAGGGCATTCGTGTATTATCCCTGTCTTTCAAAAATACTCATCTCACCTCGGTTTCTCATTGGCCTACTACAACAACTCACTATTTCCTTCATCCCTTCCCAGGCAGCCCTTGGCTACTGTTTTTTCAATGTATAAATGTTGAAATTTCACTCTTCTGGGTACAGTAAAGATGCTCCATCCATCTTCTTTTTTGTTTTTGTTTTTGTTTTTTGAGACAGGGTTTCTCTGTGTAGCTTTGCGCCTTTACTGGAACTCACTTTGGAGATCAGGCTGGCCTCGAACTCACATCCATCCATCTTTTTACTTCATCTTAGGGACAGCTCCAATTTAGGTCTTTTGAGCATCCAGAGTCACAGATATTTGCTTTGGTCTCTTGCTGGAGGAAGAGGTAAAGCCTTTAGGCACTTGTGGGAATTAAGCATGCTGCCCCCCAGCACCACCTCCACAGGAGGCAGCAGCAGCAACAGTGAAATGATTGGTGGAATACTTGTTGTTCCTAGAGGCTTGGGTGGTAAAAGGAAGAGGAAGAAGGTTGTACCATATCTAAAGTTTCTTTGCTCAAATTTGCAGAGGTGAAGGCTAATGGCTGAGAAGGAATCTACTGAGTTAGTTGTTTGTTAGGTAATCAGTACTTCAAGTTTGGAGGCAATTTCTGAAGATTGGTGAGGTGGTCATTTCATAGATAGGCCTACGATGGCTCTCAAAAGGTTGAAACTTCAAAGCTTTATATTGTTCCATGGTGGCTATGGGATGACAACCCCAATGTCCTTCTCAGTCACTGTCCCTTTCAAAGTCAACAGATTTATGTGTTTTTGTCAGTTTTACATGCTTAACGTATGACCTGGAAGAGGTCTTGCATGTGCAATATGTATGGGTTAAAATAATTGATAATGGACAAATCTTAGTGCCAGACTTCCGCAAATCCAAATGCAGACTTGAAATTATTTTTATCAGCTGTGTGGTGGTACACACCTTTAATCTCAGCACTCTTGAAGCAGAGGCAAGTGATCACTGTGAGCCCAAGGTTAGCCTGGTCTACATAGTGAGACTCTGTCTCCAAACAAACAAACAAAACTCGATGGACAGGGTAAAGTATCATTTATTGGTGTGCCTTAAACTTTTAGTCTGAGAAACTCCCCTTGGCCTGAGCTCCAAGACTCTCCCCTGACTCAGTTTCCACTCCTGAGGTGGTCAACCCAAAGAGCATCTCTGCCGCTTGATTTCCATTATCCCTTTTAAGAGGCAAGAGCCTCATTCAGGGAATGCCTCATTGTGGAGGCTGCTCAGCATCACAGAGAACTATGGGCCTCTTCTCCAGGTGCTCTCTGAGAGGCTGTCAGTGGCCTTGTTCAGTGGCACTGGGCCAGTTGGTGGCCGTCTATCCTCGTTACTGGTCACAGCCACAGGCTTAGATCAGGCGAGCTTTTACACAGAGAAGCCATCAGCTCTCCTGCCTCCAATTAGTAGATTTCCCTTCAAGACAGGACAGCAGTGGACTCTCTTTCCAAATGCAGCAGGTTCACATGGAGCCACCTGAAGCTTGCAGAATATGGGATAGAGACCAAGAGGGCCCACTGAGTGTCCTCAACCACATTGCCAACTTGGTCTGCAGTAGCGCCGGAGGCAGATCTGCAGTCTTGGTGCTTAGGGAACCTACTTTGAAGATACTGCCTCCACCTGCCACTGCATCTTTCCATAGATGGAGCTTTGGAGTCCTCACCCTCCCCTGAGTTGTTGAGTGAAGTTCTTGCCTTTGGTGGGTACTACATTGAAAGGGGAAGATAATTTCAATGATTTCTCTAAGTCTACACCACTTTTGGTAAACCAACCCCTATGTGGAGGATTTACCTGGTCCAAGCATAGTGCTAAGAGATAGACGAGCAAGTGACTATTCAATGGCCACCTATCTAAACAAATGGCTTAGGCTTTATGAGATTCAGATGTTTTCCATCTACCTGGCTGTCCAGCTGCCATTAAAATGGAAGCCTGTGTGTCCAAAATAGCCTGGTTCAGTTACTTGCAGAGGTGCGAGCTAGTCTCCAGGCACTGTATTCCTCCTAAAGGAATTTCCAGGTGTGCAGCAGAGTCAGCCAGCATTTGGGATACCAGCTACACACAGCAAGGAGACTCAAGAGCCATCGAGCCTGCCAAGGCTCTCTAGCTCATCTTATGTGGGTTGAGATTTAAGTTAATTATTAGAAATAATAATTTAGTAGCGGTAATGAACCCTGCTACTCAAGGCCAAATCTTTACTAATCCTATAAGAGCAGACTAGTCACCCACAAATTATATGCTTGCTTCCCAAAATTTAATGTTGTGGTGAGTTTTGCTGTTTCTGAGCCTTGCGAGTTCTTCGATTGGACTCAATAAATCATCATTTCCTATTGAAAGGTTAGGCAGGGGTGACGGGAAAACGATGAATTCTTCACTCATGCTAGAAATTCTTTAATCTTTTTGGACTCGAGTTTTCCCCAGGCCTGTTTTTAAAGTCTGACTTCCTTCCAGTATCATTTTACATCCTTATTAATTTTTTAGAGGATGGAACAGAGAATGCCTCATTAAATTTTCCTGTCTTCAAATGGGATTGACGACGAGTACTAAGAGGCCCAATTAAGATTCATAATGATTTTTCCAGGTTGCATTAGATGGACACAGTCTGGAGAAGGTTTAGAGTTGATAAGCACAAAGTGGTGAGCCTAGGGATATGAAAAACCTGAACCACTGGTAAAAAGGGGGAGCCTGCAATAAGATCCAGTGATGTGATACCTGAGAATGGCACATCTGGATTCAGTCTTTGAGAACCATGAGGTAATGGAGTCTCAGCAAGGATCAAGTGTTTGCTGCAGTTTGCTATTGAATTTGGACACCTGCAACTATAGGAAGTCAAAAACTCAGGAAAGAGTTACAACATGATTCAAAACTCGGAAGGTAGCTTCCATCACGGAATGATATACAGGCCATGGATTATTATTGTTGTTTTTTTAACTAAAATGAGATACAATTTAATTATAGTACCCAAGTATACAACTGACAATATTTATTTGCTCCTGGGGATGCATAAAGATGGTTTGTCCTTACGGTGATAGATGTCTTCAATTTCAAGCTCAAATGGGCCAGAAAGGGAAGAGAACAAAGCTTAAGCCAGAGTCAAAATGTACTTAGACACTGAGAACTCTTCCTTATTAGGATCATAGGAATGTGGGAGAATGAGAATGAAGGGGATATGGGCGTCCTGATCAGAGACCTTGAAGAATAGGATAGCATGTTTGTCCATGCTTGGGTCTTGCAGAATTGTTCTGTGCAAAGGCACAGAAGTCTTCTAATGTCTTGGGATTCCGAGACATCTTTACCAATCGAGTCAGCCTCCAGCCCTTTGCCTGGTCACTGAACTATCCAAACATTTAGTTGTCTCTTATGGAAATGCAGTTCCTAACTCCCATCACTACCACCACCCCACCAACCCCGACCGCCACAAAGTCCTGCTGGGATTTTTATTAGGATGGCACGTGTTATATTGTTTAATTCATGGTGGAATCACCATCTGTAAAACATTAACATCTGGATCCAGGTCCACAGTAGTCTCTCTATTTATTTATAGTTCTAGCTGTTCCTAGCAAGGTGTTACACTTTCCACTGTAGAGATGGTCAACTTTAACTATGTCAATCTAAGTCTCTGAACTGACTTCCTGTAGTCCAGGCTGGTCTTGAACTTGTCTTCCTCCTGCCTCAGCATCCTGAGAAACTGAGGTTACAGACCAACAACCAGCTTTCTAGGCATGTGAGATGATTGGATGCTGCTGGTGGTGGTATGGTCCGAGCCCCCTTGATGCATATTCAGTAATACCTGTTTATTTCTAATAGTTCTGCTAGTGTGGATGTGAGAAGTGGTGCAGCCATTAACCTGGCTTTTTCTAGGACATCAGTTTGCTTCCCTACCCTATCAAGGTAGAAAGGGCTACTAACCTCACTTTACAAGAAAGCTGCCCCAGGAGCCAGACACTGCGGCCTTGGAAGTATTCTTTTGATCTACTCTGAATTCCTCCAGTTGGCATTTTCAGCCCATTTTTCTTTTGTTTGGTTCACAATGTTGCCTTCTAAAAAGTTTTCGTATCTAGCAGCCTGCTGTTTGAATCATCATGCAGATATTCTAGCCAGGAAAGCATGGAAAATATGTATAAGTCTTTTGAAAACTATGCATCCCTCTATATTATAGTCCCTGCATTAGGAGAGAATTTTCTCAGGATACAGCACTAAGATAAAATAGTAAACAAAATACTAATTCGTTCACGTGTGTGTGTGTGTGTGTGTGTGTGTGTGTGTGTGTGTGTGTGTGTGTGTGTGTGTATGCGCGTGCGTGCATGTGTCCCTTGGGGGAAAGGCCAAAAGAAAATACATAATATGAGAGTTATCTCTGGGTGACTAGTTTATCAATTATTTTTATACCTGTCTATATTTTCAGATATTTTACTATGAAGAGATATTATCTTTGCACTAAGAAAAAATCAGCATCTTCCAGTAGACAAAAGAAATTTTAAAACCTGAATTGAAATCACTACCATTTATTTGAACTTTCCTCCCCCTCCTTCCTCGTGTAAAATGTATTAAAATTGGCTGGTGAGAGTAAAACAGGTATGTGACATGTCTCAAGATAATCAGAAATGACAGCGTTCTTGGTCAAGAACATCAGCTTTCCTGCCAGTCCTCTAAGTAGCTATATATCCCATGTGGTATTGGAATTCACCCCCCATGCTTGGAACACTACCGCACACCTGACTCATTTCACGCTCCTTGAGTCCCGGGGTAAATCCCATATCCGCGGTGTGAGCTCCAGTGGAATTCATTAGCGGTCCAGATGTGTGTCCCCTGTCAGTCGCCTAGTAACCCTGCTGTTTATTGACAGGTTCTCAGGAGTCAGATAGCTCACAGTCGGCCAAGAAAGACATGCTGGCTGCCTTGAAATCCAGGCAGGAAGCTCTGGAGGAGACGCTGCGCCAGAGGCTGGAGGAACTGAAGAGATTGTGTCTCCGGGAAGCTGTAAGCAATTAAGTCTATGTTGTTTGTCATGTCATACATCTTCCGTATGGACAAAAGACAGGGTGGAGACAATACAGACTAACACAAGCGCTCTCTCTCCCCAGTGCTGGCAACACCCTCACCTCCAATGATACACTTTGTTAGAAGCAAGCTATCAAGAGAACACCAGTGTCAGTTAAAGCAGTCACTAGTTGAATCTTATGTATGACACACAGACGCCCCGAGGCTAAATGACAAGTCACTTTACCAATCTCAAAAACATGCATGGCATACCACAGTGTACAGGACATGTCCTCACAGGACACTGCCTCATTCTGTGTTTGTCCTACGGCTGCCTTCCTTTGCAGGGGCTTAGGCCTCAGTTTATTGCTGGGAAAGCTTCTGCTGCTTCTGAGTTTGTCTTTGGACACAATGTAGCATCACCAGAGGTCAACAAAGACAGTAGGATGTCCCCTGAGATACACAGTAGTCACTTTAAACCTGGTGATCTACTGTTTCAAGAGTTCTTCCTCTTGAGAATGAACTCTCTTCCTAGTTTGGGGGTGGTGGGGAGGTGGTGGTGGTTTGTTGTTGTTGTTGTTATTTTTGTGCTATGGGGTATTGAACCTATGGCTTCTTGCATGCTAGACTAGTGTCCTTCCACTGAGCTACATACCCAGTGCAGTGATTCGTTTATGTTTTATGTAAAGCAATGTTGCGTTGGGCTGGAGAGATGGTTCAAGGGATAAAGCAAGTGTGAGGACCTCAGTTGAATCCCGAGAACCTAGCTAAAAGCCTGGCTGAGTAGAACACGCCTGTATCTCTATGGTCTAATGGGAGGCAACCAGCCTAGTGTACTCAATGACAAATGACAAAAGAGACCTTGTCTCAAACAAGGTGGAAGGTGAAAGCTGATACCCAAGGGCTGCCCTGTGACCTCCGCATGCGGCCTATCACAAGTGTACACCCCCGACTCCCCACACAGAAAATGTCTCCTTCAGCCTGTTTTGGTGAGGATGGGTCCCAACTTCAATAAGTTTGTAGAGGCTCCCACAATCCACTTCGACATTTATTGAAATGTTCATTCCTGGAGGGGGGGGGGGGGAGCTGGAGAGATGGCTCAGCGGTTAAGAGTCCTAGCTGTTCTCCCAGAGGACCCAGGTTTGATTTCCAGCACCCACATGGCAGCTCACAATTGTCTGTAACTCCAGTTGCAGGGATCTGACACCCTCACACAGATATACATGCAGGCAAAACACCAGTGCACATGACATAAAAAAATAAAGAAATGTCCATTCCTCCCTTCTAATGTTTATTCCGTAACTCTTTGTTAGCAGTGCTTGTAGACATCACTCCTTAGTGTACCATCTACAGTCATGCATGTGTTACACACGCACACACATGTGCATGTGCCTCACATGAGCACAATGTGGGGTTGCTCTCCTGGAAGTGGCTGTGCTCCACAGACCATGACCAAAAGCTCCTCGGGTAAACAGTTCCGAATGGCAAGTATAAAGAAGGTCCCTAACTAAATCCAGGAGGTGAATTCCCTCCCCCCAAATAATAATGCTTTGCAGCAGAAAGAACGAAACAGTGGGCCGTAGAGTGAGATCACATTACATTTCAACTTGGCTTAATTATGTCTGGATTGATTTAAACCGGAGCTCGCTCAAGGCAGAACCACATTAGCACAAATCCTTTGCAAATCAGGAAAGCCATGGGCCTGGCTGGGGGGAATGTGCTATGTGATACTGTAAATATTAGCAACATTTTTTATAAAGACTATGCTTGAAGGAGAGAGAGAAAAAAGTATGGGTTTTGGTGTCTGCCTTTTATAATTTGTAAAGCCTTGTTTTGTATTTAATAAAAGAAGTTCCTAAACCAAGCAAAGAATATACATTACAGCATGTAAGAAACATGTCAAGGCAAGACCAGCATGTACCATAAAAGTTTCACAAACCCAATATAAGGAAAACAAGAACTCCCGCTTCCTATAACTTTGAGAACAGAAAATATAACTTAGGCAGAAGTAACCCACAGCCAGGCCTTTGTGCACATATGTTTATTTCCACCCGAGTCTCTGGACACAGGTGAGATAAAGGGGCCTCGGAGGCCCTCTGCTAACTTTCTGCTCATAGACCCTCCAGGCTCAAGTAGCAGGAAGTGCCATTTGACCCCTTGGGAGGGGAGCAGCTAGAGTGAGGCAGTGTGGGAGCTCTGGTGTTCTACAGCAAGAGGGCCCGTAGCCATGTGTTAAATTACTTCCCCACCATGCAGTTCTGGTTACCTATGAAATCAGATTGAATATCTGGAGAATGGAGACCTTGACCTAGGTACTTTCAGGCAGATGATGGAAAATCAGTAGCCTCGTTTTAAAAATATAGACTGAAACCACAGACACTTTAGAGGTACAAATCCATGGCAATGTTAACAACCTCTCTCTGCCTTTTTATACATTTCAGAACAGGAAGTCCTGACAGTTTGTTATTTATATATGTTAAAATAACAATCTTAGCAGGTTGTTATTTGTAGAAGGCCTAAGCAGGGAGGAGGTAAGAAATCACAGAATAAACATATGAGAATCTGAGAAACACTTGAACCCTTTTTTTTTTTTTTTAAGAGAGAATATTGCAGAGGCAGCCATCCAAACAGGGGGGGGGGGGGCATCCTGTTCTTAAATTCTAAAATGCCTCCGTAAGGAAAAAAGGTCCAAGGAGCCATATCTAGTGCTGTGAACGCAGAAGGCGCCCAGGCGGGGGTTGCTTGTGCACACACATACCACATAGACACGCATGCTGGTGTAGTCAGCCAGCCACGCGGGAAGAAGGGCTTGGGGGGTGGGGGCCCCTCCTGTGAGTTGACTTTTCCTGCTGTGGGCACTCAGGCCTGGGCTGCGAACACAAAAGCTCTCTATGTGGGTGACAGAGTTTCAAGAGGACACTTCTGAGCTCTTCCTCCTCACAGCCCCCCTTGTGGCATCTGCATTGACTGAGGGCCACAAAGCCAGAGCTCGCATTGCTGAGATGTGCCTGCTGAATGCACAGAGTGGTGTCTCCGGCCTCTTCTAGTGTCGGGCGGTGGTGACTTCTTGCCATTCTATCTGGCTTCCACAGTGTGGGTTAACTGCAGACTTAAACCAATCCTTATTCAAGTCAGATGTAGCACACTCCTGCCCAGCCTTCTAATTCTGAGCGATCCTTGAGATCGTCTATGCTGGCCAGGGTCACTGTTGAATCTACCATCTGCTCACTATCATTGTGCCTATGACAGAGTTCCAGAATTTCTTTCATATGTATATAGCAAATTTATACATATATAAAATATATATGCATATATATGCATATATATATATAAATCTTCTGTTCAGGGTTTTTTTTGGTTTTTTGGTTTTTGGTTTTTAATTAAAACTCTCATATAAAAGTTAGGGGTTTTTTGTTTTGTTTTGTTTTAAGATATATTTATTTATTATGTATACAGAAGAGGGCACCAGATCTCATTACAGATGGTTGTGAGCCAACATGTAGGTGCTGGGAATTGAACTCAGGACCTTTGGAAGAGCAGTTGGTGCTCTTAACCTCTGAACCATCTTTCTAGCCCTTTTTGTTTTGTTTTTTAAGACAAGGTCTTACTATGTAGCCAAGACTGGCCTTGAACTCGTAGTCCTGCTGAGTATTGGGGGATATAGGCTTGCAACATCACACCTGGACAGGTCTTTAAGGTCAACCTGCTGTCGTTGAGTATGGGGCCAGCGTCGAATGGTGGTCGGCATATTCAGTCTTTTTTAGATAATGCAGTGTCCTGGCATTTGCCATACAGATGGCACTGCCCGTAAGAAAACTCATCTGGGAAGAGAGAAAAACAAAAAACAAAACAACAAAACCCCTTAAGTTTCCAAGAAGGAATATCTGACCCACGTGCAGAGAAGTTGTGTCGATTGCTACTGTAGCCTTTCTTCACATGTAGTAGGTTCACAGGAGACACTCGCTAGATCAGCAAATGAATGAAAACGGACTACTGTAAAGTCCAAGAGAAGCTCATTTCCTTGACAGAAATTTATCTGGGGAGGGGGAAGCGCAAAGCACATCTGCTCTGTAGAGAAGGGAGTGTCGTCTGCCCTCAGTTGCTTACTCATTTTTTTTTTTTTGGTAGAAGCTAAATTTCATAACGTGAACTCTTCCTCATGCCCCCCCCCAACACTGGGGATTGAACTCAGGGCCTCCTTCATGTGTACTGCGCAAGCAGGCTGCCCCTGAACTCTATCTGCAAATCTTTTTGAGGAGGGCTGTTTTGTTTTGGAGGGGTCTTCTGAGACAGGGTTTCATTAGTTGGCCAGCCTGGTCTTGAATTTGTGACCCTCCTACCTCAGCCTCCTGAGCAGCTGGGTTGCAGATCTCTACCATCAGGTCCAGCTGTATCATGAACTCTTAGTTAGGCATAGTGCTTGTGGCTAACGGGTCTCACATAATCATCAGGTCTGTGCGTTCTGGAACAAAGACAAGCGTGTCCTCTGCCGATTTACAACCTCTCTGAATGCTCTTCCGCACATGCAGGAGCTCACAGGCAAACTGCCTGTTGAATATCCCCTGGATCCAGGAGAGGAACCACCTATTGTTCGGAGAAGAATTGGGACAGCCTTCAAGCTAGATGAACAGAAAATTCTGCCTAAAGGAGAGGTACGTTCCTCTGGTGGTGGAGTCTTTCCCATTATCCCTTTTGCATTATCCTTATTTGCCCCACTTGCTGGAGCTACTAGGTTCTGCATAATTTCTTTATTGTTTCCGGTGGCACACACCTTTAATCCCAGCACTCGGGAGGCAGAGGCAGGCAGATCTCTGTGAGTTCGAGGCTAGCCTGGTCTACAGAGTGAGTTCCAGGACAGCCAGGGCTACACAGTAAGATACTGTCTTGACAAAAATAACAGACAAAGCACCCAGCCCAAGTTAAAGAGAAACAAAAAGCCGGGTTTACCTTCAGGCCTCAGGTCTTCCCAAATGTCTTCTGACTGGAGTTGCTGATTAATAAGCTAGTAAATAGAAGTCTTAAGACAAGTTCAGGACTCAAAGTACATTAGGTACTTGTCTTGTTGTGGGGATAAAATGTCCTGACAAGAGCGGAGGAAGACAAAGGAGGGAGGGAGGTCGGTTTCCTTTGGCTCACAGGTGAGGACACAGTCTCGGTGGGGAGGCATGGCCAGGAGCATGAGGCAGCAGGTCATGCTGCATCTGCAGTCAGGAAGCAGAGAACGATGAGCATTGTACTCCGCTCGCTTCCTCCATCTGTGGACTGGTGTCACCGACATTTAGGGAGGGTCTTCCCACTCCAGTGAACTTAGTCTAGGAATCCCTCTCAGACACTTGACAATGAAGAGTTACCACCACAAAGGGAGAGAAAAGCAAGGTACTTTTAGCTTTCTAAGGAACTTGGAGAAAGACAGTCTCCTAAAGCAAGGTCAGCGTGAAGGTGGAGGACATGCGTTCAGGCCTATGCCTGTGGCCTATAGTTACAGATCCTTGGAAGCCTGCTGGGTACCCCCGAATGCTTCATCCAAAGTGATACCTAATCAGGCCGCTTCCTCTTCCTTATGCTCAAGTTCTTGGTGCTGAGTTTTCTGGGTTATCACTAGGATTAAATGAGCTAGAAGAACATTTCACTGGATACTTAACACATGCCTGATGCTCAGCAAACAGCTGCTGGAAATAGAGATGAGATGTCAAAAGAGGGGCGTGATTTAGGGCACCATGTGTCAGCTGTCTTCCCGAGCTGGATCGTCATCACGGCTTGAGCTTTAAAAAGAGCGCCCCACCTTAAATGAGTGCCCTTCCACGCCTGGATTTCCCACTGTTGTATTGCAGTCCTTCCTACTTTTCAAGAACGCTGACTCTAGAGCTCTGAGAAAGCCTTGCTGGCCCCTGTGCATCTTTCTGAAATTCGTAAGCGGAAGCAGATAGAATTCTGCAGAGCTTCCTCCGACAGGAAGAGGCTCACTCTTGCTCTGTGCTGCCCCAGCTCTCCTGGATCCCCATTTGCTTTCCTAGCCATATGACCATTTCCACAGACAAGGCATTCAGTCTTGTCCTTGACTCAGTTGAAATATCAAGACTTGTTCTAGACACCCGCAAATCTCAGGGTCAGTGTCTTGGACCAGAGTTATCATAACCGCCCAGGAACATCTGCTTCTGGGAGCCCAAATTTACAGGCTAGGCTTTGTCCCTGTCCCAAGGCTCTGGGCAGGAGTCCATGTTGATATCCTTCTTCCTCTGAGAGAACAAGTGTGGCCAGCACTGGAAGGATCTGGAAGGAGTTTATTGTCCCTCTAAGTGGTTCCTTTTAGCCCTTACTTTTTCCTCCCACTCCTGGTTCCTGCCTCCTCTAGACTTGGAGTGCTCAAAAGTCATTGAAATCAGGCAAAGAATATTTTCCTTAGTAGACACCCCCACTCCCTGCTCTCCCGATTTGGCCTGTTGTGCTCAGAGGCACACTGTCGGACTACCGTAAGAGGAAGACATGTGGAATCCAGGAAACACAGCAGTCTCCTCTTCCTTAGTTTGGTCAGTCCCTGTCAAACTTTAACGTAACTGCAAATCATCTAGGGCAAGATATGTGGTCTCCAATGGTCATGTGTGGGTACTGGGAAAAAGAAGCCACTGTGTGGTCATCATAGATTTATGTAGTATGGGCTTTATTGGAGTCCATATCTCCTATGAGCTCCCAGAACGCACCCAGGCTGCTAGTGCCCTTGCACCCACCAGATACTCGAGCTCCAGAGTGACTCTTGCTGCTTAGAGCCAGCTTTGATGAAGTAGTTCCAAAGTAAATCAGCTGACTGTCTTGACACTATGAGAAAATGCCTGACAAGAGCAACACCCTGGCCCATGCTTTCCAGGACTATCATTTCACCATGGAGGAGAGCCTGGAGGCTGGAGCACTTGGTGAGCCTTGTTAAATCTTGGCAGCAGCTGGGCGGTGGTGGTGCATGACTTTAATCCCAGCACTTAGGAGGCAGAGGCAGGCAGATCTCTGTGAGTTCGAGGCCAACCTGGGCTACAGAGCGAGTTCCAGGAAAGGAAAGCTACACAGAGAAACCCTGTCTCAAAAAACCAAAAAAAAAAAAAAAAAAAAAAAAAATCTTGGCAGCAGTAGGAAACAGAGAAGCTGGGCAGCAGGCACAGTTATCAGTCCCAACCTCTCCTACCCCACCACATTCCCAGTCACCTGCTTCTTCTAGCTGGGACTCGCTTCCTCCAGGCTACACAGCTTTCTAAAACAGTGTCAGCAGCTGGTAGCCAAACATGAGGGCTAGTCTATATCCAAAGCATTAAAACCAGGGAAGGGAAGAAATAAAGAAACGAACTGCTTGATATTTAAAGGGCATTCATCTACAGATCATTTACATGATCTGCCTCCACCCCTAGTGTGTGTACATCTGCAGAGGAGACATCTGGACACTATCTTCTGGGTCTTCCAGGCAAATCTGGCATCACAGCCTCATTCTCCCAGGCCCAGAACACAGGGGAGACTCATCTTGATAGAAGGGCCAAAGGAAGTGAGAGAGATAGGAGGGAATTACACAAGAAGGCAGGAAGGGAGAGAGTCCAAAACCTATCCAAGGAGCAGGGGGAAAAGTGGTTTCACTATCTACCCCCACACCATCTTTGCCTCTTAGAGGGCCCAGAAGGGCTTTTATGAACACACAAGTATGAAAAGAGGAGTTAGGGCTTACAGAAAGAGCTTCCAGAAGTCACCCGGGTGAGTGGGGATGTGTCCGAACATGAGACACACAGAGATGTATGACAGAGGGCGTGCGTGGGAGGATCAGGAGATGTCCACGCATGAGCAAACCCGAGAGGACAGTAACAGAAGGCTGCTCCAGAAGTCATGCTGTGTCTTATGCCCCAAGTAAAAAGAAAAGGATAGCAATGGGGGGTTCTGAATTTCCTCTAAGGCTTGGTCTTCAACAGACCTTGGTAGAGGTGGGAGAAAGGAAGATTGGAAAAGCTGGGGCAGAGGTCTGGGCTAAAGGCGGGCAGGGTAAGGTCTTGTTGGGCAGCAGGATCTTTGGAAGCCGTAAGCATTGATTTTACCTCCCACAGGAAGCTGAGCTGGAACGTCTGGAACGAGAGTTTGCAATTCAGTCCCAGATCACCGAGGCTGCCCGCCGCCTAGCCAGTGACCCCAATGTCAGCAAAAAACTGAAGAAGCAGAGAAAAACCTCTTACCTGAATGCACTGAAAAAGCTGCAGGAGATTGAAAATGCAATCAACGAGAACCGCATCAAGTCAGGGAAGAAACCCACCCAGAGGGCGTCACTAGTCATAGACGGTCAGTGCCACCCACAAACTCCTTCCCTGCTCCCCGACAACCAGGTCCTGTTAGGTCCTAATCTGGATCCTTGCAGGATCTAAATAGCCTCTTACCCGTGTACCTTATCATCCATCCAGGAAAGGGAAGGGGTAAGCCCAACACTCCATCCTAATAATCAAGTGCATGTGGAGGCACAGATGAAAGAGACCATACACAGAACCTCCATGTCACTTATGACACTTGCCCTGGGGGAACCTGCAGGGATAAGCCAGCTCTCTTTTCAGATGTCACCATGAACTATGGAAGTTACTGTGCTAGCCCAGCCCAGCCTCAACATAGCTGAAACTCTGCAGTGCTCAGAAACTTAACCTCTTTTCCCAAGACTAGAAAGGCAAAGGGCACAGCTAGGGTATTAGAGTGAGTCCTTCAGGCCACCACCCTGTCCCCCGTCTGTCCCCCTCTAGCTAATCCTATTAGCAGGAGCTTCTTTGTTTGTTTGTCAAGATAGGGTTTCTCTGTGTAGCTTTGCGCCTTTCTTGGAACTCACTTGGTAGCCCAGGCTGGTCTTGAACTCACAGAGATCCGCCTGGCTCTGCCTCCCGAGTGCTGGGATTAAAGGCATGCGCCACCACCGCCCGGCTAGCAGGAGCTTCTTATCCTAAGAACTGCAGTGTGAAGTATTAGACTGTCCCTCGTGGATTGTCTGGAGTGCATGTTCTGATCCAGGCTCAGGCATGGTGGTGAGGATGTAAACTAGAAGGAAATGCCTTCAAATCCACCGACAAGCATCAGGTCTCTCCCACTGTTACCATCTTTTCTCCAGTTCCTCGAATTCTTGGTAATGTATGTCAGTACTCTCCCAGAGGGTACACGTCTTGAGAATACCTTAGTTCTAAGAAGACAGGAACTGACACAGGGGTTTCCGAGAGCTTTGTGGCGGTGGGAATGGGTGAGTGCAAGGTTTCTAGTTGGGAAAGGAAAGCCCTAGTCCAAGGAGAAGATGGGTGGTGGTGTGGTTGTGTAATCATGTTGGTGTACTTAAGGCCCCTGAACACTTAAAATGGGGAAAATGATAACCTGTGTTATATATATATATATATATATATATATATAGATATAGATATAGATATAGATATCTAGATATCTAGATATCTAGATATCTAGATATAGATATAGATATAGATCTGTCTCCTGAAAACATGGGGATACTAAGGAGGCAGTAGTGGATTGGAGATTACAAGATATCAAAGTCAAAGCCCTCTGTCTCCTTGGAGTTCATCTATCAAATAACAGGGAGAAAGTGAGTTCCTAGTTGGGAGGGAGGGATAGGGCTGACCATAAAAGTCATCCTTTTGCTCTAGGAACTCAGAAGTGCCCATCTTTCTGTATCTTATTCTGTCGTCCTTTGCCATGAAAGTGGAACTCTCCCCCACTTTCTAACAGGGCTACAGTGAGTCAGCCCTTTTCTGTCATCCCTCTTTGGGGGCCTCCTCAAAGGCGTTTGAACTTCCCTGCTCTGTGGAAACATCTAGAAGAACCATCAGAGCTATGGCTGGGAAGAGCAGCCTGGGGGTACCCATCTCACCAGGTGGCCTAGGGGAGCCCATTCTGAGGCCAGCCTGAATGAAGGCTATTCTCTTGGGTCTGCCGGCAGCACTGGCGTCTAAATCATTACCTGTGCCAGCTCCTGATACCTCCCATGCAAGCCTCCAGCCATGTTTGGTTAACTGCTCGAGAATCCGCCTTCCCTGCTTTGCTGCCACAGTGGAGTAATGTTTTCATCACAGAGGCCCATCTGCGTTAGGAGCGAGGGAGCAAGCTCCTTAGATCCCCAGGAATGTTTCATCTCAAGAGTTGAATGATACACTCAGAATCTGAAGACTTTGGACCTTTGTTGACGTTTCCCAGAGAGTAGAGTCACTTCAGACAAACCCCCTCTTTTCCTGAGAGTACCTCAGTTTCCCCAGTGGGAGAGAGGATTGTTTTACTGTCCCCTCTCAGGCATGTTCTTAATTGAATGGTGACTATAAAAACCAGCTTTGGAGAGATGGAGTCTGTAGTTAGCACGCTTGTTTTCTCTGCTAATGACTTAAGTTCATTGAGAAACCATTTATTACCATGTGAGCAAAACTAAGTTCCCTCCCCTGGTTTCGTATCTGTTGACTAACAGCTGCTGACTTCTTTGGTTCGGCTGGTACTTGTCCCGAGTTTGCTCTAGGACAATGATGTGGCTTAACCAGGTCCCACCACCTTTCTATGATTGCTAAGCCACAGTATCTGGTGAACAAGAACATAAGTACACAAAGACTAGGACCCGTTGCGGAGCTGGGGTGGGGAGGGTGTGCTCACAACCCACCATAGGGACTGTCAAAGGAAACACCCAACCATGTCTGTCTTTCCTGGCTTCTTTCCTTGCTGATGCAGAAAAGATGGGAGAGTGTTGCAGGCTGCTCTTTCCTGCACACAGGGCTTTGTTTCCAGAATGTATTAACCCTGGAGACTTTCACTTTTTGTCTTCTAGATGGAAATATCGCCAGTGAAGACAGCTCCCTCTCGGATGCCCTTGTTCTTGAAGATGGTAGGTTTCCCCATTCCCTGCTCTTAAAAGTGGACTCCAGGTTAAACCAGATTATTCTGTAGGCAGCCTGGGAATGGCTAGAGACAGGAAAGAGGCAGGCTGAGACAGGGACTGGACGCGTGGCAGGCTCCTTCCTCCCCCAGGAGACACTGTTGGGCTCACAGTGAATGTTACATTGACACCTGTTTCCCAGGGTTATCCAACCTGCAGCTCTTGTGTCCTAGTACCATAGAAAATGCATATATGCATGCCCTGAGAACCTGTGGGCCATGGGTTGGACACTATTGGAAATGTATGGCCTAAGACAATTATTGTTTGTCCAATGTGGCTCAGATAAGCCAAAAGGTTGGACACCCCAAGTGATAATCACGAAGTGGAATTTTGTTTTTATAATAGCCAAAGAATATTTTTGGCTGGCATGGTAGCTTTAATCCTGTAACCCCAGCACATGAGAGGTGGAAAGAGAGACAGGAGGATGAAAAATTCAAGGCCAACAGGAACAATATAGCAAGAGCTTGTGTCTAAAAATAAACAAGGGCCTGGGAGTAGAGTTCAGTGCTAGAGCACTTGCCTAGATGCAAGGCCCTGGGTTCTACCCTCAGGACAAAACAATGGGCAAAACAGGTAGAAATTTTTTATGTAAACAGACTCTTCATCACGTATATTTTCCTTTGGGCAGTCCTAACATACAAGGAAAGAGGTAGCCATTGATTTGGGTTACACAACAAAGCTTGGGACCTACTGGGAGAGTCTGAGCTACAGGAAGGAGCTGGCCTATCTGCTCCTCTCTGAGACAGAAGATATGTCCCTTTAGTGACATGGACAGCCTTGGAAACTGTTTTTTATTTCCTGTTGAATTCTCAAATCTGGCAATTGCCAGGATATTTTCTTGCTCAGGTCTTAGAAAATCAGAGTTGAAAGCCCCTCCTAACCCTTCAGCAGAAGCAAGCATTCCAAACTTAGAACCATTTCTAAGCTATTCCTGTGGTTGCTAAACCAAAACATTGGACGATGAGGGCACTAATTATATGGAAATCTATTAACTGGTAGTTAATTTTTTTTGCCCTCTAGGAAAACCTCAGGCAGCCAGTGGTAAGTGGCTATTGAGACAGAAAACATAAAAGGCCTACCCAAGTCACAGTAATCATGATAATTGCCACAATAATAACGTTTGCTTTTGATGTGGGAGAAAGCCTGGGGAGCTAGTTACCCAGTTGTCTTGGCCTTGCTATAAGAAATCAGATTGTCGAATTTTACTGTCTGCTGCATTAAGTGGATGGGGAAGACATGGTGTTCCATGAGAACACAGAAGCCTGTTTGGAAAACGAGACCCCCCCCCCCCCCAGTCCTACCATTGATCCCTGCCACCCTGGTCTGCTGAGGAAGGAACAAGTTGACAAAGTTCCTTTGCACCGGGAGTCTCCAGGGCTGTACGTAGTCATTAGCTAATTTGGAGACATCGTGATTTCAGCTTTGCCCCATGTCCTCGGCCTCTGACATCCCCACAGCTGTAATTGCCTCCTCTTGTGTCCTGTGTTCCCACTTGAGGCTCTCACTTGCTAGGGACTCCTCCTGTCTGAGTTGAGGGACAAGCAGGGGAAGACCAGGGCAGATAGCTGGCCTTTGAATTTTGGGGATTGAGAATTAGGCTATGAAAAAAATCAAGAGTTGAAAGTGGATATAGGATCTCATGAGTGGTGGTGGGATTTCCCTCTAGCCCCCCACCCCCTTCCCTGTGAGCATTCCCTCTCCTTCCGACGCCACTGCACCTCAGGTTCCCATCACCATATCTCTTCATAATCCCCCTTGTCTCTCCTGTTGCTTTTCCCAGGGTGAAAATTGCCAGAATGATGGCCCTTAAACAGTATTTTCACCGACACATCTATGCTTAAGTTAAAGCTTTCTTGTAGCTTTTAGGCCAAATCCCAACTCCTTATCTGGAATTCAAGGTCTTTTGCTATCTAGGCTCACTCCAATCCCTCCCTCGCTCGCTCGCTCTGCCCTCTCCCCCAGCTGAGTGGCACCTCCTGCTCATAACCATTTCCTTCACCTCCATGTTTCTTAATTTCCTTCCTTATCTGCCTGCCCATAGCTCATTTCCTTCCAGATGGCACTCTTTTTTGTTGTTGTTTTTTGTTTTTTTGAGACAGGGTTTCTCCGTAAAGCTTTGGAGCCGTTCCTGGAACTCGCTCTGTAGACCAGGCTGGCCTCGAACTCACAGAGATCTGCCTGCCTCTGCCTCCTGAGTGCTAGGATTAAAGGCATGCGCCACTGCTGCCGCCCAGCTCAGATGGCACCTTTTGGTTGGGGATTGTTTTGTTTAAAATTGGACCAGGTCCTAGGTACCTCAGAATGGTATTGGACTCACTATGTAACTGAAGCTGATCTTGAGCTGCTGATTTGCCTGCCTCCATCTACCAAATGCTGGAATTACAGGCAAGAGTCACTATGCCTGGTTAGATGTCTCCTTTGACTAAAAGGATTTGCTTCCTTTGGAAGTCATCCAGCCCATTTATTGCACCCGAGATGGCAGGGGTAGGGTGCTATTGGGACTGGGACCCTCTTTCCCCAAAACACCTTGATCAGCGCTGAGGATATAGCTCTGTGGAGAGCACTTGCCTAGCATGCATGAGGCCCTGGGCTCCATCCCAGTATCACAGAATTTAATATGCCAGAAAAGATTATGAAGAGTTTAAGTAGCTTGTGAGGGAAGCGCGGCTGGTAGAGAACCAGATCTGCCAGCACTTAATTATACTTGACAGATATACTTTCATTTTTTTTTCCTCCAACAAATATTTATTGAGTACCTACTGGGTGCCAGCTGTCATTCTAACCCTGAGGACACAGTGATTAACAGAGCCGATAAAATCCTCAGGAAGGTTAACTCCTCCCCCCAAAGCAAACGAGATCTGTCTAGTGTCTCTTCAAACATAAATTATGGCACAGCTCCATGCTAGAGCATTTGCTTAGCATGTGTGAGGCTCTGGGTTCATTCCTTAGCACCAATTTAAAAAAAAAAAAAAGTTAGAACATTAAATACTACGTTTGCCAGTTTAGTATGAAGTGATCACTGAATTGGTGAATCCAATTCAGACTTTATTCACACTTAACTAAAAGTGATACTTACTGCCCTGTTTAAGGCTCTGTAGTCAAGGCAGGGTCATCGCACATATTTTGATGTGTAGCTCCAAGGTGCTGATGTGGTCTGGGGCAAATCTCTGGGTTTGTGGAAATGATTACTGATCAGTTCCTCTTATCTGTCTATGCAGAAGACTCTCAGGTTACCAGCACAATATCCCCCCTACAGTCTCCGCACAAGGGACTTCCTCCTCGGCCACCATCTTCCTCGCACAACAGGCCTCCTCCCCCACAGTCCCTGGAGGGGCTCAGGCAGATGCACTATCACCGCACCGACTATGACAAGTCACCCTTAAAGCCCAAAATGTGGAGCGAGTCCTCTCTAGACGAGCCTTATGAGAAGGTGAAGAAACGCTCCTCCCACAGTCATTCCAGGTGAGTTGGGTTGGGACACCCAAATGAGGTCTCTGGCTGCGCTTAAGCAGAATCGAAAGGTGGCCCCACCCACCACGGTATTCCCAGAGGATGAGTAGTTCAGCTTTGCTCACAAAGCCCTCTGCCGTCAGCCTCACAGAAGTACAGATTTGTCATCCAAAGGGAAAATACCAATGGCTTGGCTCACAATCACCCTGTTGGCAGATGGCTTTAATGCCGTTAAATTCCACAGGAATTAATTAGGAAATTGTAGCCAGCAGTATTCCAGAATGGCAAAGGAGAGTCCAATCAGAGGCTCCCCAAGGTGGTGCAGAACCTAAACCATCTTCCAGCCGATTTCTGGAACCAAGCTGCTGCAATGCAAGATGCACATTAGCAGCTCATTACTAGGTTAATATCAACATCGTAGAGATGACGACTTGGAAGACATTTCAGGTTTGCTTCTGTTGTCTCCATTTTCCATAATCACACAGCCCCAAGAGGGTGCCCGAACAGGAATTTTGTTTCTTGGAAAACAATACGCTGTGCTGACTGCAGAGGTGGAGGGGACAGAGCCCCCTCCAGTGGGACAGTGAGTTGGAGTCCTGGGTAAGCTTTCCCTACAGTTAGATTCACTGCCCCAAGCTAGTCAGCCCCTACCACTGGGGAAAGGTGCCACATTATGTGACCAGCATGGCTTTCCTCTGCTTGCAGCAGCCACAAGCGTTTCCCCAGTACAGGAAGCTGTACTGAGGCAGGAGTAAGCAGCTCCTTGCAGAACAGCCCCATCCGAGGCCTCCCACACTGGAATTCCCAGTCTAGCATGCCATCCACCCCAGACCTGCGTGTCCGGAGTCCCCACTACGTTCATTCCACAAGGTGAGTCTGCTGGGCCTTCAGACTACCTGCCTTTCTGGTCCACACCTTGGTACAATGAGACCGTGTAGCCCCAAGAACAGGTGAGCTAGAGTCAGACTCCTGCCTACTTCACCCTGAACACTCATCCAGCCAACTGTCCAGACCCAGGGACTTGTGGAGCCAGAGAATTCCAGTCTCCTGGAGAGAGGGCAGGAAAACTAGCCCAGTTAATGTGGGAAGAGCAGCAGCCTTGTATATCCCAGGCTAATGTCTGCTCCCCGTTCCTCATAGACCTTTCTCATGAGGCCTGCATCTGTTCTGGACTCATCTTAATGTCTCAAAGCATACATTTAAAATGATCAGAAAATGGCTTCACTGACTCACAATCCTTTTCTAATGTTGTAAAGCCAGATCATGGCAGGTCACTGGTAAGGGTTATATACTTCTGCCTGTATGTAGTCAGGAGTCGCTAGGAATATGCATATGTAGTTCTAGCATTTGGTACCATTATCTATCTCTTGTTGATTGATATTGGTGGATAAGCAGAGTGGCTCAGAGGCAAAGTCTTGATACTACTGGTAGGTATTTGTATCGTTCATGTTTAGGGGTTCCATGTTTCACCAACCCTCCATTTTAGAGTCCTTATAGGAAACAGCCATTGGCATTCATTTCAGAGTAGTATTTGGTTCAATCAGAGAGAGAGCCTCTGTTAGACATTTTGTTACTGATTTTGGTCAACACTTTTTAGAGGAAACCCTGTGTGAATCCTAGGTGTACTTCCACTTCCCTGACTCCGCCTCCAGGGACTCTTAGCTCCCTTCCTCACCTGGGGCCTAGGGAAGTACCTGGGTTTCTAGGGCAACCCATTGGCTAGAGGCCCTGAGCCTCATAGGCTTTTACACTCCAGTCCTATGGCTTTCATGGGACCCTTTGACCCAGAACCCCAAGACTAACCCTGCGGTCTCCCCACAGGTCGGTAGACATCAGTCCCACGAGACTGCACAGCCTCGCACTGCACTTTAGGCATCGGAGCTCCAGCTTGGAATCCCAGGGCAAGCTCCTGGGCTCAGAGAATGACACCGGGAGCCCCGACTTCTACACTCCGAGGACTCGTAGCAGCAATGGCTCGGATCCCATGGATGACTGCTCCTCGTGCACCAGCCATTCAAGCTCAGAGCACTACTACCCGGCACAGATGAACGCCAACTACTCAACGCTGGCTGAGGACTCTCCATCCAAGGCGCGCCAGCGGCAGCGGCAGCGGCAGCGGGCAGCAGGCGCCCTGGGCTCGGCGAGCTCTGGCAGCATGCCCAACCTAGCAGCACGCAGTGGGGCTGCAGGCGCGGGCGGCAGCGGCGGCGGCGTGTACCTGCACAGCCAGAGCCAGCCGAGCTCGCAGTACCGCATCAAGGAGTACCCACTGTATATTGAGGGCAGTGCCACACCCGTGGTGGTGCGCAGCCTGGAGAGTGACCAGGAGGGCCACTACAGCGTCAAGGCGCAGTTCAAGACCTCCAACTCCTACACAGCTGGCGGTCTGTTCA
Organism: Peromyscus californicus insignis; assembly: GCF_007827085.1. Taxonomy (NCBI): domain Eukaryota; kingdom Metazoa; phylum Chordata; class Mammalia; order Rodentia; family Cricetidae; genus Peromyscus; species Peromyscus californicus. The sequence goes on along the minus strand of NW_026294606.1, from coordinate 64,293,425 downwards.
AAGAGAGCTGGCGCGGGGGTGGCGACGAGGGCGACGCAGGCCGCCTTACACCATCGCGCTCCCAGATCCTGCGGACTCCTTCGTTGGGGCGTGACGGCGCCCACGACAAAGGCTCTGGCCGTGCTGCGGTATCCGACGAGCTGCGCCAGTGGTACCAGCGTTCCACGGCCTCGCACAAGGAGCACAGCCGCCTGTCGCACACCAGCTCCACCTCCTCAGACAGCGGCTCCCAGTACAGCACCTCTTCCCAGAGCACCTTCGTGGCGCACAGCAGGGTCACCAGGATGCCCCAGATGTGCAAGGCCACCTCAGGTGAGCAGAGTGCCGGCGACCTGGGTAGCCTGTAGGTTGCCTAGACTTTGCAGCCAAGAAAAGGAGTCATTTATTCTGGAGGCCTTGCTATGGAATGTGGGAAGCCCATGGCTCTCATCCCACCACTCGAGTTGCTTCCTTCCTTAACCGGGGCACAGAGCAAGCTTTCCGTTAGCCTTTCTAGTTAAGGGCAGAAAGCCCTGTGATGTCAGGTCTCGGGGTTTATCCTGCTAAGGGTGCGCCTTTTTCCTGGTGAAGAAAAATTCTAGTACGTTAGAGACCCGAGTTATAACCTTGCCAAGAAAGGCCGGGTTGAAAGTAGGTCCTGGATCTTGAGGCCCTAGGGGAAGAAGTGTTTACTCTCTGAACCTGACAGCTGTCCTACATAGGTAGCTTGGCTGCTCCTGGCTTTTCTATTCCAATGATGTCATGATACCATCACAAAGTAATTTCTTTTTCACAGAAATCACCAAGGTGCTTTCAGTATCCTTGATACTGTGTCACACTGAAGTTTGAACCCAAAGCACTGTGCAGTGCCAAATTAAGCAAAAGATGGGAGAACAGTCGTTTCCCTTAAGAAATGTCTCTATGAAATAACAATGCTAATAACCAACATTAGCTTAGCATTTACCTTTGCTACATCAGTGATGCTCACTTGTATATTCATACCACTTAGAGAGTGGTAAAAACAAACCACCACCAACAACCCCACTACAACCCTTCCCTCTAGTAGGCAGAAAAAGAGGGAGGATTCTGAGACAAAGAGTAAGCAGTACAATAAAACCAAGAACTGGGGATGCATGTCATCTGAAAGGCAGTTTGGAGCCTGGAAGGAAGTGGTAGTACATTCTGCCTCCATATCCCCACTGCCCTTTTCATTAGCGCATACACGCCAAACAAGTGCCAGAGACTAGACCAGGAGTGACCTAGGCAGTCCTGGGTGCACCATGGCCTATAAGGTCTGACACCTTCCTCCTGTTCTCTTTATTTAGAAACCAAGCCACTGGCTTCCCAGCAAGATTCTGAGAATGGATACATTATGCATAGCATCAGAAGGTCATGATCACTTCTGGTCCTCTTAGATCCATTGGCTAAGTACCAATGGCAAAAGGATAGGATTGCTTCATCCTCTCAAAATTGCCGTTCGTGGGGATATGCTTTACTAAATGATAGCAGGCAGATATTACTAATATTTTAGTAAATTGTATCTGAGGTTGACAGAAGAAAAGGATTCCACCCCACCCGTCAATATGCAAAGGATGCATTTAAGTAGGATTTATTTGGTGCTAAGTTCTCCTAACTAGATTTCTATGTGTTTACTTATGGTAGAACACCTACATTTGGATGAGCTGTTAAAACTCTGTTCATTTAAGGGTTATTGAAGTAGCAGCTGGAAAATCTGAGACAGCAGAGGACTTTTTGGAGGCCCTTCCTACAATAAAGCATGATCCTCACATAGGGGTCACGTCTAAAATGTCATGAAGCAGCCCTCCGTGCTCAGGTCTCCACCACAGGAACATGGGGGCTTCCCATTCCCAGTTGGAGAAGCCATCCTGTGGCCTCAGTCAGAACGGAGGAACATAGTTAGGAGAAAATACATTTAGGGTACCAAGGTATTTCCCCACTATGTCATGGGGTCAGAGACGCTGCCTACAAGGCCATGTCTAGCAATTGTAGAAGGTCTGCCACGGGGTTTGCCATTGAGTTATGAGCTCCTTCATCTGACCTGTCTTCCCCTGCTTTTCCCACACCAACTACATACAGCTGCCTTACCTCAGAGCCAGAGAAGCTCAACACCGTCAAGTGAAATTGGGGCCACCCCACCAAGCAGTCCCCACCACATCCTGACCTGGCAGACTGGGTGAGTTGTCCTTCGAAGCGTTGGCTTGGTTCTTCTGGGCTCTCAATTGTACTAGCTAGGAAGACCAGCAGCAGCACTGAGCTGAGGGATGGAATGAGTGCCAAGGCGGCTCAGGCTTCCTTTCAAAAGCATCTCCCCATATTGCTGTCCCCTTCTCCCCAGCTGGCCTACTGTCTTCGACGGGGATGAATTCTACGTGGTTCTATTTAAAAGCAGGTAGTGATTTCCTGGGATGTAGGCAGGCAAACAAAGCAGTGGATTCAATTCCAGGCAGCGTTGGATTTTTTCCAAGGCCAACTTGAAATGCCACGCAAAACTGTCAAGGGTGGGAGGGAGTACCCTGAGCCAAATGCTTCTCAGTGTGGTCACTGTCTTACTATCGGGATGCATCCTGAGAAAAAAGGGCTCCTGTCTAGGTTAAGCAGTTCTCCATCAGCAAAGGGGATCCTGTACCTTGAGACCTTTAAGTAGAGGCTGCACACAGCAAAATAACGGACACTGGAAGTCAGCTTTTGTTTGTAGCTTTAAGTGTGGATTTCGGGCAGAAGCAGTGGCTGGTTAGGATGCTCTGACCTGTCAAAGGGTCAAGCAGACACAAGTATCCTGCTTTGTTCTTATCACATGCTGTCACTTTCTACCCGAGCCTCTCTTCTGTTGATGCCTCTCAGATGTTACATTCTGTCAACACCTGTTGGTTCCTGGAAATGGGCCCCATATCCAGCTCAATCCGCAGCTTTTGCTGTTGGGCATTGGTGGGCATGTCTGGGGAAATCTGACAGCTGTGAGCTGAATTATGAGAAAACCACAGTCCCACAGCTGGTTCCACTGACTGCTCAGGCTCCCACGCTTGGCATCTTTACTCCTCCACATTTATCTACAGAGAGCTGACACCAGGCCTTTTCTGGAACCTTCATTTTTAGTGGAGAAGAGGAGAGCTAACCCTGAGTACTTACACGAACACAAAGGCTGACAGCTTTTCCAAACATAAATGAGTTTCATGGAATTCTGTCTGCTCCCTGGCAAGGGAAGGATCTAGATCTTTTGGGTTTACAAGTGAGACAGAGACAATGAATCATATACCTTATGTTTTTCTGGTAGGTTCTAAAATGTGGACCTTAGGCCAGAAGTTTGGGCTTCACCTGGGATCTTCTTGGGCCTACCCAAAACTGAATCAGAAGCTCTGGGGTGGGCCTATTGGGTGTATTTAAATGAGCCCTTGGGTCATTAGGATCCATGACTAGACACTCACTGAAGCACTCCATGCTGCCTCTTTACTCTTTTCAAATTAAGAAAACACACAGCCTACAACTACAGCATTTCTCATGTCCACTCCCCAGTGTGGCGTTTGCCAGTAGCTACCTCTCTGTTTATGTTACAAGTCACTGACAACACTAGTTCATACCATCCTCTCTACAACTGTAGCCCCTGAAGTCAGACAGCTTCCTGGCTTAGGGTCTAAGAGTCTCCCAAGATTAATTCATACAAGAGTGACACATCTGTATACCTCTAATGGCTAAACCAAAGCATCCAAATAGGACTCTTGGAATCCTCTGTGGACCCTCGCAAGTTCCTGGGCCATACCCAGTTTTATCTGCTCCAACTGTATGACTGTATCACTTGGTTAATAAACAGGCTCTGAAATTTACAAGCATCCATCCCACCCCCGCTCACTCAAGTCAGCCCTTGTACATGCCTCCTTTATCACATGTAGCCAGTGAGAGCTCGAAACAAACTGGAAACAAAAAGATACTGTCCTTGAAGTCCAGTGTTTTGCCAGATTGTGAATTGTTCGAGAATAATGTGATAAGAAAACAAGACAATGGGTAAAAATTGCCACCACCTGCCTTCCTAACATAACTAATGAGGTCTTGTCCCTCAGTGATGGAGACTGAAAGTTCTGCATGCCTCTTACTGTGTCGGATAACCAGTGGGTCTTTCCGGGGTGTTAATAAGCTACTAATCCTGTGTGCCGGTTCTTCTATGTAACATGAACTCTCTTCTCTTCCTCCTTCCGCTCTCCTTTGTTCAGAGAAGCAACAGAAAACTCTCCCATCATGGATGGGTCTGAGTCTCCAACTCACCAAAGTACTGATGAATAGAGGTATTGTAAGGGAACGTTTTGTTCTTACTGCCCACGAGTGTGTGATCCAGATGTGCTGCTTCTGCCCATGTCATAGTTTCCAGTAGGAAATGTCTGAATGGTGTGGAAGCTATTATTTTTATGTTTTATTTCTAGATACATGTGGAGCTATGTGTTTGGATGTGTGTTTTTACATCAGATGTAGAATAGTCCACATTCTCCTTCCCAGAAGAAATCACCATAGTATATTTAGACTTTCTAGGCTTTAAATACAAACAAAAAATAAGTTGTAGAGGTTTGTTGTTTACCAGGTTTGTAAGTAGTATCTATGAAAACAGCATCACTGTTGTTTAAAACAAAATTAAGCCCTGAGTAAGTATTTAGTGCTTACATAGAAGTATTGAGTGCTCTACAAATTTAAGTCAAAATGCTAAAAAGGCCCAGAGGCGAGAAATGCCTTTTAGTTCTCACACACACTTCGTGAGCCTGGCTTTGAAGAACTACAGTTAAGGCAGAGAAACCATTCCAAGAGCAAAAAGCACAGGTGTGGATCCCAGCGGGGCTTGGGAGAAGAGCGAAGAATCCCATATAGCAGTAAAGAGAGAGGAGCGCTTTAGCCTGGAATGCAGGACAGGATGAGACCATGAACAATTTTTACAGTTGGCCAAATGGGGATTAGGAAAGCAGGGGAGGAAGGTGGACAGCTCATCCTCTGGTGGCAGTGAGGGGACTGAGAGACAATGATGGCACAACATTTTTGAATTTGAGTTATTTTTCTCTTCCTATATGAAAGGATTAAAATATGCTGAGTGATGGTAGAGACTTAAAAAGCTCATGTGGGAATATGGTTTAATCAGTTCAAAATAAACTAAAGATAATACTGCTGGGTAGCAGCTCACACCTTGGCCAGCGGAGTCATGATGACACAGAAGTCTTATTACCCTGGCTTTATGACCACTGGCCCACAGCACTGTTCACTAACCCAAATATGTCCAGCCCATTGGTTTGGTGTGTTAAAACCCCTATCTCAATTCACAGTGTACAGGGAGATATGGCATCATTCAATATTTAGTTATTACTCGCTTTTTTAAAAGTGATTTAACCCCAGACTATTTAGGATCCAACATACAAGAAATTCAGATATATTCTATGACATTGGGCTGTGTGAGATGGTGTTTTCCAACATGTGTTCTAGAGGTATGAACAGGTGATACTGTATGAGACACTCCAAGTGAAACAAAGTAACGCATGACTTCTCAGAGCCTCTGGTATGTGCTCAATGTACAGTATGATTGAGCCCACATCACTGTATCAGAAACAAACTTCTAGAAGTTTCTAGGAAGCTGTACCAGTATTTGCTGCACAGGAAAGAGACGCCAACTCGATAAGCTTAAGCAAATGAACATGTATAAGCTGCTAAGCTGGGAAGCCGAGGCAAAGCTGGGGCCGAGCTCCCTAGCTGTTTCCATCCCCACATCGAGGAAATAGATAGCCTCATGCTTTCAAAGTCAAGGGCCATCTCTGAACCAGTGAGTGTGGCTGGAGAACTTAATAGGTCACGTGTTCCCTCTGGTAGGCGTAAGAGCACTATGAAGGGACCGTTCCCTGGAGCCATGCACGTCTCCTGCAGAATCCAACCACCTTTCCCATTAAAAGTTCTTGGTTCTTTTGACACAATTTACAAAAGCCAGTTTCGCAGTGGCGAGACATTGTTTGCAGAATGAGTATAACTGCATCATCCACTCATTTACCCCCAAAACACACCCAGGACCAGTGTCCTAACTAAGGCCTTGCCTTTGCTTCTAAAGCCACATTTAATCAGAATTAAGCTCATGGACTTCCAGTGCTCCAAGCACAAGGCTGCCATGGAAACCGACCAGAATACTCGGAGATGGCTTGGGATTTTTCCAGCTTTCATGGACTTTGCTAGGTCCGACGAGGGATATTTACAAAGTATTAAATACTCAATGTATTCCTGGAGAAGTAAGCAAATCAGGCAGTAGTGAGAGTGGCTGATGGTCTTCAGGGTTAGCTAACTTGGGAGGCTTTTGAGATACTCTTTAGAAGAGGTCAGCATCTCTTCCTGGTACCCATCCCCTGAGTATGCCCCTGGCCCCAGGCATGGGAACTGAAGGGTAGCTTAGGGACAGTTAGGACTTCCTTTATGTAGGGCTGCAGCCACTCACCTATGTGAGCACTTGCTGATATCTAGGAATCACCCAGGTAGTAGGGAATTAGTAGGTTAGAGGAGCACCCATCTAACCTACTAATACTTATCCAAAGAACTTTCTATTTTCTTCCATGTATACTTTTCTCTGTAGAGAAATAGCTTTTTATTTTATACTATTTTTTGGTGCTGAGCATTAAGCACAGGACCATTATATGCTAAGCATGCTTTCTACCACTGAGCTACAGGCCCAGTCCCTGTATGTTTTTTAAAATACTTTTATAAAATAACATTATTGATTTAAAAAGCATAGCCAGGTGGTAGTGGCACACACCTTGAATCCTAGCACTCAGGAGGCAGAGGCAGGCTGATCCCTGTGAGTTCAGGGACAGCCTGGTCTTTCACGACAGCTAGGGCTACACAGAGAAACCCTGTCTCAAACAAAACAAGGCTCACGTGTTGACTGTTCTTCCAGGACAGTGATAACTTACCACAGAAGTGCAGTTAACCCTTGGGTCTGATGTAAGGCAAACCACTGGCTGTTGTGGAGGAAGTCATCCTGAGGAATATAGCCCCAGGGGCTCCTCAGCTGGCTTCATCTGAGATCATGGATGGGACTTTCGAAGTTCCCAGTAGTGCACTCCCCATGCCAACCTCAGCATAGGCAGACTCAGGCCTGGACATGAGCATTTCTGAGGGTACCACGTGATCATTGTTAACTTGTACTTCCTGAGGTTTCAGAGGTCCCTTTGTGTAATCTTGGTCTCCGAACGCCTTCCGTACACCAAGTGCCATGGAGACTGCCACATCTCACCATGTGTGGAGGGCACGTCTCTCCACATGTACCCTGAACACGGACCCACCTGTACTCCTCTCTTCTAACCCATCATCTCCCTTTGTGTCCACAGGAGCTACAGTGATAGCTGCTTCCTGGATTCCTCCCTCTATCCAGAGCTAGCTGATGTCCAATGGTACGGGCAAGAAAAAGCCAAGCCCGGGACCCTCGTGTGAGCCAGCCCGGCCTCTTCTGACCGCCGCACGCCATTCTGAGTCACCTCACTGCCTCTCAGTTGCCTTACCCAGACACACTGTCACCTGCACCAGCTTCGGCCCTTGGCACTTTTTTTTCTCCTGTCTCCATATCCCCTTCACCCTCAAAAACCTGACTGAGGAGACATTCTGGAAGGTTCCGATCCCACTGTGTGTCCCCTGGCTCTCTTACCCAGAGAGCCAGGCAACAATCCTCAATGGCACCTTGGTGGTTTCCCTCTGCCATGACAGCTCCAGGCCAGGAACTGTCAGGGAAGCCAACACATGCAATTCCTGTGGAAGAGAAGCATTAGTAGAGAATGGAAAACAGACCTACCAGTGTGCAGAGACCGTGATGCTGCGTCCAGCTGCCACCTTAGGCCAACTGAGCGCTTCAAGAGGAGGATGCCTCCTGGGGATATTCAGTTTACACCTGAAATGTTCTGTATTCTGTAACGAGACAGCCTGCAAGAGTACCTATGGGGAAGAGTGAGAAAGAAGACCAGCGCTTCGGAGATGCATCGGAGGGTCACAATTGGTTCTATGCTGCCAAAGATTCGACACATTCAACAATAAACAGATACGAGGGGCCAAGAGGAATACACTGTTTCTGCAGTGAAATTTCTTTTCAGTTCTAAACTGCTTCTATGCAGCACAAGTGAGAAGTCCACCATCTGTAAATCATGTCCTGTAGTGACCCATCTCCTGTCCAGTCCACTTCTCCCCACCTGAGCGCCTGGAAATGAACCTAATGGCACCGTGAAGAAGGAGGAGGCTTGGCTGGCAGGCACAGAATCTGTCTGTCTGGACACGAAGGAGGAGCAGAGCACTGTTAGGACCGCCTGATACAGGGGCCTCCGCCTACGTCCCCAAAGCTGCTTTCCTTTTGGGATTGGTCAGAAGCTAAAGGTGATCATTGCCAAAAGTAGTCCTCTCTCGTGAAAACAGCCAGTAAAAGTGTAACCTTTCTTCTTTGTACAAGGTGTTTCATTTTCTTTTTTATGGGAAACCAAGGGAAAAAGCACATTGCAGTCTATTCAAGTGTTTTACTGTCGTGGCTCATTTTGTTTGTTAACACTTGTGTGACAAAGAACTCAGATGGACCTCTCCTGTATGTCACTTAGTCAAAGAACCCAAGTATGCCCTTAGGTAGGAAGATTGTTTTTTTAAATGTGTCTACCAGCCGGCAGGCAGAGCAGAGTTGAGACAACTCGGCTCCCAAAGGGCCCATTCACCTCCAGCAGTATCCATGACCTTGATTTACCACCTCTGTCCACAGATACCAAGAGGGAAAAAAGGCAAAAAAAAAAAAAGAAAAAGAAAAAAAAAGAAAAAAAAAAGCATGCGTGCAAGCTGCCCGTTTACATGTGTTTTGAGCTATGCTTAACACACAACCAAAAAGCCATCAATCTTCAAAGGCCTCAAAATTTTATAATAACTAACCAGTGAACAGTCTTAGCTGGGTTACTCAAGAAGGCACAAAAGACAGTTTCCATGGAGGTAGTACATGTTAATATACGTGGGGCTTGTGGGGGTTACCGTTGTAAGGACTTCCTGTGGGAAAGGCATCCAGGAACAGGAGCCAGGGTAGGAGTACTTCTGTGGGAAAGCAGATCTAAAAGTTAGCTGTGGCATCAAAAGAAAAACCTTTGTTGTTCATGTAGGTCAATCCAAGAACAGTAGACTCCACCAGATGAGGAGGGTAAGAAATGGACACCAGAAAGTACTATCCCTGTTGCTTACTCTGCAGTGGTTTGGAAAGCTCTGGAAGCCACCAAGCAGTAGGTAGCATTTACACCAGGCAGAAGCACCCATACCATGAGGTCTTAGGCCTCCTCTGCCATTTTTCTATGGCCCATTCAAGGCGGGGTACCCCAGAGCTGGGCATGGCTGGCTTGATGATTCAACTTTCACAAACAGTACTCTTCCCGGACACTTCAAGGGTAACTCTGTAGATTGGTGGAAACTGGGTAATGGTACAAAACTAATCTGAGGCTTGACAGAGATGGGGGCTATCGGTTGGTTTGTTGGGGTTTTTTTTTCTCCGAGTATGTTGATCAGATCTGTAAAAGGTTTATTCGGGGATTTCCCCCCTCTACCTTCCCTAAAAGGAAATGTGACACATTGGGTCAGTTGTTTTTTTCTTCCAAAAGGAGATGCCTGAATAATTAGACTGAACTATGGTGCAACAGGAAAAGTCCAAAGGGAAACAACGAACAAGACAAGGTTACATAGTTGCAGGTTATAACAGACCTATAACATAGTTTGAAAATCAGTTCTGAATTCCGTTGGATCAATGAGAGAGGCAAAAAGAATCTAAAATGTAATACATTTGGGAGCAGAGAGGAATTGTATGGGAGCTGTGAATACCATCAGGATAGTCTGGTAGTAAGGACAGAGATTAAGTAAAACAGGTTTTACTGTTTAGCTGTGTTCAGTTAATACAATGTACATAATAAGCATTAGTCCTTTGAGACTGACATGATCAATGGTCAGTGTGGTGGTGAACTCTAGGTGTTGTATTCAAGCACCTGCAAACACTTTACAGATCCCTATTTCTTTAAAGGAAGATGAGCTATGAAGCCCCCAGTCTGATCTAAAGCCCCTATTGGATTCTTTGGGTACATGTAAGAAATTGCCTGTTTCAACCAGAAGACTATGTTGTGAGCCAGGTTGGTTTATTTTGTTATATGCAGGTGAGTGTTGAAACTGTTAAAATCCCAAGTTGTTTTCATTCAGTATTAGTTTAGTTCTAAATATAGCAAACCTCATCCAGGTGCTATCAGATGACCAATTACTGCTTAGTTAACTAGGTGTAAAGTTTTACATATCCATTCATGTCAATAGTTTATTACAAGTTGTGTAAAATGGACTCTAGTTTAATAATGGGGGGAAAAGATTAGGTTGCTCCTGAAACTGACTGTAGAGCATGTAAAATGATTTTACTGGATTCTGTTCAACTGTAATCAATGAAAAAGATGTATGTTGTAGACAAAGTTGCAGAATTAAAAGAGAAATCTGCTTTTAATTTATTCTTTTTGTATTAAGAATTTGTATAGTACCTTTACATTTTGCAGAACAGTGTTGTCAACACTTATTAAAGCATTTTGAAAATGAAAACACCCCAGTCGCCTCTTGGACACTGTTTGTTTCTAAATGATAAATGTGTAACCATGCTCCAGAAATCTGTATGTCAAGTGCACTGGGCTCTTTTTTAACACACACACACATCCCTACCCACAGTATTCCTTTTGGTTTGGGCTTGTTTTTTAGATACAGTCTCATTCTGCAGTCTGTGCCAGCCTGGAACTTACCATATAGCCCAGGGTGGCTTTGAACTCACAATCTTTTTGCCTCCAGCCTGAGTGCTGGTATATGCCACCACAACCAGCTATGCATGGTACTGTTGGCTTGCCAGATGAGGCAGAGAAGCTTGTTGACTCGGTAGAGGCTAGTTTTCTGTTACATTATTTACCCTCTAAATCATACCACTGAAGCAACAGCCTATTGCATTTACAGAAGTACCCTAATTAAGATATATGGTTCCCGGTTTACTTCAGCCGACTGCTGCAATTGTATCTCTGACCCCTAACCTGACAGACATCTCTTTCCTAGCAGGAAACTAGAAGTCTAGCCTCCAGGAACACCATGGATGGAAAGCCCTTCCTGATCACTAGAGTAAGACTAAAGCTTGCCAAGAAGAGTAACAATGCACCGAGAAGCTGGACCTGTCTAAAAATGAGCTAAAGGGACAGCTGACAACTTCCTGAACTCTGGCAACTGCCTGGGAAACTTCTTAGGGGAGTATCAGAGCATCCCAAAATAATCTACACTTGAAAAAGAAAAAGCCTCTTGTAAACATGAATAAAGATGCCAGAAATGAGGTTACGCTCTAAGCTCCATCACACGAAAACAACTGGAGCCCAGGAAGATGGCACTGTCTTATGCTTCCTGTCCCTTTTATACACACACACACACACACACACACACACGCACGCACGCAGGTGTGTGCACACACAAACACGTACACAGTCCTCCTTCCCTCTCCTTATAACAAGATAATGCTAGTTTCTATTTTGATTCCCAGAGAACACAAAGTAAACACCCTAATCCTGCAGAAAATACTAAAAATATCCAGCCCTCGACTTCCCAGAATATCTGTTAAAAACACTTACACAAAACTATCCCAAGAGGAGTGTGCAGACCCACTTGAGGACTGGTGAGTAGACAGCGGCCTCCATCAAGGCACTGCACATTGGTACAGAACCCATGTCCTCTAAAGCTTAGAGGTTCACGGATGAGGCAAAGCAGCACAGGATCGATATCTAACAGGCAAGGGACTCTACCGCACTAAACTGGAAGGAGATTTGGCCAATTCCCAAGGATACCAGAATAATCAATATGTAAACAGAAGCTCTCTCACTCAGACCTTGTTTAAGGAGTTGGCCTCTTTGAGGGCAGGAGAAGGTAGAAGAGGCACTAAGCTCTAAGCACTAAGCCAAGCTCCCAGCTTAGTCACTTCTATTCAGCCAAGATCAGAAAGGTTGGCATTACAATTCTGTCGATAAGTAATTGATAAGGTCTAGAGTTGTGTACACACACGGGGAGGGGGGTGTTTAGGAATTTTTTTTTAGTAGATTCTATCCTTTTGTTTCTCTTCTGCATGCCAATTTCCCCTAATACTCAGTCCAATCATGCACTCATCCCCTCCATTGTACCCAACCCAGTCATCAAGATGGACTCCTCATGATGCCAAATGCAATATTTAACTCTCTTTTGTCATTTTATGGGACTTACCAGCAGACACTGTATGCAGACGATGCTCCTTGCTTGACTGAAAGGCCTTCTTCACGAGGACCATATTCTCCTCTATCACAGTCCAAAGCTCTCCTTATCTTCATCTCCCTGACCTTGAAGTGGCCCACAGCTTTGTCCTTGGACTGCCTTACTCTTGACAATTACTTTGTTTGGCTTCCTGTATTTTCTCACCACTATTACAAAATACCTGAGATAAACAACCTGAGGGAAGAAGGCTTTATTTGACTCAGTTTTAGAGACTTCAGTTCATCATAGCAGGGAAGGTGTGGTGGCAGGTCCTCGAAAGGATAGGCATCTTGCTTCTTGGCTGACTGGAACAAGAGGCAGACATAAACCCCAAAGACCACCGCTAGTGAACTTCTTACACCACCAAGGCCCTACATCCCAAAAGCTCCATGACCTCCCAACAGAGTACAACCATCAAGGGACCAGGCGTTCAAACACATAAGCCTGCTGGGAACACTTCAGATTCAAACCATTAACACTCACATCTGACCTCAGTTTGCTATGCCACCTTTATGCCGATGGCATCAGTATTTTCCATCCATCCTGGACCTTTTCCCTCAATCTGTACTTCCCAGTGCCTCCTCAGCAGCTAGATGTTTAACATGATCAATGTACAGAACTGAACTCTTGACCTTCCCCTCCAAACATGCTCCAGTGGCCTTCCTCCTCGATTTAAAGGCAGCTCCATCCTCCTAGGGCTCAGGCCAAAGATCTTGCAGTCATCCCGGACTGCTCTTTTTCTTCCCACATCTGCAGTAGACAAACAGATATGGATGCTCCTCCTGGGAGATTTCTATTTCATTGTGGGAAAGGGGAAGAAAAAAACTAATCATTTACCAGAGTGACAGGAAGGCAGGGACACAAGATTCAGCCTATACAGAAAAGGCAATACCATTTCCTCCAAGTCTGGTGAGAAGAAACGCCGGGAAGCTTGCAGATACCATTCTTAAGACTGCTTCCAAATTCAACTGGTGTGAGAAAAAGGTGAGGCCACCGCTCCATAAGACAGGTAAGAGGGCGTCAGGATACAGCAATTTCAAAGCATTCTAGTAAATACACCTGTGATCCCTAGAATCAGAGATTCGGCTCAAAGGGATAGAACGCTCTCTTCTGCCTCCACAGAAGTGCGAAGGTGTGCATGCTCCCACACAGGAGAGCGTAAGCACAAACACACAGAAATAATCAAATAATAAAACACCATGATTTTACAGAAAATACAAACTTTCACACACAATTCTCTCTTCCCTCAAATCCTATGCTCTCAGGAATGCCACCATTAAACTAGAGAAAAAGGTGACATTCAAGCTGACATACTGGGCTGGGGATGAACCAGTGGCTAAGAGCACTTGCTACTTACTCTTACACAGGGCCCAGATTCAGTTCCTAGCACTCATGGCAGCTCACACCACCTGTCACTCCACTTCTATGGGATTCTGACTTCCAGAGGCACTGTCCAAATGTAGTATGCTTACATACATGTTAGCAAAATATGAACATAAAAATAAATCTTTTATAAATGTTTTTAAAAGAATGACATATGACTTGATTTTTATAGGGTCTATCACACAAAGATAGCTGAAAAGATTATATCAATATCCAAGCTGGTCACAAGATTAGGTCTTTCCCATTAACAATTATTTAGCACAACAGTCAGCCTCACCACACCTATGCCTAAGAGAATGTCTTAGACATGACATGAAGTCAGTCTTGGTAAGGGTCTTCATAAAAGGGATTGTATAAAGGGCCTTTAAATGCAGGAAAGAGGTACTCAACTGAGTTACTCACTGGGCAAAGGCAAGTTAAATCCACCGTGTAACACTATGCTAAAATGAAAGTTACAGAAGACATTTCAAATGTGAACAGATGTAGAGAAACTAAACTCTCAAAATCCCAAAAGCAGGAGTATACACTAGTATAAATACCTTACATTGACCTTGGTATAGTCTCTATAGAAATTTATATTCACCAGGAAATGCATACATAAGAGTTCATGCAAAATGGAACAACTCCCATAAATCACAACTATATAAAAGAGTGAATACTAGAAACCTAAACTTTCACTGAACAAGTCAAACATAGGAAATCAAGCAAAGAATATGATCTCCGAATTAGGAAAACACACAAATACAAAACCAAGCAAATCTAACTTACCTGAGACTTAACAAAGTACTCAACGCTTTATAATCTGCTAAATTTCATATCAACCCTAAGAGCCAAGTGTTACTTGTGTATTAAAGAGGAGCAAACTCCTTTTGTTCTAAGTTCACCCAACAAGCTGTTTCCTTCCTTAAATCAGCTGATGCTTCCTTTTATTAGTAGTTTTCACAATGTATTAATAAGCTGAGAGGGCCACAATCAGCATATGTTACTCCAGAAACACCAGGGCTAGAGAGATGGGTCAGTCGGTAAAAGTACTTGATGCACAATCCTGAGGACCTGAGTCTGACTTCCTAAAATCCACACAGAAGCTGGACATACAGTAACGCCAGCAATTACAGCACTCCTACAAGAGGATGGAGAGGGAGAAGAACCCCCAGAGCCTGCTGTACCAGCCACCCTAGAGCACGCACGGGCAAAACTAGAGATCCTACTGTCTCAATAAGGTGGAAGATAAGGACTGACAGAAGTTGTCTTCTGAGATCTTCACGTGTGCACACACACATACCCACCACCAATCACCACACACACCCAAACACCACCACCATCAACAAAACACCAAAAAACAAAATCCAGAATAGGAACACATATTGCCTCAGACATGGCCAGGCAGAGCTTGTTCCAGTCCTCTGTAAGGGTGTCTATGTGATGCTGGGTCTGGAGGCGTCAGAAACACTCCAATCTACAATTTCAACTCCTTCACAGGACAGAAAGTCTCAGCCAAGCCCAAGCTGTAATAGTTGTAGGTCATAACGTTTTCTAAGCCTTCAAAGAAGAGCTCTGAAGTGCAAAGGCAATTTGGTTCTGGCAGGTTGTAAAACTGCAGCTGCAAGCCTGTGGGAACGACTGAGCTGCCATGCAGGAAACTTGGTGAATGAGGCTGAGATCACCAAATAACATCCCCCCCCCCCCAAAAGAAAATGCAAACTCCGGAGCTGCTGCTCTCCTCTGCGTGAAGGTATGCACTAAGCTTGGCCACTGAGGGGGGGACAAAGGCGGCTGACAGTATTTCAGAGCAGGGCTTAGGGACAAGAAAGAAACTACACAAAGAGAAGTGGCCTAGTTAAAATACAGCCGTCATCGGCAGGGCACGGATTAGTTCAAGCACGCTGTGTAAAATACCCCAGTTTAAAGTGTGGAAAATACACAAATAGTCAATATTTTAATAGTAAACTATTTTGGCCAATGTATAAACCTTTTTTTTTGTAATGAGCACAACTCCAAAATCTTGGCTGTGGTTAGCTCACACACAGCTGTCGCTGCTAGCCAGCCACATAGCACTCCCTAGTTATCCCATACCACCAGAACTTGCTTTTAAAATTTCAAAAGACTTTAGGCTATTGAACCACTAAAGTTCCAGTGGTTAAAATTTAGTCAGTGCAACTGCAGAGTCTGTGATGAAAACCGGTTACTATAGCAGTTTCCCAAAGTGACCCTCTGGAGACTTGTGCTGGCCCCGGCTCTCTGGACAGCTGGAAACGCTTCCATCAACACACCGTGAGAAAGTGCTTTCCAGCTCAAGATTCTCAAAATGACGCCATAGCATAAATTTCTAGAGGATAAAGTTATGCTTTCAGGGGCTTCATGGGAGAAGACCGCAGCAGGGAGGAGGTACAATCCATTAAGTTATCCGCTCAAGATGCCAGACAAAAGAAACTTAAAGCTCAACTCAAGATTCTCTTTCATTCAGGCCTCCCTTCTGTGGTGAGAAACCTTTCACTGTGGGCCTCGAAACGAAGTAGACAGGAATGCCCAAATCCAAAGCCCACAAAGACGGAGGAAACATTTCTCATCTTTCCCAAGCTGTGTATTTCCAGAATTCCTTTTCAACAGCAGTAACAAAGGTTTGCATTCCGGAATGATTTACTGGGGGCACACTCCAGAGTGGTTAAAGTACTGAACTAGGTTAAAACGTACCAGAAGGAAGGGCTTCAAACTACAAGTCCTACCACTACCGCCCCTACTTCCCAGTCCTTGCAGGTCCACAACAGATCCTCCAGTTCTGTTAGTGACCACTGCCTGCCTTGTTCTGCTCTCCCAGGACCTTACCCTTCCTCTTACAATATCTAGACAAGGCCCCTGCTTTATCTCCTTAGTCCCCAGCCCGCAAACACTGAAAGCCTCCATAGGCTGTGACAGTGATCAAAAGCCCTGTCAGTGGACAGTGACCCTCCTAGGAAATGAGATGCTCTCCAATTACAAGTTCTCACCTCACACCGTATGAGAGCAGAAAGCACTCAGCAGAAACTGTACTCGGGACCATTAACTTGGGGGTCTCTTCCTCGGCTAGCCACACACAGTGTAATCCTCTCCTGATGCTGGGAAGTGGTCCCTCCACAATGTTCCCTCAAACTTGATCTTCAGAGAAAATGACTGACACTAATCTATAGCAGCATACAACATTCAAAATAGTACATGAACTTCAATGCTTTAGTATAAAAATAGGCTCTGTGATGGATGGCTTTACCTATCCACAGGCTAATGTAAGTGTTCTGAACACATTTAAGACAGTTTAGGTCAAGCTAATTAAGTAGGGGTATTAAATGCATTTTCAATGTACTGTGTGTTCACCTATATGATCAGGACTAATCCTGCATCCAATCAAGGAGCACCTGCATTTATATCTGAAGGAAAGAAGTTGTTTATTAAGTCTGAATACAGAAAATCCCAGTTCTTGTGGATGGAAGGATGCGAAGGCAGGAAGGGATATAGCTAATTAGAACTGTGACTGTTTAAAAGGAAAAGTATATATTTATTGTTTTAAAAAATTGAAACAAAAATATATAGTATATGCAGAAGTAAAATTTCCAAGACTTGAATAAAAGATCATTTTTCTACATATCCCAGGAGTTTCTATATCACTTCTTTAATTTCAGACATGAAAACTGTCCTGAGAGAGCCACATATTTGAACAAGCTTCCCTCCACTCAAACTCAGAATGGCTAAAGTCACAGATAACACTCCTTACACACACACACCACACACACACCCCACACACACATACACACACACAAAAAAAAAAAAAAAAAAAAAAAAAAAAACCCAGCCTCCACTGGCCAATTTTAGGAAGTACTGAAGTCACATGATATAGTTTCTTCTTCATGTGGAATATTAACAACAGAAAGGAAGACAACATAAAATCACTTACCATGCTGTGACCTGACAGTGGCTGAAGAATAAGTGATCTGGGCATTATCCAGTAATATTTCTAAACAAGACCTTTATAACAAAACCACATGTCACAGATAGGGATTTGCTGCACATCTCATGAAAGTTTCTCATTTGTCAAATAAATCCCCCAAAGCTCTACCTAATTTAATCATAGGAAAAGACTTGGCAGTGAGAGGAACGCCTCCCTGCAATAACTGCCAGAGACTGTCCTATCTCTGCACAGCCTTGGATCTCAAGTAGCCAAAAGTGGCCTTCACTCCTTCTCAAGAGGGACCAGAATAAGCAACTGTGACACCAAGCCACCTCTAGCAACCTCAGGCTCCCATTCTCTGCACTTCTAAATTTGGACCTGGATGCAAGTAAAGACAGGAAAAACTTAATGATTCCATCGTTTACTACTATTGCTGATAATACAGTCATTATTGTTGTTATTGCACAAGTACATACTATCCCACTGTAGCCACAGGGCAGGGCCCATAAAGGCCCTAGGTCTACACGTAATAAGAATGCATGCCAAGCAATAATAATGATCTTTTGTCCTCTACCAGGCAGCGGGCTCAGCATTTTACTTACACAATAACAACACGAGGTGTGTACTCTTATCATCAACGTCAGCTAAGGAAGCCAAAGCCCTGCAAGGTGAAACCACTTGTCCACCGCTGTTCTGTTAGTGCACAGAGCTTGTCCACCGCTGTCCTGTTAGTGCACGGAGCTTGTCCACCGCTGTCCTGTTAGTGCACGGAGCCGAGGAACTGCCAGTCCTGAGGGCCCACCCACTCCTGCTTCTCTGACACAACCATTCAGCTTGTCACGGAACAACCCGATCCTCTCAACACTGCAGCAGTGAGTGGTCCCAATGTCAAAGAGCAACACTGTGAGACCAGAGTGAGGACTGAGTGTGGCACAGTGAAGCCAGGACTCCGCCCTCTTCAGCATCCCCATCATGAGGCTGCCACTCAGCTGGCTCCAATGCCCATTTCCTCACCCTAACCTAGATGCACTAATGTAAACTTACGCTTTTCAACCTTCTATCAATTCTATCTGTCCAGAAATACGACAAATACTAAGATGTGCTCCACTTAGAACCAAAGCAAGTCTGAAACACAAGAAAAATAACACTTAACAGTAACATTTACATCCTACTGTAAGGTGGCAAAATTCCAAAAAACTTTTTTTTGTTGTTTTTTTTTGTTTTTCGAGACAGGGTTTCTCTGTGTAGCTTTGCGCCTTTCCTGGAACTCACTTGGTAGCCCAGGCTGGCCTCGAACTCACAGAGATCCACCTGGCTCTGCCTCCCGAGTGCTGGGATTAAAGGCGTGCGCCACCACTGCCCGGCTCCAAAAAACTTTTAAGAACTGTAAAGGAACATTTAATGGTCCCACACTTTTGCTGAAATACAAAAAATATTTTCTATAAATACCACATAAGAGAAAAAATGTGCAAATCATGATAATTTATAGAAAATTTAAACCTGCCCTCAAATGTTTCTAGTTATCTAATGACACATTTTGGGTCTTGGGGAGAAAGGTCACCTCAAACCCCCTTCCTGCTGTTGTCTACACATCTGTCTACACTATGGATAACAGCTTTAGGACTTAATTTTTCAACTGATTAAAATGAGAACAACACACAAAAACTTGTTTGCAATCCAATACCATATGAAAGTCAACCCAGTTCTTAAACCCAACAAGAAGTGCATCCGATGGAACTCTGCGATGGAACTCTTCCTTTGCTGCTGTGCTAAGGCCAGAAGTCCACATGCTGCTTGCTGAGGCTTCTTGTTATGTCCATCCGTACACAGATCTCACAGTGCATTGTACTCCACACATTTTGATGGATCCGTAGGAAAGTGCTTTTGGCAAATCGTCATTAACCTCTTCAGTCCCTAGGAACATAAAATAAAGGTTCGTTATGACACAACCAAACTATTTCTAGACGCTTTTCTCTGTAGTACTTAGTTTGTCAATGTCCCTATAAAGTTAAGTATCGCCACAATCCCATTCAAAAGGATAAATGTTTATCCATGAGCACTGCTTATCACACATCATTAGTAGAAAATACGTATTCTACAGGGCTGTGATGTTAGCCCTTCCGAGTTTGGTGGAGAGAAGCATATTCAAAGATGTGGCTCTCTCAGAAAAGTCTTCCATATCTCCAAAGTTAAAGAAGCGATATAAAAACTCTCGGGATAAATGAAAAATGACCTCGTCCGTTCAAGTCATGGAAAGGTTACCTCTGTATATACTACAATTTTTGGTTTGAAACTTTAAAAAAAAAAAAAAAAACTAGAAGGATTAAAGTAACCTAGAAATAATATAGTTTTCCATCTCTATTGAATACATGAACACTCTCACCAATGGAGTACTTAGAGCACAAACTCTAGTCCCCGAATAATTCAGCCCTCCTCAAACAGGTTCCAAGAAAGAATTAAGGACAACCCCTGAAGGTGGCGGCATTTCTCTTTCAACTTCTCCTTTGGTCTTACCTTTCCAAGTGCTTAGCTGGCCATTAGACTGTAGTTCTTTTTCTTAGCTTTCTCACCAACCACTAGGTTAAAAAATGCCTTCCAAGCCCATATACAAATTCTCTGTATCCCTTCCAAACAGGCCAAGGACAATGGTAGAGGCTTGCTGCAAGCCCCATAGATTTTTCTTGAGAATAAACTAGAGAGGAATTTACAATCAGAAAAGAATCCTATTAATTGTTTAATCAATTTCCAAATTTCCCTGTTTACAAGGAATGTTTGTTACAAACCTTATTGAAATCTTTATAACATTATTGACTAGTTATAATACAGCAGTGCTTAATTTCAATGATCCTAACCCATACCAATTTTTAGCACAAATTGTTTTAAGGTTCATTTTAAGTTCACAAAAATTAAAACCACCCAGTTCCTATCACAGTAAGAAAAATAATGTAATTTAGGCCTAGAATAATAACATTGGCTATAAAAGAACATGTAGCATATTGCCTGGTATTTTGGTTAGTATTCTCCTCAAATTTACTTTCTTCCCTCAAAATGACATGTTGGGGCAACTTTAAACAAAAGATTCATGACCCAGTGGGAAAGAACCACAGGGCTGCAGTTATACAAACCAGTAACCGAAGAAAACAGCAGGGAATCCAGGAAGAAAGCATTAAAAATAGCCCTGGATACCGAAAATTCCATTGTTTAGAACTCTGAAACTCTAAACATTCAAACAACTTCTTTATTTTTGCTTTTGTTTTTTGTATATAATTTTAGACAGGGTCATACAAGCAGCCTAGGCTGGTCTGGAGCTCCCAACTCAATGAAACCATCAAAAACAAACTAAATCAGTTTATTTCCTAGTAAAAACTGGTAACACAGATATCAACTGCTGTGAACGGAGCTATGATCTAATAGATTCAACATCAGTGAAACATGACGTTAAAATATTTTAAGTCCTTTCCAGATCCAAACATTGCCCACGTTAAGCTGTCTAAGAATCAGCACGTGCAGAGGTAATCTTTCCACTGACTTCTATGATAAAGTGCTTCCCAGGAGTGGGAAGGAAGAGCATACAGTTTACTTTGCTCCTTACCTTATTATTTCTCCCACTAGCCAGATACTTGTTTGAGGTTAAAGAACTTCCTTTCCATACTCTCAACTCCCCCTGATGTTGAGTTCTAATCACATGTGTGCAAAATTTGAACTGTAGCTATGGAAACACATAAGACATTGCTGATTTGGCATCTCTAAGTGTCCTGAAGGAATAGATAGAAGAGAGGTGCAGGTAGGAAAGATGAAACGCAAGGGCTTCAGTCAGCAGCCAGACACGTCATGAACCGTTCTGAACAAGGAGTCGGCTGTGGGGGATGTTCCATAACTAGAACCTTAGCAAGCTGCTCTCGGAGAAGACATTTATGAGGTGCCTTTACACTCGGAGTCTAAGAACAGTCACAGTCACAGGCCTAACCAGGAACACTACCACAAATCCTTGTAATAAGGATTGATAGGTTGCCATGGATTTTCAACAGTGTGTCATTCTCAGGACACGTTTTTGTTTTTGTTTGTTTTTGTTTGTTTGTTTGTTTGTTTTGTTTTCCCCAAATGGAAACAAGTCTTTTTCTTTTTTTTTTTGTTTTTTGTTTTTTTTTTTCTTTTTTTTTAATTTTTAGTTATATATTTTATGTATATGGTTACTTGGTCTGCATGCACACCAGAAGAGGGCATCAGACAGTTGTGAGCTGCCAATGTGGGTTCTGGGAACTGAACTTGGGACCATTGGAAGAGCAGTTAGTGCTCTTAAGCACTGAGCCATCTCTCTAGCCCGGAAACAAGTCTTTTCAACTAGAACCTTTCAGCTTTCCATTTCACATTGCTGTGGGTGGGTAAGCAAGACAAGTTACATAAGAAGTGTAACTCATCATAACACAGCAAACAGCTGAGAGCTAGTGATAGTTTAACTGACTTTTTAAAACATAGGGTCCTATTTGACAGCCCTGGGCTCGGACTTGCAATCCTCCTGCCTCAGCCTCCTCCGTAATGACTCTACAGTCATATGTACCACCTAACTGACTTTATACTTTTAGAAAAACATACTTATCTGAACAACTGTTTAAGTAGTGCCTACTGTATACCAAGCACTGTGCTAAACTCTGGAGATACAAGAAAAAAACAAAGCCAGAGGGGAAACAACAAGAAAACCCCACCCTGAGTAATAAGGCAAGACAGACAAGATACATCCATCCACTGGTGATAGACGCTGTGGAAACAGTGGAGAGGGGAGGGCTGTGTGTGGCTGCAAAGACTGTCGACACTGAATTAAGCGAGTTAATATTATACCGAGCAACATACACTGTATTTTAACTGCACCAGTGTAGGTGCGGAGGAGAACCAAAGGCAGCTGGACAAACTCGGAGGAGACAAGGCAAGAATCCACACAGAGGCTGGTGGTGTCCCCAATGGCAGCTGGAAGATGACAGGCCCCAGATCTTTCAACACAGAGTCATGAGACTGGAAAGCAAAATTTATGAACTGTGACAGAAAGAGAGAAAAGGACAATCCTGGGTTTGGGGTCATGTTGTGTAAGATGACATGGATGGGACCTAAAGTGACAGTGTTCGCCCGCCTCACTCCTTCCTGTCCCCAACTCCACTCCACAGAGGCAACCACTGTCACACCACTCAAGAGACTGTCCTGCTGTTTCTGGCCACACTTGGAAATGTCCAACTCCAGCCCTTGACTCTTCTCCTTAAAGATCACCTACTGACTTCTGACTATGGAATTAGGAGGATTTAATGGGCTTCTGTCATGTCCACTGGCCCCACGTATGTATATTATACACTACATATTTTCTTCCTCACCCCTCAAATCACAGTTCTAAGAGAAAACTACATTTAGTTAGTCTCATCAAGGTTACACATAAGTCCTTTATGCAAGCGACACTGTATTATGATAACCACTCCTTGTGTAGGTCTGCTCCCCTTTAAAAATCATCTTTTCCATGTTTTCCTGGATAGTCTAGTCCCTCCAGACCATGCTGGACCTCTTCATGCATTGCTCCCACCAGAACACCCCCTCACCTCCAGCCTTGGAATCCCTCTCACCCTAGGCTTCATTTCCATTCCTGGATTGTGTGGTTTGCGTCCCCAGACAGAAGCAGTACACTAGCAACATAGGGAAGACAGTCCAGGCTCCAACCCAACCCCACTTCTTACCAGCATGTGACTGAGAACATGCCCGTCTCAGTGCCCCATGTGTCCAAGAGAAATGGCAATATCCTCCCATACTGCTGCCTTCTGTAAGCACTGTGAAAGCTGTGATGAGGATTCCAGGGCTGTGTGTCAAAGGTCACATTGGCGAAGCCCTGCCTGTCAGAAATGTCATTACCTAACTCCACCTTTGACTGAGAATTCAGGAAACTGAGCTGGAAATGGCTTCCTTTGTGATTGTAGGGACTTCACTCCACCCTAGTGTGGCACTCCTAATGAAAAGTGGCATGCTGAGACTAATCCTGAGCTGCTGTAAGTGATCTGCCCTTCTCTAATTTAGGGGAGGATTTCATGTATACGGTCATCAGGTTTTTACAGTGGAGGTTGATCCGGCCTTTTTCCTCTCAGGCATGTGGTTGAACCTGAGATTTGATGGGGTAAAACATCTACTGTTTCCTATCATCTGAGCTCCTGAAAGCAACATTACACAGTTTAGATCAGCATGCTAGTATCCCGTGGTATTAAAGGGCAACACTGTGTAAAATGCCAACGTGTGTTTTCTTCTGAAAATGCAGTGTTAAATATACCATAAAGTATGGCATGAGTAGGTGCTTCTTACCATGCAATAACTTGCCACTTGAAAATTATTTATCTCAGCCAAGACTTGGAGGCTACAGCATGAAGCCACCTGACCTGCAAATGTGTCATGTATAATTTGAGTAATAACATATGAAGAATACTCACCAATAACTATACTGTTGTGTGTACAATGTATGAGTCAAGCTGTGATCACTTACTGGAGGAATGAAAGTTGATGTTATACTAAATTTTGGCAGTACTTGAGTATATTGGAAATATATAAAAACGTTCCATAAGGCTGGCCAATGCTATTATAGATAAAATAGCCAAAGCCTGAGATAAAATTTTAGGATACCAGGAAATTCAGGAATTTAAGATTTCTGAAAACTTGCCAGAGGGTCTTGAGGACATCTGTCCTTGTGTGATGGCAAAAGCTTAAGAAAAACTCTACAGAGTGAGTTTCAGGACAGCCAGGGCTGTTACACAAAGAAACTGTCTCAAAAAAAAAAAAAAAAAAAAAAGGAAGCAAGAAAGGAAGCAAGAAAGAAAAGAAAACTCATAGTATTTCTGAGCTCAGAGAGATTAGAAATGCTACCAGATGGGAGGGGACAATGTAAATCAGAATGAGAAATATTCAGAAACTATGTAGTCCAACTCATGAACACACTAAACACCAAACAAAAAGCCATTTAAAAATGCAGACTTAACTACAAGGAAAGTAAGAACCAGTAAACACAACAGATAATGAATGGCTTGGAGAAACAGATGAAAAGGAGGACAGTTGTGAAGATCAGGAAGACATGAAAAAACTTGGGTTTCCACGTGGAGGACATGTACGGAACTAAAGAAAAACTTTCATCTTCACCACAAGGAAATAGCCAGAGGGTGGTGGCACTCACACCTTTAATCCTAGCCTTCCAGAGGCAGAAATCCATCTGGGATCTCTGTGAGTTCAAGGCCACATTGGAAAGAACCAGGCATGATGACACACTTCTTTAATCCCAAGAAGTGAGCCTTTAATCCCAGGGAGTGATGGTAGAAAGCAGAAAGGTATATAAGGCGTGAGGACCAGGAACTAGAAGCATTTTGGCTGGTTAAGCATTTGGCTGGTTAAGCTTTCAGGCTTCTAGCAGCAATTCAGCTGAGACCCATTCTGGATGAGGACTCAGGGGCCTCCAGTCTGAGAAAACAAGACCAGCTGAGAAGTTGGCCAGGTGAGGTTGGCTGTGGCTTGTTCTGTCTCTCTGACCTTCCAGCATTTCACCCCAATAACTGGCCTCAGGTTTGATTTTATTAATAAGACCTTCTAAGATTCATGCTACAGGATACCAGGAAATTCATGAATTTAAGATTACTGAAAACTTGCCAGAGGGTCTTGAGGACATCTGTCCTTGTGTGATGGCAAAAGCTTAAGAAAAACTTTTTTAGGATGACCATCTGTGTGATGAGTGCACATATTGTTTTTCCACATACAGCAGAAAGGATACCAGGAGGAAGCAATGCAAAAACTCAAACATAATCTGATGGGCTGGTCCAAGGACTTCACAAAGGGCTGGCAAAGCTTAGGGCCAACAAGGGGATATAGTACAAGAGCCTAGAGTTGGCTTTCCTGAGACTGTGGCCAGGCCACGCTCTGAAAAGGTATGAGACAAGAATTACTGAGACACAGAGAGCAAGTGTTTAGAGACAGCCACTTGGGGGAAGTAATGGCCTGAGGCAGAGGGGTGCGCAGCAGGAAAATAAACACCTGAAACTTGCCCCACTACAAAATAACCCTTCAATTCCTTCATTCCTGCCCCATGAGACACCACAGGGAGAGGAGGCAGCCAATGCTCAAAGAACAAGGTAGGAGGCCATCTAGGGAGGAGTGCTGGCAGAGGGGGACCTGTGCTGTCACTTCCCTTCTCTGTCTCCTTCCGGCTGTCTTTTCAGACAATACTGTCCAGAAGGTCTCTAGAAATGACCAAATTATAGTCTCTAAATAATCTAGTTTCTATAATTTGTGTAAAAGAAGCTTTCCCAACATCTGAGCCAAAGGTTTCCTCTGTATTTGGCAGAATGAGCCATCCTTAAAGTTACTACCAGCAATTTAAACCTAACAAGTAGACTTAGGTGAGCTAATAAGCTATCCAGCTTTTGTTTGATCTGCCTGGTGAGAAAACTCCCAATGGTGTATTTAATCTTGTGAGAACTGAACATGTCAAACAACTTCCACAGTTGAAGTCTACAGAGGTTTGCACAAAAGCCAGAAGATGAAATCATGTTTCAGCAAACAACCTCCTGAATTGCTTTCCATCACATTTCATAAAACACGTTATACTAGTATTTCAAATAAAAATAAGAATCATTTCACACATTCTAAGTTTCCATTTATATATTGTTCAGTAACAGGCAAAACCAGGAAAGACTCTAGGTCAAAAGTAGCACTGACGAGGGGCTGGAGAGATGGTGTAGTGGTCAAGAGCACTGGCTGCTCTTGCAGAGGACCCAAGTTTGGATCCCAGCACGACAGCTCACAACTGGACCTCACAGACATAAAATAGAAATCTTTTAACAAGAAGAGTAGCACTGAGAGGAGCAGGGTATCTAGGTACAAGGCAAGCATGAAGGAATCTGCTGTTACTAGGCATGCACCACCACCGCCCGGCTCTGGACCCAATCTTAATTTTGAACATGGCACATGTTATCCAGAATCATTGGGCTGTACAATTAAGATTATAAACTTCAAACACTATATTTTCCTGAGGTGTATTTTAAAAGAAGTAATTATCAAATGATTTTCACATGGTCTCCTTAGCAAATATCTTCATGCAGAAGAAGTCTAAATTATACATTTGCCAGGGGCCACAAATTGATCCACAAAACCACCTTACTCTTCATACTGTCTCCGGAATGCAGCCACTGGCTGCTGGTGAAGTTCACTGAGGCACAAACCTAGATACTTAGTAACTGACCCTTAAAAAAGTAAAAAGGTTTACCAACCCCTGATTTAAACTTCAGGCCACATGTTGAAAATGATCCTCTCAGAGGATATTTTAAATCAACCTTTCACCAAGAGACCAAAGTTACAAGAGACATTATATCCAACTAAAACAGCAGGTACTATGTACCTGCTGTGGTACTGTGTACTTAGTCTGTTTAACCTGCCTTTAAGAGAACACTGTAAGCAACCTTACTGTGCCTTGGATTTCCCATGCAGTCAGCTTTGACAACCTAAGGTACAAACATAGCTCTCATCTTAAGTTACACACTGTTCCATACCCCTGACCCTGGAGGGGTGTGTGTGTGTGTGTGTGTGTGTGTGTGTGTGTGTGTGTGTGTGTGTGTGTGTGTCCATGCTGTGATGATCATATATACTTTCTCAGCTATGGCTTCTGTGCTGTCCAAGCCCTTTGCTATAGAGACTCGCAGTTTCAGAGGCACAACACACAGGAACAGAGACAGATCATATTCACAAAGCAGACTACATATGGGCCAGTAACCACAAGATACAGGGAGCAAAGTTGGGAATTCAAATTTAGGCTTGCTATTGGTCAAATTAATTGAAGCAAAAGCACATTGTTTTTATTGCTTAATGTGACATCCACACATTTTGGTATCTCCTCAGGTTGTCTTTAATGCGTTTAAGAACACATGACAATATGCACGGGAGTTCCCAGAGAAAACTAAGAAAAAGAGCCTCTTGGAATATAGGTAGAACTGTCCTAAAGGCTCTAAGCTAGGGGGAGAAGAGGTAAGAAGGAAGAAGCCTGCTAGCTAATGTAGGCATTCCCTCCTTACTTTCTAAAGTAACGGTTCTCAATTTGTGGGTTGTGACCCCTTAGGTAAACCTCTACCTCTGAAAATATTTACATTACTATTCATAACAGCAGCAAAATTACAGTTAAGAGGTAGCAATGAAAATAATTTGATGGTTGGGGGTCACCACAACATGAGGAACTGTGTTAAAAGGTCGCAGCAACAGGAAGGCTGACTGTTCTTTACAACAGAACCACTGTTGTAAAGCCTTTGAAACTGTGAGCCAAATAATCCTTCCTTCTTCAGATTTTGTTACTTAGGCATTAGTCACAGTGACAAAATATTTGACTAACATATCATCCGAGTCCATCAGGAAAATATTAAAAAGTCACTCGACCTGTGCCACTAACATCTGCCCAAGGAGAGACATGGCTCCATTGTTATTTAGTATTCCACGGCTTCCCTCATCAACAGGCTGGATCCAGAACACCGTGTCCTATTCATAGCAGTATTATTAGTTGATCCAAATCTCAGAGAGCACACTCACCAACTTTCCCTAATCGTCTTACAGGTAACAGAAAAATTCTCTGATTTTGAATCAGGGTCTCACTATTTAGCCCAGGCTAGCCTTAAACTCAGGATGCAGTTCTGACTCATCTTAAAATTCACAATTCCCCTTAGCCTCCCAAGTGATGCAATTACTGGCATGTGCCATTAAACCTGGCTGAAAAGGAGACTTAAATAACAAAATGTCTAGCTCACTCTGAAGTTCCCACTGCCCAAGCATGAGGACCAGAGTTCAATCCCTAGCATCATAGTTAGGCGTGGTGGGGTGCATTTGTAATCCCAGCACCGGGGATTTAACACAGGAGGATCCCTGGGACTTGCTGGCCAGATAACCCAGCCTAGTCAGGTACCACGTAAGAGACGCTGTCTCACTAAACAAACGAACAGCTGGGAGCTGGAGGGACAGGGCTGGAGAGATGGTGCAGTGGTTAAGAGCACTTGCTCCCCTTGCAGAGGACCCAGGTTATGTTCCCAGAACCCAGAGTGGCTCACAGTTGTCTGTAACTTCAGTTCCAAGGGATCAAACACCCTTGTCTGGCCTCCATGAGTACAAGGCACACATGTGGTATACATACTCATATGCAGGCAAATATTCATACATGTAACATAAAAATATTTCCTTTTTTAAAAAGGTGTGGATAGCTGTCCTGAGAAACAATTATCTGAGGCTAGCTTCTGGCCTCCACATACAAGTGCACATCTGGGCACATGTACCTTCCACATATATCTTCCATATATATGAACACCCACCCACACAGGTATTCATACATACACATTTTTAAAATATATTTTAAAAATATCAAACTATAATAGGTTTTTGGTTTTTTTTTCCTAAAAATGTATGAGTGCTCTGTCTGCACGTATACCTGCACTCCAGAAGAGGGCAATAGATCCCATTTTAGATGGTAGTGAGCCACCATGTGGTTGCTGGGAATTGGAATCAGAACCTTTGGAAGAACAGCAGCCAGTGTTTTTAACTGCTGAGCCATCTCTCCAGCCCCAGCCCCTTTCTAAATTTTATTCATATGTAGTTTTATTTAAATGCCATGATAAAAAACATAAAGGTTTACCCAGAGAAAGTATCTCAAACAACACAAAAATCAAAGAATATTGTTACAAAGGAAGGTTGGAGGACTGACAGGTCATTACATAGCTCCAAAATAAACTAGAAATCCTCTAAAAAAAGGATACATATTTATTATTGATATATATATACAAATATATAGGGAAAGACATGTATATAGATATATATCTCTATATATATACATCTATGTGTGTTTATATATATATATATTTTTTTTTTTTAAATGAGTCTATGAGAAAGTAGAAGCCACACCATTGGCTACAAGAAATGCTGTCTTCAAAATTATGTAATTGTATGAACTTTTAAACATTATAATGTAGCCATAGTATAAACAAGCATGATTAGTAAATGTAATCCTTGGAAATTATATTCAATTTTCAAAGAAAAAAAACCACTCTTTTCTAAGTCAAAGCTTTTGCCTTTTCTACCGCCATCTGTGGTTATTAAGAAATGAAAATGAGCAGTAAGATGTCCAGCAGGCAAGGGCACTTGCAGCCAAGCCTAACAACCTGGGTTAGATCCCTAGGACCCACGGAGAGGTAGAAGGAACTAATACTGACCTTTACATCAACACCACGCATGCGTGTGTCACCCACCCTACAGACACACACAATCAAAGCAGAATTCTAAAACTTAAAAAATGGAAATGTCTTTCAACTTACCCAAGTGTATTGAACTCTATAAACTTCACAATTCACATTGGAGAGTCAGGTTGAAATGTTTTTAAATGCTAATGTATGTGAATAAGGCATAAAGTATGCCACACAAATTAACATTCAGCACTTGGAACTAAAATCCAAACAAAGATAATTCATGAATATGGTAATAACTATTCTCTGGCACAGCATCTGAATGCACTTTATGCTTTGAAGCACATTTTCAGTAAACTTCCAAAGCTCATCTTCAAGTTTAAGAACCGCCACCCGGCAAGTCGTTACGCACAATCTGGGATTTGTGACAGTTTGCCAAAGCTAGATTATAGTTAGTTTTGTTTTTTATTCACATAAAGTTTTTAGAAAAGTTGAGCCTAGTGCCAACAAGTTTGTATGTGGCATGTATAACTTCAAGAAACTAACTATAAATACTTCAGACTTAGTCATGTAATTAGAAAGATATTTTCATATGCTACTTAAAAATAATCATATACACTGAAGCCAAGACTTCACTTTCCATACCTTCTTAGGTTAGCATACACTAAATCCACACTGCAAGTCACATTATTATAAAACACCCTAAATTGGTTGTCTTCACTAAACTCCCAGTTTTCTCTTATGAACTCATTTGATGTACTAAAAAAAAAAAGCAAGCTGGATATGGTTCATATCAGTAACTCTAGCACTCAGGAGGTGGAGGTTTGAGGCTAGCCTGGACTTCACAGGAAGCCCCTGTCTCAAACCAAAGCAAATTCCAACAGTTTTGTTTTAGTGGTAAGAAAATTAAAAGCATAATGATTTCCCTCCTTTCTATCATGTATGAAAGTCACTGTCACTGGCGTCCTCTACTCCATGAGGCTGTCGTAAACACAAGTGCTCAGCAGTACTGAACTTTCCCACACACTCCTGTGCTATGCCCTGCTCACTGTGCACACTTCCCTCACGTGGGGTTTAGTCTCCACACTTAAGTTACCTTTAGTCAACCGTTACCATCATGGCTTCTTTCTTAGGATCAGCAGAAGCTCAACAGTAGCCGCCACCATCTACTCACATGACATGGCCTACATCACCAAGCTCACTTCATCTTCTTATGTAGAAATTGTACCTCACGTTATCACAGAGTGGTCAGAGGACCACACTGTTTCTAGGGAGGCCATAATCAACAACTAACATTACGGACTATCGTTACAACTGTCCTTTTTTCTAAACAGTTATTAACAACCTCCCTCTTCTGCTCCTCATCCAACTATAACAATCTCCCCTACCTCCTCCTGCATTTTATGTTTATCTGAGACATGATCTCCCTCCTTCCCTTTACTCCATGCTTCTTCTAACTCCACCTATTGAGTCTTGGGATTACAGGTGTTATGTCACCATGTCTAGCTTGTGTTGTTAATTTCTTACTCAGCCTAATAAACTAACTTTTATCACAGTTAAATATATATCTGGGCTGTGAGGTACTATGCATAGGGTTCCTATTGTCTAACATTTCAGGTATCCACTAGAGGTTGTTCAATGCACTCCCCACAGATAAGGGAACTAGCGTAATCCTTTTCTTACATTTTACCTTTTTACATCTGCACAACTAATGTTGGAGCGGGGCCTTCAAGATGGCTTGATAAAAGCAATTGTTGTGCATGCAAGCCAAATGACCTGAGTTCCATTCTCAGAACCCACGGTCCCTAAATGTAGACAAGAACTAATTCCACAAAGTTGTCCTCTGACCTCTATATGCATGCCAAGGTACGTACATGCCCATGTGTATGTGTGTGCACATGTGTGAAAAGACAGACAGACACAGACACACACACACACACAGAAAAAAAAAAAAAAAAAAAAAAAGATTGTCAGAGCAAATCTTGTCCCTTAAAGCTGCTTACCTGAATGTATTTCCGCTGGGTTTCATCATTTAAAACATGTGCAACATGCTTGGAAAAAATCTTTTCCCTGCCAGTTCTGGCATGGATGCCAACCATAGTGACACCAATAGGCCAGGGAGCATTTCCAATGGCCATCTGAAGGTACGCATCATTCGCCTGAAAGGAAAGTTTAAGAAATCAGAAAGGCCAAAACAAACTGGTTCAAATGTTTAGTTCGAGTATTGCAGAGTCCTTCCTGACTCACTTCTCATCTACTTCTTGATGAATATTGTTCCATTGCTCAAATCAAGACATGAAAGTATGGGATGACTTACTGCCCTGCCCAGAAAGACAAACGCCTGTGAAAACAGAAGCCAAGGCTAAGCGTGTGAGAAAGACAAACACCCTTTCTAGCCTTTGTGCACTGGAAAGCAATGCATTTCAGACTGGACGAGCAGGTAGCTAACTTGCCATGCTAACAGAAACTCTATCTTAGATCCAGTCTTCACCACACGTGGCTGGGAGGTAGACACGAGCTAGCTGGCCTTCCACCATGCAACCTGCAATCACACAGCAAATCACACAGCACACGGTGGGGCTCAGGAAGCAGTGTGTATTGGACGGGGTGGGTACTCTATCTGCTGGGATAACCACATACGGTCTGTGACCGACAGATGAACACACAGGACACTGGCTTACTAGTCAAACAGATGAAGCATGTGAAGCATGAGAACAAGTACACTTTTCACTCTGACCCCCAAATTTCTCACCACCCCCAAGTCTCCCACCTGCCAAGAGCCTTAAAAAAAAAGTCAAGACAGAAAGCAGTGAAGACAAACAGCTCGACTTTAGTCAGGTCTGGTGAGCTGAGAGAAAGGAGGGGAACAGAACAAAGAGCAAGCAACGTCTACGAGATCCCCAAGGACTTCAGGCAGCCTTCATAAGGATTCCAACTTCAAAACTCTAACTGGATGCGAGGACAGTGGGGAAGCCACACAAGCACTACAGGTAACTGGGAGATCACCGTCCACCCGCCCTGCAACACATTACAGGGTTTCAGCTGAAAGGGAATTCTGCATGTTTTAATCACTGGCTCTCAGGTGTAACTTCAACACGGGACTTTAATAAAACTTCCAATTTTCAGCTTCTCTAAAATTCCAAAGAGAATTTTCCAGCACATTATTAAAATTTACTGGTTCTTTCTGTCATTTATACAAAACAAGCTCTCACCTGGTTTGGATACACGTCATGAGAATAAAATCGTGGAAAAGGCAGGTGTCCACCAGGGCAAGCAGTGATTATAATGCTTATTAAATGTCATGGAACTGGGAGGAGGGAATATGATCAAAACATGCAGGAAACTCTCAGAGAACTAAAATAAATTTAAAAAGCCCTGCAACTAACAAGAACTAAGAATGAAATAAATATTTCCACGGAAGCAACTGGCTTCAATACGAGTCCAATCGCTGCTTCAGTGACCCAACGCTCTAACAGGGAGAGCAGCATGACGTCACCCGAGAAGGCCAGCATCCCTTCTTCCCTTTTCCAGTGCTCTAGCACTGCCACTGGGATTCCAAGAGATCTTCACTCCAGGCTTCCTGGGAGGCTCAGCCACGAGAAGCCCCTCCTCACTGGTGTAGCATCAGTATCCAGAGCCCTTCTCTCCCTTCTACCAACTGACTTCCCTCCAATGCCCCCTTCCAAACTCTCCCCAAGAATCTTGGATTCTAGGGTGCTTTCCCCAGCACCTCTCCCAGAGCCCATTCAAGAGTAAAGACACTGGAGTAAATAAGAACAGCCCTCCCCAGCAGCGCTCTGCGATTCCCATAGTACTGTTGAGGCTGAGAAGAGTCCTGGCAGCCTTCCATGCACCATCTTCCCAGAGAAACAACAAGGCATAGGTAAATTCCACTGACTCAGCAGTACAACGGTTCAGCTACATTACACATTAAGTGGCTTTTGTAGCAGTCTGAAGAACCTTGTTCCTATGGGAGGATTCGTTCTCTGCCATAATCAACTATTTATACACCCTGAAATTCAATCCCATCCATAAAATGAACACTGCCTATATATACAGCACATGCTCTAAAGAACCTTTTAACCCAATTTTACAATGACTAAGAAAGTACAGTTGTGGTTTCAAGTTTGTTACTCCATGCCAAGAGAACAGAAAGATTTTTTTCCTACTAGCCTGTTGCACATTCATTCTTAAACGTACTATGTACAATCCTTCCCATTCCAAATAACCATTATACTATGACCATAACCTAGATAATGGTCGCAATAACTGCAATACACAGTATAATAATTTACCTTCACATATTCTCTCTGTAACATGAATTTAATAATATCTGTTATTGATTCTTTAATATCAGCAGGAAGATTCTGAAAAAGAAAAAAACAACTAGTTTTGGAAGCTACTATATGTAGTGAAAACTACTTATTCTAAATCTATATACTCTGATTTAAAAAAAAAAAAAAACAACCAAACATGTATTTAAAGTATTTTCCAGAAACCTTACCCTTTTCCGGAGCTTTCTGAAAAGTGGTCTGAGGTAGGACTCGGTCTGCTTCTGCGTAGCACTGTTCAGTTTGCCCTGCACGCTGCGTTTCACATAATCCTCTCTGGCGTTCAATTCTTTAGCCCAAACGCCAAGAAGAAACTGTTGACAGAAAAAGTTAAGGCTGCAATGCCACCCAGTGGTTTGGGTGGAAAAGTTCCCTAACACAGCGATGGTACACAATCAACCTTCCTTACAACACTGTCCTCGCTGATTAAATTAGCGTCAAATAAGATTAACAAGCAAGTTCTGTTTGTTTCATCATGTGTTTCAAAGTAACAAACACCGCTAGTACTACTACATTGTGAAGATGATCCATTTCCTCAGAAAAGAGATACAAATTCCTTAATGACCCGATTAAACTTCCACTGTATTTTTACTTGTATCCATTACACATAGTTCAACTAATCTAGAGTTAGCATCTATACCAGTGCTTCTCAACCTGTGGGTCTTGACCCCGTTGGGGGAGTTGAATGACCCTTTCACAGGGGTCACTTATCAGATATCCTGCATATTTATGATTCCTCACGGTAGCACAATGAGTTATGAAGTAGCACCAGAAAGCACTTTACAGCTGGGTCACCACATGGGGTTGCAGCATTAGGAAAGTTAAGAACTTCTGATCTATATTGTGCACACTTTGACATTTGATCAATGATTGAAGTATCTTACATATATCTTGGACTTTTTACCTACTAGAACAGAAAATTCAATTAAAAAATCCCATCAACACACCCAACTAATGGTGAAGGAAGAAAAAAAGGAACAAAAATAAAACTATGATCCGGAATTCTCACTCCAGGTTTAACTGGACTCTCCTTCCAGAGGCAGGTGACAGTGAGGACAAGGGGACATGGCCCTCTCTGCTGCGACACGAGGACAGACTATCAAAGAGGGAAACCATGCTGCTGCCTGCACTGTCTAGTTCACACTGTAGCCTAGATATATTCTAGAACCTTGACAAATAAACGTTGCATGCAAAACATAAATACTTTAGCTGGCCGGCAGTGGTGTACGCCTTTAATCCCAGCACTTGGGAGGCAGAGGCAGGAGGATCTCCTTGAATTTGAGGCTAGCCTGCTCTACAGAGCAAGTTCCTGAATAGCCAGGGCCACACAAAGAAACCCTGTCTTGAAAAACAGCATAAAAATTTAATAACAAACTAAGTAAAATAAAATGTAAACACAAATAAAAGGCCTCTCTGCACTAAATCTCCCAGCACACAGACAAATACTGAAATGAATTCAGGATCTGACCACACTCTACCTAGATGACTCCAAAGAAATGCTGACAGCAAATACGGGACCAGTGACCAGCAACAAGAAATACACACAGAACTCCAGAAACGGGCCTTGCTGCAAAGTTAAGGTATTTACTTTTGCACTGCCAATGCCCTTCCTCCACCCTCCCCTGACAGCCTCGGGATCGCCTCCATGGCCCTTCTCTCTAGGGTAGTTACAGAGAACAGGAGAATTCTACAAACTTGGTGTTCACTTCGCTGCTGCAATCATTTTCTACAGCTTCTAAGAAAAGTCCCACAAGAACGCAGACACTCATTAACCACTGCATGAACAATGTTAAGGACTCCAGTGGCACAGCCAATGAGTACCAGGTTCTTAAATGACAAGTACAAACATTTGACAATTACCCTATCCAAATATATCCACAAACGTTAAGACTGCTTCTTCCATGTCCACAATGCTCTCCCTCCCTAAGTACACACCTTCAGGAACTTGGTGATGATGTCCATGTCCTTATGATCGTCACCTTTCCCTAAGGATTCCCCCAGTGCCTGAAGAGAGAGAACAATACTTCTGTTCACTAACACAGAACAGTTAAAAAGGTGTATCAGAGTGTGTGTATGACCAACAACAGGTTAGAAGAGGTTTATCACACATATTGACCAATTTTTATCTTAAAATTTGCTGAAATTTCTAGACAAGTCACACACACAAACAAAAAAACCTGACTGCATATTTATATTTGGACAATGTGCTACCTTTGACAAAGATAAGAAGAGTCAGCACAATGGCTCAGTGGGTAAAAGCAATTGCTGTCTGATGATGTAGGCTGGACAACCTGAGTTCAATTCTCAGAACCCAAGGAAAGGAGGATAGAGAGAATCAAGTCCACAAAGTTGTCCTCAGAGCTCCACACACGTGCAGTGGCAAAAGTCCCCTACCAAACATCATGTGCATACCATATATATCCACAATAACAGCTTTAAAACATCGTAAAGGCTTTTATTATTATTAGCTATGTATCTGTGTTTGGATATGTGTATAGAGTACAGGTGTTCACAGAGACCAGAGTTCAACATGAGTGCTGGGAACCAAACTTGAAAGAGCAATGCATGGTATTCTTAACAGCTGAGCCACCTTGCCGACCCCAATTTTGTAAATTTAATATAAAATATCAGTGAGTGTTGACAGATCTGGGCATTTCTCCTAGGTAGGTAAAAATGGCCAAAAGTCAGATTATGCTAGTGGCAAAAACACCCTGTGGATATATATTATAAGCCATTCAATTGTATACTTTATTTGGGTGAATTATATAGGGTGCAAATATCTCAACATTGTTTAAAAAAAATAATAGCAAAGGAAGGGAGAAGGAAAAGAGGGAGAGAGGGAGGGAACAAGCCTGACTGCAAGTGACTGCTCACTCCAGTTATTTAGGTCAAAGGTACACACCACCTTAAACAAGGGATGGGAAGGGGAGGACCGTAAAACAACCACCTCTCAACCACGATCTCCAATGAGATCACTACATGTTCAGGAGCCAGAAACTAAAGAAAACAGAAATAACAGCCTATGTTGTAGTCAATATTAAAAAACAAACTTTAAACTGTATGTTACATGCTAGACACTTACATGACACAATATTGCTTCTTTATGAAGATTACACATATCATTCCAAATGCAGCACACGTGACAGAATCAGGAGGCTACATGGTGCCAAGTGTTGGCAGGAATGCAGGAACACAAGCCCCTCAGTGCTACTTGTAGGGTTACACACCGAGACAGCATGGCTGAGCAGCTGGGCAGGACTCAAATGAAATATGTCCAAATAAGCCCCATAATTCTGTTTCAGTCCATGTCTGTGGCTAAGGAGGAGCTGAGGGCAGCCACACTGTCCACTATAACAAGGAAACTAAAAGTAAAATATAGGAATGCCATAATACATGGCCAATTCAAAGAAAAAAACCATACAAATGTGGATCTTAACAGTATGGAATGGGGCGGGGGGCAATAAAATAAAGATTACCACAACACAGTATTACTTTACATGCACATAAAAATTGCAAGCTTTACAAGAACATCACAGCAAATAAAAGAATGCACATCAAACATTACAATGATTGTTTATGAAAGTAGGAAATACAGAAATGTGAGTGAATGAGAAAAAACCAAGACCTAAAACAAAAAAGTGCCATCAGTGACAAAGGAGTATACTGTGTAGGGAGGGGCACTGCTCCTGAGGAGGAAGGGATGCTGGGGAATGGGCTGCGCTGGGTAGAGAGTACCTCTAGCTCTTCAATGGTGGTGTTTTCCTCATGAACTTTCAAGTCATTCTGTGTGTCCTCCTCTCCAGGTTCCTGACCACCCACAATTTCATTCAAGTACTGCTGGTCAATCTTATCCAAAGCTGCTTTCAGATCATTCCTTAAGCCCTACGGAAGGGGAGAACAAGAAAGGCACCAGTTAGGAAATTTCACCAGGGTGTGATCTGTGATCTTTCATTAATATCAAGTACATTCTAGGCTGAGATGCAGCTCAGTTAGCAGAGTGCTTACCTAGCATGCACAAAGCTCCCCAGTACTTAGAGACTGGGCATGGACTAAACACTTGTAGTCCCAGCACTGGGGAGGTAGAGGCAGAAGGACCAGATGGTTCAGTTCGAGACCAGCCTGGGCTACATAAGAACTTGTCTCAACCTTCCCCTCCCAAACCCCACCCCCAAAAATACATTTCATGTTAAGGGCTTGTCAAAACTAGGGACTCAAACAAATCAATTCATTATACTAATACTAGCATCACTCAAAAGTTAATTATTATAAACATATTTAAAAGAATGTATGCGCATTGTCCAGTCTAACGCTAAGAAAGAGAAAACAGACCTGCGTTACAAATCTACAAATTGGTATCAGCAAGGTCATTATGTTCTAATAATGAAGTTTAGTGAAAACGACGGGTCTCCGACCACAGTCTCCCCCATGACTACTCCCCCTCCGTTTACTCTTTGGAGGAGAGCAGCCCTCAGAAGAAGACAACAACCACTTCCATCTGATCGCAATCACATGAAGACCTTAGGCAAAGGACTGCCTAGCTTAGTCATCAAATGTCAGAACTGACTTTGTCTAGTGTCATTAAAGTTACAATAACCAAGAAAGACTTGAGATTAATAAATTGCTTCATAGCATCAAGTTTTGGGAAGGTCTGTTATACAGCCACAGAAAACCACACATACTTTTCATTAACGAACAGAGTAAGTAATAAAACATTAATGAAGCCCCAGAAGAGCTGACCAAACACAGCCCTAACTGACAGGTGTAGAACCAAACAACCAAAGCAAAACTACAGCCTTTCAGGAACCATGGAACGGACCAGATGCTGAGCACAAACACATGATCAGAGTCTCCCACCTAAAATCCACAACTGTTACTCCTAGAAGAAAACACAAAACATCTCTTCAAGTCCTTCCCATATGTAAAGAATTCTCAAGCAGAACACAAAAACCAACAAGCATAAGAAAAATTTAAAATTAAATTAAAAAACAGTCAATTTGGACTTTATCAAAATTGAAAACGTATGCTCAGCAACACTCCATAAAAAAAATAAAATAAAATAAGTAATTCACAGGCTAGGAACTAAATCAGTCAAAAAATCCTATCTGTGTACGTAACAAAGGGCTTATATCCAGCACATATAAGCAGCTCCTAACTAATAAAAACACATTAATAAAAGACAAGCAATTCAATTACTTCAATGGTGGTGTTTTCCTCATGAACTTTCAAGTCATTCTGCGTGTCCTCCTCTCCAGGTTCCTGACACTTACATGATACAATATGGTTTCTTCATGAAGATTACACATATCATTCCAGATGCAACAGTGACAGAATGAGGAGGCTACATGGTGCCAAGTGTTGGTAAAGGGCTTTTCTAAACTTGGATGGTTAATCTTGTTGATGGAATTTACAGAAGCAAATCTCTGGGTACAGCTATGATCATCCAGACTGGGTTAGTTGAGCCTGGACACCCACACTAAGTGTGAGTGGTATCATCCCATGGCCTGTGGTCCCAGATGGAACAAAGAAGAAAAAGAGCCAAATGCCAGACACACCCCTCTGTTCCTGACTGTGTTTGCCATGTGATCGATGACCTCCTGCCTTCCTGCCCAAATGAACAGTATCCCTTCAAAGTGTCACCTAAATAAACAGCTGACCTGAAGCTGCGTTTGTTAGGTACTTCTCACAGCAATGACACAAGACAGACACTGGACAAAAGAAGGCAAGTATGAAAAGATGCTCGTTCATTTTCAGTCATCAGGGACATGAATAAAATCATGAGATTTTACACATACAAGAGAATGGTTTAAATTCAAAAATCTAACAATACCATGCGCTGATCTTTAGAAATGCCTGACACTTCTTATAAAGCATGCACTTATTCTTACCGTTGAGTAATGCTACTTGTAGCTATTACCCTGAGAAAACCTATTTACTCTGGAGGGTGGGGAGACTATAGATCGACTCCTCCTCGAATAATTGCATGAGTATTCATGATAGTTTTATTCACAGTAGGCCCAAACTAGAAACAAACTGTGGCATAGTCATATAACTAATATAACTAAGCAATAAAAAGGAAACTATCCACAACAGCATGGATAGCACTTTAAAAAATGTCATGCTGAGCCAAAGAAACTAGATAGTCACTCTTGGGTCTATCCATATGAAATACTAAAAATGTTAACTACCAAAACAGGAAGTAAAACTTAATTCACGGTGTCTTAATTCAGAAAGTAGCTGCCTTGGAGCAGAGAAGTGACAGGGGCATTGGGTGATGAATATATTCTTTATCCTTATATGCTCACATGTATTTGTCAAAATAGATCGAATGTTACGCTTAAGATACATACATCCCTTACTATGCCGGGCGGTGGTGGCACACGCCTTTAATCCCAGCACTCGGGAGGCAGAGCCAGGAGGATCTCTGAGAGTTAGAGGCCAGCCTGGCCAGTGACAGGCACCAAAACTACACAGAGAAACCCTGTCTCGAAGAAGAAAAAAAAAAAAAGTAAAATTACTTCAGCAGCACTAAGGTGACACTATTCTCCCATATTTGCCTATAAAAATGCAGCAAGTCAAATCCCACATTACTCCAGCTCACGAAGTACCATCCTATGCTGACCCTGTTCCTTGTATTCGCCTACAACAATGCAGTTAGTCAAATCTCACGCTACTCCAGTTCTTGTAGTGCCATCCTATGCTGACAGTTTCCCATATTCGCCTACAATAATGCAATCAGTCCAACCATGCTACTCCTGATTATGTGGTGCCATTCTATGTTCTTAGCTTTGTTCTGACGTCTCACCTTGTTAACTTCTGGTGTAAGAATCTCTATTTTTCTTAAACGCTGGAAAGCGTCATAATCGGTTTCTCCAAAGAGTCGAATTGGTTCTCCTCTTTCTCTCAGTCTTCTGATGACCTATGAAGACACATAAAGGAAACTTCAAAGAGGGGAAAAAAACCCACTAAATATCTCAAAACAATGTGTATATTTATCTTAAACTGAAACTTAAGTTTAATAAGTATAATTATGCAAATAAATGTTTCTAAGTAAAACATAAAATTCTTCAATTTTTTTTTGTTTTGAAAAATGTATTTGGGTGGGCGGTGAACCATGAAGTGTGTGCAGTGGTTAGAGAACAACGTATAGGAGTCAATTCTTTCTGCCCACCACGTGGGTACCAGGGATCCAATTCAGGTCGGAAGGATCCACAAGCAAGCACATTCACCAGTCAGTCAGTATGACAGCCCCAAGATCCTTCAAGTAAGTTTTAATCACCTATCTCATAACAGATATTTGTGAATGAAAGGGGAAAATACTTTAGATAAAGCACTATTTTGACTCAAGTATCTCATACATTCTTTTACTGAATAATTCCTATCAAGTTGTATGAATCTATAATGCAAATCTAAAGCAAGCCCTTCATGTCAGCCATCTAGATTTAGATACAGACACACAGACATAGACACATGTCCATTTGTCAGGACATAGCATAAGTGACACACTATGGGCCCTCGTCTCAAGTATTATGACTGCTTAGTCCTTTTTAAACATATGTTAACACATACGTTAGTGTCCAAACACTATTTTGAAATATAGATTTAAAAAAAGAGTCAGGTGGCAGTAGCCCACGCCTTTAATCCCAGCACTCAGGAGGCAGAGTCAGGTGGATCTCTGTGAGTTCGAGGCCAGCTTGGTCTACACAGTGAGATCCAGGACAGGCACCAAAACTACACAGAGAAACCCTGTCTCGAAAAAACAAAAACAAAACAAAACAAAAAAATCTGTGTTTGCACCAGGCAGTGGTGGTACACACCTCTAATCCCAGCACTCAGGAGGCATAGGCAGCTGGAGCTCTGGGAGCTCCAGGCCAGCCTAGACTACAGAGTGAGTTCCAGGACAGCCACAGCTGTTACAGAGAAACTCTGTCTCAAAAACCAAAATAAAAAAAAAGCAAAATCTATGTTTGCTCTTCCAGGATTTCTTATGATAGACATGCTATATGTTAGGATGACACTTTAATCAACTAGTGATTTACATTTACATTAAATGAAATGTCTTTACATTTAATCTTATCCACAATTAGATATGTTAAAACACAGATATATTTATGAGGCATCATAAGAACAAAAGATCACTGAGTTAATCAAAACTTAAAAGAACCTAAAATAGAAAAAACTGAGCTTATTACTTTAAAACACTGTTTCCAACTGGAGACTATTAACAACAAACGAAGTAACTATAAATTATGTAATACTTCTGACATCTATTTAAATAGGGAATTCCCATCTATCCGGAATTATAACACAGTAGTTATGCCTAAAAGAAAGCAATAAACTAACTGTTCTCAAAATAATGTAAGAATTCCATCATTCTAATTTATTAAATGAAGAGACGTGGGGGCTAGTGAGGTGGCTCAGTGGGTGAAGGCATTCTCCAGCAAACCTGATACCCAAGTTCACCTCTGAGATGCACATGGAGAAGGAGAACTGACTGCTGCAAGCGATCTTCCTCCCCAAGTGCGAGCAAGACAAGCACTCTACCAACTGCGATAAAAGGCACACGTGTACATCACGCCTGTGCGAGGACTGGGAATGGAAACAGGAGAGCAGAGAGGACAGAACACACAATGTATGGAAGCCACGTTCATTTAGTTTTTTAGATTTACTTATTTTCTGTATGTGAGTGCTCTATCTGCAAGCCAGAAGAGGGTATCAGATCCCAGTATAGATGGTTGTGAGCCACTATGTGGTTGCTGGGAATTGAACTCAAGACCTCTAGAAGAGCAGCCAGTGCTCTTAACTGCTGAGTCATCTTTCCAGCCCCAAGCCATGTTTATTTTATGTATTCTTTAACATATAGTTTGAATTCTTCATGTCATATATGTTCATTTGTTAAGTAAAATAATAGTTGAAACAGATCAGACTGTGGATAAACACTACAGATCAGACTATAAACTAGAAAACAGGTTACAAATGTCTACAAAGCCATTTGATAACATGTATTTTAAACAGACCTTTAAAACACAAAAGTCAAGGCTGCAGGGATGGCTCAATGGTTAAGGGTACTTGCTGCTCTTGCAGAGGACGCTGGTTCAATTCCCGGCACCCACATGGT
The DNA here is from genome assembly GCF_007827085.1 of Peromyscus californicus insignis. Taxonomy (NCBI): domain Eukaryota; kingdom Metazoa; phylum Chordata; class Mammalia; order Rodentia; family Cricetidae; genus Peromyscus; species Peromyscus californicus. The sequence continues at coordinate 64,250,204 of NW_026294606.1, read as the reverse complement.
AGCTCACAACCATCTGAAACTCCAATTCCAGGGGATCCAATACCTTCTTCTGACCTCCACAGGCACCAGGCACACACACAAGCACACCTTCATGCATGCAGCCAAAACACTCACACACATAAAAATAATAGTTAAAAAATAAAAAGTATGTATGTATGTATGTATGTATGTATGTATGTATGTATGTAAACTAAAAACCACCAAGAACTTCATCTGGATAAATGTCCAAATTTCTTACTAACTTTCACATGGTAGCTGCAAGAGTGTTTGCCCTAAAAACCATACTTCTAGAAGCCTTTCCAAGGGACATAATCCTAATTACATAAGCAATAATGTCTCATTAGGTGTCACTCATAAGGAAATGTTGAACCAATCTACACGACAAAGAAAAGAAACTGTTTAAAAGCATAGTAGTAAAAATCCAGGCCCCGGGAAGGGGAGGCAGAAAGATGAGCATCATGAGGCAGACTGTGATACATATCAAAATTCAATCCAGTCTGGGCTACACAAAACTCTGCCTCAAAAAACAAAAAACAAAAAAACAAAAAAAAATCATGCAAATACATGAAGAGAAATTATACAGACATTAAAAACTATGTAGCACTAAAGAAAAGAGGGGGGAAATTACACAGATCTGTTTTAATCTGAAAAAATGGACCAGAAAATAAGAGATGTAAACAGCAAAACAGTATCATTTAAGTAATTTAGATAATAACAAGTACAATTACTTAGATTGTGTAAATTTATACTTATTTAAAATACAACCTTTGAAAAAGAAAGACTACTGGCTGGTGGAGCTGGCTTGGGGGGTAAAGGCATTTGCTGCACAAGTCTGGTGACCTGGGTTTGACGCCTGGAACCCATGGAAAGGTAGAAGGTTAAAAGTAATTGCACGTGGTTGTCATCCACAGATACATCGTATACTCACACGATAATGATAAAGTGTGTGTGTGGAGGGGGGCTATATCTGTGTTTTCCCTGCATGTAGGTCTGTGTACCACGTGTGTGGCCTGGTGCCCACAGAGGCCAGAAGAGGGCACTGAATCCCCTGAAACTGGAGTTACAGAGTGTTGGGAGCCATCACCATGTGTGTGCTGGAAATCCAATTCTGGTCCTCTGGAAAAGCAGCCACTCCTCTTAACCCCTGAGCCATCGCTCCGGCTCCTGTTTTATTTTGAAATAAGAATACTATCAAAGGAAGCAGAGATTTACAAGTTCGCGAAAAAACTGTCTGGCTACACTAGATTTTTAAGTCAAATCATCGTATTTTGGAAATAACATAACTTATGTGAGTACAGTGCAAATTTTTTTCTTTCTGGCTATAAAAGACTCAAATATAACCTTACCTCTTGCCTAGAAAGAGTCATGGGAAGTTTTTCCTCTGCCAGTTCAAGTTCCAACACTGGATTTGATGACGTTAGTGGCTTCTGGTCATCCTCTTTTGGCTGTATCTATATTAATAGCCCAAAGAAATAAAATTTAAACTTACCAGCATATTTCTATTCACCATCTATCACCTTAGCTGTCCACATGAAAAAAGAGTGTTTATACTGAAGGTCTAACTACCTGTTCCTCTGAGCAAAGGCTGCAGAGTAACCGTGCATGCTTTCAAGAGCTGATCAAACATCCATTTCAGGAACATGACACGTGGAAAGCATGCACATGGGAGAGCGCATTCTTGCTCTAAAGGAGTGGCATGACTACAGCCATTTCTGAAACAAAAACTCAACAGTGCTGAAATCCGAACTCAATTTCTCCCCAGATGCTAAAACAGCCCACTTCTCTCTTGAAAACAATCCATTTGCCTCTCCTCTGTGAGAAAATTATCTCAAGGGTTAGCCAATTGCTGCTCACCTTTGAAATGAAGACTAAAGAACCGCTTCCCAACAGAATCTGTGAAGCGGCAAACTAGACCTTCTCTATTTTGCTTCTTCAGACATATCACTCACCTTAGATAAACCCCTACTAGACATGCTGAAAATGCTTAGGGCTGGGCACTACTGGACAACAAGATGAGCTGCCAACCTTGAGGAAGTGGAATAAAGACTGGAATGCCATCCAAGGAGTATGGACACCTTTGCTCATATGACCCTATGGGGGAAATGTCTTCATCTATTTTTTTGTATCTGGGCAGCAGAGACTGGGAAAACTGAGTCTGGCAATTTATAAGCCCGGAAACATACTCAAGTGTGGTTTCCATTCAACTACAAACTAAGTTTAAAATTCAAAAGTAGGAATAAGATTCAAAGAGACAAAGATCTGCTTTAAGAAACTACTGTCCCACTAAGAAAATTTGTACAATAAAAATCATGCAATTCATGATTCAATAGCTTAGGTTAAAGGTAAAGTAAAACAGAGATTAAAAACTAACTTTTTGAATACTTACACAGGTCAGACCAGCATTAAGCCTCCAAAATGGGGTCTAGCTCCTACATAGGCGTAAAAGCAGTACACACTATCCTGCCGCGACTCCAGGGAGGGAGGGTTGTTAAAGAGCAAAAAAGTTACCGTTCTTTTTAACTACATAAGCAGGTATTTCTCCTAACCAAGAGCTGAGGCATTTTTAATTACACAATGGCAGCTGGCAGCTCTGGGACCAAGATCTAAGACATTTGGTCAGTCAGATTCAAGGCTACAGCACTATTATTTTGCTTCACCCCTTCTCCTTATATAAGAAAAAAGGAACAAAAAACAAAAAAACAGAAAGACAAAAACCCTGCGCATATCACAGAAAGGATCTACACAAAGCAAAAGCTGCACTATATTAAACTATTTTCCTCCATTCTTAGAGGACCAAGTCAGCAAAGAAGTACATGATAAAGGATTCTTACTCCAGGCCAAGCCTAGGCATGATGCTGGGCAAGCAAAGCATGAGAACTCTTCTTTCTGCATATCTACTCAATGGTTATTTACATAGAACATCTTTTACTGTCCTAAACTAGAAGCAAATGAAGTTGGTATCTTTACAGAAAACTATCAAAATAAAAATATAAACTTTCAAACATCTATCTTTAAAAATATTTCTTTGATACTTGCCTTTTTCCAACAGTAAAAAAATAAAGCCAAATGCATACGGAGAGCATCTACATTCTTCATGCTTTCCTCTACAAATGATATGCTATACAAATTTCCAGAACTTCCTCCATTCCATGCACAGGAGTATTATCATCAAGTGTATGATTCAGTACATTTCAACAGACCCTGTTACTTGGGAGCTAAGAACATTAAACTAGTCCACTTTAAAACAACTGAAACAATTTCTCCACCCTCCCAAGAAAAACCCCAATTATCAACTAGGCAATGTGACATAGTGTTTCAGTCATGCATCTAAAGCACACAAAGGAAGCCTTTCAGACAGCTCATTTATTTCCAAATTCTTCTTCTAACCAATAGACTACACAGCATCACAAATGCTGCCCCATGTTTAAAACAAACAGAAGCATACAAAGGGTTGAGTACTCTGTTGCAGGCAGGAGTACTGGGCCTAGAAGGAATTATCAACAGATCTAACAGAAAACCAACTGCTTACAGTGCTCAGGAGGAACCAGAGACAATCCTGCTGCCAATACAATCAAGGCTGAATGAATAGTGTTTTGAGTTCTTTCAAAACACAGTATTTTACTGAGAGAGGTGGGGGGGAGAGTGGTGGTGGAGATGAAGATAAGGCAGTATCAGAACCAGGGCTTAATTTAAAAAAAAAAAAAAAAAAAATCAAGCTTTGATCTCAAGCCAGTTCATGCTGTCCACAGAAAGCCAAACCATTCCAAGCCAAAAGTCATGCATGTATTTTCCTGAATTCAAGATCTGTTTTGTTTTGTTTTTTTAAAGCCAAACCAAAACCAAAAATTCATACCTCTCCAGATGGCTTCTCATTTATAGGCTAATGTGTAACATTGATAAATTGAACAGAGATCAATAATTTTGTTATTTAACAACAGCTATATAAATTTAAACTCAGAAATATATGACTTAGATAAAACCTTGAACTTATACCTTGTAGCCACATCTTTCAAAATATGCTTCCTCTTCTTTTTTTGCAAGTTCACTCCGCTTGAAATATTTTTTATTTTCCTATCAAAGAAAAAAAAACAGTAAGTTAATAATGTATCCTTGGTAGAAATTCATGCCCCATAGTTATCAAGTACTCTTAGAAACCTTTAAAAACACTTCAGCTTTCAAGAATTTGGTAATGTTTTTAGTCCTGGAGATATTCACACCGGGCCCCTGTATGGAGGCCCCTCGACCAGAGGACCTGTGTCCTGACGTGTGATAAACACTCAATATTCTACTTGAACTCTAATAGGAGTTCTCACAGCAGAGAATACACCACAGTATTTTCAAAATGTTTTTGTTTTTCATTCACTTTCCTGACATCTAAGTTCAAACATAATTTCTCCAGACAGATTTACTAGGAACCACATAGAGATATCCTTTTGTTATTTTCTCCTAACCAGAACAGAAATTATGGCATATAGAGCCAGTTCCAAAATTCTCATCAATACGAGCACTCCAAAAGAATGTGTAAGGCCTCCTCACCTGGAATCAATCTTACCATATCAATTCTGGATTTCGTTAGTTATAACTCCTCCTTTGTATCAAATGAAAATCTGATTCAAAATGTTCTTACAATGACCAGTATTAAATGAAAGAATTTTAGAAAACAGCACCTTTACAATTTACTCAAATGTCTCAAGCAAGTAGAATGCTGGCTGGCTCACATGCCAAATAGTCACTTACCTTTTAAGAAATTGCCCATCTGTTTTTCCAACCGGTCACATTGTTTTAATCACCCAACAAGACGCAGAAAACAATAACCATTAAAAAACTGACAAATTGCCAGGTGGTGGTGGCTCACGCCTTTAATCCCAGCACTTGGGAGGCAGAGGCAGGAAGATCTCCGTGAGTTTGAGGCCAGCCTGGTCTACAAAGTGAGTTCCAGGAAAGGCGCAAAGCTACACAGAGAAACCCTGTCTCGAAAAACCAAAAGAAAAAAAAAAAAAAAACCTGACAAACTGAAGATAGGTACATGACTGCAGCCCCAGCACTTGGGAGGCTGAGGCATCAATTCAAGGCCAACCTGAAGCAAGACTGCATAGCAAGAATTGAAAGAAAGGAGGAGAGGGAAGAGGAGGGTGAGGACGAAAATAAACTGTGCTCTATTGAAATCCAAAGCCGCTGGTGATTTCAACATGGCTGAACCAAGCAATCTCACCAGGCAGTGGTTGTGGCAAAGGTCTACAGGATCACATTCCTAATTGGTGGCCTGGCACTGCCACCTCAAGGTTCACCCTGACACCATGGTGGACATTTTTCTTCGGAAGTTGCCACCAGCAGCTACAAGATTCACTAACAGTTTCAAATACTTCTACCAGCTGCAGCCTGAGATGCTGCAGAGGATTTACGATGGCAAGTTTGTGACCCAGTTGAGGGCCCCCATCTGGGAGGAAATCTCAGACATCAAAGAGGAAGGGAACCTGGAAGCAGTCATGAATTGCTCGAATAAGAGCACAGGGAAGCACCTGGAGGCCAAGTGGAATCCTATAGTACCTTACTTCCTGCAGCTCTGAACACTCTGCAGTGCCTCGCACAGAACAGGAGGAGACCAGGCACCAGGAGCTGGCTGACACCATCCTGGCTGAGAGCAGGCAGGTCCAGGACCACCCGCACCAAACAGGCTATATACAGAGAGCAGGGGAACAGGCGGCTGACACCACCCTGCCCTGGTGCATGCAGGTCCAGGTATACCAGCATCTGTCATCTATATAGCCTATACAGGGAGAGCAAAGGAGTTACTGTCAGCTCCGAGGGCACCAGAGTGAGGAGATGGCTGGGATCCAGAGCAGAGGGTGGTCAAAAGTTGAGGCCTGTGGTCAACATGCTGGGCCTGGGAGAGTGTTTTCGGGTATCACTGAAAAAGTGTAGGGTGCCTAAGTAGTAACGAAGTCCTCACCACTGCCACTGTGCTGCTGGAGACATGGACACACAGGGACAGGGGCACGAACACACACGCAAGCATGCACACACCCCTTCTCAGATTCCTGGTGCAATGTTTTCTCTCCTGGAGTTTTAGCTAGCATCTATGCTCATCTCTCTGGTTCCTGACCACCCCCCCATACAAACCCAACCTGGCTGTTTTCCAATCTATACTGATTGTCTTGTTGTTGATAAGCCCAAGGGCCCCTGCCATGCTCTCCCCCATGCATAAATATAAATGTCCTCTGTTACACACACACACACACACACACACACACACAAAGCTTTTACTCATCAAAAGGTACTATTAATGAAATAACAAATAGTCCAATCTGGAAGAAAATATCCAAAAGACATATACTTATGAAAGAAAGTGGTGAGATATATAAAGGAGTCCAGATAATCAATTTTTTAAAAAAAAACTAACCTAATTTAAATTTGCAAGCTGTTTTAACACTTCACAAAAGCTACATAAGCATCTAAAAAAAAATCACACAAAAAGTACTTAATATAATTTATCAGGAAGATGTAAATAAGAACCACACAGATACCTCTCCACTGAGAAGGCTGGCAACATGAACTGCTGGTCAGAGCGCAGACAGGCCAACTCTCTGACACTGCTCATGGATATGTAACATGGTACAGCGATGTTAAAAAAGATAGTGGCATGTTTACAGGTAGTCATACATGCACTCTATAACCTAGCACTTCCAAAGAGACATAAAAATAAAGCTTCCCAAAAGGTTCAGAATTTGCTCAACCAAATCTTAGAAACGGCTCAAAACTCATCACTAGGAGAATGGGTAACTGGATCTATTCAGAGAACAGAATACAATTTAAGAAATAAAAAAATAAATGCAGGAAAATGAGTAATACTCTAAAAGTTGATTGTAGCACGAATCTTAAATTGTCTTATTAATAAAAACAAACGCGAAGCCAGGTATTGGGGTGAACGCTGAAAGATCAAAGAAGCAGAACAAGCCACAGCTAACCTCACCTCGCCAATTCCTCAGCTGATCTCGTTTCCTCAAACTGGAAGCCTCTGTGTCCTCATCTGAATGGATCTCAACTGAACTGGTGCTAAAAAGCTTAAAAAGCCACCAGGTGGTGGTGGCGCACGCCTTTAATCCCAGCACTTGGGAGGCAGCGCCAGGTGGATTTTTGTGAGTTCGAGACCAGCCTGGGCTACAGAGTGAGTTCCAGGAAAGGCACAAAGCTACCCAGAGAAACACTGTCTCGAAAAATAAAAAATAAAAATAAAAAAAAGCTTAAAAAGCCTTTAGTTCCTGGTCCTCGCGCCTTATATACTTTTCTGCTTCCTGCTATCGCTTCCTGGGATTAAAGGCGTGTGTCACCATACCTGGCGGTTTCCAGGGTGGCTTTGAACTCAGAGATCCAGATGGATCACTGCCTCCAGAATGCTAGGATTAAAGGTGTGTGTGCCACCATTTTCTGGCCTCTATGTCTGTCTAGTGGCTGTTCTGTTCTCTGACCCCAGATAAGTTTATTAGGATACACAATATATGGGGGGGGGGGCACAATATCACCATCTGATCAAACGAGGCTCCATATAAAAATGTACATCCTGCTTATGCAAAATTCTAGAGCAGGCAAAACCGAGGTGGGAAGACACCGGAGCAGTAGCTGCTTCCTTGGCTAATCCAGGCAGGCACCGATTAGAAAAGTGGAAGGTGCTATTTTAGCTCCTCGTGGAGACAGGGTTACACAGGTGTTTGCATTGGTCAAAAATCACTGAGCAATAAACTTAAGATCCATGTAGCCCTTCGCACATAAATTTTTGCGCACACACACACTCACACACAAAGAGGAACAAATAAGCACTGAACTCCATGACATGTGCCAGATTGCTTAGGAGTAAAGCGTACTGACTCTCGGTGACACGACCTGGAATGTCTAATGACCCCTAAGTTGTTTTGATTACTCTACCTGCAGCTGGTATTGGTTAGGAGAGTAAGCGCTGAAGTGGCTCAGACTAGGGTTCAAACCCACTCTTGCTAGCTATGGGCTAGCAATTTGCCCCAGGACAGTGTGGCAGAACTGTCAACCCCACGCCCCAAATCCTCTCAGTACCCTCGCCCTCACCCCAACACCCTTCCACGCACAGGAACACAATCCTCAAGCCCCAAACGCCACAGCCAAAGGACCCTCACCACCAGCAGGTTCCTGTCCTCCACCAGCTGCCGCTTCCGCAGAATCTCCGACTTCAGGATGTCCATCTCGCTGCCAGTGTCTAAGCTCCACCTTGCCGCTCCAGCTCCTCGGCGGTAACCTCACCCCGCCAGGCGGGACGAACCGCCGCACAACCGGAGCCCAAATATCAGAGGACAACAACTGCTCGGGCCGCTTCCGGCGGAAGTCCAGACGAACGAGAGGACGGAAGGGAGGGGCCCCACCCCCACCCCCGCGAACGCCGGTGAAGCCGCTGAGTGTTGTTGCCCCCTAGCGGCACCCTCCGGTTACTCACCTGTGATTTTGGTAGACAGGTAGAGAAAAGAACAAAAGCCAGGCGTCCATGTCGGTTTGTCTCCTGTTTAATGGTTATTGCGCCCGTTTGAACCTGCTTGTTTGCTCCTGAAGCCTCCTTGTAGGGCATCTCAATTGTGTTGAGGCGAGATCTTTACTAGACGTTTACTTCGTACTTTCTCAAGTTAGTGGCTTGCCAAGAGGGTAAACATACTAGAGAATGAGAAAAACATGAATAATACTAGTTTCAAAATGGCAGTATTCATTAATTGTCTGCTCAATGTCCTGTAAATTTATGCTGCTTCCTGGTTATGTATTCAGCAATCAAGATTTTCGATAATATTTTGGAGATATAACCATTCTTTCTTAAAACCCAATCCAAGAAAAAAGTACGCTGAAATTGTTTTAATTTTGATTGTGATGCAGGGATTCACTGTATTGCCCAGGCTGGTCTCAAACTCCTGATATCAAAGGAATCCTACTGCCCCAACTTCAGAGTGCACCACCATACTTGGTAGAGATTTTTTTTTTTAATTCTAGAACTATTTATAATGTATTTATTTCTGGTTCCATGCCACGAAAGCATTTTTATTAGTAGCAGTCATAATCCAATAATACTTTGTTACTTTTTCCTATTCTAAAAGGAAAGAAATAAGATTTAAACTTGACTATAGGTGAGATGGTTTGTCAAAATAAAAACGGAAAGGATGCTCATTTTCAATTTAGAAGTTTTGTAGTGTGTGTGTGTGTGTGTGTGTGTGTGTGTGTGTATGAGTGTGTATGTGTCTGTTAATAGGGTTATATTTCATCTAAAAGAGAGCCAGCAAGATGGCTGAACAGCTAAAGGCACTTGCTGCCAAGCCTGATGACCCGAGTTCAATCCCTGGAACCTACATGGAGGAAGAAAAGAACTGACTCCCAAAGTTGTCCTCTGACCACATCCACATCACAGCACACACTCATGTATATGCACACAGGTGCACATGCATGCAAATGCACAATACATGGATAAATGTGATAATTTTTTAAAAGTTAAAAGATGCCTGACCTCTGTCAGAAATAAGCCAACATAGGAAGATGATTCATACTCTGATCTAAGATGCCTTGTTGATTTTTAGAGTTTTTAAAAACTCAAGGTACTTCACAAAATAAATGTCCTTGGATTAAACATGCTAACATTCTTGTATGAATATTTGTTGCCATGGGTCAAACCATTTATCAGCATCCTTCTGATTTAGGAACTAGAGATTATAACACCCAAACCTAAAGTGTTGGCATGGCTGATGCTATCAGAGTGAGAGTTCACAGAGAACACAAAGTGACCGGGTAAGACACTACTGGTGTACTAGTTAGTGTCAAAAGTACTGCTATCAAAAGGTACTAGTTCCTTTTCAATTTCCAACTTTGATCTTTATGCTTATGCAAATGTGTATTAAATCATGATGAGGATCTCAGATCAAAGAATTAAAGAGGTGAATACCTGAAGGAGCAAACCTATGAGCAACTTAAACTACAGTACAGAAGAAGGAGGGAAAAGTGGCCAGGACCGCTTAGAAGCAGTCCAAGGGATAGATCAATTCTGCTAGCTAGAAAGTATGTACAACACTGTACCACATATGGTACTTTAAAAATGAGACATTAGCTATAAATCAAAGTTCCTAAATTGGGAAATGGCTAAATTATAGGGCACAGACACAAATGAATAACATTAAACTATATTTCAAAAAATACTGAGCGATAGCAATGCTCATAATAGGCTTTCTTCTAAATAATGAATGTGTAAGTATAGCCTGTAAGACCAGCAAGATGGCCCAGCAGGTGGATGTGCTTGTGCGTGGCCCTTCCAAGCTGACTTTGACCCCTGAATCCTACAGGGTGAACAACTGTAGAGATTCATACTTTGACCTCAACTCACACACACGCACACACACACACAGAGCATGGCACACACTTGTCCCTTCACAAACACACAAATAAATAAATACTTTAAAATGTAAGTAAATGTAACATAATCTCCTGTGTATAACAAAAACACAGAAACAAAGTTATTAGAAGGAAATATGCCAAAATGAAGTTGTTACATAGACATCAGATCCACTGGTAAGTATAAGTGCCTTCTTTATGCTGGAATTTGGTACAAATTCCATAATTTGGAAAAATTCAGTTATCAGTCATCTCCTGTTTTATTACTGAAATTTTTAATAGTTTCCCCCTATCTTTTTTAATTAAACATGATAAATTTTAAGTAATTCCTATACAAGACAGCAAGAGGGTAGGAAATAATATTTCAAAGTAGTCATGACCATTCAATTGAATCCTCCAGTGTCTGATACAACCTCTCCACTCCTGTAAGAGATATAACCAAAACCAAGTCCCAAAGCATAGTTCCTACCCATGAAGAAGATCTCAATGAGCTTAGAGAGCACAGAATAGGCCCTGGAAACTTAGATATTGTTAGGTTATATGATGTGGTGGTGCATATGGGCCATAGTATTCACAGAACTTAAAAATAGCCCTCTTTTGAGAGATGAAGTAGCATGAATCAATACATGGTTGATGAGATTATTCCTTGGAAGGAGCAATGCATCCTAAGAAATTATCTGTCAGTTATGGAGACTGGAGAGAAATATCGAATGTTATCAGGATGACCTACATTTGTTTTGTTGTAATCCTAATGGATAAAATATAACTTTTTAAAAAGAAGGGATAAATAATCATATACAGTGGGTCTCAATCATTAGCATCTCTCATAATAACCTGTTGGGTGTTTTTAATCATAAACTGCTGGTTTCCACACTCTAGGATTTCCAAGTGAGGCAGATGCTGCCGATCGATGGACCACACATTGAGAACTAATGGTCTATTGCTTCATAATCTCCCTATAGGAAAAGGGTAAATCAGAAACAGTCCGTGTCCTATCTTGAGGGATAGAGGACAGGAGGAAACATGTATCTGTGTATTTATGTATTTGCAACATTGTCATGGGCATCATGTTAGGGTCCTGTCTCCTCTCCAGTGAGATTTCTGATGATCTAACAGGAAGTGAGCAGGCTCCCTTTGGGTCCAGCCACATTTACATCAGTGTTTTGTTAAATGTGACTATGGGCAGATACAAAATCCAATCCAGGGCAGAGGCCCTTCTCCCTTCTTTAGGAAACAGAAATTGGAATTCCATCAGTCTCCCCAAGAGTCAGGAAATAAACATGTGAATTTGAAAATGATAGATAGCCATTTCTGTGGCATGCTAGAACCAGACTGGTCGATACTAACCCACAAGACATTGTTAAGGAATTTTGTGAATCAGTTGTTAAGTATAGCTCTTATTAAAAATTAAATAAGTTTATCTACAATTAAGTATTATAAGTGAAGGTAACAAGTACACAGAACCTATTACCTACTCGTGACTTACTATCTGTGCTCTTGGGTTTATGACATCTATATCTTTGAGGTAGGGAATCTCTTACCAACTCCTTGCTTGATGACATCATGTTAGTAGTTTCAAATCAACCATAGACCAGAGTAGTCTGTGTTCTCTAGAAGAACAGAAGCACCAGGATACATACAGATAGCATCAATTTTCTTCTGATTACAAGGAGGCTGTATCCTGGTAAACACGCTGTGTTAGTTCTCCTTCTTGCTGCTGCAGCCAATGACCTGACAAGAAGCGATTTCTGGAAGAACAATTTTATTTTGGCTTACAGTTTGAGGGGTCACACAGCTCACCGTGTACAGAAAGGAAAGCAGCAAAACCACAGAACAGCTGGCCACGTGGCATCTGCAGTTAGAAAGTGAAGCAAGATGAGCACCAGTGCTCAGCTCATTTTCTCCATGGGCTGGCACTGCCCACAGCCAGGCTAACATCTTACCTCTTCACTTAACCCTTTGTGGAAACAATCTGATGGATACACCCAGAGATGTGTTTCCATGGTGACAATAAATTGAGTAAAGATGACAGTGAAGAGTATGCATCACAGTCATCAAGAATATCATAATTTGAAAATAAATTTTTGACGCCTACCCTCACAAATACCTGCTTAGTAGCGTGCATACAGTAAGCACACTGTAGAAAACTCATTGCCATCCAGAATCTCAAGATAGTATCTTACCAGGTATCACTAACCTGGGGAGAAGGTCAAAATCCCAAGGACGATTTCTACTGTATGTGTATTGCTTTTGCATAACTGTCAAAAATGTTTAAGTCTAACCATTGCTACTATAAGAGAGACTCATGTGGGAATTGGTTTACATGGTTATGGCAACCTGAAAGTTTCCCTTCCATCTGCAAGCTGGAGAGCTAGGAAAGCTAGTACTAATTCAGTCTGAAGTTTTGAGAATTTGGGCAGGGCAATAGCACCGTATGCTGGTTAAACCTCGAAGGCCAAGGACTGAAGAGCCAGGAACTCTTGACGCTCGTTAAGAGCCCACAGACATATCTACAAACCATGTTTTAGAGGCTGTTTGGGCATCGCATAGGTCGGGCAAGTTGACACATAACACTAACCACAGTGGGAGTACGTATGCCACAGAAATTGGGAAATATTACAGGCCAGTGCTTAATCTAACATTTTGTTGCTGGTTTATGTCTCAAACAATAAGGTGGAGAGTGATAGAAATATCCGACATTGACCTCTAATCTCCACACACAGGATTCCCCCCTCACACCCATATATACAAAAATTTGGATATAATATTAATAACACAGGTTAGGATTTCTCAACCTTGGCAACTCTTCATCGTGGGAGGGAAGTCTCAAGCCCTTGCTCAGTAAATGGATCAGTAGCATCTGATTTTCTAGCTGTGACCAACGAACATGTCCTGGTCACTGCTAAGCATTGCCTGAGGAGCTAATCTCATCTCTCTGCAGTGGAGAACCATCGATACAAAATAAGTTAAAAGACGTGGTGTCTGTAGCCATCACTTACAAACAAGACAAAAACCTTTAAGAGATATTCTTCAGAGCATGTTAAGACCATTGTCTGATGCAATAGTCTCTCACATCATTGACAACTAAGTGTAGTTCTGATATGCATCTTCATTGTTTCACTTTTGTCTTATTCATTCATCTAAACAAAAATATCACCCAGCACTCATGTGAGAGCTGGGCTTCTTCATCAATTACAACCATATGTTAGCTCAGGATGCAAGAATTCTGTGAAAATCAGTGGAAACATTCTGCGAGAATCAACTGGATGTATGGAATTTACAATAAAGAGTACCACATGTTTTGTTGTTATTTATAAATTGTGTCCTCCACACACTTTGCACCAGTAAAAAATGTATGTATATATGTGCACACTTCTGCAGAGAGAACAAATATTTAAAGATTTACCAGCACGGCACTAGACATTATACTCCTCTCCTAATGGTGTGGTTACTGAAAAACTGGAAACAGTTTTGCTAAAGCAAAGTTAGAAGTCAAAAAAGGAGAGTAAGATCATTTACAAGAAGAAATTTGAATGGCAGGCAGTGAAGAGCAAACCCTAGGGCCTCTGGGTTGCTAATTTTTCTACTCTGATCTTCCTAGTCTATGGCTTGCATTGGTTTCCGAAAACTAAGTCTTTATGCTGTATTGTTTCTGAAACTAAGACACATCCTACAACCGATGTGTTTGTCATGAGTATTGTGGCATTTTGCCCTAATTCTCTCTTCAGATCATCCCTCTTCCACCTACTGGGAATAGGGCTTGCTGAAGGCACAGCAGCATCCCTCACAGGGCATTGCCCCGGCCCTCAGGCACCCACTCCTCACACAAGCCATCCCAATCAATAGCTAGTGTGGAAATGTAAAGGCCTCACTTCGATGCTTCAACTTGAGAAAATCTAACACGTCTTTGCAGCTCTGTGTAGACTTTCCCCCAAGGATCACGGGTCTCAATGCAACCTCGTTCCTCTGCCAAATCCCGCCTTCCTCATTTCCTCCATGAGGTATTCCAAGAGCACTGCCTGAGAAAGGACATCCATTCACAAGCAAAGTGAAGAAATGCTTTGACCAAGCAACACAGGAAATTTAAAAACTGGCCTTCCAATTTTTAGATCAGTCATGTTTGTGGAGACTGTTAGTGAGAATTATCCTAGAGTCCAATCCAAGGCTGGTAACAAGATTGAATTTAAGAATGTTTAAGAATGCTGGAAGTTGAGAAGCAGACCTTGGGCAGGAGGGGGCTGGAGAGTCTACAAATATCAGTCTTCCTTGCTAAGCCCACACTGAGACACCTGCTGACCGGTCCCGGTGCCATGTTTTTTCTTGAATATTCAAAACGGTCACCGAAGGGCAGCCTACAGAGCACTGGCCGCCCTTCCCTTCCTAGACAGTTCTTGTCCACTAGTGTCTCCTGCCCTCTTCATCCAAAGCTTTCACACTCTTCTCCTAGCAGTGTGGCTGCCATCAATTCAATAGGGACTTAGAGAAAGCTTCAAGGTAGGAAGAGGAAAGGGGCAATAACCGGAGCTTCTAAAGGAGAGGAGGGAATCTCCTGTAGCCTACTGATCATAAACTTGGAAATCTTGAAGTGGGCAATTTCCTCCCAAAAATTTAAGTTATGAAACCTGATAAGATAAAAAGGTAGATTATTGAATCTGCTTTTAAAAAGGAACTACTTGTTTTAAATGCTCCAAACCATAGAGTAGGCACAAAAAATTTTTTTTAAAAATTTCTGCAGTGAACCATGACCACACCTAACAGTGACTTTGAAATCTCCAAAAAGATGATGGGATCCCACAATGATGAGATGGCTAGCTGAGATGATCCAGATTCACAGACTACTCAAGCAAGGACTTGAGACAAGGCATACATTTCACCATTATGCAGAGACTGGACAACAAATGATACAGCTACCTCTCCTGTGACTTGACAATTAACCCAAAAATTTTCTTGTCGGGATTCCCCTAAAGATGCCTTCACCCCCTGAAAGCAGGAAGTAATTTTAAGAAAACGATGCCCACATTCCCAAGAGGTGGAGTGGGTGGTTTTTGGTTGTTCAATGGCTTATGAATAATTGTCATTTGATTAGGATGGTTGGTTACAAGTTGTTATTGTTAATGGTCAGGAAAAAGACTAAACAAAGGAGATTAGATTCAGAGTTCTTGTTTAAAAAAAAAGAAAGAGAAAAAAGAGGATATAGATAAGAGGTAGATTATTGAGTCTACTCTGAAAAAAGAAGATACAAAAATAATAGAATAAAAGGGTAGATTATTGAATCTACTCTGAAAAGAAAAAGAGAAAGATATAGAAATGATAAGATAAAAGGTAGATTTTTTAATCTACTCAGAAAAGAAAAAAGAGAGAATATGGATATGATATTATAAAAAAGGTAGATTATTGAATCTACTTTTTAAAGGAACTATTTGTTTTAAATAAGACAAGTAATGAAATTTTTTGTCTGAATTTGTCAAATGTTAATGGACTGGACATTGCTAATGTAATTCTTGACTGTATATATTGTATATACTTATTGTATATTCTTTTTCTTATATTAGTTTAACTTTTTATTTTAAACAAAAAAGGGGAAATGTGGTTAATATATTGTGCACTCTGGAGGTCAGAGAACAGAACAGCCACTATATTCAACATAGAGGTTAGGCAGTGGTAGCACACTTCTTTAATCCTAGCATTCTGGAGACAGAGATCCATCTCTGTGAGTTCAAGGCCACACTGGAAACAGTCAGACATGGTGACACACACCTTTAATCCCAGCACTTGAGATCTCATGTCTTGCTTGGGAAAGACGCATGCCTTTAATCCCGGGAAGTGATGGCAGGACGCAGAAAGGTATATAAGGCGTGAAAACCAGGAACTAGAGGCTTTTTAAGCTTTTAGGCTTTTGAGCAGCAGCTCAGCTGAGATCCATTCAGATGAGGACTCAGAGGCTTCCAGTTTGAGGAAACAAGATCAGCTGAGAAACTGGCAAGGTGAGGTTGGATATGGCTTGTTCTGTTTCTCTGATCTTTCAGCATTTACCCCAATACCTGGCTCCAGGTTTGTTTTTATTAATAAGACCTTTTAAGATTTGTGCTACAGAAACTGACCAAGCACTTACAACAGCAAAAGAAAGAATGGTGCTTGAGACCATGTTTTTCACTATTGAGATTGACATGATCTTCAACAGGTAACTTTAACATCAGGTAAGTCATTTGTTCTCAGACTTTCTAATGTCATACACTCTCTCTAGTCTTAAAAATATTGATGACTTCATAAAAGTTTTATTTATATGAGTAGAGCTATCAAGACTACCATACTAGAAATCAAAAGAGAAATTTAAAAAATTACTTCATTTGGAAATATAACAAAAATATTACATATTAGAGTATAAGTATATAAAGTACACATATAAAGTATAAGCATATTTTTTGAGAAATAACTACATTCTCAAAATCTCAGTGAGCATAGTGGTCCTGTTTCATATTGTTTAAAACCTGTTAAATGTCTAATAGAAAAAATTGAATTTCACTTCTACGTCTGTATTCAACTGAGTGTAATATCTTATTTTGGCTAAGTATCTCAAGAAAATCCAACCTCATAGAGAGATGTAATTGGAAAAAGGTAGAGTATCTTAAGTAGGTCCTTGTGGCTACTCTCTCTGATAACAGTCCCCAAATTAAACAGCAATCGTTTTCAAAAGTTAATTGCAGGGCTGCAGAGATAGCTCAGTCTAAAAGTGCTTGGCATGTAAGCAAGAAGACCTGACTTCAAACCCTGGAGCACTCTTCACTCTTTTTAAAGCTGGGCATGGTAGTGCACACTGTAATCCCAGTGCTGGGGAGGCAGAGACAGGCAGAACCCTGGGGCTCACTGGCCAGCCAGCCTAGTTTCCTTGGTGGTTTCCAGGTAAGAGACCCTGTCTCAAAAAGCAATGTGGATGCTACCTAAATAATGACACTCAAATTCGCCTGCTGGCCTCCACACACCACACACACACACACACACACACACACACACACACACATGCACACACGCACAAACACAGACATGCGCACATGCACACACACATTCACACACACATATGCACACACATACACACAGAAAAAGGTATGCACGCATGCACACATGTAAACGCACACACATACACACATCTACACAGTTAGTTGTAGTATGGAATCTGAAACCATACTGATGAACTACTATTCATTCTGCTACATTAAAAACCTATTAGTAGCCAGGCGGTGGTGGCGCACGCCTTTAATCCCAGCACTCGGGAGGCAGAACCAGGTGGATCTCTGTGAGTTCGAGGCCAGCCTGGTCTCCAAAGCGAGTACCAGGAAAGGCACAAAGCTACACAGAGAAACCCTGTCTCAAAAGACCAAAAAAAAAAAAAAAAAAAAAAAAAAAAAAACCCATTGGTTTATCTTGAGCTTTGAATGGAATTTTTTCTCATTCATGATTTTGTGGCATCATACATTTGGAAAAGATTGTTTCATTGATAAATGTAGATTTCACAAATACTGTCACTTTTACTATACTATATTTTGAAACCACATTCATTAATATCACCATTTCTCATAAAAAAACTCTGCCCCCCCCCATATGTAGAGTTGTAGCTGGAAGTTTCTGGCCTGCCCAGTCCTAGCAGTTTAGTCCCAAATAAACACACAGAGTCTTACACTAATTACAAACTATTGGTCTATGGCTCAGGCTTCTTGCTAGCTAGCTATTACCTCTTAAATTAACCGATTTCACGTGGCCATGGCATTACCAGTCTGCTGGCATGTTGCTTCTTCAGCAGCACTCAGCACTGAGCATCTCCCCTGATGCTGCCTTTCTCCTCACTCTATCTCTGCTTGGATTTCCCCCCTGCCTCTAAGCTGCCTTGTCACAGGCCAAAGCAGCTTATGTATTAATCAATGGTAGCAACACATATTCACAGCATACAGAAAGACCATCCCACAGCATAGAGTCCTGTGGCCCAGACGGGCTGTGAACTCTATGTATATAAGGATGAGCTGGAGCTTCTGAGCTTCCAGCTTTCAGCTCCCAAGTGCTGGGGTTACAGTTGTGCACTACTATGCCCCTTTTCACACATTGCTGGAGATGGAACCCAGGGCTCTGTGCACACTAGACAAACACTCTACCCACTGAGCCACATCCACAGACCCAGACAAACTTTTTAATGACTAGGAAGACGTCAAGCTCATAGAGGCAGATACATTTTCCAAAATGCTCATTTCACACATGGCTCACACTTTATGACCAATCGCAAATATTGGCAGATGCTTAAGTGACAGGCCCATTTTGTTCTTTTGCAAGAAAACATTGGCCAAATATCCAAGTTTGAGAGCTGTAGTTTTCTATCGGTTCTTCTTTCTATGAGAAAAGAGACTGTTCAACATGCAACTGGAGCTCATGATGCTTTCCCTAAGGGCATTCATCATGCTCTGCTTGATCATTCAGAATATTGAAAGAGATGCCTACTCAAGTGCCAAGATTTAATAAAATGAATAAATCTTACTGCTTTACTAAAGCTTTTTAAGTGCAGCTAGATTTTTATCTTCCTTTGTGCACACGGCAGTAAAGAGGGAGAGCATTGGGAGAGCCATGTGAAGGGGTTGCTCGTGTGCCTCCCATGTGAATGTCAACAGAGTGAAAAGGGCAAATTCTGTCCATTATTGGAAAACTAGCTTTCACTTCAGCAGGCCTCTAACTCGGTCACACTTTGAAAGATCACTGATCTGAGAAATCTTCCAGACTATAAAAAAATTTTTTGGAAAGCTCTCTGTTGCACTTTATGAAACAATTATAAACTTAACACTGATGTGATCAAGAAAAATGATGCACCATGATTGCATTTATGGATGTAGATTAGAAAGCAGTTTATAAAATATTAGCAAAGAAAATTTAGTAGTATATAAAACTACACCGAGTAGAATTTATTATGGGATATCTACCTAAAAGTGATTTGCATCAACAAATAAAACAAGAAATAACAAGTAATTACGTATCTTTAAAACCCTGAGAAGACATCGAATACAATTTAGTGGTCATTGTTAATAAAAACTCAGTGTAAAGTAAATAGAAGGGAAATCATGTAAGCATGATAAAGATTAAAGAGCAGACAGAGTTGTAGGTGGTGAAATGTTCAGATGGCAAGATACACATCATCACTGTCATAATTCAACTTTTTTGATGTTGTGTGATAGAAGTAAAGCAAATGATAGGTGTTGTGTTGTCAACCTCTACATCTAAGGCTCAAGGAACATTGTGGAAATGGGGCAGAGAGATTGTAAGAACCAGTGGACCAGGACATCTGCTACGAGATAGTCTTCTGTATATGGCAGGGAGCTGTATGCATGCAATATTAACAATATGGCCACCTAAACAAGATCTGCACAATGTTGCAGTTGATGTCCCAAAGTGGATGGAAAAAATCCCACAAAGCACCCATGGATGAGAACTACAGGCGATTAGTTGTTGCTAAGAGGGAGAACTGGTCTTCTCTAGGGATGAGCCTGCAGAAAGTTATCCAATCTCAAGTGACCAGTCCAAACATATATAAGTTACACTAATGGACTAAATAGACTCATCAGGTTATCTATATATCTACACACACACACACATCCAAGTGGGTATGTAACAATAATAATTAGAAGAGAGAGATGATGAAGTTGAAATAGAGAGGAGGCATGGGTGCAGATGGAGGAGGATGTATGAAGAGGAGATTATGTAAATACAGTATTCATGGATGAAATTCTCAAAAAATAAAGTAAGTGTGAAAAATACAGTGTTGGCATGTCAAACGGACTCTGGATAACTACTTCTGTCAACCAACAGCCTAAGTTTTCCTGCCTACGGCCTATTCCTGAGGGTCGGATCCCTCCCCCTTTCCCTGGTCTTAGACCTTATGCCTGGAAGTTTTAAATGTATATCCAAGATAAACTTTTCCCTAAACTCCTTAACTTTAACCTTCTCTCTAGTCTATCTGCCCCAACAGATTCCAGATCAACTGCAGACGACTGCTCCAGCATCAGCTCCATGTGTCCCCTCAAAGCGACTAGCCCAAGGTCGTCAAGCCTCACAAACTGCTTCAAACTAAAGCCTGTACTTTCCTAGCCCCAAATGGTCCTCCAGAGCCTGCACAGTAAGTGAGGTAGCTTGCTCTTCCCTAACATGACCAGCATTCTAGCTCCCTTGACACGCCCCCCCAACAATGACAACCCAATGTCAATGTGAAGTAGTCATAGACAAGATTACCCATGAACCCATATCATTTATTATCAACAAAAGGCTAGGACGTTAGGTTTCAAACCTGGGACAAATGGCTGAGGTGCCTATTTAGCATAGCAAAGCGGATGCTGGCCTCCAGGCTCTCCTTCCATCCCTGCTAGGAAAGTACAGGCTTTATTTTGAAGCAGTTTGTGAGGCTTGAGGACCTTGGGCTAGTCGCTTTGAGGGAACACATGGAGCTTTGAGGGGACACATGGAGCAGTCGTCTGCAGTTGATCTGAAATCTGTTGGGGCAGATAGACTAGAGAGAAGGTAAAGTTAAGGAGTTTAGGGAAAAATTTATCTTGGATATACATTTGAAACTTCCAGGCATAAGGTCTAAGACCAGGGCCCTCCTGGCTGGCATACTTTGCCCCCTACCCTGAACTCTCCATCCCAGGGGGCTTGGCTGCTCTTCCCTATATAATCCAACCATTTTGGTTACCCACTTTCTTTGTATTTTGGGCCTCCTGGCTGCTGCACCTGGTTCCTCTATTTCCCCCTCTCCCTCCCCGCACCTCTCCTCACAGGGCTCAAGGACATGTCCACTCTGGACAGATGTTCCTGTCTCTAACTACACTCTCCTTTTTATCTACAATAAACTTTCTCCTCCACCATACCTAGGAGCAGTAAAGAAGAGATCAAAGTATTATTACATTCTTTACATAATTATTTCCCAGAAAACCCTACACTCATTGACTTTCCACATAGAAGAAGTAACAAAGAATGTGGCAAGACAGACATACTCACCGCAAATTTAAATGAATTTTCCTATATATGAAATAAAGGAATGAAGATGGAGGTAAGGAAATGATGCATTCAAAGGTATAAAAACCTTAGAACTAACTTAAAGTATCCTGAAAGTATGATTAAAGGTTTATAAGAGACTGATGAAGGACAGAGAACAAGACTCAGAAAAAGAAATAGGAAGAGATGGTCTTGGTGAAGAAAGTAAAATGACATAAAATTAGTTTTGGAGATGATAATAAAGCCCACACTTCACTATCCTTTTATGGAATAAGATATTAGAAGAAAAATGATACTCAAAGTCATACAAAAGGGGGCTAGAGAGATGGCGCAGCAATTACGAGCACCTGTGCTCTCCCAGAGCACAGAGGTACCTAGCATAGTACCTAGCATCCACACGGTGACTCACAACCATCTTAACTCCAGTTCCAGGGATGCGACCCTTTCTTCTGACCTGCACAGACACCAGGCACTCACATGGGGCACACACTACATCCAAGCAAAATACTTAAATGTATAAAATAAATGAATCTTTAAAACTCATACAGAGCCGGGCGGTGGTGGCGCACGCCTTTAATCCCAGCACTCGGGAGGCAGAGCCAGGCGGATCTCTGTGAGTTCGAGGCCAGCCTGGTCTCCAAAGCGAGTCCCAGGAAAGGCGCAAAGCTACACGGAGAAACCCTGTCTCGAAAAACCAAAAAAAAAAAAAAAAAAAAAACTCATACAGAAATGTACATTTTGAATAATATGCCTAACGATAATGAGAAAGCATGATTCTTTTTTAAACATTGGGGATTGAACCCAGGCCCTAAATGTGTTAGGCAAGTACTCCATTACTGAGCTATGTTCCCAGCCCTTCTATTATATTTTATTTTGAGACAGGGTCTCACTGAATTGTCCAAGTTGGCCTTAAATTTTTAATCTTCCTGTTTCTACCTTCCAAATAGCCAGGCAGGGTTTCTTTATGTAGCCCTGGCTGTTCTGGAATTCACTCTATAGACCAGGCTGGCCTCCAACTCAGTGATCCGCCTGCCTCTGCCTCCTGAGTGCTAAGATTAAAGGCATGTGCTACCACCGCCCAGCTTGTAGTGAGTTTTTAATCACAGAGCACTACCCACTATAAGAGCCTACCATAAATAACCATAGGAGAAGAATGAGAGAAAGGCAGGTAGATGGAGGGAGATAACATAAAAAGACATGAAACAACTATGTTCACACACTGTGTGACAAGCAGCAGGACTATGGTCCCTGAAAGAAGAGTTGTAAATGGGATGAGCCCTCATCCTGGATTACCACCAAGGCAATTTGCAGGATACAGTACATGTAGGGGAAACTCAAACAGAGTCCAGTTGTAAATAAGCATTTTTTTTTTTTTTTTTTTTTTTTTTTTTTTTTTAGGTTTTTTGAGACAGGGTTTCTCTGTGTAGCTTTGCGCCTTGCATTTTGAGGAAAAGAGAGGGTGAGATCTCCAGAATTATTTAAACAATTGACTGAATTTTGATCTGTATATTTGGGTATAAAACTCCTCATATATCAGTAAGCCAAATAAAACCCAGAGCTTATACATGCCCAGTAAAAGCCAGGTATAGGATGGAGTCCTCTAATTTAGCTCCCAAGCAGTGGAGCTAAATTATCTTTAAACTACAGGCGGCTCTCACTCACCCTACTCAAGCTTAAAAGCAGGCTTCAAAATAATCCAACAGATTGTATGTGTTTGACTACATGTTAGATTAAAAAAAAAAACAGTGTTTTTTTAACTATTATTTATGTGTGTACCACATGCATGCCTGGTGCCCACGGAGTCCAGGAGAGGAGGTCAAAGCCCCTGGGACAGGACTTACTGTTGTGAGCCACCATATGGGTGCTTTGGAAGAGGAGCCAGTATTCTTAAATGCTGAGCCATCTCTCCAGCCCCAAAGGCCAATGTTTTTAAAGCAATACAACAGAAATCAATATTCAATAATGTAAAAATCTGTAATATCCTGAGATACAAACAAAATTATCAGGCATTCAAGGAATATAGCCCATAAGGAGAAAGAAAAAAGATCAAATCATGGAAATAAACTTGGAAATGACTGAGATGATAAAATAGGAAAGCCTTCAGAACAACTAACACAAACGTGTTTCTGACCTTCTAGAGCCATGGTTCACAACCTTCCTAATGCTGCGAGCCTTTAACACAGTTACTCATGCGGTGGTGACCCCAACCACAAAATTATTTTCATTGCTATTTCATGACTAATTTTGCTACCGTTTTGATTCATAGTGTAAATGCCTGTATTTTCTGATGCTTTTAGGTGACCCATATGAAAGGGCTGTTTTCTCCCTGTAGGTGGATTTTTTTTTGTCAGGACCCTCAGCTCCCAGATTGTGGGGGCCCACAGAGGTTTCTGAGTGAGATCTGAGCTTGCTTTACCCAGCAGGGCTGCTTTAGGGGAATGGCTTGACCACATGTGCGGTTACCAGGTGTTTGGAAGGGTCTGCACTTGGCTGTGCTGGGGGAGGTCTTTTACTCTGCCCCTTGGCATTCTTATAAAAATCCCTTTTGAAGAGACAGAAGGGGCCAGTGGATATTGATCCAGGTCCTCCCAAAGTTATCCCGTATCTCTGTCTGTCTTCTCCACACTATCTTTCTAGCTAAATATTTCTTATCCCTCTCTCCTCAAGAGTACCCTGGGAAAAAGTGGGAGCCAGCCTCCCACACCCAATAATGACACAGAAACTTCTTATTGATTATGAAAGCTCAACCTATAGCTTAGGCTAGTTTGTAACCAGTTCTTATAACTTAAATTAACCCATTTCTATTAATCTATGTGTTGCCATGTGGTTCATGGCTGTTACCTCTCCTCCTGTATGTCTTGCTTGTTCTCCATCTCTTGGCATCCCCACCTTCTTCTTCCCAGCATTCTCTCTGGCCCCAAAATCTGACTAGTATTGACTGTTTAGCTTTTTATTAAACCAATCCAAGTGACACATCTTCACAGTGTACATAAAGATTATTCCACAATATTTCCCCCTTTTTGTCTAAATAAAAAAGGAAAGGTTTTAACTCTAACATAGTAAAACTATATACAATAAGAACAATTATCGGGTATTGTCTAAATAGAAAGGAAAGGTATTAACTTTAACAAATAAACTATATACAATAAGAGCAATTATCAAGTAAGAATTACATTCATAATGTCCAGTCCATTTGTATTCAGCATATTTGGAGAAAATATTCTATTATCTATCATATCTTGATGAATTTAAAATTTTATACCTAAAGCATTTTTATTATAACTTGTATTACCATCTTAAAACTATCTTTTTAGACCTCAAAATATTTTTTAGATTAAACAATTTAAGCTTCTATGTCTCTCAACCTTATAAACTTTATACTTTTTATCTAAGTTTCTTTTCTTATTTGGTAACAAGGAAAACTGTAAAACTATAACTATCTAGTCTTCAATCCCCATAAGAGACCCAAGAAAGATAAAATATTACCTGAATAAACAGGAAGTGCAGAGAAAGCAATTTCCAAAACTATAAAATCACAGAGATATCTGGCTGCCTAGACTGTCACTCCAGGGTTCCTCTGTAGTGTTGGTGCATCCATCTTCAGCCTACAGGCCTAGAATATCTGAAAGACTTTTCTGTGAAGCAGAAATTTTTGAAAGACTGTCCTACCTTGTCTTGGCAGAGTTTGGCAGTCACTTTCTTTTGTGTCCTGCTTGTCCAGTTTGGACAGCATATTGTCAGCAGTTGAGGCAAGGGCAGTTTCTTGCCCAAATGGCTAGCTTTTGCCATGAAGAAAGCAAAATCCATAAAGAGGTTCTTTAATGCCCAACATCCTTTTTTGAAGTAGATTGGTGCTGCCAGGAGCAGACAGGTCTCACTGTCATGAAAAGCCCTATGTTATTAAAAACATCAAAATGCCATATTCTGTAGGTCTCCAAAGTGTTTGGAGACCATCTATCTATTTAAAACATGTCTCTGATTGACCTTGAAAATATACCTAACATGACTATAAGTTTGATTGCTATTGATGACTAACTATGAACCTATATTTCTTTACTACCCTAAATAGCTCTCAAGGACTAGAACTTTACATTTTTTTTTTTTTTTGGTTTTTCGAGACAGGGTTTCTCTGTGTAGCTTTGCGCCTTTCCTGGAACTCACTTGGTAGTCCAGGCTGGCCTCGAACTCATAGAGATCCGCCTGGCTCTGCCTCCCGAGTGCTGGGATTAAAGGCGTGCGCCACCACCGCCCGGCAGAACTTTACATTTTTAAATGAGTTGCACAGGTACAATACCTTAAACAAGAAATAGAAACATATAATACAGTATAACAAAAATAATCTTACAAATTTATCAATATACAAAAATCTGTACCAATGTAAAATATTTGAGACTAATAGTTGTTTCTTTAGTTTGAAAGTAGATACAATAATATACTCTTATATCTTATCATTTCTGTATCACCTTTTTCTTTTCAAAGTGAGGTCCCTGAATCTAATCTCCTTTGCTTAGTATCCTTCCCAACCATGACCAATAACATCTTGTGACCAACTCCCCAAGTGATGACAAACATCCATCAAAGGACCAAAAACCACCCATCCCATCTCTTGGGAATGTGAGCATCATGTTCTTAAAATATTTCCTGTTGTCTGGGGGTAATGGCATCACTAGGGGACCTGAGAAAATTAGAATAATGGCCAAGTACTGGGAGAGCTAGCTGTGTCATTTGTTGTTCAGTCTCTGTGCAATGGGAAAGTGCAGGGTGTATCTGCAGTCCTGGCTGGAGTAGTCTGTGAGGTTGGACCATCTCAGCCAGCAGCCTTCAAGCTGTTCTGGATGCAGAAATCTGAGGAAATTGCAGCAGAGGCACTCTGAGAGGCTGGATCACCTGGGCTATCCATTTTCATGGGTGTTTGGTCCCCTTGCTCTGTCTTATAGGTTTTCTAGGTTTATTTCTTTATGTCTGCAGCCAGAATTTTGGCCGTTTAGCTTTTTATTAAACCAGTCTGAGTGACACATCTTCATAGTGTACAAAAAGATTGTTCCACGACAGCTCCCCAAAGGGGTCATAACCCACAGGTTAAGAATCAGTGCTCTAGATTGTAGAGGATGCATTCTCTATGTAATGAGTACTAAACATAAATGTCATGTATGTTTAATGTGAATAAACATAGGCATAATGGAGAAAGACTCCAAAAAATATGTTCAGTTATTATATTCCAATTTAAAAATCTTAAAAAGAACCTTTGAAACCATGATGAATAGAAAAATGAAAGGAAAACAAATGTAACACAGATTTTTAAAATATCATATGTGAGGTGAAAATGACCCTGGATATGCTATTAGCAACACACAAAACATAGCAGAAGAAAATATGACTGAATTTGAAGACAGAGTGGTACAAATGATCCTAAACAAACAATTGTTGTTTTCATCTAAGTTGTTCTATTTACCAATAAAGATTGGAAGTTAGATGTTGGAGTGAAAATCTGCTGGATCAAAGAAGCCAAGAAGCACACAGCTGACCTTCCTTTTCTGCCAGAGACCTAGCAAGAGAGTGTCTTTCCATCCATCTCAAACCAAAAAATCCTGCCAGTCTCTTAAGTCCCTCCCTACTCCTTCCTGTGAGTCTCTCTATCCATCTTCTCAAGTCCTCTGTACTCTCTATGGCTAATTTTTGTCAACTAGTTGCTGGCTCTGCCCCCTGAATCAAGGTTAATTTTATTAACACAGCCTCAGAATTTCACAGTGCAATCAAATATCCCACAACAAGAAATAGAGAAAAGATGGCAAACAGTAAATATGGGAGCATCATTGACCAGTTAGCCAGGATCAAGTGTCTAACTTATCTGTAATAGGAGCCTCATTAGGGACATAGGTAGTGGGAGATTTTAAGCAATCTGGCCACTCTTTTCCAAATGTGATAAATATGAGAAGAAACATGGATCCAAGAAACTTATGAACCCCGTAGAAAACTCCATTAGGGCACATCCTAATTAACTTTGTGAGAAGCAGCAGCAAAGAGAGCACTCAGCGATGCCTTCTGAAAGTCACCATATAAACAGGAACAAAGAATGACTGTGGACTTCCTCTCAGTCTGCAAGTCATGAGACAAAGGAGTGACGACATTGTTAAAGTGGTATAGAAAAAACCTTGTCATCCTGGGATTCCATTCTCGTCAAAGTATCTATCAAAAGGAAGGTGAAACAAAGAGTTCTTTCTCAGACAAAAGTTGAAGGAATTCATTACCATCAAACCTGCAGTGTAAGAAATGCTAAGGACTGTTCTTTGAACAGGAGAGAAATTATGAAAAAGTAAGAGCACACACAAAAAATGCTAAAGATACAGATAAACAGAAATAAGGCTTTACATTTTTTATTTCTTTAACAGTTAATTTGCTACTTACATAAATTATTGTGTTGAATGAGTATTTCCAGCAAGGCACTGTGGTGAAATCCTACAAACCCTGCATGCAGAAGTGAGGAGGATCTTGAGTTCAGCCTGGTAGAAAGAAAGAGAGGGGGGGGGGGAGGGAGGGAGGGAGGGAGGGAGGGAGGAAGGAAGGAAGGAAGGAAGGAAGGGAGAAAGAAAGACTGCTCAAAATGCAAATTGCCTAAACAGAACATCAAACTGAATTCATAAAAGAAAATCTATCTAATATAGTCTACAAGAATTCTGTCTAGGACACAAAGAAACATCATAAATTAAAGGTAAAAAGATAGGTAAATATGGTCAAAGTTGAGGGCAAAATACTCCTCATGAAGCCATTACTGCAAATTTAGAATAGCTATATTAATATCAGAAAAAGTGGCAACTGCCTCTGTCCCCTGTAACAGGGGACTGTCCGTCACGGTCAACCGTACCATTTTCTCTAACACTATTGATCAGCCCTTGCGCAGCATCTAGCTGTTTGCAGACAAACGTCCAGACACAATGGAAAATGTATGTGCTGTGAGTACCGGAGAGAGAGGATTCGGTTACAAGGATTTCTGCTTTATAGAATTATTCCAGGATTCATGTACCAGCGTGTGACGGATGTCACACGCCATAACAGCACTAGTAGCAAGTCCACCTATGGGAGAAATCTGATGAGAACTTCATCTTGAAGCAGCTACAGGTCTTGGCATCTTGTCCGTGGCAAATACCAAACAGAAATTGTTCCCAGTTTTTCATCTCATTGCCAAGACTGAGCGGTTGAGGGGCAAGCCTGTGTTCTTTGGGAAGGTAAAAATGGTGTGAGTGTCCTGGAAGCCAGGAAGTGCAAGGCCAGCAAAACAGCCACCATTGCCAAAGGTAGGCAACTCAGATACTTTTGATACATTTCACCACCAGAGCGTCCCTTCCAAAGCTCAGGAACACGCACTAAGGAATGTTTTTGTTTTGGGGGGGGGGACATTAAAAATATTAATAAATCTTAAAAATTAAAATCATGCCATGTCTGTTCTCTAACAACAATGCAATTAATATACAAGTCACAGAAAGATATCTGTAAAAATACCCCAATATTTGGAAATTTGAGTAATAGCCCTCTAAAAATCCCAGAGAGTCCAAAGAGAAATCACAACTGTGTGCAGTTATACACTTATAGTCCCAGCAATTGGAGGTGAGGCTGAGGCAGGAGGATCTCAAGTTCAGAATACATCTAAGTTGCACAACCAGATTCTGCATTCAAAAGTAGAAAAAATGGAAAGAAGGGAGGGAGGAAAGAGAGAGGGAGAAGGAGGGATCATTTCAAACTGGAGAAATCTGAAAACAAAGCATGAACTCCACAGGATGAAAAGAGAAACTTCCAGGCCCTGAAAGTCTCCCTGAAAAGCTACCAAACATTCACAGGAGTATTGATATTGATTTGCACAGTTCCTTCCAGGAAGCTGAAGAGGGGACGCTGCCCAACTCATTTTTCTGAGGTGAATATGCCACTGATGCGAACCAAACAAAGGCAGTACAGAAAAAGAAAACTGCGGATCAACATCTCATGAACTTACACATAAACTCTGTCAACTGCACACTGGGTAGGGGGCGTGCAGGATCTGCTTTGGTTTGTAACAGTAAGTCAGCAGAGATGAGGTAAGACTGAGTCTAGAGACCTCCAATCCAAGCCCTGGGCAGGAGCCTGGATGTTCTGTTGGAAATGAACAGGGAGGAGCCCCCTGTTACCTTTAGTTGAGTCTGAGGAAGCATAGTTATTCACAAGAAAAGCTAGAAGAGGGTAAAAAGCAGGTCCCATGACCAGCAGGCGGCACCAAAACCACTGCTGACAATGAGGTGGCCTTGCCCTTGGCTGGTACAAGAAGTATGGCTGACTAGTTAGGGCTTGAAATTAGGTGACTGGCCACAGGGCTATTATGAAATCTAGAACTGGCTACAGTGTCACCAGCAGGCAGGGCCTTACACTGAAATGACTTCACTTTTCTGCATTTCAGTTCCTTCATCTGTACAATGGGGAATCATAGTACCTGTGAGATAGAATTAGTGTGCTGATTTAAAAGAGATACTGCAAGCCAGGCAGAGTGGCACATGCCTTTAATTCCAACAGTCAGGAGTCAGAGGCAGGCAGATCTCTGTGAGTCTGAGGCCACCCTGGTCTATAGAGAGTTCCAGGACAGCCGAAGCTACATAGTGAGACCTTGTCTTGGAAAACAAAAACAACAAACCAAAACAACAACAAAAATAGTTCTGCATACAAAAGGATAAAGCAGAGTTGGGCATACAATAACTACCAAACAATTTTGTATGTCAGGACAGCTGTATTCCTGTTTTCCAATTCAACTATCCATTCTTGTATTCTTCCAACAACCATTTATTCAGTAGTTCTGCTAGAAGCTGCAGTTGATTGCATTTTGTTGCTGTTGTCTCTATCTTTTTAATTCCCTTAGAAATGGCCAGTGTCAACCCCTCAGTCACTCTTCCTTACCCTCTCTCCTCTGTTTTATTTTTGCTCCATAAGCATCCCAGTTAAGCAACGAGTTCAAAGTAGGGTCAGAGACTTACCATTTACATCAAAGAAATAACATTGACTTATCACATGATATCCCAGATTTGGGCCTGCCAACAGTCATCTAGAAAAACACAAAAGACTGAATAAAAGAGAAATACAAGGTAGCTTTTTCACCGATGAAGTTACAAGTCTCAAAATTTGCAATATATTATATATTTAAGATAGCAATACTGAAAGGAAACATACGAGACAAAAATATGTCAAAAGGCATAAATGCACTCTAAACTCTAAATCATAGTATGTTATCAGAAGTGCTTTTTGTTTTGATTACTGGTGATTTTCATAATTAAATATACTTACAGGGCTGGTGAGGCTCAGTGGGTAAAAACCCTGGCTGCCCAAGCCTGATAACGTGACTTCAGTCTTTGGTACCCACATGTGTGATAGCTTGCCTCTGTAATCCCAGCACTTCTGGAGTGAGATGGGAAGAAACTTGAAGGCCAGCTAGCCTAGAATTCACAGAGTGGCAGAAACAATAAGATTCCTGCCTCAATAAGGTGGAAGGAGAGAACGGACCCCAAAAGTTGTCCTCTGACCTCCGTATATGCATACACATGTGTGGAAGCCCATACACATGCATACTGCACAAATAAGAAATGCAACTTTACACATCTTTACATAAGAACTACCTACTAATGAACTCCTAAATTTCAGTCTCAGGATTCTTGGACAATCTAAGGGGCAGAAATCATGTATTATTTCAAGTTTAAATTCCATTTTAATTCCACTGGGTTAGGGAATTATCCAAGATTTATTAATAGGTATAGTAGTGAGTAGGTTTAGATTTGCATTTCCTTTTTGATTTCTAAGAGCTTCATCTTCCACAGGGGACAATATTCACAAAGACCAGAGGTCCCCAGGCCTGCTCACTAATGTTAACTGGAAATATCTGAAAACCACTAATTCCCAGGCGTAACCCCCAACCTCAGAACAGAAAACCCACCCATTATAGTAGTTTCAAAAGTTTCCTGGGGACGGTGGGGTGCATCCAAGTGTTGAGACTCACTCATAGAGAGTTAAAGGTTGGTTGTGTTAAACATCACACAGGTACTCGGTGTACCGCACAAGCTCGGCCTCTGTCCCTCGGTGGCTGAGTGCCTGTTCCCTGTAACACACGGTACTAAATGTCAAATGTCACACTGTCCTTTCGGTGAAGTGCTCTCATTTACTTTCCTTGCTGTGGTTAATAGAGTAGCTTGTTTTATAGCT
Organism: Peromyscus californicus insignis; assembly: GCF_007827085.1. Classification (NCBI taxonomy): domain Eukaryota; kingdom Metazoa; phylum Chordata; class Mammalia; order Rodentia; family Cricetidae; genus Peromyscus; species Peromyscus californicus. The sequence continues at coordinate 64,218,602 of NW_026294606.1, read as the reverse complement.
ATTTTTGTTTGTTTGGGTTTTTCATATTTGAGAGTTGGTCTTACTATGTAGCTAGTTTCAGCCCTAGAAATTCTCCTTTCTCCTTAGTCTAGGAATTAGAGGCTTGTGACAACCTGCTTTCTGACTTGCAATATTCTGTACTTACCTAAACTGTCTTAAAGAGTGTACCTTTCTGGGGGCTGGAAAGATGGTTCAGCAGTTAAGAGCAGTTGCTGTTCAATTATGAGGACCAGAGTTCAGCCCCCAGCACCCACAGTCAGACTGCTCACAAATGCTTCTAACTCCAGCTCCAAGGCCTAGGACACACTCTTCTAGTTTCCGTGGGACACACATAGATATATACACATGCATAAATTAGTATTTTGTTAAAGAATATTTCTTTCTTGGATGCAAAAAGAAAAAAAAATCTATGTAGGCAGCGTCTAGTGGCAGTCATTTGCTATTGCTTTAACTGTGACCTTACAATTTGACCTTGGGATGACCCTGTCTCTCACCTTTCCCACCTTCACACCTGATTGATGTACATCTTCCTTGTGAACATCACATTTTTCTTTCTCCTTTTTCTCAGAGTTCACCCAAACATTTTCTGTTCTTTGTGGAACTCCATTTACCATTTACACTCATTGTTTTTTAGGGTTCTGCTCCCCCAAATACTACTTGAGCATCTTTCCAGTTCTTCCTCATTTTCCATCCCTGAATTCTCACCCTTTCCCACTCTCTCCGCTTCATCCCTTCATCTCATCATCACTTTTCTTTTAAACTCCCACAGACGGGAATGGCTTTACTGAAAAGATCCCGCTGCCCATTGTACAAATTTGTTGTTGCTGTTATAAAACACCATTACCAAAAGTAACTTATGGAAAAAAAGAGTTTATTTTCACTTACAGTTCCAAGAGGAGGGTCCATAATGCAAAGGGGGGCATGGCAGCAGGCAGCTGGAGCAGAAACTGAAAGATCACATCTTCAACCACAAACAAACCGCACAAACTGGAAGTGGGGTGAGGCTATTATCCTCATAAAGCCTGAGCCCAGTGACGTAACTAAAGAAAGGATGCACCAGCTCCCCAAACAGTGCCACTACCTGGTTACCAAGTGTTCAAATACCTGACCCCATGGAGACATTTCTCATTCAAAGCACCATACCCACAAAAGACAGATAGTGTGCTAAGGAACATAGTTTCTGGCTAGTGTTGAGTAATGTGGTTGAGGGAAACCTGAATCACTTGTGGGAAGAAGACTAATTGTCCCACAATAACAAGCAGAGTAGCAGATTAATAAACTAAAGACAATAAGAGTCATTGTCAAAATACCAAGCAGAAGAGTTAAGGCAAGAAGAATGACCCCAAGTTCCTGGATCCATCCAAGAAGAGATAGAGTCAAGGAAAGATAAAGAGAAGAATAGGTGACAAGACACAGGGATCAGGACTATGGGTGGCACAGACATATGTATTATTATGGCTACCTAGTTTTATCAGCATGCCACACCGCTTTTGTTTGTTTGGTTGGTTTTTGTTTTTGGTGTGTGTGTGTGTGTGTGTGTGTGTGTGTGTGTGTGTGTGTGTGTGTGTGTGTGGTGTGTGTGTTTGCTTGGTTGGTTTTGTTTTGTGGGGGCTGCATCTTTTTCAGGTACTGGGGAATCACACCCAGGGTCTTACACATGCTAGGCAAACATGTATCACTGAACTATAAAGCCAGTGCCCTGTTTAATCTTCAAACGTTCCTATCTACTTTCTTAATCTGCTTTGCAAGAGACCTGTTTCATCAATGTCACCAGATCAGGACTTCGTGAGACAGAAGAGGAAAACTTGCTATGGTGCTACAGTCCTCCCAGCAGAGTGGACTTACAACTTACTCTTTTATATGTGGGGCTTATTAATGTGGCCAGGCATAGAAGGTAATGCCAAATTCTGCAAGGAATGTGATGCACCAGAAAGAGGTATTGACTCAGAAAGGTAGAAAAAAGGCAAATACAAGATGCTGTGGACAGAAGTCAGAGGCTGGGCCTAACGAATGGCCATTGGAAGTATAAAGTAAGCACAGAGCCATAGGAAAGAAGTCAAAGATCCAAAGCCAACAGGACCAGAACGCCTTCCATGAGTCAAAGTGAAATCATGAAATAAACATTTCATATTGCAGGCTATACATAAAATATCAGAGGAAGAGTCCATTTACAATGAGCTTTGAACATAGGCACTAGGAGTAAATGGCCAGTTTAGAGATAGAGGGAGGGTCAGGTTATCTTCAATATGTCCCTCCTGTCAGAACAGGATTAGCCCAGTTTCCCATCTGGATTTTCTTATCAGAAGGCAGAGTTAACTCTCCAAGGAGCATATAAATTATCCTAAGAGAATTCCCCATCTATGCTCCTCCTACCGGACTAGACTTGGCCTTATGGTTGTGAGCAATATCAACTTGACTCATTATTTACCTAAAGACACACTTGAGATTGTTGGAGTGAGCCCTTCACTGTGTGACAGAAGACAGGTGCTAAAATTTGGGGGTGGAATAGCATATATATAAAACCAACCCTAAGAAGTAAGAAGAACTGTGAACTTTGTAGCTTAGACTCTAGCACAGACGGCTGCAAAACAGGAGAGGGAAAGCCAGGGGGCCTCCAGTGAAATCCTGCTCCCTTGCTGGCCGGCACCTACTGACCATGGCCTTGTGTTACAATGTCTCTTTTGTTGCTAGAGGGAATCCTGCAGATAATCCTGGGACATCTGATCTCCTACATCTTCTTAGACAGTAGCTGTGTTCACAGAAGTTCTGGATATTATCAGGAAGATGTGATAGAAAAACCATCAACACCACAACATGGAATAGTCCAGAGAGGTGAATTCAGAGAGCTGATATATGTAAACACCGTGGTCATTTCTGCATTACTTACCTTTTTATCCTTGTCATCATGAAGGGGTACAAGAGCACACCACTTGCCAGCCTCGTCAGAAATTGTTCTGCCTTCCTCTAAGAAAATTCTGCTGCAGAATATCTCCATTCTGGGTGACAGTAACTTCCAAACTGTTGTAGAAAAGCCAGCCATGAAGACTGCATTTCAGATCAAACTGAGTGGTCAGGAAAAATAGCCTTTTTCTCACATCCTTGCTCTGTCCTTCCTGAAGGAGGGGTGCAGAATCCAGTCAGAGGCCAGCATCTTTCTCTATTCTTCTTGACTTCCCTTTGAAATCATGGGAGAAAAACAATCTATCAACATGTCTTCCTTGGCCTTGTTCCAACCAGCTGATAATACTACAAAGTAAGTAACTTCACCCCCTGAGCCAGCAGAGACATGGTAGTTAAGTAACCTGCTCCATCACATAGGTAAGGGCAAAGGACCCAGATTTGGACTCTGGTCAATTTTTTCCCATAGCTATGATTTTATTAACTGAGTTAATACCACCTCAAAGCTCAGATAAAGAACAGTATTAGGGGACAAAAAAACAGTCATGTCCACTAGATAATAGTTGAGGCTTGTTGATTTTTAACATTAACTCCCACTACAGCCAGCATAAAAGGGGAATATGAGTCCAAATTAGGAGCAAGCACATAGTGGTCTGGAAGGCACAGGGGCTCAGCTCTGCTTAAAAATCAATAGAAAGCCATGGTGCGTTTTCAGTATTCAGATCCCCTTTAGGGTGTGTGGTGGTTTGAATGAGAAATGTCCCCCACAGGCGCAAGTCTTTGAACACTTGGTCCCCAGTGGATAGCGCTCGTTGGGGAGGCTTAGGAAGTGCGGGTTTGGGGAGGAAGTATGACATGGTTTTGAGAGGATATGGTCTGGCTCTGCTTCCAGTTTGCTCTCTCTGCTTCCCACTTGTGGTTGAGATGTGAACTCCCAACTTCCCGCTCCCACCGCCATACCTCCCCGCTGTGATGGACTCTTACCCCTCTGGAACTGTAAGACAAAATAAACTCTTCCATAAGTCACTTTGGTCATGATGTTTTATCACAGCAACAGAAAGTAAGTAATATGGGATGCCTAAAAACAAGATCTGTTTGCTGTTGCTTTAATTTTTTTTCCAAAGGCCAAATCTGCTTTTGGTGATTAAGTGATGTTTTCTCAAAATGTCTTAAGTCTGAACTCTCTTTCCAGGGAAGGGAGCTATCAGTACACCAATTGACTTACCAAAACGATGGCTTAAATTGGAAGCAAATAGGAAGCGTTTGAATCTAAAATGTCCCTTATGGGCTCATGTGTTGGGGGCTTGGTTCCTAACCTTAGTGGTACTAATTTAGGAAGTTGTAGAAACTTTAGGAATGGGGTCCTAGCTGGACGAAGGTGGTCACTGGTTTGGGGGGATATATTGTCTCTGGCTCCTGTATGTGATTCCTGTCCTTCATAAGGTTCTGCCCAGGCACATGGGATCAAGAGAACATGTAATGAGCCCTGTGAAACTGTGAGGCAAAATAAAACCTTTCTCCTCTTAGTTGTTCACTCAGGAATTTTGGTCATGACTTTATAATGCTATCTACTACAACCGTATTATAGGGAGTTACAAAATGAAAAAGCAAAATCACACATAATTCAATCTCTATCCAGAAAGCACTATTACCATTTGGTACAATTTATATATACCTTTGTAATACATTTATAGACTTTGTAACAACTGCACAACTGAACATATATTCTGTATCTTACTTTAAATAATAATACCACATCTATTAGTACGCACTTTCTTGTTTTGATTCATAGCCTCTGAAGTAGTTTGTTTAGTTATATAATATTTCATGAAGTAGACTTTATTCAAATTATTCCCCTCACTATTGGATATTTAGGTAACTGAAAGCTTTTGCTATTATAAATTATTCTGCAGTACACATCTTTATGCAAATAGCCTCTTATTCACATAAAGTGTTTTAGATTCATCACTTCTTATGGTCACTACCTAGGCTAGGCTGTAGGTATCATATATCTCAATCAATGGATTAACATGCTAGCCAGTCTCTTCCGATTTTATCCACCCTGTATAAACAGTAGGAGATGGATCGTCCCATAGGCCAATTGCATGATGCCATCTTAAGATGTCCCTTGTGCTTATCTGCCCACCTTTCATATGGTATGAGAGTTGTGCTGTAACTCTTAGGCTTAAATGTGGAGCAACCTGGGCCCTACATGAAAAGGGGATAAACTAGAACCAAGGGGACTGAAATTAGAACACTCCATCCCAGACATAGATACTGGGGCTCAAGATGCATGTTTCGACCAGAACAGCAACAACAATAAAACCTTAGGTTCAGTTCAAGTTGTAGCTACCTGGGTCCCATCCAATAAACGACAGCACCACATCAATAGTCACTGGGGAGTGATGACACACATAGGCAGGACCAGAGTCAGAGTCCAAGAGAAGGTTACCCCAGCTGAGAAAGAATGTGCACTGTCAGCCGCTGTGGGGCCCAGAGTCAGTAAGAACTACACAGGATCACAGTCCAAACAATCATGCCTGAGTGTATGGCATGGCGTGTGTCAAGGAGCCAGAGCAGAAGCCCAACTGCAATAGCTAGGTCTTCATGTAAGCAGTGGGCAATCTTCTAAAAAGTCATTATTTGAGGGAATTAGCAACACTAAGTTTCTGGTTTAAAGTAAGAAGCTGGATCTGGAATTAGTGGACTTGATTTCTTAACTTACCACCCACACAGTGAGAAAATCCATTAAGCAGGGCCTGGAGAAACAGCCTGCTGGACACCTCCTGTGTGTAGCTGGCAGAGACTGACTTCTAAAATGACCACCAAATTGAAAACAAAATGAATAACAAAACATGCATACTCATATGTTGAATCAACTGCACATATATAGCAGCCCAACTCCTTGAACACAGTTCCATTTCCAGCAGCTTTTCTTTTGATTGAAGTCAGTATCCTTGCTGGAAGGCATGTAAAGGTCTATCAGCTTAAAGATGTGGGCTGAAGATTGGGAGGAGGCAAAGGGATTTCAGAGGTGATCGTGAGCAATTAGATCTCATATTAGTCGGGTGTGCCAGAGAAACAAAACGTGTGTGTGTGTGTGTGTGTGTGTGTGTGTGTGTGTTTCAACACTTTCTCAAAATATCTGTTTAAACTCTGTGATGGGTATTCTTGTTTGTCAACTTACCTACATCTGAAACTAAAACCACAAAACAGAGGGCACATCTATAAGGGATTTTGCATAATTTGAAGCAGGAAGATCCACTTCTAATCTGGATCTTTGAGTTAGGAAGACAAGCCTTTAATCTGGGCCACATCTTCTGCTGGAAGCCTGTAGAAGGACATGGAAGAAGGAAGCTTTTGCTGTTTGCCTGCTTGCTCTCACCTACTAGCAAGTCACTGGCATTGGAGCCTACTTCTTTGGGATTCCAGCGTCTACTAAAGACCAGCTGAGACATCCAGCCTTGTGGACTGAGCAACTATTGGACTCTTGAACTTTCCATTCACAGGCAGCCATTGTTGGATTAGCTGGACTGCAGTCAGTAAATCATTTTAATACATTCTCTTTCTCTCTATCTCTCTATCTCTCTATCTCTCTATCTATCTATCTATCTATCTATCTATTCATCCTATAAGTTCTGTTACTCTAGAGAACCCTGACTAATACAAACTCTCATTATAAATATAGAGAAATTACAATTGTATATATAATTATATCTTATATATCTACAAATATATTTTAATTATATAAGCTATATAATCATTATAATATAGATTATATAATCTATGTGTGGTAAAAGCTGTATATTAAAGAACTATATGATTATATTTATATATTTATGTATAATATTTATATCAATATATAATTATATTATATAAGCTGATATATGGATTATATTGTAACATATATAATTGGAGAGCTGAGTAAGGGAGAGAAGAGATAGAGGCAGAGACAGAGGGAGAGACAATTTTTAAGGAGTCCTGAGGGAGCCTAGCAAAGCTAAAATCTGCAAGGCAGCCTGCAGGCTGGAGACCCAGGAAAAAGGTATTTTTGGAGCCAAGTATGACATCACCTGGAGTCAGAATTCTGTCCTTTACAGGTGCCTGGGCCTTCTTCTCTGGAGGTCTTCTCTGATTACATGATGTCCACCTGTACTACTGTGCTGTAATTTCCCTCAGCCAGTCTTCTTTATCTGGACGTTAGTCACATCCAAGAATTAACTTCACAGCAACATTTAAACCGCTTTTGTGTTAAAATTAGATATTGTAGCCGGAACCTGGCACACAAAATTACCTCAATCACAAAACCAGTCACGGTCTCCAACCTCTGAGCATGGAGGGACACAGGGACCAATATCTCTTGTCCAGACTTTCCCCAAATTGTATAACCAAGTCCAAATTTTTCCTTATATTCAAGGACTTACTTCTCACAAGTCTGAAGACAGACATCCACTCAAGAAACATGCTGGCTTTTCCTCCTGTTGGCTAGCGTTCACCAGCAAACCATGGCAGACCTCCGCTCTCATGAGTCCTGGCCCTCTGCAGTCTAGCCCACCCACTTCATCAGGAAAAAGCTCACAGTGATGATTCTCAAGCAAGCAGTGTGTGTGCTCAGACCTTTTCACTTACGACTTCCGCTGAAGAAAAAGATACAATGAGACGTCAACAGAAGGCACATGTAAAGAAATGAAACCTGGACCCGTAGCCTCCCCTCTATGTGCTAGTTAACCTGAAAGAAGACTAGCTGTGCTAAAGAACACACTCGAGAAAGCTCTTCCCCATCTGCTTGAAATGCTCAAGAATGTGGCAGGGACAGTTTCTTCTCAAGGTTACAACATTGATTTCTATCTGCTCTTGCTTCCTTTTAGGTTTTCAGTGTTGTATCAAGTATTGACTATAACTAAATTAGCCAACAGATGATAATAAAGGGTTGGCTTTTATTATTGAAGTAAAATTTACATTTAAGGAAATGTAAATGTGGAAGTTTAAATGAGAAATGTTCTCCATATGCTCGGGCACTTTGAAAACTTGATTTCTCGTTGGTGGCACTGTTTGGCGAGACTTAGGGGGTGTGACCTTGATGAAGGAAGTATATCACGTGGAGTGGGCTTTGAGACTGTGCAGCCTCACCCTGTTTCCAGTTCTCTTTTCTTGCTTGATGTTTGTGGTGAAAAGTGAGAGCTCTCGGCTTCCCGCTCCAGCTGCCTACCTCCCCACTGTCTCTGCCATCGTGGAATCTACTCCTCTGGAACCATAAGCCAAAATAAAATAACTAATCAATTTATGTATGTAGAA